>NC_141139.1:117076226-117706726 GCF_053477565.2 Lygodium microphyllum
CTGGACTAAAAATAAAAAATTTTGTTTAAAAAAAATACCTGACGTGGACTGCAGGCTGACGTGCTGGACAGGCGTAATGGCGTTGGCGTCGCTTCAGACAGACGAATGGGCTTCAAGTAGGTGGCGCAGGAAACGGGTGGCCTTGGAGACAGGTTGCGCTCGTGACAGGAGGCGTAAAAGTGACGTGTCGTGGCGTCTGAAGGCTGACGGCTGACGTGGCGTCTGACGGCGAGCAGGAGGCTAGCGTCTGACGGCGAGCAAGAGGCTGGCGATTGACGAGCGGAAGGCTGGCATAGTGCTAGCGTCTAACGAGCGGGAGGCTGAAGACGAGCAGGCACGCTAGCTGCACGCTGGCGACTGGAGGCTGAAGACGAGAAGGCTTGCTGGCTACACGCTGGCGACTGGAGGCTGAAGACGAGCAAGCTTGCTGGCGACTGACGAGTGCCCTGTGCACGCTGAGCAGAGGCAGGGCTGAGAACACGCTTGGCTAAGATGGCGGCTCCTGCAAGTGCAATGGAAGCACGCATGTACAGGGCGAAACTGACAGGGGCTGCAGACAGTGGAAGCTTCAGTCTACAGACTGCAGACTGCTCTGATACCAAATGTGAGATGGAAGGATCGAGGTGCAGCTGAGATTCAGTAGACAATGTGAGAGTGAGAGACAGAGTGAAGCACGACACCCAAGAGAATAGATTGAAAGAGTGTAACCAGAAAGTACAAAGTACAACCCTTAAACCTTAGGGTTGTAGGGGTTGTTCACACCCGACACACACTAAGTGCCCATAAGTGTGTAACATAAGCACATAAGCACATACAACAATAAGACTATAAGTCTGGGGCAAAAAACCTCTCCTACCAAGAGTAAAAAGTGCCCCAGTGTCCTACTGATCACCGACACTCCCATGTGAGCGTAGGCATAAGTGAGGCGTGAGTCAAATACCCAACAGAAGGCATCTGTTGTTGGCTTTACGATGCAGACTATGCTGGTCATGCGGACTGCAGGAAGTCCACTTCTGGGTATGTGTTTACTTTCACAGGAGGAGCAGTCTCTTGGATCTCCAGGCTACAAAAGTGTGTTACATTGTCTACTACAGAGGCAAAGTATGTAGCTGCCACTGAGGCATGCAAGGAGGCTTTATGGCTTTCACATCTAGTGGGAGAGCTTGGCATCAAGAGTTACCTGTTCTCCATTGTGATAGTCAGAGTGCTATCATGCTAGCACGGAATCCTATTTTTCATGCAAAGACAAAGCACATACAGGTGAAGTACCACTTCATTAGAGATATACTTGACAGCAAGAGCATTGAGCTTGTCAAAGTGCATACAGATGATAATCCTGCAGACCTTCTCACGAAGGGTCTTCCAGCAGAGCGGTTTGCTCATTGCCAACAGATAATGGGAGTTGGATAGATATATTTATTTCAGCTTTGTACATACCTAGACTTAGCTGATTCTTTTCTCCTCTTAAGGCACATTGCCTTTAGGTGGAAGGTTGTTGGGAATAAAGGGCCATCGTGCCTTTTATATGTGCACAGGTGTGAACACACCCTTAGCACATTGTACTTTCATACATATATCTATCTAAAAACCTGAAGTGGTACACTCGTCATTGTACCGAAAAACGTGTTCACTCTCTACTCTGCTCTCTCGCACTCTCTCTGTCTCTCTCACTGCGTGTAATGACTGTCTGTCTCGATCTCCGTGCCTAACCTTTCCCTACACAAAGGTACTTGATGATGGTTCTGCTTATCCAAGAGTCAGAAACAAGGATTAGAGGAAAGCAATCCAATTTCTTTCTGTCTATGTTAATCATCCTAGAAATCGAGATACGCTTCGAGAGTCTCCTTTGCCTCCAAATGAAGGAAATTCAAAGACTTGGATTTTCATTAAGCATTGTTGTAATGCGAGGCTATAGTAGTGCTATTCAGAAAATGTACTCGCCTCTTGATAGATTGAAGCATGTATTTATTATTGGTTATTCTCAGTTTACAGCAAATAGTTCATATTGGTTTAAGCCTATGAAAGCTTTGTGCAAGGCTGAACGCATATCTATGAAATGGGCTACTAAGAAACTGAGAGCATTGGGATTGTTAGCTGAAAATGAAGACATTTCAGGCATCTTTTATGGGTTGAATATTAATGACACTATGATTGAAATTTCAGCAACTATACATGCAGAAAATGAGGCTGAAAACAAAGTGTTGTCAATATGTTCTTTGGACATATATGATGTTACAGCATTGTTTGCTTAGCAGGAAGGATTACAATGGACTGAAGCACTTGTGGAGACAAAGTATAAGACAATTGGCAAAAAGGTGAAACCAATTGCTTTGCCGCTTCCACCAAAAAGTGAGGGTCTATACGAAAAAGTGTTAAGGCAGCCAAGCTTACGGGATCCTAAAGATATAGGTCATCAGTTTACATTTGAAACATTACAAGAATTAAAAGTTAGTGCAGAAGGGTTTTGCCTGCTGAAAGAGACTATTTTATGCACATGTTAGCTAGGCGAGAAAAGGCATTTGCATTTCAGCCAATTGAAATAAGTTGTGTGGACCCAAATATTGTCTCTCCTATGGTAATATTTATTGCCTATTCCAGTGCCTAAAACTTACTTGCCAAAGCTGATGGATTTGTTAAATCAAAAGATTTGCATGAAGATCTTGGAGCCCTCTTCAGCCCCGTACTCAAATCGTTGGTTTACTGTGCCCAAAAAGAAATGGTGCTTTGAGATTTATTCAAGACATGCAACCGGTCAATAAAGTGACCATAAGAAATGTGGGTGCAAGTCCTGTGGTTGATGAATTTGCAGAAGCTTTTGCAGGCAGAGCGATCTATTCTTTGGGTGATCTTTACTCGGCGGGGTATGATCAGTTTCAACTTACAATTGAGAGCAAGGATATCACAACCATGAAGACTCCCTTGGGGTTAGTACGGATGTGTACTCCTGCACCAATTTGTTATAGACCATATTGTGGATTGTGAGAGGATTTTGACGTGTCTAGAAGAGGTGCATTTAACTCTTTCTGGACAAAAGTCTGTCTTTGGAGTTGAAGAGGTTTTGATTGTTGGGCATATGTGTGGGCCCTATGGGTAAAGAACATCACCAACAAAAATAGATGGGATTGATAGAATGCAAGATGTATGCACGAATGTATCAGAGGTGCGTAGATTCTTGGGAGCATGTGTGTTTTATTTGATATGGATTCCTCACTTTGCACATGTAGCCAATGCTCTATATCAACTTCTGAGGAAAGGCCTGAGATTTCATTGAGAAAGGAAGCATCAGAAAGCAATGAAAAAATTGAAGCAACTCTTAAAATCTGCTCCTACATTGAGAAAGGTTGACTACTCACATGGAAAGCCTATCATTATTACTATTGATACAAGCCCAATCAGAATTGGATGGGCAATTGGGCAAGATGATGAGAAAGGGTAAAGAAATGCAATACACTTTGGTGCTAAAGTATTGACTGAACGGCAGAGAAGGTATCCACAAGTTAAAAGAGAATTATAGGGAATTATGACAGTCCTTAAATGTGATAAGGAATATTTTGTGGGTGCTCATGTAGTCATTGAGACCGATTGTTTGTCGGTATTGGGTATGATTACTAGTTGTACTACCCCGGACATTGCTATGCTCCGGTGGATTGCATACATCGAATCTTTGAACCCTGAATTTCAGCATATTGCAGGAAGAGATAACCCAGTGGCAAACATGTTATCTCGGGCAGAATGAAGATGGGATGATGGATGAGGAGGAAGAATATACTTTCTTGCAGCTGAAAAAAACGTTGTAAGAGTGAATTTAGCAATGTAAGGTGTTGCTACAACATTAACAAGAGCTTGGACAACAAAGAGAAGACACTTTAGATGTTTTGTATCTTGTGTAGAAGTGTTTCTGGAAGACAAATATGCAGGAGAGTGGCTGAGATTTGGTCAATACCTCAATACATTAACAAAGAGAGATGAATGGTTAGATGAGGAGTTTAAGAAGATCAAGAGGAAAGCCTATGGGTTTTTCTTAAAAGATTGATACTTATGGAAACATGCTAAAAAGAAACAAGGTATGCCATTGCAAGTTTTGGGTGATAGAGCTTCACAAGTAAATGTTATGCAAGAATTTCATGAAAGCTTGTGGGCTGGCCATAGAGGTGTTTGGGATACTTTTGCAAAGATCAAAGAAAGATATTGGTGGCAGGGTATGTATGAGGATGTTGCTCACTTTGTGGAAACATGTACGACATGTCAAATGTATTCATCTGTGAGACATCGGGATGGATTGCAACCCACATATCCATTGTCTCTTCATTTTAAGTGGGTAGTGGATTTAGTCACAATGCCTACAGGTCTTTGGCAAATGAGATATCTTGTGCTTGCCCGTGAAGACTTGACTAATCAAGTGGAAGAAGAGCTCTATGTACTAAGACAACAAATGCAGTGTGTACTTTTCTCTTAGAAGAGATCTTTTGTCGATATGGCTGTGGGGGAAAAATTGCAGCAAATAGGGGTGAGCTAGATGCAGGTGAAGCTCATGATTTCTTTGCACGGTTGGGGATAAAGCTTGCTTTAACTTCATTCTATAACCCTGAAGAAAATTGCAAAAGTAAAAGAGGTCATCCACCTATTGTGAAGGCATTGGCAAAAGCATATGGAGAGAAGGTAAAAGAGTGGCCACGATTGCTCCCTTATGCCTTGTAGGCTGACAGAACAACTCATAGTGCTATTACAGGATATATGCCTACAGAATTTATGTATGGTCAAAAACCTATCATGCCGATAGAAGAGATGACAACCACATGGAGTGTGCTACCTTGGGAGGAGGAGTTGAATCAAGAGGAGTTGTTGGCCTTACGCATTAGACAGTTGGAAAGAAAGTCAGAAGACATAGAGGCAGCAATTGCAAAGTTAAGGGCAGCAAGGATACAGAACAAGAAATGGTTTGACAAAAGACATAGATTGAGATTAAGAACCATACAAGATGGGGATTGGGTATTGGTTTATGATAGCAGTTTAGACAACCAGCATAGTGCCATACGTAAAGTTTCCAAAAGATGGTTTGGACCATATGTGGTAAGACAGGTGTTTGATAATGCTACTTATGCATTAAATAAACTGGATAGGACAGCCAAAAACTTCCGGTAGCAGGAAAAAGAATCAAATTATTCAAGAGGAGGGAATCTAATGCCTATAAGTTGCCAAAATTGGAAGAAAATAGTGGCCATGATACAAGGGGAAGCCAGGAAGATATGGAAAATGAGGAAGACTTTCTTATTAATCAAGAGAGTCAATGTGATTTGAGTCATTAGAACTAGTATGAGTGGCATGAATGGTCCGAAAATACTAGATTTTTGAATAATTTTAACCTATTTTTAATAATATTTATTGTTAAAATCCGAAAGAGTTAGAAAAGCTTCTAGATTAAGATAGCATGCAAAAAGCAAGTTGTTTTTTCAGTCAATTATGGGATTTTTCATAAAAGAAAAAAGAAAGATTGGCGAAATCGCGCGCATTGCGATCGCTGTTGATAGGCTGAAAACTGCACTTGGAACGGGAAGAAGAAGAAGGAGTGAACTAGGAGATTCCTGACCAGGTGTCCTTGAGTTTTACCCCCCTTCCGAAGCCAACAAAGCCATCAGATTTGGGTTCCAAGCAGCAGAGAAGGAGCTGTTATTTTGATGCACGTTTTTGGTCTACGAAGCAGCTTCAAGAGATCTAATGCCTGGAGATTGCTTCTGAGTAGTGTCAAACAAAGGATTTCATGTTCTGTCAATACATATTGATTCAATTCATTGTGCTTTGTCTTTATTGCGTTTACCTCCCATCTATTCTTTTTCTTCTCTTCCATCTCCTATCTCTATTTTCTTCTATCTCTGATCCCCGGTGAATTTGACCTTTCGATAAAAACCCCTCCAACAACGTTGACAGGGGAACCAGTCCCTCCCCCTTTACAAGAGTTTATTAAAACAAAACCACGGGCACCAAGTATCTGAACCATATACAAAAGGGCAAATTTGTTGCAATTCTAAAAATTAGGGCTTTGAAACCCTAATTTTTGCAAACTCGTGCAGCGAGCTGATTTTCTTCTTTAGTGCTTGGATTAGATCAAGCTAAGTGGAAAGTGCTTCTTTAGTGCTTCAATTCATTGTGCTTTGTCTTTATTGCGTTTACCTCCTGTCTATTCTTTTTCTTCTCTTCCATCTCCTATCTCTACTTTCTTCTATCTCTGATCCCCGGTGAATTCGACCTTTCGACACAAACCCCTCCAACAACGTTGACAGGGGAACCAGTCTCTCCCCCTTTACAAGAGTTTATTGAAACAAAACCACGGGCACCAAGTATCTGAACCATATACAAAAGGGCAAATTTGCTGCAATTCTAAAAATTAGGGCTTTGAAACCCTAATTTTTGCAAACTCGTGCAGCAAGCTGATTTTCTTTAGTGCTTGGATTAGATCAAGCTAAGTGGAAAGTGCTTCTTGGATAAGAGATAGATAGCAGAATGCAAAGCATGTGGCTGAAATTTCAGCATGAGAGCTTATTTCAAATGAAGAGAGAGATCTCCAATATATAGGTGTGAGGCTTGGATGCTCAAAAGTGAAAAGTGGAAGCTATAAATGACAAGTGTTTGCTGGAAATGACAAGTGTTTGGATACTTGTCTCTTCAAAATGAAACATGTTCTCTGCTAGTTGCCACATGTCACTTTTCTAGAAAAATAAGATTCCAAACCTTCTACTCTGAAAAGCTCTCAAATGGTTAAGAATTTGAGATACTAAAGTCAAAATTGTTCCTTGCGAAATTCTCGAGCCTTTGACGTGAAAAGAATTCCATTCGAGCAACTTCCAAAAATAGTAACCTCCTAGAATTTAGGAGTCGCTAAATTTAGATTCTGAAGAGCTTCATTATATAGGTTCACCAGTACATGGTTTCTTTCTTCGATCATGAGCATCTAGTTTCACTTTCTAAAACCACTCATTATATGGGCTTCTAGTCAATGTGACTATCTGAGTCTAAAACTCTTAGTCATCTAAGCTTTCTGCTCAATCTAACCACCCGAATAAACTTTTAATTTTTCTTAAACATCTCGTCAATGACAACCCAAGTATAATTATAGAGTGCTCTCACCATTGGCCACCCTTAAATAGAAAGATGATCATTTAATCATATTTTGAAACACTTAAATAATACAAATCGCCTTTCACGATACATGAGCATCAAATTAATTTGGAATCATTGAGCCAATATATCTTGGTAACAATTGATGTACAAAAGGTTTGTTACACCATTCACCTTTACAAGACTTGGTAGGCCACTGGGCAAACAAGCACCCTTTGTCCAATGCCCTATCCTCTCTAGGGTGCCTACTTCGACTCCCTTGGTAAGATAACCATCACCTTGTTAGAGATTGGTCATCCCCTAGACTAGCATTCCTCAAGTTACCATTGGTGCAGCCAGTTCTTGCAAAGGTACTCTTGGAGGGCATTATTCATTATTCCTATCAATCAGTGGGCATTTTCAACAGAGACAGTATACGAACAATTCGTTAGGCAAGCGATGCCACATAGCAGCTGGAGGATCAATCGTTGATTATTTTATTCATTATGCTGTAGTCAGCAGATTTTTTATCAAATCGGTCAATTTTGCTGGGTGCCTACATTATTTTCTTCTACTTAGACCCAAGTGGCAGCATGCCCTCCTCACTTGCTTTTCAGGTCTTTGTGGAAAAGAGATGGCTCGAGGAGATATGTCTACAATCCCTATATATCTGCGCTCTTCATTTTAGCATTCATTGACTGCAGATTCCTGCGTTTTTCAGTCTCTTTTCTCTCTCCCTTTCTCTCATATTCGTTTTTCTTTCAGTCTTGTCCATGCGCTTCCGCATTCGCTGCACTCTAACATGGTATCAGAGCAGTATAGAATATACTTCAGAGGTACTTTATGTGCCATGCTTGGGTTACCATTTGCTTTTAGTACACAAGATTTGTACCCTCGGCCTCTTGGTTGAGTTTGACGAGGATTCCTTTTTAATTCTTGATCGTGGATCAAGACAGGTGCTTACCTTTGATTACACAAAGAATGGAGTATATAGGCCAAGGTCTCCTTTTGCCTTGAGCTCTCTTCTTCTTACCTCTCAGACACAATCCGAGCTTTGGCATACTCGGTTTGGCCATCTAAATTCTGATTACCTTCAAAAGGCTTCTAGGGGATAGGTTATTCGAGGCATGTTGGACATTGTGGTAAGCCAACAGCTGTGTATATCTTACATTCGTAGGAAACAGCATCATTATGCTATTCCCATCAAGGCTTCAAGGCAGTCTTCTGCACCCTTGGAGCTTATTTCTACAGATCTGTGTGAGCCTATGAGGACGAAGTCCCTAAAGGGGAGCTTGTATTTCATGTTGATTATGGACAATTTTAGCAAGATGACATGAGCTTACTTTTTGCAACTGAAGTTGCAGACTTTCTCCCAATTCAAGGATTGGTTACTCTTTCGAAAACCGATCTGACCGAAAACTAAAGACATTACGATGAGGATAATGTGAGAGCACGCAACGGAAGAAGGAACACAAACACACACACACACACACACACACACACACACACAGAGCAAAAAATAAAGGAAGAAATACTGCACCGACTAAAATGAATGATGAATACAAGCACGTGGGCTGATCAGTCTCTGCACACATCCGAAAGCGTCAGTAAGGGCACCAGATCAAGCTGAGATGAACGGCAACACCGATGTCAAAGAGGGACAGGAGATAGAGTGCTGAAATCTGTAGAAGAAGAATGCAGTGAGTGATTGGGAGACTGCTATATATAGCCCTCGCCCCCCAAATTTGGCCAACCTGCAGGCGGCCAGTCAAAACTAGCAAACTAGCCTTATAATCTGGCCGGCCTGCAATAAATGCCCTAAAATGGGCCGACTTGCCACCTAGAAAAGAAATGCCTACACACACAAGTGCTGAATGAACTAACGGAGCTCCTCTATCTCCTGCCAAACTCTGACACGAGCTCACAAGTAGGAGATGACATATTGACATGCGAAAATAGGCACGCTAACATCCCCTCTCAAATCCTGGGAGAGTCTGAGACCCAACAACCACATATGATGAAGCAAAGAAACCTTGGGTAAAGGCTTCATGAAGAGATCAATCGCATTGTCCATCATGGGACAATAGGCCACCCCCAGTTCCGAATCCACAATCCGCTCTCGAACATAGTGGTACTCAACCTCAATGTGCTCCATGTGAGCATGAAACATGGGGTTCTTGGCCAGAGCTAGGGCACTCTGGTTGTCCACCCGTAGCTCCATAGGTCGTGCTCTGGAAAGCCATCTCCGCCAACATACGACGGAGCCAAACTACCTCCATAGCAATCGAACATAAGGCCTGATACTCAACTTCTGTAGAAGAAAGGGCCACAGTAGGCTACTTCTTACTGCTCTAAGAGATAGCACCCGATCCAAGGGAGAAGGCATATCTTGCAATGGATTGCCTCGAATCCACATCACTTGCCCAATCCAAGTGACTCCATCCAAAAAGAGTGACCCCCTCTCCATACATGATCCCATAGGATCAAGTCCCCTATAAATACCAAAGAACACACAAGGCGGCCCTCCAGTGATCCTGTGTAGTTGTCATGAAATAAGACAACAAAGCCACCACAAAATAAATATCCGGCCGTGTATGGATAAGCCAGATAAGAGAGCCAACAAGACACTTGTAACGGGTAGCATCTGTACGGGGAACTCCATCTACCACAAGCTTGGACTTAGGGTCCTTGGGGCAAGAAATAGGCCAACACTCGGCCATACGAAACTCCAAAAGGAGCTGGGAGAGGTACTTGTGTTGGGAAATGAAAATGCCCTCTGCTATCTAATAGATCTCCCATCCAAGAAAGAAGTGTAGGATCCCAAGATCCGTCATGTCAAACTCTTGTTGCAAAATGGCCCAAGTATGATCCATCTCTTGAGTTTTACTCCTTGTAATGATAATATCATCAACATACAAAATAACCAAAACACATCGGCCACCCTCAACCTTGTAGTATAGATTGGGGTCATGAACAGAGAGATGGAAACCACTCTACACAAAGAAGCGGTCAATCCTCTAGTACCAAGCTCTAGGAGTTTGCTTCAGGCCATAAAGGGCCTTCCGTAGTCTATAGACATGGTCCTCTTCCCCTACACAAGAAAACCTGGAGGTTGGGAGACAGAGATCTCCTCCTCAAGGACACCATTCAAGAAGGCCGACTTGACGTCCATCTGATAAACAAGCTAGCGGTGGTGGGTTGCAAGTGCCAAAATAGCCCGAATAGTAGACATTTGAGCCGTAGGTGCAAAAGTCTCAAAGTAGTCAAAACCTGCCCTCTGAGCAAAACCCTTGGCAACAAGCCTAGCTTGGGGCTTGTCCAAGGAACCATCAGTAAGGTACTTGGTTTTATAGACCCACTTCACACCAATCACCTTCCGCTTCTTGGAACGTAAAACAAGCTCCCAAGTCTAATTTCGCTCGATGGAATCGAGCTCATCCTGCATAGACTGTCTCCAAACATCCTGTGTAAGATCCTCTTCAACCGTAGAAGGCTCGGAATCCTTAAGAATCTATGACATAGGAGCATAGTTCACACAAAGTGAACTATCCCACTGGGCCTGTAATCAGGCCGATCAGCGTGGACCTGAAGGAGTAGCAAGAAAGTGAGTGACATCGGAATCCTGTATAGGCTGCACTGCCTGTACCATCGAGGAATCTAAAAAGACTCCTACTACGAGGGAGATTGAGAAGCCCTTGGAACCTGCAAAGCACCTATCTGTGTAAGGGACTCCTCCTCGCCATGGAAAGGTAGATCCTCCTCATCTGAAAAAGGCTCCCCCTATAACAGCAGAGTGTCCCTAGAAGACTCTTGAGGGGAGGCTGAAGGGGTGGAAGAACTCGACGACAAAGAAGTCATGTCCACCACAAGTGGAAAGGAAGTCGGGATAAAGGGTAAAGAAGGAGGAGAAAGAGAAGGGGGAGGAGCCAGAGACGAAGAAGGGGTGCTAAGAGGCAGCCTGGAAGGAAGAAGAGGTACTGAAGGTGGGGAAGGGTCAGGTGAAGATGAAGTAGCACCTGGAAGAGAACTAAAACCAATCTTCCTCCAGTGGATGGGTGGTAAATCCTTGATTACAACTTAATTACAACAGCAAACAATAAATTCAAATCTGAAAATGCAAATTTACCTACTGATCTAGGACAATGCACACCCGATTGGCCCCAAAATTGACACCCCTTTCGGTATTTCTTTAGCTTTATTGAAGAAGAAGTTGATTTACAATGGGATTCTCCCGATCCCCTTCGCAATCCAAACTACCCTTGCTGCCCAAAGTGACCAACAAGTCTTCAATCTTATTTGCCCCTTTATTCGGGCTCTTAATTGGCCTTCACCCACTTCATAGACGATGGAAATGCCCCAAATTCAATGGCTGGCTAGTCCTCCACCTGAATTTAGCTGAAATTCACCTTCACCTCTGAAAAATCCAAGTCTTGGAGCTTCCAATTTCTTGCACGCTTCTCGAGACTGCTGCTAAACCCTAATTTCTGCTGTAAATTAGGGTTTACAACAAAGAAATTTGCAATTTCTCAACCTCCAAGGGCCCAAATGCTAAGATCTTCAGAGCAAGGTTGTGAAATGGCCGAGAGATGAGAGAGAAAATTCAGAATTTTGTCAAGAAGAATGACTGAGAATCAGTCAATGCAACTACTGCCCTGCCACAACAGCATTAAATGCTGTCACCTACAGCTGAGACATTCAAAACACTTGTCACCTTGTACTTGGATGCAATTGCCCACCTGTGGAGGGTCTGAATCTGCAATCGCCTCCTCAAAACTCACTCATGGCTGGCTACAATGGCTAAAAATAGGCTGGCCATGGCTGCTCACAGCTCTCCCACGTTTGCTATAGCAAGAATCGTCTCATTTTTCCTCTTCTTCAGCCTTTTACCAGCTTGTATGAGTTTGCCAAGTCGCAAATCTGTGTCTATATCGTTGTGTTTCTATTGTGGTTTAGGGAGCAAGCATATCCAAGGCAGTCTAGGGCAGATTATGCAGTCGTATCATGTTCATAACCAGGTCAAGAAGCAGTTTTGCAACCGCCAACAGTTTGGGCAGGATCCCAAGCAAGTCAAGCAGGCTAGACAAGGCGGACAGTTTTGCCACATGGCAGGCAGCATTCTCGTGGCAGTTTTATTATTATTTTGTTCTTTTCCTGCAGTCGGCCTGTTTTAAGCAGCAGTCAGCCAGGTTTCACTGGCCAACCTGATCATATTAGTTTATCATTCTCTGCCTATTTTGGCAGACCTGCCCTCCAGTCACAGTCACTCTACTTTCCTACAGGTTGAGAGAGATCTCTGGCTGGTCATACTCACAATGCAAAGAGTGGTCCCATGCAAAGTCTATCCTTAACCAGTTGAAGCTCTAACAGCCTGATATTCATGTTGATTATGTTCCTACATCCTTAGTAAACTCTCCTAAATTGACTTGCCCATTACCACTGTCACTTTAACATAACACAATCACATAACATCTTCAGTTGAGGTTTCAAGGCTCCTTGATTAAGGTTCTTTTGTTTGACATGAACCAAACAATGAACACGCAATAAGCCTAAGGCCTTATAGCCAAACAAAAAAGAAATGTCGAAATGAGAACTTCTAGTAGCTAGCAAGGCAAACAAAAGCATGAGGATACTAACGATACCAGGACTCCTCGATGAGCTCTGACTTTGAAGCCGTCTGCGGTTTCCAGCACGATATCTGTAAACTTCTCACTCATGGCCTCCAAAGACCATGACTTGAGGAAGGCAACACGAGCATTAAGCTCTTCAATCTCCCTCCTGAGGATTTTCTCTGTCTCGGAAGCCTCCTCAAAGCACTCAGGGCAGGTACCAGCACTAACGGCATGATAGGTCGACTTGCAAGACAGACAAACAATGTCGCCCCTCGACTGCTGCTCTCGTCCTCCAAGGGCATAATGCTGAGGACCTACGATTGTTACTCGTATTTCTCCTCTTTCCTCTCCTTCTTCAGCCTCTTCTTCGTAGTCGATTTCTCCTTCTTCTGCGTCTAAAGGTGCTTGGGAGTAGGCATCGTCCTCGTCATCCTCGTCATCGACGCCATTGTTATCAATCTCATGGTCATGGTTCTCTTGTTGCCTGTGACCGAGGTGCAAGTCTTGGTCGTCATCGTATTCTTCTTCTTCTTCTTGACTTCGGCCAAGGTGAACGCCTGCTTCCTCGTCGTCGGCGTAGTGCGCAACGGTCTCGTAGCGGTCGTCTCCTTGCGACTGTTCTTGACTATATGGTAGCTCGCTGGCGTTAGCTATGGCGTGCTGCAGGCAGTCGGGAACCCAATCCCCCCAGCGAGAAGAGAACGAAGGAGGATGCATTCGAATGGAACGGGAAGGAACGACAGGTCAGGTGTGGCTCGGCGATGCATTTGCTCTAGCGTAAGGCCGGTTACACACCGGGCGTGACGAACAGCTTGTAAATCATAGGCTCTTAACTAGCGGGCTGGCTACTCCTACAGATTTCACCGCACCTCAAAACTTGCCCCTTGTATGGAATATATTTGGTTTGTTTGTCCTTTCCACTTGGGCACGCATTTGACCCATGGGCAGGGGCACCCCTTCCCCACGTCTATTTGCGCATGAATTTTGCAGGTCCAATCACACATGGACATGACTGTCGCACGCTCCTGTTTTGTGACGTGAATTGGCTTGTGTGTAACTAGCCTAACATTGGTGCTAATGTTAATGTCCCATGCATAGTAATAGCAACAACATAATTATTGCCTCCACCTAGTCTGTAGTGATAGGACAAGTGAGTCCCCAAATTTTCAGGGTTGCCATCATTAGAAAAGAGGACCAAAGGAATCGATGGAAAGTGGCTGGTATTCAACATATTGTAAGAATGAACTCGCTAATGGCATGGTTTGCACGTTTACACATCTTAGAGGTTACATCTCACTCATTTCGTGTTTTTTAAAGCAAGGAAAGCCAAACAGCATGCTCCACGTGTAATGTTCTATAAGACCACACTAATTTCAAGAGCAATAAGTTATAGTTTTACCATTACAAACTGTTTAAACTGAGTAAATAGACAAATAAACATTACTATCAATTATGTTCTCAAAGGATTGACATAATGAGGTATACTAATGCATTCAATCTAGACTCAACACCTCCGAGAATATCATTGGTGTTGATCCTAATATAACCACACTTATGCATTGGTATAAGGCTCCATAGGTAATACATGGGTAAAGGGAAACATAGTTGGAACCAATGAAGCCCTCCAATACAAAAGGGTTCTGGAATAAACCCACATATTGCCTCAATAGTTGTGCCATTGGAGAGAGAGACACACACACATAGAGAGAGAGAGAGAGAGAGAGAGTCAATTATTTTGATCTAATAAACCCATATATTACCTCAATAGTTGTGCCATTGGAGAGAGAGACACACACATAAAGAGAGAGAGAGAGAGAGAAAGAGAGAGTCAATTATTTTGATCTAATAAACCCATATATTACCTCAATAGTGGTGCCATTGGAGAGAGAGAGAGTACTATATTATAATGCATGAATTCCACAAGCCTTTGTCGATCCTATGTAGCAAATACAGGACAGCTCCCAAACTTCACTAAACCAGACTCACTATGAATACATTTTTTCAAAAAGAAAAATATAGAAGATTCTAAGACAGTCATTCAATGAAACCAAATTTTTCGTAGAAAAGCCTATGAATTCATGTTCTTCAATAATGAATGACCAAAAAACAAAAGACCCGAACATTAAGTTCCTTCTACATTTTCCTTTTTAACGAGAATATAGGTGCTTGTAATGTGTGTGTGTAATGCATGCGTGCGTGCGTCCGTGTGTGTGTGTGCGCGTGCGCGTGCATGTGTGTGTATGTGTATGTGTTGTCAAGATTGTGGGAGAGAAGGAAGGAGTCTCACTTGTAGCTTTCTTGCTTGCACAATGGGGGAATACACACAAGGGTGGAGGCTGAAAACAGTTTTCCTCTTCTTAGTTGTGTAAGCCAAAAAGAACTCTCGTACATAGAAATAGAAGAACCCTATATATGGGTCTCAAACCAAACTCAACTAACTAAGGTGGCATACTAACTGAGCCATGAACTAGAGTAGATAAGGATAGTTGTCATCTAGCTATTATTCATGGGCAGTGTACCAACCGCATCTGCAACTGACAAGTCGGTGACATAAATGCACAACGGTCACCCTGGCATATCACGAGTGGAGCTCGATATCTCAACACTCCCCCTCGAGCTCAATTCCAATTCCTGCACACCAAGTAGGTCTCTGAACTTGCGCAGCTCCTCTACGCCCAATGCCTTCGTAAATATGCCAGCTACCTGATCCTCTGTGCTGACATAAACTAGATCAATAAGACCTAGTAAAACCCTCTCCCGCACATAGTGATAATGCACCTCAATGTGCTTTGTTCTAGCATGATAGACTGGGTTATTTGCCAAGTGTATACTACTCATGTTGTCACAATAAATGACAACTGGCCCATCTGTAGGCTGATGCATATCGTAAAGTAGCTTATGCAACCAAGCTACCTCACATGCAGCCATTGCTGCACCCCTGTACTCAGCCTCTGTGCTCGACAAGGCAACTGTAGGTTGTTTCTTGCTGCTCCAAATGACTGCATCACTCCCAAAGGAGAATACATATCCACTGGTAGATCGTCTATCAGAAATACTACCAGCCCAATCAGCATCAGTGTATCCATGCAACTGTATCTGAACCCCAGTCTCATAAAGTGGTCCATACTGCAATGTGAACTTCACATACCTAAGTATGCGTCTAGCCGCATCCAAATGCGGTTTCCTTGGAGCCTGCATAAACTGACTTACCAATCCAACAGCATAGCTCAAATCTGGCCTGGTAATGGTCATATAAATCAAACTTCCTACTATGCGTTTGTACATAGTAGGGTCTTCTAGAAGCTCACCTGCATCTGCGCTCAGCTTCACATTCTACTCCAAAGGAACTGAAATAGGCTTACAGCCTATCATCCCATATTTGGACAGCATGTCCAATCCATACTGCCTCTGCAAGAGCCGTATCCCACTTGGTGATCTAATCACCTCAATGCCCAAGAAATAACGCAGCTCTCCCAAATCCTTCATCTCAAACTTCTGCTTCAATAGCATTTTCACATGAAGGATATCTTCATCACTGTCACATGTCATAATCAAATCATCAACATAAATGACAAGTAGCATAATACCTTTCTCTGTTTTTCTCACATAAAGTGAAAAATCTGCCTTGGAAATCTGAAAGCAAATAGTGACAAGATACTGTCCTATCTTGTCAGACCATGCTCTAGGTGCTTGCTTTAAGCCATACAAGGCTTTCTTCAACCTGCAAACAAACTCAGGATGACCAGCATGCACATAACCTGGTGGCTGCTCCATATAGACCTCTTCTTGCAAATCACCATGCAAGAAGGCATTCTTTACATCCATCTGATGTAAAGACCATCCCTTTGATGCAACCATAGCAATGACTGCTCTTACGGTTGCCATCCTTGCAACCGGACTGAATGTTTCTTCAAAATCAATGCCATATGTTTGTGCATACCCCTTGACTACTAATCTTGCCTTGTATCTATTCACAGAACCATCTGCATTGTGTTTCACCTTATAAACCCACTTACAACCAATTGCATGCTTATCTTTAGGCAAAGGTACCAATTCCCATGTAGCATTTGCTTCCAAGGCATCCATTTCTTCATCCATGGCTTTCTCCCATTTTTCTTTTCCCATGGCTTGCTCAAAGGAAGTGGGTTCTGGTTCCTGTATCACTTTGACCATATATGCATAGTGAATGGCTGTAAATCCATCATATTTCAGCCTATCCATAGGATACCTAGCTCAGGTAGACCTGCGCAAAGTAGGCTCACTCCCAGGTGCTCTCAAAACATCCATGGTCTTCCTTACTCTAGGTGTAACAATAGAAGGAATACCCAACTCATCATCAATGCTCTGTTCTGAGCCACTGGATTCACCATCCACATAAGAGTGACCTGCATTCACATCAAACATGAGCTGATCTACCTTCTCTTTTCCTTTTCGTGATACCTGCATACCACTATCTGCATTGCTTTGAGAAGATTCTCCTGATCTCAATCTGCCTGTCCATGGCGAAGAATATGAACCACTGCTAGAAGACGCTCCAGGTCCACTAATATCTTGTGACTGCTGCTGTGAATTCTGTGCAGCATTACCATTTTGTGCATCTACATTATCAATCACATTTATTGGTTTATACCAGCTACTCATCTCATCAAAAACAGCATCTCTGCTCACTGTAAACTTACGAGTAGAAGGGTTATAGCATCTATATCTTTTTTACTACAGAGAGTAACCAATAAAGATGCACTTCTTAGCTTTTGGATCCAACTTGGATCTCAACTCATCTGGCACATGAACATAGGCAATGCAACCAAAAATCTTCAAATGAGAAATATCTGGTTTCCTACCAGTATACCTCTCCTCTGGAGTCATCCCATGTATCGTTGCAGTGGGAGTCCTGTTCATTATGTAGACTGCTGTAGCAACTACTTTAGCCCAGTAAAAATCTGGCAAGTCTTTTTCATTGAGCATGGCACGAGATACCTCTCCAATATGCCTGTTTTTTCTTTCTGCAATTCCATTTTGTTGTGGGGTATGACTGCATGAATATTGATGCTTTATGCCATGCTCCTGCAGGAACCTTGCAAACTCATTTGAGAGGTACACTCCCCCTCCATCTGACCTTAGGCATTTTATTTACAGGCCTGTTTCTTTTTCAACCTTAGCTTTAAGAGTTTTGAAATGCCCAAAAACTTCACTTTTCTTTTTCATAAAATACACCCAAACTTTTCTGCTATAGTCATCAATAAAAGTGACAAAATAATGACAGCCTCCAAGAGATGCAGCTTTAGTAGTCCACACATCACAGCGGATTAATTTCAATGGCTTCTTACTCTCTTAAACATGTCTAGGAAATGGTTTCCTTGCCTGTTTTCCAAAACTGACAAGCTTTACATACCTTATGCATTTCTGCAACCTTGAATTTAGGCAATCCTGCAACAATATTTTGGGCCTGCATTGATTTAAGTCACTGTACATTAACATGACCAATGAGTTTATGCCAGATATCAATATCTGCAACTACACTGGTCCCATGTGCAAACATTGCTGCACTCAATTCAGGCATGTCTGCATCCAATGTAAACATTCTGCCCTTCTTCTTTCCTTTTGCTAACTAGCGACCTTTATTTTTCATATCCTCAACAAAGCATCCATGAGGATTAAATCTGACCTGCAAGCCCTGCTCAACCATTTGACCAACAGAAACCAGATTCTTGGTGATATTCGGGATATGAAATACATCGGACATGTATTTCTTTTTCCCATCCTGCATAGACAAATGAATTTTTCCAATCTGCACAATAGGATGTGCAGTATCATCACCGGTTTCCACAAATCCCGGTTTTTCCATTTTCCTTGCATCCTCCATCCATTCTGCATGACCTGTCATGTGGTTTGATGCACCTGAGTCAACATACCATACATCGTTGCTTTCTTCTGCACTTGTCACAGAATTGGTCATGTGCTGCACCATAAACAAATGCTCATTTCTGTCATCACCCTGTCTACTAGAAGATGCATAATTTCCTTGTTGCAATTTTCCATTCATGATGTCATTCTGCTTTTTATAGCAGTCTTTAGCCATATGACCCATTTTACCACAGTAGTAGCATTCAACATTGTTGTTTGCATTTTGGCCTCTTTGCCATCCACCACGACCTATTTGGCTCCCCTTGCCTCTACAGTTACCACGTCCTCCTCCATAGGACTGGTTTTCTTGAGTTTGCTGCATATTCTGATTTCTACCACGGCCTCCTCTACCTCTGCCTCTACCTCTTCCAGCATTTGAGTAGAAGACAGCTTCTTTTGAAGTTCCTCCTGAAGAAGATGCACCACCATTTCTCTGCTCCTCAGAAATTAGAAGAGCAATCAACTCCTCAAAATCAGGGAATCTTTCACGGACAGAAATGGATGTTCGGAACTGTGCATAATCCTTTCCTAGACCATTCAAGGTCACAGAAACTAAATCATCATCTTCCACTGGCGACCCAATGGAAGCAAGTGCATCTGCAATCTTCTTCACCTTCATGTGGTAGTCATTGATGCTCATATTTTCTCTTTGCACATTATGCAACTCTTACTTGAGTTGCATTTTCCTGGCTTGCGTATTTGTGCTATATATTTTTGACAAAGTATCCCATGCCTCCTTTGGCGTACTTGCATCTTGAATATGCACAATCATAGAGTCTGAAATGCTGATAGACAGCCAGTACATAACTTTCCTAGCTCTCTCATGCCATGCTTTAAATGCCTACATTTGCTGTTGATTGGGAACATCAGGAAGAACTGGTTCTTCTTCATTTCCTGCAACAAATTCCCAATATCCTTTTCCCATAAGGAAATTCTAAACTTCCATGCTTGGAAGTTGTTCTTGTCAAGCTTTTCAGTTACAATCTGTGAGAGGGAATCAGATGCCATTACAGAACACTGCAAAAAATATTGTCACTGCAAAGAACGCAGCTTCAGCCTCACAAGGGCTAATCTGCAAAACTGACGAAAGTGGTATTTGACCACACAGTCACTTCCTAGTGACGATTTTGCATCAACAGGCAACAAGGATGATTCTGTAACTCCCAATGTCTCTGCACACAAGCATACGATGCAATTTCTACAGTAACTTTTCACCGACCTGTAGAACAGTGGTCGCACAACATAAAATTGGGCCTTTTCCTGAGTGCGTGCTTAAAACTTCCGCCTCCAAAACAGGCCCCAAAATGGCCTCAAATCAAAAAAACAGGGTCACCAAGGGCTAAAGCCTCGTCCCGCAGCATATACTGCCCTCTTACTTCACCCGAAGGGCGTCTCAACCTGAGACAATGCACTCTTGCACTTTCTGGCTGTGCTATCTGCAGAGACTTGCTCCCAAACAGAAAAATGAAAGCAACACTGGTCCTCTTACCAGAACACCGCGAACTTGGCTTGCTTTCTTGAGCTCCTTACCACGAACAAGGCTCTGATACCATGTCAAGATTGTGGGAGAGAAGGAAGGAGTCTCACTTGTAGCTTTCTTGCTTGCACAATGGGGGAATACACACAAGGGTGGAGGCTGAAAACAGTTTTCCTCTTCTTAGTTGTGTAAGCCAAAAAAAACTCTCGTACATAAACTATTGTTGCAACTTCAAATAGTGACATGCCAAAGGTTGTTCTATCTACTCAACAAAGGTAGATCAATGTATTTGAGAAGGGCCAATCAAATGGCAAAGAGGGAAAGCCATCAAGAGGGTCTTCATTGCAATCACTGTGATCAATGCTAACTTGGCACAAGAACTTCAAGCCTTGTGGTAGCAAGTTGACTTGTGTTCTTCTAACCAAGATAAAGTGGAATTCTCATCTTCAGTATGTGGCTAAGAGGGACAACTCTTGGCGAGCTAGGGTAGATGCTGCCTTGCAAGGTTTGCTTGACATCATTTCTGACATACACAAAGACACCAATGAGATGTGGGGAATGCTTTAGGCTGGCCCACCCAGTCGATTGTAGACTACAACCTCAGTCTTTGAAGCATCAAATGGATAGGGTTGAGGCTAAAGTTACAAACTTAAGGGTGCAACTAGGGCATTTAAACATTGTTACTATCACGATTGGTAATTATGTGGTAGGTAGGGCATGCATTGGTGCACCCATGATCGATAGTAATGTTCATTGGCAGCAATAACCAAGGGTTTTGAGATTCACAACTTAAGCACTAGATGTTGAGCTTTTGCTTTCCTTTATCTATGTTTTTTGTATTGAATTAGCCACGGCTACGTTTTTCATATGTTTTTTGTATTGGATTAGCCACTTTTATTGAGAACTCTTCTTCGATTAGTGATGTAGTTTTTTCCTTCATGTTTGTGCTATTTTTTTGCTACCATTGGGTGTATTCATTGTTTATGTGATTCAATGCACGCACACACACACACACACACACACACACACTCTCTCTCTCTCTCTCTCTCTATATATATATATATATATATATATATATTTATTTATATATATATATATATTTATATATATATACACTCGTCTATGAATAGCACACACACACACACACACTCTCTCTCTCTCTCCTTTGAGTATGTGTGATATATATTTAATTAATATGTTCTTATATTAGTATGTTTTTGTAAACATATATGGTCCTCTTATATATGTGTTCCTTCTTCGTGTAAATTATGGTTTTGTATTTTCTATGAATAGCATGCATACTAGATTCACGGTTTAGCATATTGTTATGCAAATATAGATGTATTATGCACCTATTAATTGTTCATGTAATGTGTTTGTGTGTGTGTGTGTGTGTGTGTGTGTGTGTGTGTGTGTGTGTGTGTGTGTGTGTGTGTGTGTGCACGCGCGCGCGCGTGTGTGTGAATATACATTGTATATGTTAAATTATTTCCTAGATATTTTATTGTGTTTTGAGAACATATATAGAGTTCATAATTGTATATTCCTTCATGATGTAATAACTTTTTTCTTAGTATGTGACTGTTTCTTTCACGGGCATTTCTCCCTTTCATACTGTAAGTTGTTTTGGTCAAAATGTTTCTCAAAATAATTGAGCTTCCTCTCTTTCTCTATCACACATATACAAACTTTGCTTCAGTATAGTTTGTGTATGTTTAACTAATATAATGATAACGATAATCATATATGTTAATATGTTGATTTAAAAACATATAAATATCTTGTGGATGTTGAACGTATTCATTTTTTATGTGATTGAATACAAGTGTGCATGCACACACACACGCGCACACACACACACACACTCTCTCTCTCTCTCTCTTTCTCTCTCTCTCTCTCTCTCTCTCTCTCATTGCATCATGGAAATTTTTTATGTGATTCAAGGCTTAGCCAAAGACACAACTTTATACCTAGATGGGGAATTTTCATTTAGGTCTTACTTCATTGCAGCATGGAAATGGGAATGATAGGCTTCTATCTTTTGCCTCTTCACATCATTCTTTGCATGTCTTATCTCATGGCCATGTTCGGTCCACAATCCTTAGCAATGAATTTTCTCATTAAGGCAATGATCTTCCAATGTTCGATGCATTCATGCATGCAAGTTTCCTATTGCATGTCCAAGGTGTAGGCATGCAAGATTTTGATAGACCAATTGATGCCCAATAACTTCCACAATCAAGGTTTCATCCTAACAATGGAGAGTTCCTTTCACTTCTCCATGAGCTCCCTCATATGGAAATTCATAATGCTATGTCAATGCTACTTTATCATTACCTTAGCCATCACAATCTTGCAGTGATGAGCAAGATATGTACCAAATGCCATGCAAAGATTTGGAGTGCTGAGTCTAAGGTTGTTGAGGGGCAAACTATGGGAAAGCATTGGTACAGAAATGGAAAGATTTCATTGCCATCCCTTCGAGAGCCACCAAAGCCTTTGCCGAGTTTATTGTTTGAAGAGTCATGTGGCAGTAAAGAGTTTAGGAAAAATATATGCGCGTACAATGTGGCCATTGTTTTTATATCACTAGGTGGTGTGATTGATGAATCGTTGCTTGTTGGTTAGAATAATTACACCTTTAGAGTTCATGGTTCAGTATATCATCATATTAGGACCATGTTCCCAGATGTTTAGGGTCGTGTGTGACCAAGGTTCACACAATTATGTGCCTATGACACTGAGCATGAACTTGAAAACATGATGTTTGTCGTGCCAAATCTTGGTCCACATATATCAGCCTCCTTGCAAATGATGATGCATAAACACAATGTCTATGCTCATGTTTTTCAAACAATTGCTAAGAAAATGATTGAAAATCTTACAACTAAGATATGAATGACTATACAAAGGGACGTGGAATGTTTAGACAACACTATGTGCCTACTAGTAATGAGGTTGTTGCCATTATGCCTAGCCAAGGAAATGATGATTCCTTGCACCATCACGACATAAATGTATATACAAGGACCGATGTTTTCATCTCATTGTCCAACTTTCATTGAAGCTATATGACTTTGCTGTATGTATTTTTGTTTCCTAATGGAGAAGATGGTTGTCATCAAAAGATCCCTTGCACTATTATGAATGAAGATATACCTGCAGAGCATGCGCCCAACAAAGATTGCATCACACAAATTGAGTACTATGAATTTTGTCTTTAAGTTTGAGATGACACTTTTGCATGCTTACTACAAGGCAGAAGGCTCCTTCAACAGTTTATGGTAGATGCATACTAGAGCATAGAGCAATGAAGATTGACATGGTGCCACTTGAGCCAATCTGCTTTGTACTATGAGCTTCATTCAGGGATTGTAAATATGATTAAAGCTAATGATGGTCAAATTTTTTTAAAAAGAAGATTGGTTGGTAAGCGCATTGTTCTATCATCCTTATTTACTGGAGGGCATCAACATATGTACCAGTTGTACCAGGATGCTATGGCAATTGTTCAAAGTAGGGATAAGTTAGATCTTTTCATTACATTCACATGTAATCCAAGGTGGGTGGAGATTAAGGATGCATTGCTACTTGGTCCAACTATGCATGATAGGCCTAACTTGACCACTAGGGTTTTCTTCTAGAAACATAAGGATTTGATGGGTACCCTTGTGAACAAAAGTTTATTTGGTAGAGTTGCAACCTATATCATTATTGTAGAGTTCCAAAAATATGGCTTGCCACATTCCCATATGTTGTTGATCTTGCAAGATGCATTCAAACCCAAGGAAGTAGATCACTATGATAGGTTCGTTTGTGCCAAGCTTCTAAACCAGGATAAATTTCCAACGTTGTTTGAGACAATTGTTGCTTGCAATTTGCATGGACCATGTGGTCATATTGGGGCAAACAGTCCATGTATGGTAGATGGTAAATGTTCAAGACATTACCCACAAAGCTTCACCAACACAACCGTGGAAGATGATCATGGTTACTGATGTTTATACGAGGAGAAACGATGGTAGGCGTGTTTTAGTTAGAGGTGCATACCTTGATAATTGTTGGGTTGTGCCATATAACCCTTTTCTCTTTCAAAAATATAAAGCACACATCAATGTAGAGGTTTGCTCAACCATCTCTTGTATGAAATAACTTTATAAATGTGTATATAAAGGGCATGATCATGCAATTGTTCAGTCTCAAACTGTTGTGAATGATTCAACAAATAAGCAAAGTGATTCTAACATAGATGGGAATGTTGATGAGATACATATTTACCTTGATGCTCAATATACCTATGCTTTGGAAACATGTTGGAGGATCTTTGATTATCAGATTCACAAAGAAAAATCCGATGTCATTCATTTGCATGTGCACTTGCTTCGGGAGAATGTGGTGACATTCCATTATAATGATGATATTATATGTGTGATTGTAGATGGCAATGTTTGATAGAGAACATTGAAAGAATGGTTTATGTGCAATCAAAAACATCCTAAGGCAAATGTGCTATTTTATCAGGAGTTTCCTTTGCAAAAGGTTTGGGATTCCACAAGTAAATTTTAGACCAAGAAAAAAAAAGGGGGATGTTTGTGGCCATCTATTTTTTGTGTTGCCATCTGTGGACAAGCTCTATTACTTAAGAAAGCTTCTCATAGTGTGCAAGGGTTGCAAATCCTTTGAGGATCTTCGGAGAGTTGGCACAATGTTGTATCCATCCTTTAGAGTATCTTGCATTGCAAAGGGCTTGATGGAGAGTGATCATGAGTGATACATCTACATGGAGGAAGCTCCATTGGTGTAGACAAGCAAACAATTGTGTGCAAATTTTGCAACTTTATTGGTCATTTGTGATCCGGTGAGACTAGGCCATTTATCATATCATTTTAAAGTTTCTTTGACTGATGATATTCTACATCGATTGGTCACCTCGAGTGCTTTTGAATATTTCGCCTAGGAGGTGGCCTTTCCATTTAGGAGTATTGCATTTGAAAGATATCTTGTGGCAACATGGTCGATGTTTGGACTAGTTTGAGGGGATGACTGAAATAGATAGATCTTTGATTTCAACTTTTGGTAATCCTTTGATTTGTAAGGAGTTGCATGTTGACTTCTAGTACCAACAACATATTGCATGCTCAATGGAGGCCAATTTGAATGAATATCAAAGGGGGACATTCTTGGATGTGCTTGTTGCTGTGAACTCTCCACGTAGCGTTGTGTTCTTTTTGGATGGTCTAGGGGGGTCAAGGAAAACATATTTGTATGATTGCATATCGGCAAGATTACAAGGGGAGGAAAAAATTATGCTTGCAATAGCATCATGAGGTATTGCATCATTGTTGTTGTCAAAGGAAAGGATGGCACACTCAAGATTCAAGATTCCACTAGAACTAAAGATTACCACTTTGTGCAATATTCTTGTATAGGGCCATCTAGCAGAGTTGTTAAGAGTTGCATGTCTTATAATTTAGGATGGGGCATCGATGATACATGGCTATGCTTTTGGGCATTGGATAGGACTTTGCAAGACATCATGGGCTGCAATATTCCATTTGAAGGAAATGTGATTCTTTTTTGAGGAGTTTTTTGTCAAATTTTACCTATTGTCCTAAAGGGGAGCCGTGAAGATACAGTTGATGTTGCACTTTGTTATTCTCCCTTGTGGAAACATACGCATGTTCTACAATTATCTTGAAATATGCATGTGTCCATGCAAGGGGATGATTCTGTGTTTTGTAAATTGTCTTCTATCTCTTGGCAATAGTCAAAATTGCTTGGCTAATAGTAACTGTGTTGTGATTCCTACAAACATGATTTTACATGGTGCTACCATGGACAATCACATATCTCATGTTTATATGCATTCTATGCTTGACTATGCATTGTTTTTCAATGGTTGTGCAATTTTGGCCTTGAGAGCAACGATGTTGATTCCTTGAAAAGAAGGGCATAAAATGAAATTTTGGCTTAAATGTTGGTGAAGGGAGCAAGACTAAGGTGAGTGCAAGCTTCGACAGGGTGATAAGGGGCTAGGAGAAAACTTCGTCACATGAATCCGCTTAGATCTGGCCATCCAGGAGTTATTTGCCCAGCCCAAGTAATTCCACACCTTCCCCTACATGAGTAGGTTGGATCTAGAGGTGCTCGACTAGTAGAAAGGCCTCCATTGATCAGTGCGATGAATTTTTTGAAGTCCGATGAAAAAATGCGTTGTGCTCGGCCCGTCCGAGTGACTGTGATTCTGGGTCGAGTCCCAGAATCGGCCCTCGAACCACTTGGCCATCGACCCTCGGACCATTCGTCCATTCGGCCCACCACACTTCGACGCCTTTCACTCGGCCCGTCTGAGTGAAGCATTCAGACCAACTTGTTATTTGGCCCTCGGCCCTGCCGACTCGGCCCAACCTCACTCGGACGAGTTGACATTCAGCCCGACCGAACTCACCACTCAGCCCACCTGACTCAGCCCTTGGCCCACTCGGCCACTCGGCCCTCGGACAACCACACTCGGACTGGTTGAATTTGACACTCGGCCTAGTTACATTCGGCCCTCGGCCCTCGGCCCTCGGATGGCCGAATTGAGCATTCGG
Source organism: Lygodium microphyllum (assembly GCF_053477565.2). Classification (NCBI taxonomy): domain Eukaryota; kingdom Viridiplantae; phylum Streptophyta; class Polypodiopsida; order Schizaeales; family Lygodiaceae; genus Lygodium; species Lygodium microphyllum. The sequence continues at coordinate 117,102,902 of NC_141139.1, forward strand.
CCCCTGCAATTCGGACCTTGGGCCGAATTTGGATTTTTTCAAATTTTAACATGCAGACCTTGAAACTGACCAAGAGACCATATAGAGCCGAAACCATATCATAGATCGATCATTGGGCTGAAATTTAGAGCGAGTAGTTCCAAATTTGGCTATGAACCGTCCTTCAAATTGCGCATGGTATTTACCATAATGGCCTTGCGGGCCGGGGGGGATTGCCCTCCCCGGACCCTCGCAGAGGGGGCTTTGCCCTCTTTGCACCTCCCCCGAGTAGGTTGGAGAGAAAACGCACACCGTGACAGGTCCTCCAAATTAGACCCTAGTGTAGTAATGGCTTTATATGAGCATGGATTCTCACTTGCAAAAGAGCAACTAAAAGCCCATACCCAAACAGAGACAAACAGAGACCCTAGAGCCTCAATGGGCCAATCTAGCCAATAAGGGCAAAAAGGCCACACTGCAAAAACATGTATGTGTTGCATTCGGACTACATCTAGTCAAAGTGGAAAGTAACAACATCAAGCTACAATGGCGAGGATGACTAGATATGACAGTCCTAACGATAGATGCACCTTGAATAGCACTACACCGGCGATCCAAGACGTCAGTGGAGAATCCACATCTGGTCGTGCAGTTGGGAACCCAAGGGCATTTATCAGAAGGCTTAAATTTATGAGCCAAGACCTTGACAATGAAGACATAGTACTGCTTGCTTATCTCAGGGTCAAACTCACCGCAAAAAGAGAGCACACTATCGATGCTCTGATTGATGAAGGAGCAGATTTTAATATCTTGACCTATGAAGCATGGACCCTACTAGGCCAACCAGAGCTCACACCGACTAATGCAACTCTTAGCCCTTATAGGGGACACCCACAAGCACTCATAGGGAAGTGCAAAATCCTTGCGACAATTGAAGCTGAAAGCTTGCCTATCCTATTTCATGTTCCTCCAAGTAGTGCTAATTGCGGGAAGGAAAACCTCCTAAGAAGACCCTTCAAAAGGGCGACCAAGTGTGAGGCCAACTATGTAGCACAGAGGATACACCTGACACTACTGAGTGTGAGGATAGTCACAACCTTTAGCAAGGGCGACCTCATCGAACCTTGAGGGAAAGGCAAGGAAGGTGCTGATATAACAGTCAAGCCTGCTAACGAGAGCAAGGACCTATTGGAAGAGTTGATACAAGCACAGGTTGAACAACGAGAACCAGTGAGTGAAGCCATGCTTGAAACAAGAAGGTCAGGAGACAATGCCAAGGACTGGCTTTGGACTTACAAATATCATAGAAGACCCCAAAAGAAGCCCAAGCCTTATAGATAAAGGCATCGATGGAGGGTCAACACAATGCCACGATGGATATCCAAAGCGTTGCTACGTGCTCAAGGGTATTACGTAGGTAACTGATGGATTATTGGTGCCAAAACACCCTGCTAAACCCCCTCTGTCGACTAAAGGCCAGATCGTATCAAGAGCAAAGAAGTGTAGGAGGAGATGTAAACGAAAAACCAAGTCTCGAGTCAAAAACATTGGAGTGACCGAGCCCCTTACGGCCGAAACCAAGAAACCAAAGGGACTAATCGGAGGGTAGATCCTCAGCCTAGCGTGCTTGACAAGCAGATATCAGATGTAATTGTCGAGGATACGCAAAAGCCAATAGTGCCTAAGGAATCTCTGATTCCCCAAGAGGATAACAGACATCATAGGCACAATGTTGCTTATGGCAAGGTTAAATGCTCAACAAAGCAAGTGGTAAAATCAACTAACAGCCACGAGCAAATCTTCCAGCCAGTGTCGGAGCCACTTGGGAGTCCCAAGTCTCCTGCACCCTCTTTTCCTAAACGGACACAGGAAGCACAACAACAGTCATCAAGTGCAGCTGCTCAATCCCAATCTCTATCTCCATCTAAGCTTCCAAATATCCAAGAGGTAGGACATGACACCATCCGTAGCTCTCGGCCCAAGGATATGCTTGTGCAACCTAATGTGACTAGATCAACTCATGCTCGATCTACACAAGTAAATGCTCAAAGGGCAACAAAAGACATGACCACTTCCGATCGCCCTAGGGACTTGACACTGCAATCTACTAACAGTAGCCAGTCCACTGAAATAACTGCTATTACTTCCAATTAGGGATCACAACAGTCAGAACCCCTGGCCGTTAACAACACCCCTTACAGAACGTGTCCATAGCAGTTCACCTGTGGAGGAGGTGCCACAACCAGCATCCTTGACAACTCTAGCACTTCCAAAGTGCCCAAAGCCTACACTGGAGGAGTTAAACAGAAGGGAATTGGCTGAAGAGCTAGACTCTCCAAAAAGAGAGGCAGTTGTATCCTCACAACCTAGCGAGGCTATTCAGCAGGCCATGGCTATGTCCCATAAGGACACACTAGAGAAAGAGAATGTTGAGGCCTAGCCAAGCACATCGATGGACTGACCTAGTTCAAGGTCCCGAGTCTTCAAGGGATACACCTCGATTGCCTAAGAAAAACAAGAGAAAAGAACGAAAACAACAACGGCAGTTGCAAGTGGCTGTAGACCCCAAGAAGATTGAAACCTAGAGTGTCGAAGAGCTGAGGAATAAAGCATCGAGACCATCCACCAATGAACCCATTGATGTCTCTTCTAATAGTGGTGAAACCTTAGACACATCCATGTGTTCTGAAAAATCAAAGCAGTCGTTACCATCAATGGTTGCTTGCAATACTCAATCCACTGACAATAGAACTCGCATTGACCAATCAAGAGTGGATACAACACTGTCACAACACGGTGGCAAATTTATACCAGTCACATCTAAGGAGAACCATGATGCAACAACAAAGCCTCAAGGGAAACATGGAAACCCGGAGAGCATAAGCAACCCTAGCGTTGACCAATCTTGCTCATCTAGGCTTGAGCCCCTAGCTATGCTAAAGCCTAGGGAAACTCCTAGAACCTTGCATGAGATAGCAATCGAGCAAGCCCTCGTTGAACATAGAAGTGTTGTAGAATGCTTAATTGAGTTGGATGTTAAGCCCAAAATGTTCGCATGTGTCTATGTCCTGGCAGACATGGGTACATTCCCTAAGAAGCAGCTTGAAGAATACTTGCCATTTCCCCTATCCTGGGAAGAGCAAGAACATCTTAACGAGCACTATGACAGGCTCTTGCATGAACGTATGTGACTCACCTCTGACAAGGAAGTCGACGAACTACGCTTAACTGTAACATTCAATGATGTGCTCTGCCAACCAAATCTCTTAGGGATAGAGCAACTAAAGCGACAATCGGAGGGTAGTCAATTTGAAAAACGTTGGTTTGAAAACCGTGCTGCAATGGCCGAACTAGGCGCCTAAATTATGACAGTCTCAAAGGAGCGATTGGCCAAATGGTGGTCTCAAAGAGACCCAACCTATGTGGCACCAACTTCCTTTTGAGTGCTAACTGCCATTCGGGGTGTGGACTTAGCTGGAACTAGCCAAGAAAACTCTTTGGCTGATAAGGTTCTCATCGAGGAGGAGTTACATATTGCCAGTAGACTCGGACAAGGTGCCATGCTACTCGATGTTGCAAAATATCTATCGTTATTGAGTATGCTATCATGAGTACTGGATGCATGTGCCACACTCCAGTACAATTCGGAGTTCTACAATTGGTTTTTATCCTCGTGAAGTGTCATGGATTCGTAAATATGTACATAAATAAACAATGAATTTTGTGACCCTGTATAGACAATATCCACACACATAAGCAATGATAGTCAAGCGCAGGGAGAAGAGTTGGATTTGACAGGCTAAGCTCCTCAGGTCCTCCTCTCACTACACATTTAGAAGTCGTGTGACCATTTTCGCCTCTAATTGGAGGGCATGCAACCCTCATTATCGTCATAGGAAGCCCTAACCAACATCTCTAATGGTGTAGATGAGACACCGTCCCTTTTTATACTGGTTTCTTATAACAACATGTGGATGAAGAAAAGTTGTCCATGTTGAGAAGAAATACACGCAAAGGTGTATGAGACATCCTTGCGTTGTGACTGCACGTTGTGACACGCGAAGGAACACCGCACTTTCGGTAAATAGCTGGTAGCTATTGGACTTGTGTGATGAGGATGGTGTACTTTTCGTGACCATTCGTGCGGTGCTTACCACGATTGATTGCAATGGTATTAAGGCAGAGTGCAAGAGGGAATCGTGCAAATGGGTCAAGGTGACAGGACTAACCATAGGCGAGACAAGCTCCCTAGGTATGTCCTACCCTTGATCAGAAGAAGATTCTTCCGATGATGAATATGAAGATTGCCACTCCTTCAGTGACAAGAGTGAGGGTGAGATAGATACCATAGAATACAATACTGAAGGACAAGAGATAGAACAGATACAAGCAGACTCCAAGCCACAAAGAAAGAATACCTTCAAGATAGAGCAAGGGGTCATGCACATGGATTGTGATCGTGCTTGGTTGGAACATAGAGGAGCCATGGACTTTGAACAAGCAAGCCTAACCCAAGCAGGTACCACTCCAGTGCTTAGAACAGAGTCACCATGTGAGCTGCAACCCCTCTGGGGGAGGCTACCTCTTCTAGTGAAGACGGGGAGTTTGATTCTGAGTCGAAAGTGAGTTCAGAGAGCGATCCAAAAATACCTAGGCTTTCCAATACTAGATGTACCAAGGGGGACCTACCCCTCCACCTAAAGCGCAGACGGTTAAAGGAAGAAAGGGCAAAACAACCTAAGGACGCATGAGCAGACGAACAACGAAAACCACAAGACCTCCCTAAGAGATTTACTAAGTTCAAGAATGGTGATAGGGTAGTGATCTTGCTGGGTGCCAAACATCAAGGACAAGCAAGTGAACCCATCGAGGGACCTGCCAAAGTCAAGGAAGTGAACCTAGCCCAAGAAGAGAGACATCCCAACCTGTCTTTTTGCCAATGACTTGATGGAGAAAGAGGAGACAAGTCTCATTGCTCTCTTTCAAGAGTGTATATACGTATTCGCTTAATCCTTAAAAGAGCTTAAGGGGGTAGATCCAAGTGTAGTGACTCATAACATACCCATGACGCCAGACGCAACGCCGGTCAAGGAGCGACCGTGCCTTATGAATCCAAAACACGCTCATGCGGTCAAGGAAGAGATTGACAAGCTTATGAGAGTGGGATTCATCTACAAAATTGAGCACACAGACTGGGTGTCACCCATAGTCATTGTAATGAAGAAAAACGGAAAGATTAGAGTGTGCATCAATTACAAGAAGGTGAACGCTACCACTAAGAGGGACAACTACCTATTGTCGTATACCAAGTACATGCTCAAGAGAGTGGCGGGAAAAGAGACCTACAGTTTTCTTGATAGCTTCTCTGGATACAATCAGGTATAGGTGCATCCTAACGATGGGCATAAGACTGCATTCGCCACTGAATAGGGTGTTTTTGCCTACATACCCATGCCCTTCAGATTGACTAATGCTCCAGCCACCTTTCAACGCCTTATGTGGACTATATTTAAAGACATGCTCAAGAAAGAGTTAGAAGTCTTCGTAGACGACTTGTCTGTTCACTCAACCTAGAGAGAACACTTAGACAAACTTTGAGCAGTCTTTGAACGGTGTCGTCTATATTGTCTGTCTCTGAATCCCTTAAAGTGCAAGTTCTGGGTAAAGCATGGGTGCATTCTAGGGCATGTAGTGTCAAAAAACGGCATTGCCACGGACTTTTCAAAGGTCAAGTTCATTGCTGATCTTCCACCCCCAACCAACTATAAGGGAGTTCAATGCTTCTTAGGTCATACGAGGTATTATCGGTGGTTTGTGCTAAATTATGCATCGATTGCTAGACCTCTGTACAAACTGTTGATTATATTCGAATGGACTAAAGAATGCCAATGCACATATGAGAAATTGAAAAAGGCTCTGATCATAGCACCGATTCTACAAGCCCTAGATTGGACCATTACCTTCCACGTACATATTGATGCTTCGAAGTTCGCTATGAAGGTAGTGTTGTGCCAACCTGGCAAACACAATCTCAACTATCCAGTGCGCTTTTCTAGCAGCAAACAACTCACTGACACACCAAGATGAACTACTTGATGATAGAAAGAGAAGGTCTGGCCATGGTATTTGCCGTGAAGAAATTTTGGCATTATTTATTAGCCGCGCCTTTCACTTTCGGCCATGGTATTTGCCGTGAAGAAATTTCGGCATTATTTATTCGCCATGCCTTTCACTTTCTTCGTGGATTTTCAAGCCTTGCTATATTTAGTAAACAAACCTTGTGCTACAAGATGCATAACTTGATGGCTCTTCTACTTTTAGAATTCGACTTCTCCGTGATTAGACAAAAAGGAAAGTAGCACTACATGGCCAACCACATGTCAAGCATCCCCACGGGAGAGGCCGCTCGATAAGGCATCACTGATGAGTTGCCAGATGCGCACTTGTTTAGCCTATCTAGAGAAAGAGATTTATTTCGAGCTTACTTGACACCATATTGGGCAGATGACATAGTCCAAGTGCTTGAGCATGGACTACCTAAATAATCGATAGAGAAATCCTGACTTAGGCAACTTATCATCAAGATCCAACCCTATCAACTGATAGCAGGCTAGCTATATAGGCTAGGGCAATACATATTGTTACATAGATGCATATGCAAGCATGAGATGCATGATGTGCTCTTAGAGGTGCACAACGAAATTGCTAGAGGACACTTTAGCGGAGATACGACAGTCCGAAAGGTGCTGCAGTCTCAACTATGGTGGCCGCACTTTTTTGTGATACAGCACGATTCGTTAAGCACTGTGACGAGTGTCAATGAACAAAGGTCCAGATTCGCAAGGATCAGATGGAGCTAACCCCAATAATGGCACGACAACCATTCGAAAAATGGGAAATTGACTTCATGGGACCCATTAGTCCTATGGCACAATACTTGCAAGCTAAGTACATCATTGTAGCCATTGACTATCTAACGAAATGGGTACAAGCAAGAGCTACGAGAAAGAATGACTATCAAGTTCCTATGGGAGCAAGTAATCTCACAATTCGGCTGCCCCATCGAACTAGTTAGCAAACAGGGCACACACTTCATTAATGAAGTGATTGCGCATCTTCTATCCACCTTTCTAATTATCCATTGGAAATCCTCGCCCTACTACCCTCAGACAAATGGCCAGGCAGAGTCTACAAATAAAATTCTAGTAAATGTCCTGACCAAGGTGGTCTCTGCTTTGCACAGTGACTGGGATAACAAGTTGATGGCAACCTTGTGGGCTTACCACACAGCCTAAAAAATGGCTGTAGGCTAGATACCTTTTAGGTTGACTTATGGAACTAAAGCAATTATGTGTGTAAAGTTCTTCGTTCCTAGCCTAAGGATCGCACTTCATGAACGATAGGAAGGGAAGGAGGCATGGACGAAACGTCTAGTTGAACTCGAACGCCTCTCGAAAACACGACTTCTAGCTATCCATGTGCTCATATGTGAGAAAGTGAAAGGTGAGAAGGATCGAAGCTTGCACGCGAGAGCTATGGCGGGAGAGTAAGAGCAAGAAAGAGAGAGACAAGAAATAGGAACTCCAACAGTCACAATGTGTGACCGGGCCTTCCTTTATTCAAACTGTCACTAAAAGAATAAAGAATAAAGTGACAGTGATGGGCGCCCGCCACCTGCAGTGTGCAGTGGCGGTGACTGTCAGTGTAGTAATACACGGGCGGCTAGGCGAAGGCGCCTTTACACCCAATAACCTCCCACTTAAAGGCAAACCTGCCCTAGTGAGGAGTGAAAAGAAAAAGAAAAAAGACAGTACAACATGTACACATGTACAACAGGATGAGGAAAGACGTCATCTCATCCCACACCCATCAACCTCCTGAGGAAGGCAAAGCGCTTTGTAGAGAGGCTTTTCGTGAGCAGATCTGTAGGATTCTGGTCAGTCGAGATCTTGACAAGATCAATAGACTTGTCCTCAACGACCCCACATATGAAGTGATACCTCACCTCAATGTGTTTCGTCTTCGCATGGAAGACCGGATTCTTGGCTAATTGAATAGCACTCATAGAATCCAAATGCAGTGTAGGAATAGCATCAATAGCAAGGCCAGCAACCAAACGACCCAACCAAATGGCCTCCTTGCAAGCCTCAGTGGTTGCAACATACTCGGCCTCTGTAGTAGAAAGGGCCGTGCATTTATGCACCCTGGATATCCAAGAAACTGCACCTCCAGCATATGTGAATACATAGTTGGAAGTGGACTTCCTACTATCTGCATGTCCTGCATAATCAGAGTCAATGTACCCCACGACTCCTGTATCCTAGCTGCCATAGCATATGCACATATTTGCAGTGCCCTTCAGGTACCTCATGATACCCTTCACGGCATCCCAATGCTTCTTGCCAGGTGTAGCCATATAGCGTGCCACAACACCAACTGCAAAGGCAATATCTGGACGAGTGGCTATCATGGCATACATAAGACTGCCCCTGCGAATGCATAGGGAATCTTGGCCATCTCGGCCCTTTGCTCATCTATCTGCGGACAATCAGCCTCCTGTGATACCTTCACATAAAAAGGCAATGGAGAGCCAATAGGCTTTACATCCTGCATGCGGAAGCGCTCAAGGACTTTATGAATGTACTCCCTCTGTGACAAGTAGAGGAGTCCCTAATGCCTATCACGTCTAATGCCATACCAAGTATGTGAGTGGCATGTCCTAGATCTTTCATCTTAAAGCTCTTCTTGAGCTGAGCCTTAAGAGTATCTAGCTCATCATGAGCTTTCCATGCTATCAGCATATCATCCACATAGAGTACCAAAATCAATAAAGAACCATCACGGGCTTTCTTTGTGTAAAGACACGGATCCATAGCACTCCTACTATAGCCCTGTGACTACATAAAGGCATCAAACTTATGATACCACTCCCTAGGTGCTTGTTTCAATCCATAAAGACTTTTCTTCAATTTGCACACTAGGTGGTCCCTACCAGGTTCTGCAAAGCCCTTAGGCTGCTCCATATAAATCTCATCATGCAAGTCCCCATGTAAGAAAGCCGTCTTGACATCCATCTGGTATAAATCCAAGTCAAGCTGAGCAACCAAAGCCAAGACTAAGCGAAGGGTGGTTATCTTAACCACAGGAGAAAAGACCTCATCAAAGTCCACACCATGCTCCTACTTAAAATCCTTTGCTACCAATCTAGCCTTGTATGCTGGCTTGGGGTGTCCAGGGGTACTTTTCAGCTTGTACACCCACTTGCATGGCAAAGCCCTCTTGCCCTTAGGCAAGAAAACCAAATCCCAAGTCTCATTATTATGCAAGGAGTCTATCTCAGACTGCATAGCCCTCTCCCAGGAGTGATTGTCACCCCTGTGCATAGCCTCATCATAAGTGAAAGGCTTTCTTCCATCTGTAACCAAGACATAATGCATCGAGGGCTAAAACCTATCAGGTGGATGTTTGCCTCTAGTAGACTATCTCATGGCAGGCTCTGCTGCCTGCCCAGCTGCCTATCTAACACACTGACCATGAGCATCTGCTGCAACTGTAGGCTGTCCAACTGGCTATGCGGGAGCTCTCGACTCCTCCTAAAATATGAGCCTGCGGATCGCAACAACTCTCTCAGGCTACCTATGCATCTTGTCTTTATGGAAGACTACTTCATGACTACGGATGACTTTCCGCGCCTGCGGATCCTAGAGACGGTAATCCATCTCGCCTATATCCCCATAACCAAGGAAAATGCATTTCACACTCTTAGGATCCATCTTACTTCTCTTGTCCTTGGGCACATGGCAAAATGCCTCACATCCAAAGACACGAAGATGCGCATAAGAGGGAGGTTTTCCAGTCCATACCTCCTCAGCAACCTGGAAATCCAAACCACTAGAAGGTGATATGTTTATGATATGCATAGCTGTACTAACTGCCTCAGCCCAATAGCTATGTGGTAGGCCTGCGTGGCTAAGCATACTACATACACGCTCCTGGATGGTTCTATTCATCCGCTCCGGCAACCATTTTGGGGGGGGTATAGGGGGCGGTCAACTGACACTTAATACCCCTCCCATCACATAACTTCTCAAAAGCACATGAGACATACTCATCCCCATTATCTAGCATTTTAGCCTATACCCAGACCGGTTCTCAACCAATGCAAGCCATCTTTGAAACACAGCCAAGACATCGGATTTCAGCTTAATGGGATAAGCCCAAACTTTTCGTGAAAAATCATCTATGAAAGTAACAAAATACTTGGCACCACCCATAGACTGACAAGGCATGGGCCCACAAACATCCGAATGTACCAATGCCAAGGGCTCACTCATGCATAGCCTACTAGACTTTTTATGCGTAGACCTAGTCTGCTTGCCATAAAGACAATGCTCGCATGAATCAAAACATGCATAATCAAGGGGCGGTAAGTATTGCAAACTAGAAAGCATTTTCATTCCCTTCAAAGACATATGGCCCAAACGGGCATGCTAAAGAGATACATGGGGGATAGAACCCACAGACAAAATATGATCAAGGGAAGAAGCTGTACAATCAAGGGATAGAGGCTACTAGCCTTGTCACCTCTCTCAATCACAAGTCTGCCACAAGCGATCTTCCATTAGTGATCTTCCATGCAGAGTCTCCAAAACATACATGATATCCTGCGTCATCAAGCTATCCAGCTGACATGAGACTGCATGTCAAAGCAAGTACATCACGTACATCCTGCATAACAAAACTGCAGCCTAACATCACCAATGCCCACAATATCAAGAGAGCTATCATCATCCAAGCGCACAGAACCTGAAACAGTACGGTATGAATGAAACCACTCTCGGCAAGGTGTCACATGAAAGGACGCACTTGAGTCCAAGAGCCAACACTGTGCATATATAGAGTGTATCTCTATCATTTGTGAAGCACTAGAAGAAGCTGCAAGGATATAATCATCATCATCAACATCCTCAAGCTGCATAACATTGATCTCTTTAATTTTAACACTGGACTTTGTAGGCACTATGCTGCGATCATAAGACTTATCCTGCACTTTGTCTTTTCCCTTATCTTTGCACCTTTTATTACGCAGTTCGTGGCATTGTGGCCTAATATGGCCCTTTTTCCCACAATGGTGACAAGTAACATCTGCATTCCTGCCACGGGATTTGCTATGTGACTTCCCACGAGACTTGGACCGAGATTTTTGAGAATCCCATCCATGGCCACTGCCACTGCCACTCATCATTCCTGCCTCTAACTGTCATAGCATGCGACACATGAGAGGCATCCAAATTCTTACGGTTAACCTCTTCCTGCAGAAGAGCACTCTCAACATCAGATAATTTCAAGGTAGTAGTAGAGGCACATAATGCAGCGCGGAATACATCCCATGACTCATTAAGAGTACCAAGCAAGAAAAGAGGAGTGACATCCTCTGCAAAAGTGATGTCCTACGAAGTCAAGTTCTTAAGTATAGCATGGAATTGGCTCAAGTGAGCACACATAGTCACATTCTCCTTCATGCACAGATTCATAAGCTGCTTCAGCCAATACATCTGACTCGCTGGACTTTTCTTGTCATAGAGATTCTTGATTTTATCCCACAATTGCCATGCACTCTGTTCTTCCTCAAAGACATTGTAATGAACATGTTCTGTGAGAGATAATACAATAGTGGACTTGCATAACTCATCAAGCTCAAGCCATTTCTCATCTGGCATAGTTGCAGGCGGATGCCCGCTCAACCTCAAAGGTTTGATCTACAATTTTTGCACCAACACCTACCAAATCTAGCACTTCCAATAAGACTAATTCGTACCATCAAGCTTAGTGATGTTGAAAATAGCATGTTCAGTGGACGAACTTGCCATAATGCAAGCTGGAAGACTGTAGATAGTTCAAAATTGCTTGCTGTTTACTGCAGAAAATGACTAAAAAATCACCAAAATCGAGAGAAAATGGTGAGAAAAGTGTAACCAAAGCTGCTACCCACCAAGTACTAGTGAAAGTACATCATTTCAGAATATTTCAGCATGAGAAATCCATGTCAGTCCATACATATATGCTTGCTGTAATAAATTACAAATTTCAGTAAATGAGAGCTAACAGTGCCAAAATCGGATCCCAAGTCAATCAGATATTGCCAAGACCAAAGCCGGCATCATGCGGGCATAACATAGGCATATGACAGTCGATAAGCATGAATCCAACACCCAAACATGTCATACAAACATCTGCCACCACTGAGTAGGCACACCCCCCAGTCAACAGGGCAAAGTGTTCTTGCCACTACCAAAACTTGACACAAGTAGGTGTCAGCTCATAAAGAGAGGGACCCAAAGCAAAGAGTCGGCTCATAAGCATCAGAGGAACCAAGACATATGAACCATGCATCGTCCTGAAGGGTAAAACATCCCAAATAGTCTCAAAAGCTCAAAGAGCATAGACCGCCTGCTCAATGGCTGCCAAGCATCCAAAGACGCTTCCACTGGCACAAAAGCTGTAAATATCAAGCAACAAAGCTCGAACAAATCATGTACAAGCACCAGTGACAAGTGTCCAATATCAAGCATCAATGATATATCTTGGACATGTAGGCGGTAGAGCATCTGTATGTAGCATCCATAAGCATGTAGGACGTCAAGTACATCCCAAGATACAACTCTGGCAAGCCAATAAATAGCTCAAGTAAGCTCCGAGAATCCAAGGTCAAGCCAAGATCGAGCTCCAGTAGCAATAGGCTCCAAACAATGTAACTAGCATGTAGTAATGGCATAGGCTAAGCATGTCAAGACCTGTTAGACATAAGCAACATACATGCCATAAGTACATCCAAGACGGAGCATCCAAATGTTTTGCAAAGAGAGCTCAAGCTCAACCAACGATCCTGAATCAAAACCAAGCTCTATGTCAAGCCCCAAGTGTCAATACATCACCATATATGCCCGAAACATAGCCCGAAAAGCATAGGCATAAGCATACATGAGTAAAATGACTTCAGCCCAACTGTGTATAGTAGTGATTTGCTGTTCAAAACTGAGAATTTCGGCACCAAAATCAGCTCCAAATGGTTGCCAAACAATAGGCATACATTCCCCTAACATCCGGGCATCAAACGAGACCAATCGGGCCTCAAATGACAATGCCAAACAAGCTGTAGCATCAAATGTCAGTGTAACACTGTCTAAACTGCCTATGGACTATTATGACAGTCTCAAAACAGTGTTAAATTAGTCCAAATGCTATGCCAACACATCAACCATCAAAACCAAGCATCAAAGTATGTTCATATGCCCGAAATGGAGCCTTTCCAAGTGCCAATGGAGGGGGAGAGCTGCTGTTGTGACTGTCAATGCTGAAGACACATATGGGAGGGCTACGTGATTGCACCAACTGTAAATGCTGGTCCTGGGGCTGCAAAAAATGGTGGCCAAGCTTCGGAGGGGTCCGGTTAAAGCCAAGGAAGGGCTCAAATAAGCTCCAGCAAGGGGAGAGCATCCCGCATATGAAATGAGAGATGGAAGTGTAATGGCTGCCCTGAAACTGAGGTAAACCCTGTAAAGAGTGAAGCAATACCTCTGTGTGAATGCCTTAGGGTGCCCAAAGGGACCGAGAAGGTGCTCGGGAAGCTGGGGAGTGACGGGAGCTCGAAGGAGTCGGATATGGCTGTCGGGAAGGAGACCCAATGTGAGTGGGGAGTCGATGGGAAGCTGAGAATGCCATGAGCCAAGCTCAAGAGTCGGGAAGCTGAGCTCTGATACTAGTTGAAGGGTGAGAATGATCGCAGCTTGCACGCGAGAGCTATGGTGGGAGAGCAAGAGCAAGAAAGAGAGAGACAAGAAATAGGAACTCCAACAGTCACAATGTGTGATTGGGCCTTCCTTTATTCAAACTGTCACTAAAAGAATAAAGAATAAAGTGATGATGACGGGTGCCCATCACCTGCAGTGTGCAGTGGCGGTGACTGTCAGTGTAGTAATACATGGGCGGCTAGGTGGAGGCGCCTTTACCCCCAACAGAAAGCACGACGCAAAAGTTGGTTGGACAAGCATGTTAAACAGCACGACTTTGAACACGGAGACTTAATGCTCTTGTACTCCATTAAGGGGCATAAACAGAAAATAAAGTTTAAAGGTCTAGGGCTTTCAAGGTTCATACCATCAACTAAACCAATAACGTCAAACTCGAGAGTCTAGAAAGTGAGGGCATAGGCTTCTTCAATGGCAGCTACATCAAGAAGTACTACCCTCCCACGCGTCCTCTACATGAACCACCAATGTTAGAACCCCCTGTCAAGGTACGAGTAGCCACAATCACGGAGATTGATGATGAAAATAAGGAAGCCGTAGAACTTGCTTACCTCTACATCAGCCAATCAGACATGCACTTTCAACGCCTTGATCGATTGAGGGAGCAGACTTCAATGTCTTAGCCCACGATCATTGGACCCACATTGGAAAACCACAATTACAGCACACTTCCACCAAACTAAGCCCATATGGGGGCCGATCATACGCACTCCTAGGGAAGTGTAGGACTGCAGTTTCTATCGAGTCTGAGAGCATACCAATGATCTTTTATGTATTGCCAAACGCTAAAGATGCAGGCATTGAGTCGCTGCTAGGTCAAACCTTTAAAAAGCAAGCTCACTGCAATGTAGATTATGAGCTGTAGTGTATCCATCTAGCCATTGGTTATGTCTGCATAGTAGCAGCTTTCAACAATGGTTACATGACTCCTACAAGATCCGCAAAGCCATCGATAGAAACACCTGCAGCCAAGCCTAAGGAGGGGGGGTCGTGACTTGTTACAACCCACCAAGCCTCTATGCTAGCAACCTGCTAAGGCCACAGCCAATGCCCATGAACCTCAGTTCAGATGGGTACCTAAACATCAGAGCCTGTCACCAAGGAGAAATCGGCCACACCTTCATAAGGCTAAGAACGCAACCTCAAAACCTAGAAGGCCAAGACAAAGCTACAGACAGCGACGTACGGTCAAGCGCCTGGATATGGATCCCTAAGACTAAAACAGCCAAAGGCACTAATCAAATAGACACCAAGCCCATAGACTCACAACTAATTATACCCATGAAGGTCAACCAAGTCTATCGGCCCAAATCTCAACCTGCTACTCCCAAACCAGTACCATGTAACTCTACCAATACTCAGGAAGCCGCATCCGCTAGTAGCAGTGCCCCATTAGCAATCTAGTCCCAGCCTATACAAAGGACCCAACCGCAAACTTAAGAACAACCGAAATCGCAACCATCTGCTACCAAACTCTCTAGTTCTGTCAATCCCCAACCACCTGCAAGCCTTAGACCCTCTTATGAACGGAAATCATTCTTGACACTGGCCACAAATCTAGCCGAAGACACAGGGGATGACGTGATTGCTTGCCTTAGATACTTAGATGCCACATTCATGTCACTAGCTTTGAGCTATGACCACTTGGACTTGGACCTGTTGCAAGAGCCCTTAGTAACCAAAGTTCGTACGAGGCCTTGTTCATGGGACACATTCAAATTCGCATTAATCAAAGCATCCCACTCAGCTGCAAAGTTGCTCAACACTGAGATATCTAGAGAGCAAGCCATCAAACAGTGTCTCATTACATCATACGATAAGCGAGCTACTTCTGCTATTCACTGACCAAGAAATCGAGGAGTTGAAACAACTTGCTGAGATAGAATCCCTGTTCTTACGAAACTGGTACGCTCTTTGATTGCAATGGGAACTCAAAGGATACCAAATAATGACCAATGCTGAGCAACAACACGCAATCAAGACATCAGAGTACGACCCAACTTATGCCACCCCAACCTCGTATAAGGTGTTAACAACTATTTGTGGTCGACCCATGGAAGAGCACATCAAAGGACACCCTTACCTTGATCGCCTCTCCTGATAGAGGAAGAGTTACATATTGCTAGCCATGTCGATTCTGGTGGCTTCCTAATGGATGTCCTTACTTACATCACACATGTAGGCAGCTGACCCTTTGATCTAGACCGTAAAGCTCAGTTGGAGTACAATCCAGACTTCTATGCTTGGCTCATGAGAAGGTAAACACTCGGCCTATATGTTGAATGCACTTGGCTAGCTAACCTTCAATCCTAGTAAGGATTCTTCTCAAATCCGAAAGGGGACGGGGTAAGGTGAGTTGTGGGAGCTTTCGCTCAACTGGCAAGTCCCATGGACCGCTTATTGCTTCAGTTCCAAGCCGAGCACTAGTGGCTACCTCTCACATAGCTAACGCACCATTCATATCTACGGGTGTAGTGAACTGACCTCCATGCTGATCGAGTTACCTCCTCTCCCATGCACTTCGGTAGCTCCATGATCCAAGTACAGGCTTTAAGCAAGCTCCATCCTCAAGCTCCATGCTCCAAGCTCCATCGCTGCAAGCAAGACAAGAGAAGAGAAGAGAAGAGAAAAAGAGAGGAGAAGATGGAGAGCTTCTCCTCCCCGGTCCCTCACCCTCACACACTCACTCCCTTACACTCTCACACTCCCTCTTTCAAGTACAAGCTTAAGCAAACAAGCAAGAAGAAAAAGAAGAAGAAGAAGAAAAGAGCCACTTTTGGCCACACACAAGAATGAGCTTCTCATTCACTTTTCAACTTTATATACAAAACCCTAAATCTCTTTTGGGTGGTTATCCCCTTATCCCCTTTTTTACATGGCCGACCGTGGTCTAGGTCCTTTTTCCCATTGTCCTCCTATCTTCCTAGCTTCCTTCCTATCATCCATCTACCTTTACCAATTGCACGGGTGAGAGACCAGTGCTCTTTAAATTAAATCATGATGTGCTTGTGCTCTTTTACAAAAGTATTGACTTGCGCTTTTTCTTGTGCGCCTTTTTCCTTTATTTAGGACTTTTCTGCACTTCTTGTACTTCCCTATTTTTTTGGTGCGCCTTCATCTTCCGTTTCACTTTTGCCTTGGCTTTTGTCTTCTACTTTAGATTTTCCATCTTTTCCACTTTATTCGTTTGAGGTTTAACATTAAATCCTCCTAGACGAGTGCCAGTCCCATGGCACTTACAGTCGTAGGTAGCAGGCTTTGGCATGCACTGAAGATGTGGGTGGAAGTGACATCTGTGGTTGCCATGGAGAAGTGTTGGTGGTGGTGTGGAGAAAGGTCGTTAAGGGCACGTTGGTGGTCTACATGGCTAGTGGTAGGGTTGTTGGAGTTGGTGGTAGGGCTGTTCTTTGTTGGGGAGTGCACTGATTGGCGAGCACAAATGTTGATTTGTTGGGGATTCTGCACATGACGATTCTTGGCAGGCTTGTAGGATGATAAAGGATAAGAATTCAGAGTTGGGTGTCGATGAAGAGCGAACGACAATTTTGTTGGAGTCTTCAATATCTGCAATTGAAAACCTCTCATATGTGGTCTCTCCCTAGGGGTAGTACTAGTCTTCTTTATCGTGCACAAGACATAGTTGGGAGATAGGTCGAACTCTAAGCAAGCTGAGAGTATTACCTTGCACTTGAGGACCCAAACTATGTATATATTTTGGTGTAGATATTATGTGAGTGCTTGTGCATACTTAGATATTACCTAGTTACTAGGTCTTGGTATATCTTGTGTCTTTGATCGGGGACTAGGGCCCAATTGTACATGAGGTTTAGGTCATGCACCCTGGTCCATTGCCACCTTGGTTCATCTAAGAGATCTTGGAGTGGCTTGAAATTTAATGTTGGTGGATTGCTAGTTAGCTTACCGATCAAATACTCTAAAATCTCTTGGAGTTCCCTCTTGTTGTTTGGCACTTGTGACACGGTTGGATCTTCTGCGAAGATTTCCTGACATCATGCAGACTGGTATTGAGGGTATACCCTTGAGCTTGCTGATAATTTTAATGGCTTGTTCGTACTCCTCATTGTCTGAGAATGGTAGGTCAATGGTAGCAAGGACATGCATCCAATCTCGCTCATCTTCAAGGCATGGGATATACTTAGTCAGTGGCCCATAGGATTTCTTGATCTGAGCATCATCCTTAAGCATTGTGGAAATGGCATCGAGGTTGACTGGTGTAGTCTTCCAGGAGTCCATTTCTACCTTTATAGCTTCTGTTGTATTGCCTAGGAATATGAGACCACTCCCCCAATCTTCAATCACTCTGGCATTGCGCATCTAGGGTCGGCCCAATAAGATATTGTAGTCCACTCCCTTCATGACTATAAAGTCAACAGAGAATTGGACTCCTGCGATTTTCATTGGCCAGTTTTTTAGCACCCTGAATGGCTTCACTTTCATTCCATTAGCTAATGTGACATTGAACCTAGCAGTCTTGATAGGTGGGTTTCCCCAAGTCTAAAGCATTACGGGTTCAGTACACTAACTCCTGCCCTTGTGTCTACAATCCCTTTCCTTGTTGTGTTGCCTAGGGCTAAGACCGGTAAGACCACATGCATCTCGGTGCCTTCCCAAAAAGCATTAACGTGCAAGGACTTAGGCACGGAGTGCAACGTCAAACTAGGTATCTGTGTCTCTACATCATGTCCTTGTAGGTCTACAATAGCTTGCTCTCATGATCCTTCAACCCATTGCTTCAAGTCTTACCATAGGTGTGGGAGCTTTCGCTCAACCACCAAGACCCACAGACTGCTTATTGCTCCAAGCGTTCCAAGCAAGCTCTAACGGCTATCTCTCACTTAGCCGACGCGCGTCGATCCTACGAGTGTTGTGAGCTTACCTTGGTGCCCAATCGAGTACCCTCCTCTCTCTTGCACTCTGGTAGCTCCACGATCCTTGATGATAGCTTAAGCATCCTCAAGCCTCCTCCATCTCCAAGCTCCATCCTCCATAGCCATGCATGCAAGAGAAGAAAAGAGAAGAGAAGAGAAGAAGAGGAGAGGAGATGGTGAAGAGCTTCACCCTCTTGATCCCTCACTCACACACACACTCATTCCCTCACACTCTCACACTCCCTCTCTCAAGAGCACACACAAGCAAGGAGGAGAGAAGAAGAGAGGAAGAAGAAGACTCTTTTTGCCACACACCCAAGAATGAGCTTCTCATTCACCTTTCAACTATATATACAAAACCCTAAATCCCTTTCGAGTGGTCATCCCCTTTTTTCTCTTTTACATGGCCGGCCGTAGCCTAGGCCCCTTTTCCCATTTCCCACCATTCTAATTTATCCTATTCCCACTAATGCATACACTTTGCATAGGAGTGAGCTTGGCACTCTTTTACACAGACTCGGGGGCGCTTCCACATTCTAATGGTGTGCCTTTTCCTCTTTTGTTACCGTGGCCCAACACTGAAGCCTCTTGAGGGTCGTGTCCGAACATTTGAATTTTTCAGGGATTGGTTGCCAGTCAAGGCGCCTTTTTCTGCTTTTGCGCCTTTTTCACTATTTTTCCTTCTTCCCAGTTCCCGCTCCTTTGTGCTGCGGTGACGTAGTCGAAAACACGGTAACATTACCCCCTCCTAGCCAAGTGCTAGTCCCATGGCATTGCGGTGGGGACAAGTGGGCAAGTTAGGTCAGCTGGTAGGCGGAACAGGTAGGTGGGTGGTTAGGGATGATGACCCAGAGCGAGTCCGGCGTGCGTTAAGCTCCATGAAGACACTCTGCATCTGTCACACGGTTGTAGTTGGTCGTTTTGTGAGTATGAGAAGCGCTTGAAGCAATGCGATGATGGTATTGGAGGGATTTATTCTGGTAAAACCCCTGGAACTCTGTTTGGCTTGAAAACCCGTGGCTTCGATTGAAGATCCGTATCTTGGGTTTGAAGGTCCTCGGGTCGGTGGAATCAATAAGCTATCCGTGGATCTTGAGGCATTGGGCATGGATCATTAGACGATGCAGTTTCAAGATCTATGCCAATGGCAGTATTACCTCGAGCTGGTTCGATCATGGTAGCCATCAGCACCAGGCGGATGGCTGGAGGCTGGCACGCTTTGGGTCATTAAAGGGTGCCATGGGTGATGGTTTTCCGTGGGTAGCCATTTCTTGAGAGTCGACATAACCTACAAGAAAAGTTGTGCCCTCCCTAAGGGGTGTGCTGCTTGCCGTGTAGTGTGTTGTGCGCGTGGCAGTGGAACTAGGAGATGGGTCCAACCTTGGGCCAGCCCTTGGTAACGTTCCACTCTTGAGGACCCAGCTTGTGCTTCGTTGGTGGTGCGGTGCGAGCCTTAGGGTGACAGGTCTGAAAGTCTTGCCCTTGATGTGCCCTAAGTGTGAAGTGGGGGAGGGGGCTAGGGAGAACCCTAGGTGCAGTGATTGTGGTGCTTTTTTTTTTTGAGGATACGTAGGCCTAAGTGTCTTAGTCGGAACGAGGAGGAGAAGGGGGCAGAGAGACTTGCTCAAAAATTGGCGACTCTGCATGTAATTTTTTAGATTCATGCGGACATGAAGGGAGGTAGTGGAGAGAAAGGGGTGGTTGCGTCTAGTGAACTGGCTGTCGTTCATGTCCTCTAGGAGGGCTAGGCAAAAAGAGGGAAGGAGACTAGCCCTCATCATGAGATGAGCCATGGCACAATTATCTATGGCATTAGGGTCAAAGAATAGGGGAGGTAGGCTGCGCTCTTGTGGAGTTGGGTCCTGCTTAAGAAGTAGCCTAAGTAGCATAAGATAGTTACACGTGGTTATAAAAGCGGGGTCAGGACATGAGGAAAAGTCTGCAAGGAAGCGCATCATAGACTCGTCTAGGCTTTCTGTGGTAAACAGAAGGGCGTTGCCAAAGGATGCTACAGTGGAGTTATAAACGATGGGAAAGTCATACCGCCCGTGGAGGGTGGCACCAAAATCTATGCCTACCCTTCGAGGGTATGCCATGTAAGTAGGGTCATTCCACTTGAACGGTAGGGTATTACAAAAAGCCATCCAGGCGAGCATGCTTATGTCGCATACTCGCCTCCTCCACAGGGGTTGGCTCCTATAGTTTTGCACAGTGTGGGGGATTTCCAAAATTTTATCTTGCCAGTAGTCGGCCGCTTCGGTGCCCCAAGAGGTTGGGGTCTTTTCCCGCTCTTCCAGCCATTTTTTCCCCAACGGGCCACCGACTGCGATCACCTCGTCCATCACTTTGAGGGGCAGGACCCTCTGCAGACTGTTGGATAGGAGGAAACTGAAGGAGAATGGATCCTTTGCTAGTTCCTGCACCTCCCACACCACCAGTTCTACGTGGAATCCCGCGGGAAGATCATCTGGGCACGGAGGGAGAGGCGCGGATAGTAGCATGGTTGGTTTGGCTCTCAGTCTTTGTTTGGCCTCCTCCACCAGCCTTTTTTGCCTTTCTTTAGAGATGGCTTTTCTTTCTGCAACAGCTGGATCTTCTTGTGGTGGCAGATCTTGGACCTATGGTGAGGGGGGTTGCGAGACCACTTCTTTCCTGAAACGATTCACATCGATTTCCAGCTCTGCTTCTTCCCCTTGCCGCTTTGCGTATGCCGCTTCTTCCTCGAACCCGAGGGCATCTATCTCCTGGGGGGTCAGGCCGGCCCTCATCAGGTATTTTCGCTGTTCCTCCAAACTCAGCCTAACCTTCGTCTCGGTAGTGGTGGCATCTGTAGTCCAGCGTGTAGGGCTCTTCTTGCCATGCTGAGCTTCCTTTGCACCGCTTCCAGTGGCTCTCCTCATGCTGTGTGGGTGGCATCCAAGATGGTATAAAGGAAGGCCTTCTGTTGAGCCGCTGAAGGCCACTTGGGCTGCCTCCGCTTTGCTTTTTGCGATGATTTTCTCTTTTTCTGTTAGAGCAAGGTGGCGCGCCAGGGTCTTCACCCTCTTCTCGTTGTGCGCGGCCCACTCCTCCACCCTTTTGTTCATTGCTTCCAGGCCCTCCCCCTATCTTAAGGTCAGTATCATGATTTTTTGCCCATAATCCTCCAGTTCTCTAACTAGCCTTTCTTGTTCTTCTCGTTCAGAGGTCAGCTGATCTGTTAGGTGCTTGAGCTCCTTCTCCTGCTCCTCCATGCCCCGTTGCCTTTCTTTGTCCCTAGCATTCAGCTCCACCCCGAGTGCATCCACCTCAGCAGCTTTCGCCGCAAGCTCCTAGTATTGCACTATTAGGAGATTGTGCCCTCTTTGCAAGCTCACTAACTCTTGCATCTCATTTTCGAGTAGCTGCTTCCAATGTTCCTCCCTCTCATCCCTAGCCTTTAGTTCTTGTTTCAGGTCTGCAATTTCGTGATGTTGCAAGGCTATCATTCTTGTTTTGTCCAGCTGGAAGGCGGCCACGGTTTCCTTCTTGGCTGCCAACTCAGCCACGGCTATTTTGCGTTCCTCCTTCGCTCTCTCCAATTGACAGAGCAGCTCGGCGACGTATTCATCGTAATTAGCCGGTGGCATCATTGTTGCATGAATGGGCGAGGTGGAGGCTTCAACTTTTTGCTTTTTGGGCTCTTGCCTGGACTCTGCATCCGTGACTGGCCTTTTCTGTCCTGTGGCCGTAGTCTCCGTGCTCTGCCCCTGGCCCATTTCTTTGTTGATAAAATACTGCATCCACGCCACGAAATTTGACACTTCTGCGCTAGTGGAGATGCTGGTGGTGACAGTGGTGAGTTCCGCGGGAGGTACCAGGAGGGTAGGGATCGGATGGAGCGGGGCCTTGCCTTTGCCTTCGGAGACTGGAGGTGGCACGAACTCTGGCACCTGCATGCTGGATCAGGGCCCCTTTTCTCTGCATGGGCTCAGGTTCCTTAGCTCGTCTGTTCGGCACTGCTGTTCGATGGACTGTTGGGTGGCCTCCACCAGGTCCTCCTCCTCCTTCCTTCGCAGCTCCTCCTCTTCCTCCTCCGCTTTTCTCTTCCTTTCCTCCTGCCTTTTCTTTTGCTCCTCCTGGTTTTTCCCTTTGTGTTCTTTTTCCCTCCTTTTCTCTGCTTCAGCTTCTTGTTTTGACGCCTCCTTGGCTTTCTGTAACTCCTCTTTTTCCCTCTGCTCCTCCTGCCTCTTTGTTCTCTCTCTCTCCTTTGCTTCTTTCAGGGATTCCTTTTTCGCCCTTTCCAGGTCTTCCCTTTCTTTCTTCCTGCCTTCATCACTCTTCTTCTTTCCCTGTTCTGCCTTCTTCTTTGTTGTCCTGATTGTCTTCTTACTAGTTTGTTCCTCCCCTTCTTCTTCTGTTTCCGTTCTATCGGTGGACCTGTCTTTGTCCTGTCGAGGGGGCGACTTCTCCGGCATTTCTCCTTCTCCCTCCTTTGGCTCCTATGTTGCCCTTACTACCTCCTGAATGAGTGCAGTCAAGACTCCTCCATAGTGGCCGATGAAAGAGGCCTTGGAGGAGGCTTTCTTCCTTTCTGTCACCTTAGAAGCCGGGGATTCTCCTCCTATTGGTGCACTTCCCAGGGCTAGTGCCTTGGCCGCTTGATCGATCGTCTTCCGCACGTAGCCATTCCAATCCACCTCGTCTAGAGTGTGGACTGCTACATTTTCCAGCATTGGCATGCTAATCCGATGCATTAAGGAGTTGTAACGTTGGCTGGAGAAGAGCACGTGCACCAACTTGGCTTGCAGCCTGGCGTCAGCGTCAGGGATGTCCTGGATGCTTATGCCATCGTTCGTGAGTACCTCTTCCTTCTTCATTTTCAGCAAGGCATAAACGTCCCTTTTTTGTCGCCTTTCCGTCTTAGGTACCAATCCCAGAGCCTTTTCCACCAAGGCTGGGTCCAACCGGACTTGCACCTGCTTTGCACCCTCTCCTCGGCCCACGGTTACAATGCCACCTTCCTGGTCTGGATTATATGTTCTGAGGAATTCTACACATTTAAAGTGATCCGGCTCCTGCGAGAATTTTTCAATGTACTTTGCAAGGTTGCACTGCTCCACCACCCTCCTAGTTGCCTCCTCCTTCGCCACCACGACTCCGATGATGTGGATGGTTCGGAACTTGAGCTGGCCGAAGGCACGGTTCTCCAATTGGATACAATATAGCTCCCTTTCCTCATCAGTGAACGGGAGTCGATGGGCGTGGTCTTGCTGCGACATTTTCTGCTCTTGCCATAATTTGTAACTTCCGTTAGTATTTTTCACATAGCACTTTGTTGTTTATGCGAGAAAAAACTCTTGACTGAATTTTTGGAAGCCATTTCTCATACTAACGCTTATGCCTTTCACTATTTTTACTTTACTATGCCCCCTTTTTATTCATTTCCTATCTGATTATTTTCACCTTCATTACATACCCCACATACATACCCACATACCCCCTCCTCTTCCGGCTGAGAGAAGAATCCTTCCTAGGATTGGGGTTAAAAGGTGAAAGGCGTGGGCCCTGTTTGGGCAGGAATTTACGTGTGAAGAAGCCACGTGTAGAATTTTGGATTGTATTCCAGTTGAGCATGAAAATCAAGAGCAGCTGGTTGGATAGAGACTTGGGAAATGTAGGTCAGGATATCATGAAATAGATCTCCAGTATTAAGGCGGCTGGCGACATGTAATTCCTCTTCTGTGAGGAATTGGTCAATATAGGGGTGGGCGAGCACATGGTCGTCCAAATGCTGATTGCGGGTGATGGCCAAAACCCTAAACGAGATGGGTGCCACATAAGTGGGGTCATATTCAATGGTTTTAACTGCCCTGCGTTGCTCAGCATTGGTCATTATTCGGCAACCTTTTTTCTCCCATTGGATTCTCAGAGCAAACCACTGCTGCAAGAATGTGGAAGGTGAGCTTGCCATCTACGTGAGTTCGTGCATCTCGTGTTCAGGAATAGAACGGGGAGGCTTTCGATATGAAGGGACTAGGCGTCTGAGGGCCGCTTGCTCCTTTGAGATTTCGTCATTTGCTATCAGTTCAGCAGCGATTTTGGGGGATTTAGTAGTTATAAGTTCGTATTCTTCCCAAGTGCATGGTAATGCATGAACCTCCGAAGTAAGGGTTCTGTCAAGAAGGACGAGGTCTAGCCTCTCATAACTTCTAGCGAATGTGGTGAAAGTTTTGTCCAACATCTTGATGCAGGTTATTAAGTCATCGCCAGAGGTTGCGCCAAGGTCCTTAGCCAAGGAGAGGAAAGGTCGTATCGCGTATGAAGGTTTAAGACCTACTGGTGGGGGTGATGCAACTAGACTGGATAGTGGTGACTCCCTCATCGGCATCACCGGTTGGGCTGTGCACTTCGAAGCACGTTGAGGTGCTGCAGGAAGCTCTGGGGGCCTGGGGGTCGTGCTGGGTGCTGAGTGAGTGGTCATAGGGCTTGTTAAGTCCTTTGGATTAGGCAGGTTTAAGGCTTGTGGCGTTTGCTTTGGTCGATAGATGAGCTGAGGCTTACTAGCCACATTTGGCAATGGCGCGTTGACTATGTTTTGGGCACCATGTGTGCAAGCCTTCCGCACTAGGGCGAGATCGCTTGTAGATGAGCTTTTTAGCTGGCCATTTTTAGGCACCCAAATCCAGGGGTTGCCCTCGTAATATGCTTGTGCCCGCAAGAGATCCTTCGAGATCCATCGCGGCGTGGTTGTGTATCTATGGCGATAGCGTCTAGACTGCCTCTTAGGCCGGGGCGGCTGATGATGTTGGCAGTTAGGATTGCGTTTGGGCGGTGTACCCGGATGTGGTTTCTGCCGTTTTGGCACCCATATAAGTTTGGGCTCCTTGGCCTTGTGAGCACTCTTGGTGGGTTTGGGCCTGGGGTCGAGAGCCTGGTACGAGGCCACATGTTTCTCTAGGTTAGACCTGGGTTGGATTGTGGTCCTAGGGATTTCTACCGGTGGCGTCATGATGGTGGAGGAATCATGACAGTCAGCATGCTGAAAGTCGTCACTATACGGACGTTGCCGATAGCAAGATGAATGCGGTTTAGGTTGTAATCCACATTACAGTGCGTTAGCTTCTTGAAGGTGCGACCCAATAATGACACGTTACCGGCTTCTTTAGTATAAGGCAACACATGGAAGAAAGTTGGTAAACTTTCAGACTCGATGGAAATGAGTACCTTGCACTTCCCCAGGAGTGGATAGGCAGTACCCCCAAACGGGGTGAGTTGAGCGTTAGTGGGCTGTAGTTGCGGTTGACCAATGCATGTCCAATGGTCATGCGTCAAGATGTTGTAGTCGGCACCTTCATCAATCAAGGCTTCAAAAGAATACACCGCTCGTGCTGCGACTGTGATTCGCAGGTACGCCGATGCCACTGCTTCTTCATCCTGATCTGTAAGGTCAGTTACAGTAGCCATGCGGACGTTCAGTGGGGGTTCTAGCATGGATGGCTCATGTAATGGATGTGAAGGAGGATAGTACTTCTTAATGCGGCTGCCATTAAAAAAGCCTATTCCTTCACCGTCAAGTGTCTCCAGCTCGACATTCCCGGTCCTACCGATCACGTGTACTCTGAAAGGCCCTAGCCCCCGAAACTTCATCTTCTGTTTATGTCCTTTCACCGAGTACAATAGAACAAGGTCCCCTTGTTCGAAGTCCCACTGCTTGACATGCTTGTCAAACCACATCTTCCGTCGAGCCTTTTCACAAATCAGAGAGTGAGTGGCGAGGAGTCGGGTCTTTGTTAAGCGCTCGAGTTCCACCAAGTGGTTGGCCCAAGCCTCTCTTCCCTCCCAACGCTCCTGGACTGCTAGCCTCAAACTAGGGATGAAGAATTCTAAGGGCAAAATGGCTTCAGTTCCGTACGTCAGCCTAAAGGGCGTTTGTCCCACAGCCGTTTTATAAGCTGTGCGATAGGCCCACAAGGCCGCCATTAGCTTGTTGTCCCAGTCACTTCTCGAAGTAGACACGACTTTTATAAGCACATTGGCTAGGATTTTATTTGTGGATTCGGCTTGGCCATTAGCCTGAGGGTAATAGGGAGAGGACTTCCGATGAATTATTAGGAAGGTAAAGAGCAAATGGGCAATCACTTCATTAATGAAGTGTGTGCCTTGGTCGCTTACAAGTTTGATTGGACAACCAAACCGTGAAATGACTTGCTCCCATAAGAACTTTGCGGTGGTCCTAGCATCGTTCTTTCTCGTGGCTCGTGCCTCTGCCCATTTCGTTAGATAGTCGGTCGTCACTATGATGTATCGAGATTGGGAATATTGCGCTGCAGGACTGACAGGTCCAATAAAATCGATGCCCCATCCAACTCCATCTTGTCCTTTCGCACAGGCACCTTGGTCATTTGGCATGCATCGCAGTGCTTTACAAATTTAGCTGCATCGCGGAATAGGGTGGGCCACCATAGCTGGGATTGTAGCACCTTTCGGGCTGTTGTGCCCCCACTAAAGTGTCCTCCAGCGATCCCACCATGTGCTTCGTTTAATGCGTCGTGCATCTCGTGCTCACATACGCATCTACACAATAACTCGTCTTGTCCCAACTTGTAAAGTTGGCCTGCTATCAGTTGGTAAGGTTGAATTTTCAGGATAAGCCTCCTCAGCCTGGCCTTCTCAATTGGTCACTCAGGTAGTCTACTCTCTAGTACTTGCACTATGTCTTCGGCCCAATACGGCGTCAGATCAGCTTTAAATAATTCTTTCTCGCTAGACAGGTTAAAGAGATGAGCATTCGGCAAATCGTCTGGTATGCCTTGTCCAGTGGCTTCTCCTGTGGGTATGCGAGACATGTGGTCAGCCATGTAATGCTACTTTCCTTTGCGCACAACCACAGAGAAGTCGAACTCTAGTAGCAGAAGTAACCACCTAGCTATGCATCCCGTAGCGCAAGGCTTATTCACAAGATACAACAAGGCCTGATGGTGGTCAACAAAGAAGACAAAGGGAGTGGCCAACAGGTAATGCCTGAATTTCTTTACCGCGAACACCATGGCCAACTCTTTCCTTTCCGTTGTGGAATAGTTCATCTCGGTCTCTGTGAGCTGCCTGCTGGCAAAACTCACCGGGTAGTCTAGATTATGTTCGCCAGGATGGCATAGCACGGCTCCGATAGCAAACTTAGAGGCGTCTATGTGTACATGGAATACTATGTTCCAGTCTGGGGCTCGTAAAATTGTGCAGTGGTGAGAGCTTTTTTCAACTCCTTATATGTGCGCTGGTATTCCGCAGTCCACTCGAACACTATCAACAGCTTGTACAATGGTCTAGCAATTAGTGCATAATTTAGTACAAAGCGTCGATAATATCCCCTGTGTCCTAAGAAGCACTGAACTCCCTTGTAGTTATCGGGTGGTGGCAAATCCACAATGACTCTAACTTTAGAAAAGTCAGTGGCAATGCTGTTCTTTGACACCACGTGCCCTAAGATGCATCCATGTTTCACCCAGAACTGGCACTTTAAGGGGTTCAAGGAGAGATGATATAAGTGGCACCGTTCAAAGATTGCCCGGAGCCGGATACACAGATTGTTGACAAAGACCTCTAACTCCTTGCGAAGCATGTCTTTAAAGATGGTGCACATGAGGCGTTGGAAAGTGGTAGGGGCATTGTCAACTCGAAGGGCATGATTATGTACACAAAGACGCCCCACTCAGTGGCAAAGGTGGTCTTGTGCTTGTCTGCAGGATGTACTTGCACCTGGTTATACCCTGAGAAGCCATCCAGGAAATTGTAAGCTTCCTTGCCTGCCACCCTCTCAAGCATGTGCTCGGTATATGGCAAGGGATAGTTGTCTCTCTTTGTAGCAGTGTTCACCTTCTTGTAATTGACACACACTCGAATTTTGCCATTCTTCTTCATCACGATGACTATGGGGGACACCCAGTCCGTGTGCTCAATTTCGTAGATGAATCCAGCTCTCATCAGCTTGTCGATTTCCTCTTTGACAGCATGAGCGTGTTTTGGATTCATGGGGTACGGTCGCTGCTTGACCGGCGTTGCGTCCATCGTCATAGGTATGTTGTGAGTCACAACACTCGGATCTACCCCTCGTAGCTCTTCTAAGAACCAGGCAAATACGTCTATGTACTCCCACAAGAGAGCAACAAGGCTCAACTCTTCTTTACTAGTCAAGTCATCGGCAATGAACACTGGTCGGGGTATCTCCCCTTCCAGGGCTAAGTTCACCTCCTTGACCTTGGCTGGTCCTTCGATTGGTTTGCTCATCTGCCCTTGACACTTGGCACCTCGCAGCACCACTACTCTATCCCCTTTTTTGAATTTAGTGGAGTGTTTAGGGAGGTCCTACGGCTTTCGCTACTCTTCTGATCGTGCATCCTTGGGGTACTTTGCCCTATCATGCTTTGACCGTCTGCGTCTCAGGTGGACGGGTAAGTCCCCCTTGGTGCGTCTGGTCATGTGTGGCCTAGGGATCTCTGGGTCGCTATCTGAAGTAACTTTAGATTCAGAGTCGAACCTTTCATCTTCGCTGGAAGAGGTGGTCTCCCCTGGTGGCTGCAATTCAGATGGCAATTCGGTTCTAAGTATTGATGTCGTCCCTGATTGGGCTAGGCCTGCTTGCTCAAGGTTTATGGCCCCCATACATTCCAACCACGCACGATCACATTTCATGCGCATGACTCCTTGCTCCAATCTAAGGGTCTGCCTTTTCTGTGGCTTGGTGTCTGCTCGTATCTGCTCAATCTCTCGTCCTTCAGTGTCGTACTCTACGGTATCCACTTCACTCTCGCTTCCATCACTGAAGGATTGGCAGTCTTCGTATTCATCGCAGGAATCCTTGTCAATTGACTGCCCATCGTCTCCTAGGGCTTGGTATGCCCCATGCCATTGGTCTGGAATCAGGGCCCAGTTGTACATGAGGTTCAGCTCGTGCACCCTAGTCCATTGCCACTTAGGATCCTCTAAAAGATCCTGGAGCGGTTTGAAGTTGGTAGCCGGGTTGCTCGCTAGCTGGTCCGCTAGGTATTCTAGTACCTCCTGGAGTTCCCTTTTGTTGGATGGCACTTGGAAGGTAACAGGCTTAGGCCTACCATGGAGGCTTGCTGCCATCATGTAGACGGGTGTAGAGAGCGCTTCGTTTGTCTTGCCGATTGTTTTGATGGCCTCCTCATACGCCTCATGGTTTGAGAATGGCAGGTCAATCGTAGCGAGAACCTCCATAGCTACCTACCTGTCTGGGAGGATCTAGATCTCTCCAACCAGGCCATTTCAGGTTGTGACTTCTTTTGGGATTATCTTCATCTACTCTAAAAGCACTTCAGTTTAGCACCTCATAGTGCGACATTGTGTAGTCACTACTCCAACATTGCAAATATCCTTGCTCGTTGCCATTTTCTGCACCCTTTTTGGTTGTACCATCCATCGGCCTGCATGCATAACGATGCTAACAAAAGCCATAGGGCTTTTGAATTCTAACACTGGAGCTTCTTCCTCATCAAGTATTGTGTCAAATGGCTCACTTCTCGATCCACTGTGAGCAAGAGATAAGTCATTTCCTAAAATCCTAAAAGAGGAAGCCATATATTAACCTCCAAGCTCATACTTCACTCCATTTTTTGACTCCTCTTGGCTCAATCATGTCATTGACTCTCTGATCTGCTACAATACTCATTCCTTAGCAAATCTACCTCTTCAAACCAAGAAGGAAGGGATTCAACATCAAAGTATCTATTGATACTCACATAAAGCTTTTTGGCACTAGTGCTTATTGTGTCTTTTGACACATTCAACTTTAACTCTCTTACTGGTCTACTCTCAAGTATTGCTGCTACTCCTGCCATCAAAATGGGCAAATATTCACCCTCATGCCGATTCAAAGGTGTCGGGTTCCACACATGGCAGACAAGGATCAAACTCATCCTGATGAAGAAAGGCTTGTGGTCAATCACAAGTGGTCAAGAGAAGAAACCAAGGAAAATTACACTCTCAGTAATATGGGATAAACATGATGATAAGGCTCAAGCTGTTATCAGGCTTGAACTTGATGAAGATAGCTACATTCATCATGTTGATGATTACAAAACCTCTCAAAAAACTTGGGATTGGCTAGAAACCTTGTTTGGAGCTCACTCAAAATCCTCCAAATATGGTTTGATAATTGAATTCTTTAGGCTTGACATGAAAAGTAGTACCTCACTTGCAACTCATTTGAATTATATGAAAATCTTGTTGACAAAACTTGCAAGAATCAACATGAAGATGGATGAAAACATTTGCACTGGAGTACTTCTCAAAAGTCTTCGACTCAAATATGATTATGTGTCTACCACATTGATCAACATGCCAAAGGCAAAGTTAGTGGATATAAAGCTTCCCTCCTTGAAGAGGAAAAGAAGATCCAGAGCAAAGGAGAAGCAAGTACCCCAAGAGGAGACCAACAACTCCTCTATGTGAAGGACAAAGGGAAGAAGGACATAGTTTGTGATTTTTTTAAAAGAACTAGGCATATCATCGAGAAGTTTTGTCATGGCAGGAAAAGATCTCAAAGGGCATATCTTGCAATAGTCAAAGAAGATGAAGACAACAACGAAGAAGAAGAAGAACAATACACCCAAGAGCAAAAGGATAGGACTCACCAATCCCTCTTTTGTAGCTCATTTTTTGATAAACTTTTTTAGGTTTTGAATATGTACTTGCCTAATGTTCTTACCATAAGCTCTTGTACTCCTCATATAACCTTTGCACTATAGCCTCTACACACTTAGTGAGGCCTTGTGATAGCCTCTGGCTTTATATGGTTGGTTTTTCCATGTCTACACTTAGTAAGGTTCTACTCATGACAACCTCTATGTACTTAGTGCTTTTCTTGGTTGTGATTTAGGAGGGGTGTTGAGAAATATACAATCACACCCACTCTCTATAGCCTCTTTGCAATGAAGAGCAAGATAAAGGATCACATTGCAAATAAAGCCTTAGATTAGGTCATGTATGCATGGTTTATTAAAACCACAGTTGGTGAATACCATTGTTCCTTTCCACCTTTTTCCACCAACCAATACCACCTACTGTAAGCCTATAAAAGGCACTCATCCCCACACTCATTTCATCTATCATTCTCATTCAATTGTTCTTTTTTATCATTACTTATGTCTCATTGATTGTCTACTTGCTCATTAGTGATCCACCCTAGCATGCATCCTCAATATTTTAACAACCTTTGGCCCTTGGCATGATTCTGCATTGGTTGCTATGCTGGACTGCTGGCCTCTTCGTTCTTGCAAGGGGGGCCTCTTCACTAGGTGCATGTGCAATTTCTTGCACTTTGCTTACTAAGTACTGCACCCAAGCCATGATGTTGATTTTGTTGACTGTCACTTCAGCAATTCCTTGTGTAGGGGGGGGTGATTGTAGGGTGGCCATGACCGGTGAGGTTGGGTGTAAAGGGGCTTTACCCTTGCCTTCCATCACTAGTCTTGGTCTTGCCTCTTCCAGTGCTGCACTTGTGCTTGGTATGTCATCTCGTATTGCACTCATCATCGCCAATTGAGACTATCTTCTCCTCCTCCTATTTCCTTAGTTGCTCTTCTTCCTCTTCTTGCTTTTTCCTACGCTCTTCTTCAAGCCTTTTCGATTCCTCCCCCACCTTTTGCAGCTCTTTTTTTTCTTCAAAGGTGGACCGAGTTCTTCTTATGGGGATTTTAAGAGTGATCTTTTTTCTCTCCCCCTGGCCCCCAACAACTTTGAACCTTGTTGCTCACTCTGTCCTCTCACTCAAGGTTTCTTGTGGTTAAGAGGGTCAGTCAGTCTCCTCTTCATTAACAACTCTATCTGTATTATCCTGCTGTTCCTTGTGAAATTCATCCTCCCCCTATTCTCTTGCTTAAAGTGAGATAGTTGAGCTTGCTAGGGTGGGGGAGTGATACTTCTCTTGGATAGGCGATGGCTTTGGGTCTCCTCTACTACTTCTCTTTTTGCCTCCCCTAGAGCTTCCTAAATGATGGCTATTGGTACTCCTCCAAAGCCTATGGTTGAAGCCTTGGAAGTAGGTTTTTTCCTCTCTGACTCTGCTATAGTAGTAGCTGAAGACTTCTCTCCTGATGTTCCCTTTTGCTATCGCTAGTACCTATATTGACACTTGTATTGTCTTCCAAACATATGCATTCCAATTTACCTCTTCCAGGGAGTTTGTTGCAAGGCTCTCTAGCAATGGTACACCTATTCTATTCCCAAGAGCATTATATCTCTTGCTTGAGAAGAGGATATGGACAATTTTTGTTTGTATTTGGATGGTGGGGTTAGGAATATGAGCTAGATTGATCCCATCATTTGTGTAGACCTTCTTTTTGTCCATTCCCAATATCCCATATACATCCCTCTTTGGCCTAGTCTTTGACTTCTCTACTAATCCCAAGGCCTTCTTCAAAATTTTTGGATTGAGGGTAACTTTCATCCTTATAGGGGTTTCTCCTTGCGTGATGGCTACCATGCCTTTGTTCCTTTGGACATCAAAAGTTCTTAAGAATTCTGTACATTTGTTGTGGTCGATGTCTTGCCCCACCATTTGGCAAGATTACATCGTTCTATCATTTGTGCCAATGTCCTTGGATGTTACTACTCCTTATAGATTGTAGGTGCTACAGTATTTTAATTGATTGAACACTCAAATTTCCATGGCTAATCCATATCTTCTACACTCCTCCTCTTAGAAGGGGACCTTGTTGGCTTTATCATGTTGAGTTGCGATTTAGGTTTCTGTCACCACACAATAGCCCACAATTAGCTTTAAAAGGACATCTTTTGTACATATAAGGTAAAATTTCTAGAAAGATTAGCGTCTGATAATGAATAATATAACCCAAAAAATGAGAATTCTCACACCAATCAATCCACACTTTTTAACACAATCATTATTTTCTTTGCAATTCAATTTCTATTTTGAGTTTTCATCCATTTTCCACTTTTACCCACTCCCTCTTGGAAAATATGAAAATCCTTCCTAGGATTGTGGAAATCAAGGTGTATGGGCATTCGGTGTGTGGTGTGCTTGACTTTCTCAAGAGCCAATTGTAAAACTTGGGGTCATACTCTAGAGTCGCATAATGGTCCATATCATGTGGGTGGATGAATGTCCACTTGCATGATATAAGTTAATACATTAGTCAAGAGGTCATTGGAGTTGAGCCAATTTGCAATGTGGAGTTCCTCCTCCATTAGAATCTTATCCAAGTATGGGTGAAACATGATATTTTCTTCTAATGGTTGATTCCTAGTTATGACTAACACTCTAAATGAGGTTGGGACCGTATAGGTCCAGTCATAATTGGAAGTCTTGATGTCACATCATTGCTTTGAGGCATTGGTCATGATTTGGCAACATTCTTGAGCCCATGAAAGGCACAAATTATACCGCTTGTGTAAGAAATTGGACTCAGACTTAACTAGTCATTGGAGTTCAAAAAGTTCCTATGGTGGCATGGGAAATTTTCTTTTCTTGTAGGAGGGGATTAAGCATCGGCTTACGACCTCTTCTCATGAGATTTCATTGGTAATCATTTTATCTACAATAGTGGAAGAATGAGTAAAAATGAATTCATATTCTTTCCAAGAACATGGCAAGGAACATACCTCATTTGCTATGGACTCATCAAGTAGGCCTAGGTCCAAACATTCATAACTTCTAGCAAATAATGTAAAAGTTGAGTCCAGTCATTGAATGCATGTTCAAGTCATCCCCTATGTCCATGGCCAAGTTGGAAGCTACTTCAAGAATGGATCATCAAGGCTACAATGGCCTAAGGTCTACTTGTTAACCCCAACACAAAGAAAGCAAAAGGAAGTGGAAAAGACGCAGGGCAAAGGCAGAAAAAAGGTAGCCCGACTGAAGAAAGAAAAGGAGAAAGTCCAAAAGCGCAAGGGCAACCTTTAAAGTCCAAGGCAAAGGCAAAAGGGGAAAGACGCATTTTAAAATAAAAAGGCGCACCCTGAAATCTTGTAAAAGAGCGTCGGGCTCTCA
Organism: Lygodium microphyllum; assembly: GCF_053477565.2. Taxonomy (NCBI): domain Eukaryota; kingdom Viridiplantae; phylum Streptophyta; class Polypodiopsida; order Schizaeales; family Lygodiaceae; genus Lygodium; species Lygodium microphyllum. The sequence continues at coordinate 117,137,566 of NC_141139.1, forward strand.
CCCGTGCAATTTGTAAATGTAGACGGACGGTGGACAGAAAGCTAGGAAGATAGAAGGACAATGGGAAAAAGGGCCTAGGCTATGGCCAGCCATGTAAAAAGGGGAAAAGGGGATGACCACCCAAAAGGGATTTAGGGTTTTGTATATAAAGTTGAAAAGTGAATGAGAAGCTCATTCTTGTGTGTGGCCAAAAGTAGCTCTCCTCTTCTTCTTCTTCTTCTTGTTCTTGCTTGCTTGAGCTTGTGCTTGAGAGAGGGAGTGTGAGAGTGTGAGGGAGTGAGTGTGTGAGGGTGAGGGACCAAGGAGGAGAAGCTCTACATTGTCTCCTCTCTTCTTCTCTTTTCTTCTCTTCTCTTGTCTTGCCTGCGGCAATGGAGCTTGGGGCGTGGAGCTTGAGGATGGAGCTTGCTTGAAGCTTGCACTTGGATCGTGGAGCTACTGGAGTGCGCGGGAGAGGAGGTAACTCAAACGGCATCAAGGTAAGCTCACTACACCCGTAAGGTATGCATTGCGCGTCGGCTATGTGAGAGGTAGCCATTAGTGCTCGGCTTGGAATGCTTGAATCAATAAGTGGTCCGTGGGTCTTGGCGGTTGAGTGAAAGCTCCCACATTTTGGTTTCGTTGCCGGGACCAACGGATTCAAGCCTTGAGCGCTTGCGCATTTTGAATCGAGCATCAAAGTAAGGGGTTTCCCCCGAACCGGTGCTTGAGGTAGATAGGTAGGAAGCGAGGGGGTTGAAGATGGTATTCGATCTCCTTGGCAAGTAGGTTTTTGCTTTCTGAGATTTATGTTGTGGAATGGAGTAGCATAGGTATTTATTTTGTGATTTGGATGCATTTAGGGTAGGAAAAAACAAAGAAAAAGAAGAAAACAACAAGCAAACAATAGGGTTATCTGTTGCTGTATAACAGGCTAAAACAGGGAAACAGGGGACCAGATTCAAGTTTCTGGGAAGACAGGGACAGGGAACTAGCTGTGAGGTTCTGCAGTGCTCGGAAAGGACCTTAAGAGGCCTGGGAGGCCAGGACAGACCTCATTTCCTTGGTTTGCCTTGGGTGAGAGAGAGAGAGAGAGAGAGAGAACTTCTGGTTCACAGGACGAGGAAGCGCTGCCCCGATTTCTAGGCCTCGGTGATTTGTGCTGCTCCAGGTGAGTCTGGTGTTTTCCAACAAGTGCTCTGATCAGATCTAGAAAGTTGGTGGTGATTTTGTGCACCAGACAGTGATGAGGAGGGGACAAACGCGCGGGAATCGCGTCCGCCGTCGCCGACGCACTCGGACCAACTCGCAGTGGTCCGATTCCCAGAATCGGACCACCCGAGCCGATTCCCAGAATCGGACCAGCCCGATCAGACGTGCCACGTGGCACTCGGACGAACCCGTCCGATTTTGAGAATCGGACGCTCGGACCAATCCGTCTGACTCGGACATTCGGACGAGTCCATAATCGGACTACTCACAATCGGACCAGGCCGTCCGAGTCCCAGACTCGGACCAGCCAGAATCGGACTAGCCAGGATCGGACCACCCTGTCTGATCCGAGTCCCAGAATCGAACCACTTGAAAATCGGACCACTTTTTCGATCCGAGTCCTAGAATCGGACGTGACCAAAATCGGACCACTGGGCCGATCGGACCCACCCAAAATCGGACGTCCAATTCTGATAATCGGACTCCTGAAAATCGGACATCTGAGAATCGGACAGAAAACTGCCAAAATCGGACAGGTATCTAGAACACAAATTTTGACACATTTAAACCCCGAGATTGACCCCAAAGGCTATGTAGAGCTAAAGGCACATCACAGATCCATCACTGGGCTAAAATTTAGAGCATGTAGTTCAAAATTTGGCTATAAATGGTCCTCCAAATTGTGTATGGATTTTACTGTAATGGCCCTGCGGGCCGGGGGGACTACCCCCCCGGACCCTCGCAGAGGGGGCTCTGCCCCCTCCGCACCTCCCCCGAGTAGGTTGGAGAGAAAACACGCGCTGTAACAGGACCTCCAAATTGGACCCTAGTGTAGCAATGGCTCTACATGAGCATGGATGCTCACTTGCAAAAGGGCAACCAAAAGCCCATACCCGAACAGAGAGAAACAGAGACCCTAGAACCTCAATGGGCCAATCTAGCCATCAAGGGCAAAAAGGCCACACCACAAGTACACATGTACATTGTGTTCAAACCATGTCTAGTCAGAGCAAAACGCAACTTCAGCAAGCTCCAAATGCGAAGATGACTAGACATGACACTCTTGACGAGAGATGTACCTTGAATAGCACTGCACTGACGATCCAAGACAGCAGTGGAGAATCCACATCTGGTCGTGCAGTCGAGAACTCAAGGGCATCTGTCAGAAGGCTTAAATTTACAAGCCAGGACTCGGAAGATGAAGACATAGTACCACCTGCTTATCTTAGGGTCAAACTCACTGTGAAAAGAGAGCATACTATAGATGCTCTGATCGATGAAGGAGCAGATTTTAACATCTTGACCTATGAATCATGGACCCTACTAGGCCAACCAGAGCTCACACAGACTAGTGCAACTCTTAGCCCTTATGGGGGACACCCACAAGCACTCATGGGGAAGTGCAAAATCCTTGCGACAATTGAAAAGGAAAGCTTGCCTATCCTATTTCATGTCCCTCCAAAAAGTGCTAGCTGCAGGAAAGAAACCCTCCTAGGAAGACCCTTCAAAAGGGCGACCAAGTGTGAGGCTGACTATGTAGCACAGAGGATACACCTGACACTACCGGGTGTGAGGATAGTCACCACCTTTAGCAAGGGTGACCTCATTGAACCTCAAGGGAAAGGCAAGGAAGGTGATGACATAACAGTCAAGCCTACAAACGAGGGCAAGGACTTGTTGGAAGAGTTGATACAAGCACATGTCGAACAACGAGAACCAGTGAGTGAGGCCATGCCGGAAACAAGAAGTCAAGAGACAAGGCCAAGGACAGGGTTTGGACTCACAAATATCGTAGAAGACCACGAAAAAAGCCCAAGCCTTATAGGCGAAGGCATCGATGGAGAGCTAGCACAATGCCGTGGTGGATATCCAAAGCGTTGCTTCGGGCTCAAGGGTATTATGCAGGCAACCGATGGATTTGGGTGCCAAAACCCCTTGCTAAACCTCCCTGGTCAACTGAAGGCCAGAGTGTATCAAAAGCAATGAAGCACAAGAGGAAATCTAGGAGAAAATCTAGGTCTCGAGGCAAGAAACCAGACATGATTGTTCGAAGGAAAGAGCCCTAGCCTAGCATGCTAAATAAACAGATGTCATACGTAGCCATTGAGTAGGCACAAAAATCGTTAGTGCCCAAGGAGCCTTTGATTTCCCAAGGGGAGAACAAGCATCATAGGCACAACATTGCTCAAGCAAGGCTGATCGCTTAACAAAGCAAATGGCACAATCGTCTAATAGCCTCGAGCAAGTCATTCAGCAAGTGCCAAGTCCACCTAAGAGTTCTAGATCTCCTACATCCTCTTTTTCCAAACAGACACAAGAAGCACAACAGCGGTTGTCAAGGGAAACTGCTCAATTCCAATCTCTATCTCCATCTAAGCTTCCAAATGTCCAAGAGGTGGGACATGACTCCATCTATAGTTCTCAACCCAAGGATATCCATGAGCAACCTAATGTGACCAAATCAACTCATGCTCGATCTACACAGATGAGTGCTCAAAGGCCAACAAAAGACACAACCACTTCTGATCGCCCTAGGGACTTGACACCGCAATCCACCAAGGGTAGCCAGCCCACTAAACTAGCTGCTACTACTTCCAATCAGGGACCATAGCAGTCATAGCCCTTGGCTGTGACTGTGCACCTTGTGGAACGTGTCCTTAGTAGTTTACCTGTGGAGGAGGTGTCGCAACCAAAGCCCTTGACAACTCCAGCACTTTCAAAGTGCCTAAAGCCTAGGACGGGGGAGTTAAACGCAGGGGAGTTGGTTGAAAAGCTAGACTCTCCGAAAAGGGCGGCAGTTGTGCCCTCACAACCAGGCAAGGCTATTCAGCGAACCACGGCTATGTCCCATAAGGACACACTAGAGAAGGGAAATGCTGAGGCCTGACCAAGCACATCAACGGTCGATATAGCCCAGGGTCCTGAGTTGTTGAAAGAGGCACCTTCATTGACCAAGAAAAAGAGGAGAAAGTAGAGAAAACAACAACAGATGCAGGTGGTTATGGACCCCAAGAACATTGAGATGAAGGGCGCTAGAGAGCTGATGAATAAAGCATCGAGTCCATCCACCAATGAACCCGCTGATGCCTCTCCTAATAGCGGTGAAACCTCAGACACATCCGTGTGTTCTGAAAAACCAAAGCAACCATTGCCATCAACAGTTGCTTGCAACACTCTATCCACTGACAATAGGACTCACATTGATCAATCAAGAGTGGATACAACGCTGTCACAACAGGGTGACAAATCTATACCAGTCACATCCGAGAAGAACCATGACGAAATAACAGCAAAACCTCAGGAGAAACGTGAGAACCCCAAGAGCATAAGAAAACCTAGCGTGGACCAATCTTGCTCATCTAGGCCTAAGCCCCCAGCCATGCTAAAGCCCAAGGAAACTCTTAGAACTTTGCATGAGATGGCAACCAAGCAAGCCCTCGTTGAACATAGAAGTGTCGCAGAATGCTTATTTGAGTTGGAGGCTATGCTCAAAGTGGTCGCGCGTGTCTACGTCCTTGCGGACATGGGCATGATCCTCAAAGAGCAGCTTGGAGATTACTTGACCTTTCCTCTATCATGGGAAGAACAAGAACATCTTCACGGGCACTACGACAGGCTCCTGCATGAACAGATGCGACTCATCCCTGACGATGAGGCTGACGAACTACGCTTAACCGTCATGTTCAATGAAGTGCTTTGCCGACGACCGAATCTCGTAGACATAGAGCTACTAAAGCGACTGTCAGCAGGCCAGAGTCAATTCGAGCAGCATTGGTGTGAAAGCCGCGTTGTAATGGCCGAAATAGGGGCTCAGATCATGACGGTCTCAGAAGAGCGATTGGCCAAATGGCGGTCTCAAAGGGACCCAACCTATGTGGCACCAACTTCCCTTTGAGTACTCACTGACATTCGGGGTACGGACTTAGCTGGGACTAGGCTTCAGGGCCCTTTGATTAATAAGGTTCTCACTGAGGAGGAGTTACATATTGCCAGTAGACTCAGTCAAGGTTCCATGCTACTCGACGTGGCAAAATATCTATCAGTATTAAGTCAGCTGCCACGAATACTAGATGCGTGTGCCACGCTCCGGTACAACCCCGAGTTCTACACTTGGTTCTTATCCTCGTGAAGTGACATGGATTCATAAATATGTATATAAATAGACACTGATTCTTGTGTCACCTTGTATAAACGATATCAACACACACAAGCAATGATAGTCAAGTGCAAGCAGAAGAGTTGGGTCTGACAGGCTAAGCTCCTCAAGTCCTCTTCTCATCACACATTTAAAAGCTGTGTGACCATTCCCACCTTCAAGTAAAGGGCATGCAACCCACATTACCGCCATAGGAGGCCTTGACCAACAACACTGATGTTGTAGACAGGGTGCAGTCCCTTTCTATACACCTTCTTCCCGTTTTGGTCTACCATTCTGAGGATGTGCCCTATCCCACTCCATGACAACCAGTCCACACAACATAGCATGCACCAATATCGGCTAATGGCTGGAGGCAAACCGAACATCATCATGGGGGCCATCCCTTTGCGACGAAACACTGCATGCCTCACCCCTCCCCTTCTCATCATGTGCGCTTCATAAATCACACTAAAATCCCTTCCATGCAAACAGTTGTATCCTGTATCAAGGTCTAAACCCGTGGATTGCATCTTGCAGGTTTCCTTTTGCGACGGAACGCATGGAGGATCATGGAGATCTAGCATGCAAAGACGCTCTCCGCAGAAGGGGGGAGCATGTGGCACGCGCCCCTCCACCGGAGTGCTATGTGCCCACCATCAAGAGGTATGCCAAGAAGCGAGGCCCTAAGCGACATTGCCCAGGGCGAAGGCCGAAGAATCCTCGAGTCAAGAAAGTCAAGACTCGAAACACACAACAGGTGGCAGCACTAGTAGTACGCACTCCCAGCTCTCGCTCGGGCCCCAGATGCTCAAAGGCAGAAAGGGCAGCTCGAGAAAGAGAAGAATTTAATGAATTATTTAAAGATATTTTGGAGACGGTAGCGGGCCGGGATTACACCATTCATGTCTCGGTCGACATGTTCCCTGCTCACCCCCACGGGAGTCCCACACCTGCAAAGTTCCAATCACTCAGCCATCCAGACTTGCCTCGCCTCGTACAAATCGAGTAGCCCATAATGCATAAGGGGCTTATCAAATGATAACTGGCCAAGACTTTTTGTTTTTAAATGGTTAAGTGTTCCTGACTTGTTAAGTGTTGACATGTTCTTGACTTGTATGAACTTATCATATCTGCGTCTAATATATGCTACGCCTTTAGCAAAAGAAAAAGCTAATCAAGCGCAGGTGATAAATGTCTAGTCAACACCATAGAATTCAAATAAGTGATGTCTCCTTGCACTGCACTGGTTTATTATAGTTGCGGCATACACAATGCATATGCTCTCATGAAGCGACAAGTGGATGCAGGATAATACAGGTCCTTGTGCGAAAATGTTCAATGCCCAATCACCGCAACACCCACAACCCCACAACGAGCCGCGGCAAAGCCACGCTGCCGAAAGCACCCTTGCCAATCGCCCACATTGCATGGCCCACAAAACACTCCTGGGCCACGCCCCCTTTCTGGGTCAAGCTCTATAGTTGGCTCACGACAGTCGTTACCTCAATTGTACCCACATCGCATGTGCCGCAAGGAGGGTTGCAATATCTCAAGTGTATCTCCCCCTTTCGCCAACTACTTCTCTAACAGCGAGGCTAGGGCGCCATCATCATTGTACTAATCATTTTCTGAGCCTTCGAAGCTTGACATTCTCCAACCCATTGAAAGGCTGATAGCCTCAACATATTGTAAAGGTTGAGGCAAAAAAAAGAAAAGAAAAGAAAAGAAAAGAAAAGAAAGACAAGAAAAGAAAAGAAAAAGAAAAGAAAAGAAAAAGAAGTAAATGGAAAAATAAGAAGCACCCACGATCACAGCACAGCACCTAGGGGTCCTCAAATTAGGTACGTCTGGTGACCTTGGTCGACCGGCTTCGTCCCTAGTCCCCTAGCCCCTTACAATCACCCACAATTGTTCAGGGCACATCAAGGGCAGGACATACCTGAGGAGCTTGTCTCGCCTAGGGTTAGACCTGTCACCCTGACCCACTTGCACAATTTTCTTTTGCACTCTGCCTTAGTGCCATTGCAATCAGTGGTGATAAGCACCGCACGATTGGCCATGAAAGGTACACCGTACTCATCAAGCAAGTCCAATAGTTTCCAGCTACTGAAAGTGCGGTGTCCTTGTATTCCATTATGCTACATCGTGCAGTCACAATGCAAAGGATGTCTCATATACCTTCACGTGTACTCCTTCTCCACATGGACAACTTTGCTTCATCCACTCCTTGTTATGAGAAACTAGCCCACGGTCTTCTAACTATGTAATATCTAAGTATGCACGAGCACTCACATGATATCTGCACCGAAGTATATCCATAGTTGGGGTTCTCAAGTGCAGGACAATACTCTAGGCTTGCTTAGAGTTCGACCTGTCTCCCAAACTAATCAAAATATGTCTTGTGCATGATGACAAGACTAGCACTACCCCTTAAGGAGAGACCACATGTGAGGTTTTTCAATTGCTAGTATAAGGTGTTGTTCGCTCTTCATCAACACTCAACTTTGAATGCTTATCCCTTACCATCTGACAAGCCCGCAAAGAATCGACATGTGCAAAATCCCCAACAAACCAACACTTGTGCTGACCATCAATGCAATCCCCAACACAGCATAGCCCTACCACCAACTCCAACAACCTTCCACCAGCCACCTTGGCCACCAACAGGCCCCCAGGAACTTTTGCCACACCACCACCAACACGCCTCCACGGAAACCACAGGCGTCCTTGTCACCCACGTCTTCGGTGCATGCTACAGCCTGCTACCTACGACGGTGAGTGCCATGGGACTGGCACTCGTCTAGGAGGGGGGTAATGTTAACCCCAACACGAAGAAAGCAAAAGGAAGTGGAAAAGACGCAGGGCAAAGGCAGAAAAAAGGTAGCCCGACTGAAGAAAGAAAAGGAGAAAAGGCCAAAAGCACAAGGGAAACCTTAAAAGTCCAAGGCAAAGGCAAAAGGGGAAAGACGCATTTTAAAATAAAAAGGCACACCCTGAAATCTTGTAAAAGAGCGTCGGGCTCTCACCTGTGCAATTTGTAAATGTAGACGGACGGTGGACAGGAAGCTAGGAAGATAGAAGGACAATGGGAAAAAGGGCCTAGGCTATGGCCGGCCATGTAAAAAGGGGATGACCGCCCAAAAGGGATTTAGGGTTTTGTATATAAAGTTGAAAAGTGAATGAGAAGCTCATTCTTGTGTGTGGCCAAAAGTAGCTCTCCTCTTCTTCTTCTTCTTCTTATTCTTGCTTGCTTGAGCTTGTGCTTGAGAGAGGGAGTGTGAGAGTGTGAGGGAGTGAGTGTGTGAGGGTGAGGGACCAAGGAGGAGAAGCTCTCCATCGTCTCCTCTCTTCTTCTCTTTTCTTCTCTTCTCTTGTCTTGCCTGCGGCAATGGAGCTTGGGGCGTGGAGCTTGAGGATGGAGCTTGCTTGAAGCTTGCACTTGGATCGTGGAGCTACCGGAGTGCGCGGGAGAGGAGGTAACTCGAATAGCATCAAGGTAAGCTCACTACACTCGTAAGGTATGCATTGCGCGTCGGCTATGTGAGAGGTAGTCATTAGTGCTCGGCTTGGAACACTTGAATCAATAAGCGGTCCGTGGGTCTTGGCGGTTGAGTGAAAGCTCCCACACTACTTGTGGTTTGGTTTAGTTGAATAGGATAAGTTGATGCGTGGTACGTCTACTTGAGGATTCTCAATGGGTGTGGCAAGCATGGTTTGAGAGATTTGGAGTTGATGCTGTGCGGTCATGTTTTGCAGTGGTAATCACCTTAGATTCATTTGGTAGGGACTTAATTAAGAGCAGTTACTCATGGACTCTTAGTTGAGCTTTGGGTCAATAGACCATTTGAGCATCCAAGGATTGAGCAACCTTCCTTTTGGATTTTCTCCTCCCCTATTTTGGTTGACGTTTCTGAAGCTCCATTTTTAGGGTGTGAGATTGAGGATCATACATAGCACATAAGAGTTTAGGCAACCACATCCAGGTGTTAGCTCCATAGTATCCTTGGGCTCACAACAAGGCTTTTGGAACCCAACGTTTCTTAGTCACACGTGTGAACTATAGAAGTGCCAACTCCATTGTTTAGGCCTAGCATTTGAGTCATAGAAAATATGCATTCCCAATTATTGATGTTTGCAAGACTATGATCTATGCTTAGAGACCCACTTGAGTGTTTGGACCATAGCTTCGGATGTAGTTCCTAGATGCGGTTGTGAAGTTACTATGGGAGTACATTGTGATGTGCTACCCCCTCCTTAGGGTTCACACTAGCTTTAGCTACTAGTGGCACTATAGGCTTTGGGACAACCATGGTGCCCTTGCTGAAAGCCGTTACTATTCTAACATTATCAATGGCAAGGTGGATGCACTGTGACACGTAGTCAACATTACAATGAGCTTGTTTTTTGAACATGCGCCACCCGAGCAATGATTCCTTACCAACACTCAACTTGTAAGGCAATAAGTAAAAGATGATTGTTAGGATCTCAATCTTGATAGAAACCATTAGTTTGTATTTCCCCAAAAGTGGATAGGAGTGCCCCCCAAACGGGCTAAGCATTGGTTGGTAGCAGTTGGGGGGGTTAACACATGGTCATCCACAAGGCTGTACACCTTGTGGATGATTACGGTTATTCGTAGGTAGGCTAGTACCATTAAGTAAAGAGCAACCAGTGACATCCTACAATACTCATTGACTCAGTTTACTTTGGCTTGTAAGTAGAGGAGATGGGTGGCAACTTTGAAAAATTATGATTTTGACATATCCCACACTAAGGTCAATGACAAAATAGTGGCTAATTTACTATCACAGATGTGGGCATGCAATGTCTTTCATTTCAAAGTTGCATAGTGATCAGATTGAGGAGCTTTAGGAGGCTTATTTGCTAAATAAGAACTTCAGCCACATATTTTAGAAATTATAGTATGGGGTAATACATGAAAACTCCAAATATTAGCTCAAAATGGCCTTATATAGTCCCATGGCAAGATTGTCATTCCCCACACTTTTCCTTTCATATGGAAGATCATGAAAGAGATGCATCCTTGTCCCATTGCTAGTCATTTGGGTGTTTTCAAAACATATGATAGGGTTGGCAAGAGCTTTTACTAGAAGGGTCTATAGAGGGATGTCAAGGATTTTGTACCTAGTTGTGTCTCATGCCAATAGAATAAGGGCAGCATGCTTAGACCCATTGGTCTCTTGGAGCCCTTCCTATTCCTCAAGGAAAATAGACACATATAACTATGGACTTCATTAGTGGCCTCCCCATCACCAAGAAAGAATGGAACGGTATATATGTGATAGTTGACCACCTCACTAAGGCTACCCACTTTATTCCAACTAAAACCCAGTATACCACATCTTAGGTGGATATTCTATTTATGGAGCATGCATTTAAGTTGCATGGTTACCACAAGTCATAGTGCATGATTGAGATGCTAAGTGTATAAGTAACTTTTGGCAACTATTTTTCACATCTATGGGCACCAAGCTTGCTCCATCGACCACATATTAGCCACACGCTGATGGCTAGACCAAAAGGGTAAATAAATGACTTGAAACCTACCTAAGGTACTTTTGCCATGATGTAGAACACAATTGGGATATGTGGCTCCACTTGGATGAATTTGCATATAACAACTCTACCAACTCTAACATTGAGGTTTCTCCTTTTGAGGCACTGCCTTGGGGAAGTTACTATATGTATATCCTCTACATCACATGCGTTCAAGGCCTATTTATAAATATCCTTATTTATGAATTTTTTCTAAATAAAGCATAACCCTTTTTTATTCAATCTGTAAATAATCCCTTTATATTACACCCTTCTATATGTAAAATATGTATAAAACTTGAACCCACATGATGCACACATATATTCATGAGTAACTTTTCCAAGGGCATTGTATGGGTATAAGGTTCCCCTCCCTATGGTCTTGCTCCATGATAAGATCAACCCCTAGAGTAAAGAGGAGCTAGAGCATATGCAGGCCCTACTTCAACAATACAAAGTGAATCTTTAGAGGCATAAGATCACTTGAAGCTTTATATTGCATCAAATGGCATGGCCTACCCATGGAAGAAGCTTCTTGGCACCCTGAGACATGCATTGAGAGTACTCATCATAAGATCCATTTTGACATGTGGTACATCCCATTTGGATAGCCCATCAAATGTTATGAAAGATTTACCTTAGTAGGCATGTGGTGTGGATAGCTTGTTGTCCATTGTCTTCATGCCCTAAATTAAAAGGAATTGGTGGCATTGTTTCCTTGCGAGCATATCCATAGCTTGCATGTCTATACCTTGCCCTATGCCTCGATTCTCTTGGGATATGAGCCCTTCCCCCATCTAATATTCTCATTGCAATGTTGATGAGAGTAGTACTCTGCAACCCCACTCACTAGCCACTCTTACAAGTCCCTCCAGTTGTCTTTTGGTTTTTGAAGAGAAAAAACTTTCGGGGTTGAGATGAAATGTTAATGAGCGAGGTGCACGATGACGGGAACTAGAAGTTAGATATCCAATCACACCGACTGGGGTATAAAAGGTGTAAGAGACCCAGTTTAGGACATCCACATATAATCAAGAACTAAATCTTCACCTTCTTCTTCAACTTCCATGGCTTCCTCCCTCTTTCTCCCTCCTTTCCTGTCCTTCTCTCTTATCTCCTAGTCTTTCTCTCTCTTCATCTTCCTCTCTTTCTTTTTCTTTTGTTCATTCTCCTCTCTCCTCTAAGCCTCACTCATTACAATTGTATAATAGTCATAAAATACAAGGGTGTATAAAAGATTTGCAAGCAAATTTTTTTTCTTGGATCATATAACAAAATTATTTGAAGCTTCCAAAGAATGTTATTTGTTACATTACAAGTACATTGAGTACATGAAATGTGACAGCTAAGCTTTTGGCTTGCATTACACTATTATAGAATTACTATATGAGATGTTATGTTTGATGCATGGGCAAATGATCCTCTTCGATCCACTCTCGTTGGCTTTAGATCCTCGTCCAAAGCATTTGATGCACTTGCTCTTCCTTCTTCTTGTCCTTCTTAATTCTCTTATGCCTATAGCAAAGAGAAAAAGTAAACATTAATGTTTGTAATGTCTAAAATTACAAGGATATTATAGAATGAAAAAAATTTATAGATACCTCTTGTTGTATGGGGGTTCCCGTGGCATGAAAATATTGTTGCTCATTGATTGCTCCCTCCCTGAAGAGATGATCCCATGCATCTCACCTATTATACCATCGATGATATGCTATCTTTGACTTTGTTAGAAGTCAACCCATAATTTCTATCAATTTCTACAAAACAATAGATGACATGTGTTAGAATATATAAGTATTTTTAGAAACATAATAGAAGCTTAAAGAATGAGCTTGTTTGTACTTACAAAACCCACTCCCATGAAGGTCTTCTCTTGATTTAAAATGTGAAGATTCATACTATTCCATTTGGATGCGAAGAACCTCTTTATGTTGTTGACTGGTAACCCCTTCCATTGCCCGCATTAGGGGAGTTTTGAGGTCTCGAAAATGCCTTGTAAGTGATCCTAGAAAGAGAAAATATTTTAGGAAAAAAATAAATTTTATATTTTTAAAAACTTTTATATTTTGGTAAGTAAATATATAAAAAATTGTTAATAAGTCATTGTCGTGATATTCTCGTGGTCACATCAAACCTAGAAATCTAGGGCACCATAAAGGTGACAAAGATTGTCATAATGAAGATCTTACTCATCCTCATTAAAGTGAAAACTAATATTCAATTTGAATTTTTTTCGACATTTGATCACTTTCCTCCATTCTCACTCTCTTCTTTCTTTCCCATCCTTACTAGTTTCTTATTCGTTTTCCTTCTTGTTTTTAATTCACATACTTTTTCAATCCAATCTTCTAATCATATCCTTAGCTATGGATCAGTCATCCAATGATCTATGTAGCTATAGTAAAAGACCTCTCTATCATCTTCATATTGAGTTGGATAGTGAGTATGAACCAATAAGGAAGAGAACAAAACCCATTACTATTACAGAGTCTACGAAACATATACTCAGGTTTGAAGGAAAGAAGAATCTTGATCTTTGGTTAGATGTCAGGCTATATCCCAAAGATCCTAGCAAAAATAGCACTCCGTCTTTCATTGTTGAGGTTCATTGGTGATGGTTATAATGGGTTTCTAGGCTATACACTTAACTTGGTTGCAGACAAGGATGTCCTCAAATTGGAGAACCATCTTTTATCAAAACATAACAATGAGTTACTGCAAAAGCTAGAGGGCTATGAACATAGGATTCATTTGTTGGAGAAACACATCGAATCTTATCAACGAAAGCAAACTATTTTAGGACTTCGAAATCAACATAAGGCTCTTAGAAATATTGAGAGTCTTAGACGAGGAGGAGGTGGTTATGGTAAAAGAATCCAAGCAACAAGGTACCTTTTTTTCCACTTTAAAAATATGAGATAAGACTTTTTTAATAATTAATTGTATTGATTTGTGATGTTGATTTTGTTTAGGTCTCTTTTTCAACCGAATGTAAGCGAAAGAGATTCTTTGAAAGCATCTCAGTTTTATTATCATCTTCTTCCTTCACTAGTTTCAAAAGATATTTTGGAGAAGAAGAAATTTAAAAAGGTAAAGAAACAATGCTTGGAGTCATTTATAAAGGATTATTCTTTGGATACCGAGTTAGTGCAAAAGACACTAGATAATATTGGTATCAGTCAAGATGCTTATATACAAATTTTCTAGCTTTTACAATCAAATATGAAGCAAGGACAAGTATGTAATTGCATACTTCCAAGGCTATCTATGATTAGAACTATTAGACAAAGAGTGAATAACAAAGTAATGGAGATTATGGGTGAGCCTTTCCATATCAAGGCTAGCTTCAAGGGCAAGAAAAAGAAAGTTGTATTCAATGAATTTAACAATATTTTCCTTGATTTTCCCACCCTGCAATGCTTAATGATTAGATTCTATGACTTGTCACTAGAACAGGCACAAGGAGTTGCTAGATTTGTGGTTAAACTTGATGAAAGTGAGATTAGCATAAAAGGGGTTCTAGTGCAACATGTGTTTATGCATAGAGAGCTATATTTGGAACCTAGAAGTTCAAATCTTCCAATGCATAAACCAAATTGTAAGGATTTGATTCTTAAAGTCTTTCTTTTCTTGACCTCTAATATTGAGGAATGGCAACCGGTCGAGTCTATAGTTGATGTGATTGATGTAATGCATGGCTTGATTAAAGAAGATATGTACAAAGGTAGAAAGAAGATAGAGCTTGCAGAGAATGGAATATTCTTCTATGACCATTCTTATATTGTCCCCATGCAGCGTAGCCAATGAGGATCAATATCCCCCCTTCCTTTGCCCGATTTTTCAAGCTTTGAGTGGCCTTTGCCAAGTCCAGCTACTAGGTGAGGGCTATAGATGTAAAATATTTTCTGAGATATACAAAGAGCATTAAAACCTAGTATCTCAAGTAGGCTAAGCAAAGTTACTTTGTTCATGCCTATTAATATATTTATTGACTTCTTTTCTAATGCTGAGATAAGAAAATCAAAGGCCATGCTTTCAGTGAAGAGACTAACATATGATCATGTTATACAATTTGTTGATGAGGGATTGGACACTAGGACAGAAGGAAAAATTATATGTAAGATAGACCAAGACTCTATAGCTTGTAAATATACGATTGCTACTCAAAATTTCATCCTTAGCTTTTATTATAGTAGATGGCATTATGTTTGTGGTAGTCTGGTTGCTTTAGACCAAAATCTTGATAATTTTAGCAAAGATCCTATAGTGGAACTTGATGTTTGGTTCAATGAGGACACTATTGCAATCCTAAAGGTTAGGTCATCATGTACGCTACAATTTCAGTATCAGCTTGTTTCTTAACAATAGCTAATGCATCCACATATTCTAATTGAATGCCTTGTGCTTATATACCCTCATTAACCTACAAGTGTGCTTGAGTGAACTCTCCCACAAACTAAATCTTTATTTTGATTATGTCAATAATCTCATCATGGGGCTCATGATTAGCAATGCCAAGAACTTCACCAAGGGTGAATTCAATCCTACTACCAACAAGTATGTGCTCTTCAAGCACCTCTTTGATGTTTATAACAGTTTCAATATCTGATTATAACTTGTAGCCAGGTTACTTGCCTCTTCTCTTTCCTTATCCCTTTTTCTCTTGTGATGCATCTTTCATGTCATGCTTTGGAATGGCCTTTTTAGCGGCCTACTACAGAATGAAGATATTGAACTACCATACTCATTTGTGCTCTAACTTAATAACAAACAAGTAAGTTTTTATATCATATTAAATTTACTTAAGTGTATATATGATTTCACTTCTTGATTAATAAACGTTTGTAACATATTTTTTTTATAGATATCAACGAGGAGAGAAAAGAATATACAATGCAAGGACATTGAAGAAAATATCTCTTTACTATCAATATAAAATACATGTACAAATTTTTGTTAGCCATCTCCATGACTTATACACAAGGGCTTGCAATCAATGAGGCAAAGCTACTTTTTTTTAGTACTTTTCTTAGGAGAAGGGACATCCTTTCTAGGAGTCCCTTTGCATATCTTTGTTGATGCTTTGGTTGCCTTGGGTGTTGAAGGCATAACTTCACCTGCTATAGTTACATGCACCTCCTCTCCTTCAATGTCCAAGCCCCCACTATTGTCCATTCTTGTCGGTTGTATACAATTGACCATTATGTACTTCATGAGCTTTGCTCTTATATACCAAACATGCTCACTTATAGAGCAATGCCCTTGTAAAATATCATACGTTTGTAAGAAAATATTTTTAGTTCATTGTTATTTTTTACAATGGACTATATTATTATCATCAATGGACTATTTTGCAATACATCTCTATCTTAAAGTTTAATATGTTTCACAATACCTTTATAAGTTTATCATCATTGAGATAAATAAACTGAACCAATATTCTGGCATTTACAATTACTCTCCAATACCTATCATCCTGATGAGGACATTGCAATCAACAATATAAAGTAAAACTATGAAACTTGTTTATGGTAGTTTTTAGAATAAATTTTCCTAGTATGTTCCAACCATATTAATCAGACCTTACCGTAACTTGTCTATATTGCATCGTTGCAACTAAGTCAAAAGGCATGGGAGGCCTTTTCTCTAGCACTTCAATCAATCTTTTTACAACTCTGTACCAAAAAGGTAATAAAATTTAGAGTTATTACAAAAGAAATATCAAAATATTTAGAGTACATGCAACAAAAAGATCAAAATATCAAGGAGATCCTAGATTATATAACTTACAACTTGGCATTTCCATGGCTTCCTTTTATAGAATTGATAAGGAAACATTGCCTCTCCACACAATCTATTCCAATTAGGCTCCAATGAGAACTAAAAACAATTATATTTCAATGATCTAGCAAAACAAGATCTCATAAAATCTAACAAAATATCAAATTACTTACTTTTTATTGTATGGAATTAGAAGAAGCTCCAAAGTTTCAAAGTCAATTGAATTGAACCAATGGTCAAATGCACTTGCATCAAGCTCACTTCTCATATAGTATGAGATAGATGGATCAAGAACCTCAATCTTTTGTTGTATATCAAAGGGGAGCTCATGCATTACACACCTAGCAAAGGAATGGAGATTGTAAGCATCAACATGAAAGTCTATTGCTAGAAAAGTATAGTGAGTAAAACCAAATTTTGGTATACTATACCACATCCCAGCAAGAAGAATAGAGTCATTTACTTCTCTACTTTATTCTTGATAATTTAAACACAATTAGAGTCCAAAAATACCATATCAGATCTTTTGTTAATATCACCAAGTAAAAAGCAACAAACATTGAAGCCCTTAGGGTCAGCTCTTTCAAGAAGGGTAGATAACTCCTCTTCAAAAGATGTGAGTTGTTCTCCTTCCTTTTCTTCTTCCTTCTTTATTTCATACCCCCTCCATTTATTTGCCTGCTCTTCTGTGGCATTTTCCTCTTTCTCATGTTGTCTTGTGTCCTTTCATGTGTAACATCTTCAACCTTAAGACCTGGATCATTTTTCTTCTTTCTCTATGGAGGCACATTTAAAATATTGAAAGCCTTCACATCAGAAAGAGGGACTGGCTCAAGGACCTTTGAAAACATGTATCTCAATCTCTTGAGAATTATCATGTCTTTATCCATAAGTGTAAGCCTATGTGCATGAGCAGTACATATATAAGAATCTTGGAAAAACTCAATCAAAAAATCTTATGTAGCCTCCTGAATACACTTGAGAGATGCCCTAGTCCATCTAAAAGTATCAAGACTATGCTTGTCACAAATTTCTCCAACAAGCCTCTAAAAGGACAGCTTTGGAATTGCATTATTCTGAGCATTCATTGCACTTTTAATCTCCTTTAGGCACTTAACATGCTGTGAGAACCTTCTTCTTGTTTATTTTTTGTTATGCTATAGATGCCATCAAACTCATCATCTCATAATTGCTATTGGAAAGAGATAATGGCAAAAATGAGGGCTTACTTTGGGTGTCCCCCCACACTGGAGCAAGTGTTTGGCTCTATATGAAATGCTAGACCATCTGGATCATAGAGTGCTACATGGCATGAAGGTTCTACACCTTGATCTTCTAAATTACAACTATCCATGGGGACAATGTGAGTTTTTCATCGAACACCAATACTTGATGTTATTAAGAGACAACAAGCAGGATAAGAGCTATTTGTTGAAGGATTTGGGAACTACAAGATTGAGTGGCACATAGCTGGTGACTTAAAGACACTTAAATGTATGTACAATGTATCAAAGGGAGCCAACTCTAGATCTCCTTGCCTATATTGCAGATCCCCAGCCATAGAGTTGAGCTCAAGCAATTGGAATAGAGCTCCCTCTAGGCACAACAAGGATCCAAAATTTAAGCTAGAGTCCTAGATATTCCTTAGTGAATGCCCATATCTGTACACTTCATGTGCTTTGTAGGATAATTGAAAAGCTTGTTCATCTTTGTACAGGATTTGCATGGAATTTGAAGCCATTATCAGCTAGAACACATGCTATAGCAAAGATTGAAAAAAGTCTTATATGCAATGGGTTTCCATGGTGGTAATGTTGTTATTGAACCATATCTTCAAAAGTCTAAGGATGGCATTTGTGTCCCCAAAAAGCCATCTATTGGTGGAGTGAAGGCTAGAAGGTTCCTAGACTTTCATGGGAGACTTGGTAAGATAAACTCTAGGAATGGTGGCTCAACTATTAGATACAATCATTGGAAGTGCCTACATAATGCAGTTAGGATCATGTTGATAATGGACAAGCTCAAAATAGAAAAGCCAATGTTTGGGAAGCACTGGACAAAGTATTCTTTTATTGTGATAAAATAGAGTGGAATGATGATGATCTCAAAGAATTCAAAAATCAATTGAACCTTTTTAAAAAGGCAATGATAGAAGCTTGGGGTAATCAACACTTCACTCACTATATGATAAGAAGTTTGCATATGTATGTCTCTTTATTGTCTAACTCATATAGGGTTTTCTAATTGAATTTATTTATTTGTTAACTATGCAGCATATTTTATACAACTATGCTCCATATTTTATCAAGAAATATGAATCTCTATCTATTTGGTCAATGCAAGATATGGAAAATCCAAATTATCAAGCAAGAACAAAATACTTTAGGCACATAAGACATGGAGGTGAAAGATACAAAGCAAACAGTTTATTAGAGGTCTTTCAATAGTTCTATAGACAAATTTGGCACAAATTCAAGCTCAAAGACACAACTGCATCATGTAATACATCATCTTTGGCAAGGACTATATCCACTGTAACCCAAAGAAGAAAGAGGGATATTTAAACTCTTCTGCAATGTAAAGATATTCAGAATGGTTACAAACCAGACAAAGAGATAGAAAAAGATGGGTTTCAAGAAACCCTAAACATCTTTTAGTTTGACTCTGTTATACAGAAGAGTCTTTAGTTTCAAGGGATTCACTAGGTCCTTTAAAGGAATCTTTTGTTTCATCCCACTCGATGAGACCTCCACATTTTAGAAACTCTTGTTTCCTATAGCTTGAAAGGAGCTTCAAATTCTTGGCATCTCCTACATGGGAGAGCAAATAAGAGGCAAGAAATCCAAAGTATCCTACCCTAGATCCACTGTATCCAGGCATGAAGCCAAAAACTCTTACATCTTCTTCCTTCTCCACTAAAATTATCTTGTTTGAACCTCTATTGAAAGCTTGGGATACAATCACCCTGGAGATAGCTTTCAAAGCCATAATTGGTAAGCTTGGAGAGCTTGACAACCTGCTATGATAACTTGCAAATGTTTGATTATTTAAGCTTCCAATATAATGATGAAGGCTTTTACTTTTGCCAAGCTTCAATGGTCTTGAGCCATTTGCTCTTTGCTTTTCCAAGAAAGTTGTCTGCATCTTCAATTTCTATATGCACAATAAAGCACAATAGTATAAGATGTCAGTAGATAAATATCTAATAATATTTGTCTATAATGCATAACATACTCTAATATAAATCACAATGGACATCTTAGAATTATCTTTCATACCTTAGGGTTTTCTTATTCTTCAAGAAGACTGTCATCATATAGATTTATTGAACTTTGTGGTTTCTCCTCTAATGGAGACTTCAGTTTCTCTTCATACCCCATGTTACCAATACCAAGTCTCTGTTGAATTTGTAAGTACTCTTTCTTTGTAGGCATCCCCCCCTTTTCATATTCTACGATCTGATTAATACAAGAATGCAAGGCTACAGAGTTTTCTTGAAAATTCTCTCCCTCAACATCAAGAGATTTATCTATAGGAAGATTTGCAAATACTATCTTATTATATTAAAAGTGAATGGGAAAGAAAGTAGTAAGGGATAGAATGTACCTTGATGTGTGCTTGAAGATGAAGATGTTGCACAAATGGGAACATACGATCATTATTACTTAATGTTAGCACTTTTTTTTACCTACAAGAACAACTTGTTTAACACTATGATGTTATGTTGATTTCACCAATAGACCAGAATTTCTACTCTACTATGTGTTTAGCACATTATTGAGTGAAACTATTTTTAAAAACATGTCAAAAAACACATGAGCACTCTCATTCATTGTGATGTTTATCTTCATGTAGAAAAATCTAAGAGAACAAACATTTAATAGAGTGGTTACCCATGCAAAAAAGTTGTAGGTGGTCCACATGTATAGCCGTGTTTTCTCAACTGTGTGAGCTATGGCAAAGACCCCAAATCTCCTACCGACCAATATCACAAGCCATGATATCCTAAGCTATGTATCTCACACATGACTACCATTTCCACAATAGACAACAATGGAAGGGGAAAAGAACAAGGCAACCATTGAAGAACAAAGCTGCATGAATCAATATTGAAGAGATGAAGACCAACAAAGAGCTTACCTTGTCTATCTATCAAGTAAGAGGAGGAAGAGAAGAAGAGCAAGGGCTCTCATGCATGCACTTTGAGAAAGGTAAGGTTTCTCTTGCCCACACAATATTAGTCATTGTTTCTCCTTTCGTTTTTCTCTACTAGCAAACACTATATTAGAAACGAGTTTGGATGCCACTCACAGTATAAGGGTCTTAAAAAATCATCGCATCTATCTTCATGTCTTTAGCAGTAGTAAACAAATTTTTCAATTGGAATTTTGGCATGCTTCATAGGGAGGTTTCATACAACTTTAGATGCATTTTTTAACTTGTAGCAAGGGCATAATCATAGTAGTGCCTATGGTTTGTAGGGCATATATTCAAGTAGGAAAGATGTCCACATCCTCGAGTAGCAATCCCCCTCCAGTTCCTCCTTCTCATCCTCTAGTGATATGGATGCCGAAGCCTTGCATGTTTATCATTACTTGACATGGTTGGAGCAGAAGATAAAACTATGTGTGATCATTGTCGAGGATGCGCCTTTGAATGGGATTCCACCACAAGGCATGTGTGACCATTGTCGAGAACCACCATAGGTTCTCCCTATTGATCATCCTATGTATGAGGCACCTTTAAATGGGATTCCACCACAATCATGGTCTATCAAAGATGGGAAGGAATTATAGAACCACTTGGAATATCCATCTCCACATGGGATGAGTCAATAAGTCTTTAACCTTAAGTTTTGACAACCTTGAGCTTTATGCAAGGCCTATTGAATATACATTGTCTATTTTTTTGATTAGGAACTCTATATTCTTTTGACTACCTTATTGGACCCCCAACTAAAGATCAACAACCTTTTGGATCCTATTCATATATTTAGGAATGTGGGGTCTACCATATGGGAGCAATTTTAATTGGGATGTGATATTCTAAGCATGAAAGAGAGGATTTGCATAGTATTGGGAGGCAAAGGGGTGCTTGGCCACAAAATGGAAAAACCACTCTACCACATGCTCCATGGATATTGACATAGAAGGAGGAAAATATTATGAAACAAGCCACAATAAGGTTTTGCATGTGATGGTTGAAAGGGGTCTTCACATGATTGGCATAAGATGTTAAGCATAACTAAAAGCTTACAATCATGCACATATGTTAGAACTATTATTTCTTATTATCAAAGTGATCACGTGCATATGTTGTTAGTAGTTTATGCTTTCTATCACCATCTCGTATTGCACTTCAAAGAGTGTGTGAGAGACTATATACAAGATTGGGGGGGGGGGTGCGCTTCAGAGGTAAAGAACTACATGCTAGTATGAAATTTTTACACTTACAAAATGAGAACAATATTTCACTTGCTTATGCCAATAAACGTTAATGTGTCTTTCTTCATAAGGTACATTATCTCAAATGAAATTGATCTCATAAAATTTTCAAATGCTTGAGTGATGGTGTTTGAGACAGTGTGTTTAGTGGAGGAAACTTTTCCACAAACCATACTTACAAGCCAACTACAAATCTCATAGTACACTTGGTGGATAAGATGGCTATATGTGGCACGATTCATGCTCAATGGATTTTTTTTCTTGAGCACTTTATGAAGACCTTGAAGAATTTTGTGAGGCAAAATGCAAGACTTGAAGGTAGCATGGTTGGTGTAGGAATCACTTGTATGCATCTCTAAACTTCTTATCCAAGTGGGTTTCTCCCTTCCACAATTATGGAGTGATAAAGAAGACTCAAGGATGACATCCATTGTGCCTTAAGGGGGAGGGTGTAGTAAGATCTTGGATAGAAAGTTGCATTAAAAAATGAATATATTCTGTGTGCTCATATCAGTGTGATGAGTTAATGGGTCGTGATGTACGAGGATGCAAAGGCAAAAAGGGATAGGGAGAGGAGGATCTCTCACACATGCAATGGGTGTGATGTGCAATATCCACCAGATTTAAAAGCATTACCAAAGGACCTAGATATGCACTAGTTACATGAAGACATGGAGAAAGAAGAGAGAGATACTGGTACAATCATCATAACAACTGCATGGAAGTATGATAAAGTATGCTTGCTAAAAGTATAATATTTATGTCCAAGATGTCTTGATTTGTTTACTTTATAAAAGCTTAATTGTAATATATTTCTACTTTTACTTCAACATGGTGTTTTTCAACCAATGATGGAGAATATCAAATGGTAGCATATGATCCCAATCTTCCCACACTTTAGAGGAATATATAATACTTTTACATCTATTGAGCATATGGAGGATGCTTTCATCCTATATATGATGTTGATCATGAATCAAGAGAGGTAGAGAATGATCATGGCATGGGAGACACAAATGATGATAATGTCATTGTACATAAAGATGATGTAGCCATTGTTGATGATAATGATGACAAGCATAGTGACACTACTAGTAGTGGGTTTAATTTGTTTGTAGGTTTAGATATTGAGATGGACCTTGAAGTAGATAATTAGAAAGGGTTGATCTCATTGTGGATGAGATTGAAGATCCATCCTCATAAACATTGTACTTTTGTATTTCTTTTCTAATTTCATGACTTTTATATATCTTCTGTCTCTCATACCAGAGTTCTTAGTATATAAGAGTGTTAAGTAATCTCATTAATAAACATGATATTTATTTTTGACTATACATAGTGATGTGTTTGCAATTTTAAATGTTTAAAGTTTGTTTCATAATTCATTTTTCTTAATTTTAGAACTTCAACATGAGAAAAAATATTTCAATGAATTGATTGTTCTTTTGTGTCTCAAATTAATCATAAAATACACATCAATATACGTGTGCAAAATCATGTGAATTTTGAACACAACTCACTCGCGATTATACAAATTTTTTAAACACAAAATCAACCATATGAGATGTTTTCGATCAACTGAATGCACATTTAGTTGAGATGGATTAGCCCATGGAGCATGCAAATATAAACAAATAACGCTATATTAGGGAATTTGGGAATTCCCATGCACTTTGGGGATCTCGATGTTGAGAATAGCAAATGATGCTTGATATGTGTGCTCAAAAGAGGCTTTCCCATAAGTGGGTTTGTATGAAAGAGATGACAAATGATGTATGCTCTAGGAAGAGATGTTTAGAATCCCATAAGCACAGTGAGGGAGAGTGGTACTATCCAGAAGCTATAAAGGCATGTACTTGACACTCATTTCAAAGTAATTGAAATATCAGTTTGAGTCATTCTCAGTGTCATTGTCCATCTTACACAAGAATGTGTTTATGAGTCCAAGCTTCCATCTTGGAACCTAATTCACTTGTGTAATAGTTAGTCTATCTAAGTCTATGTCATCATGAGTTGTGTATTCATCTTCCATCCTCCATAGCTCCTACCATGCTCTAGATCCATGCTTTTCACATGGTATCAGAGCTCAGCTGAGCATGGCATTGCTCCATACACTACTTCTCTAGCCTTTTTTCACCTCTGGTCATCTCTGTCCAGCTCATGACTCCATTTTCAACTTTACCTTCATCTTGACCTTGTGTTTGCCATAGCTAGCTTGCACCCATCTCTATTTGAGCACTTAGATCTTTCAAACCAGATAATATCTCTTCAAGCTCTCTTTTGGACATCTCTTTCTTGACTCCCTAGGTATCTTTGTGTCACATCAAAGCTTGACATTGGCCTCTTTGAGCCCTAGCATTGTGAAAATTGTCACTCGCTATCATGACTGCGCCACTTGCAAACTGTCATATCTACTGACCTTAGAGGAGGTAGTGTGAGCAAATTAAGGCATCTGATCTCTTTCTCTCTTCAAAAGACTTTTTCTCTAGCTTGAGATGCTCCTTGTTGTCACATCACATGTCAACATTGTGCCTTGCAGGACCCAACATTGCAGAAATAAGTGAATCTGGTGCAGGTTTCATAGGTAGGGATTCGGCCTGATCTAGCATCCAACACAAGGTGCGATTCTCCAGATATTTGTGGGGCATTTGAAGACTCCCAAGTGGGCAATCTCAGGCTAAAAGGGCTCCCAAAAATTCTCTCTCTATTTGTCACAATCTGTGAAACCCTAACTATCATCTCTATGGGCAGCCATAGCCAAAGCTTCAAAGCTTGACATTTTCATTGTTTCTTCTTAGTGAAGCTATCAACAATGATTTTAATCATTGAGCTACACTCTCTGAAGCTCATTGCCGATCTGGAAGTGCCCAAGAAAGCTCAGAAGTCATCCAAAAAGTTTGTGAGAAATCAACAAACAAGAAGCAGATCAAGCAATGACATCCAACACTCAGCTCAAAGAATAGTATCCATTGATACTCAAGTATTGTCAATTTGACATTGATATTCTTGTGTCTCTTGACACATTGAACTACAACTCTTTGCTCATTATTTGAAGCTGATCAACATGGCAGAGCTTGAGCAAATAGCCAAGTTCAATGGAGAAGGCTTTCATGCCTAGAAGGAGAAGACCATGTACCACCTTATGCAGAAGGACTTGTGAGACCTGTTTGAGGAAGAGGAGGAGGAAGAAGAAAGTGAAGATGGAAAAATACTTGGAAGGGTCTAACCAAATCCTGAAGAACCAAAGTCCAAAGAGTGGAAAAAGATGAATAATAAATCTCTAGGAATTATTTCCTGGGGATTGTCGACAATGTATCACACCATATCTCTAGCATCAGAGATGCTAAAAAGGCTTGGGATGAGCTTGACAGGATCTTTGGAAGTCAAGCCAAAAACTCTAAGGTCAAGTTGCTAATGCAGTCCTATAAGCTTGACATAAAAGACATCACTTCAATGACTATGCATATTAACAAATTCAAAAGTCTAAAAACTCAACTTGCCACTCTAAAGAAAACAATAGATGAAGATGAAGCCATTGTTATACTCCTTACTAGTGTAAACCATGATCCTTATGAAAATCTTGTCGCTACTCTTAGCAACGTACTGTCACAGAAAGATATTGAGCACTCTCTTCTTGATGAAGAGAATAAACAGAAAAACAAGAATGCAAAAGATGGTGTCCCATCATCTAGCAAAAACCTCTTATACACCAAAGGAGCTGCTGGACCTAAAGGAAGATGCCAAGGATTCAACTTCAAAAATAAAGATTAGATGACATGTCATTATTGTGGTAAGATTGGCCATATAGCCAATGAATGTTTCCACCATAAAAGAGCACAATAGTTGCAGAATGGTAACCATCATCAAAATTAGTTCATGAATGAAGAAGATACTTCCACTATCAACAACAACTTTGACAGATTGTTTTGAAGAAATTCTCTTTCCCATAGTGGATCTTATATTTTCCCATAGTCAATTTTTGTTTCCCTTAGTCAATTTTCTTTGTAAAATAAAACCTTTGCCAAATATGTAAAGTTCAAGCTTTAACTTGACTAGGCTGCCTATGAGCTAGTCTCCCAAGCCATGTCATCATGTGGGGGGGAAAAGCCAGCAAGTGTAAAAACTCATCATTTGAGGGGGGTGTTGAGAATAGCAAATGATGATTGATATGTGTGTCCAAAAGAGGCTTTCTCATAAGTGGCTTTGTATGAAAGAGATGACAAATTATGTATGCTCCAGGAAGAGATATTTAGAATCCCATAAGCACAGTGAGGGAGAGTGGTACTATCCAGAAGCTGTAAAGACATGTACTTGACACTCATTTCAAAGTAATGGAACTATCAGTTTGAGTCATTGTCATTGCCATTGTCCATCTTACACAAGAATGTGTTTATGAGTCCAAGCTTCCATCTTGGAATCTAATTCAATTGCATAATAGTTAGTCTATCTAAGCCTATGTCACCATTAGTTGTGTATTCATCTTCCATCATCCATAGCTCCTGCCATGCTCTAGATCCATGCTTTTCACACCCCAATACCTTTATTCTTTGACCACATGGTCAAATCTTGTTGTCTTACTTAAAGGTGGAGTCTACCCTAAATGTTATATAAGCTACCTTATCGAATACCACTTTTAAATATGGATCAAGATCTAGCCACGTGGTCAAATGTTTATCACTTATTTGAAATTGGGACTTGGAAAATTTCTAAATTCTCTAATATGGTGTTAAATTTTTAATAGAAAAATTAACACGTACGCAAATTCATGTTAGGCCTCCATGTCTTTGGCCCAATTTTCTTATAGTGTTCTTGATGTGAGAGATTAGAAATTGGGCAATCTAGGGCTATGAAAAATTGTTGGCACAAATATTATATGTCTAATTGCACTCATTCTAGCTCTCATACTACCTCTTATACATTAGATTCTTATGCATTGGATGTTTCTAGTTTGTATGATGATGAGGATGAGCCTTTTGATTTTGAAAATGTTCAAAATATTAGATTGTCATTATGCAATCTAAGTATGATATTAATAGAAAATATGGTGCTTGGTTCTTATGTGAACCCTTGGTGAAAATACTGTTGGTACTAAGTGAGTTTACAAGTTGAAATGTAAGCCAAATGATAGTATTGATCACTATAAGGTCAAAATTGTGATATAGGGTTATGTTGAGCAATAGGGCATTGGCTTTTATAAACCCACTTGCATATGCCAACATTTCAAAGCATTTGTGTATTACTAGCTCATAATGGTTAGCATATATATCAATTCATTAGGAGAAATACAGACTCTCTTTTTTGCCCCTTAAGGAGTGAATAAACAAATATAGGCCTAACCAATGAGAGAGCTGGGATTCCAAATTCATGTAACATGAATCTTTTAGCCATATCTTGGCCCAAATCTTCCCTTAGCAATAAAACAAGGGGAAATGTGGGGAATACAATGTTGACACTTCCTGGAAGTTTGTGACTCAAATTTTCATCTTCTTATTTTTTAATGTTTGACTTTTCATTTCTCCCCTTTTCGGTTTCCCCCTCTTTCTTAGGCAGAACTCAAACTAATCATATCTCTTTCCTCGCTTCTTCTTTCCTCGCGAAATTTTATAGCCTCATTGTTGCTTGCCCTATCTGTAACCCTATGAAATTTCATTTCCTCTACACAAATACAGAGTGAGTTTTACATGTTTTATGAGAGCAGAGCTTGTTCTACCAAAGCCCTAATATTTTCTTCACAAAACTTTACATTTATATTGTTCTCTTCCACGGATGTTCTATGGTAAAGTTTTATCTTGTTTGAACAAAACCTGTGCAAGTTATGTGCATTCTTTGACATTTAATTTCTTTTGTTTCGGTAATCTAAGAGTCTCTTACAGTCAAGAACAATGATCTTTTGAACACTCAACTTCTTCAACATCTTACGGTTTCTTTGTAAACAAAGTTATAGGTATGTTGTCTTATTTTTTTTACTGCTTCATAGTCAAATTTTATCTCGTTTGGACAAAATGTATGCAAGCTATATGCATACTGAGTTTTTCTTTATTTTGTTGCTCCAAGAGACTTCAAGGGTGGAGAACAATGATTTTTTTAAAACTCGACTTCTTCAACATCTTTGGGCTTCTTTGCAAAGAGAGCCACATGTATATTGCCACTTTTTTCTATTGCTCCATGGTTAAGTTTCAACTCATTTGAAAAAATCCTGTGTAAGTTATATATATGCTTTGACTCGATATTTCTTTTGTTTTTGTACTCCAGGAATTTGTTAGTGAAGGAACAATGGTCTTGTTATAAGTCAACTTCTTGTTCAACATCTCTAGGCTTCTTTGTGAAAAGAATTACAGGTACAATGTTTTTTTTAAAATTTCTCCATTTAAATTTCATTTCATTTGGAAAGAACATTTGCAAATTATCCACATGCTGATAGGTAACTTTTCTATTTGGTTATCATAGATGTCTTTACGAAGAAAAAACATTAGTAACATACTTGTAGTGGAGGTCTTCAATAGAAAAGATAGTGGCGGTAATTGGATTTGTGATAAGTACTATAATTTGGATTGGATTTTGATGCACCCAAGTACTTGATGGAGTTTCAAGGTTAGGCATAAGGATGTTGCAAACCCTAGCAAAAATTGGAAAGGTAGAATTTTAGAGTTCAGAAAAGTGTTTAATGGAACAGTACAACAATAGAAGTGTTGATCCAACATGTTTATATACACAAACAAATCTTTGTATACAACAAGAATTGCATTGCAAATTATAAAAAAAATAGTAAGTTTTTAAATTTTATCATTGTTTATTCTTTTGCATTAGAGTTGTTTTTAAAAATCTTTGCAGTGTTCTAATTCAATCTTGTTTTACTGACAACTCTATATCCATCAACTTTGCATGAATGGCATAATGTGGAATGTTTGAGTGGCAAAATACATGCTGGGCATGAATTTTGATCTATGATAATAACTCTGCAAGTCAACTTGCAACTCAAAATATATTTTTCTATGATTCATTGTATGTTGTAGAAAGCTAGAGATTATAGCATGTCCCATGCTGTCACTATCTAGTGGTGAATGGCTGATTGGTAGCTTAGAGTTGTCAGGAGCATGTAAGTCCAAGATAAAATCTAACATCAATAGTGCTATGAAACCCACCACAAGCTCCAAAGATGTGCATCTTAGTTGGTTTATTCCATTCTCATTGTTTGCACATTTGTTTGGTTCATGTGATGTTCTGAAAAAAACAAAGATTACTTATCAATGCAAGTGTCCATTCGAGGAATGGATAAGTCAGCTATTGGGTGAGTCTTCGCAAGTCAAAAGAACACGTTTTGATGAGAGATTGAGTGCAGTGTCCACCAATCTGATCTCACATTCAAGTAAATCTTTTTTACTACTTTGAATGCCTTGATTTAATTGACATAGTCTTGCTTAGACGAGTTGTTGTATTATTTGCATTTACTTACCATTATTTTTGTTTTTATTATAGGTATTTCATTGCTAGAAAATCTTTGTGCATTCGCTTTCGATATAGAAGATGGCAACTTTTATGAGGGGAGTGGATCAGCTTGGATCAAGATACCCGAGATGAGACACATATAGCTCTCATAGATGTGGTTATCTTATGGAATGGTCATAATCCTTTTGTGGTCAGCGCAAAGAGCCATTGGCCCATTTCTTTTTTGAGAAAAAAAATCCAATAAATGTCCAATGAGCCCCTCTACAACTTCTATTTCAAGTTAGATAATAGAAAAGTCAAGATTCATAGTGAGCAATCCATGACATGTAAACAATGTGCTTCTGCATATATCCTTGAGATAGTGGAGTCCTTGTAAATGTTTTTTATAAAGAACAAATATAAAAATTTTAAAGCTTTTGAGTACTTTCAATTTAGATAATCTTAGTTTACTATGATCCAAGCGTGCGATAATACATACTGTAATTAGTCAATCGTACTGGTTAAAATCATAATTTCTTTGCATAATGATATATTATAGCTCATCTCTTCTACTTATTTTTGAAAATTAAATATTAAATTGGATCCAAGGAAATTTTAAGGTCTTTTAGATTTCTTTCTAATATTTTTTCTATATTTTTTGTAGTTGGACTTGAATATACTCAGTGATCCAAGTATATTCGAGGATATAATAATGTAAAACGAAGCATTTGTCTTTATGAGTAATTTTAACGGTTACTTTAAAGTATTGAAATAAAGAAACTAAGGTAAGAGTTTTAATTTGAAACATTAGGGTTAAAAAAGAACCTTTATTTAAAACCCTAGATACATAAAAGCTATAATTCCAAACTCATTTTCACTTTCATTCTCTACTTCCCTACACTTCTGCTCTCCTTCCTTCTCTTTTTGTGTGCCATGGCTACCATTCCCACCTTCGCCACATGGATTAGCTCCACACACTGCGCACACATAAAGGAGACCAGATATATCCTAGGTTTTGTGCGACCTTGAGTCTAGAGAGCTCGCTTTTCGCCATAGACCCTAGCTCTAGTATATTGGCATCGTTTTGTGATGCAGCAAATCCTCTCACGTGCTCTGCTCTCAAATGGGTCCCCATAGATTTCTTATATAGTTTACAAGCTAGATCAAGCCATGCAAAGGTAATAAATCGAGCTTTCATGCATGTGGGGCAGCATCTCCACACCAGAGCAGTGCCCACAATATCCCAGGACCACGCCAGGATGGATCTCATCAAGTGCGATGCAACATTTGCCATATATGTTTTGTGCATTGAGGTGCAAGAGGATAGTGAGGAAGACATCGACAGACCCTGTCGTCCATAGCTAGAGTATTTTGAGAGGGAGCCTGAGGAGATCGCACTCGATTCGAGAGTAGAGGCAGCACAAAGCTTAGCCATTGTGCCCCCACCTCCTTGCCCTGTTGTTGAGACACCGACAAGTGATGAGCCACCCCTCGTTTCTCTCCATGCTTTCATCATCGAGGGGGTGGAATATTTACTTATGAGGATGTACTAGAAATTTTGGAACTAAGGGAAGAAGAGCTATATTGTATCATGGTGCGTGATGCACCTGATGATTTTATAGATTTTGATATACAAGATGCGCTAGCACATGTTGATAACATTTTACATAGGATCCATTACAACCAGGGTTTTACAAAATCTCTTTGGAAGCTATATTCCATATATGTTTTGGTAGTACACCCCTATCGTTGTTGATCTGTGCGAGGACTATCCTTCCATCCTCGAAAGAAACCTCACTATCGGCAAATCCCTATCGGTGATGGTGACTCTCCTTGCATGCACTATTGTGCATAGAACGAGTCTCCAAACAAATCGATGATGTAAGCTTCGACAGATTGTTGTAGTGCAAGGAGGGATTGGGCAGTCCAGCGATCAGGTTGTTGCAAGCATGTTCCATCTGGAAAGTGTCTTCTGCTATTCTTAATGAGTATGCCATCCATAATCTCATGCACTAGCTTCTAGAATGGAGCCTTTGGTATCAGGAGGTGCGTGGTCTTCTGGTAATGGCGGATCTCATGAAGAGCCATTGTGCGTGGCTTCCATTGATGCTTGCGATGCTAGCACGGTGGTGGTGGAGCTAGGGGAGATGGCCTCTGCATAGGATTTCTAGGGGGATGTCTCCGGGCCACTTGCTTAGTTTGTGCCATGTCTTCTAGGAGAGAAAACTCAAAACTCAAAAGTGAAATGTGTAAAATGAGGTGAAACTTTAAACTTATAGCAAAACTTTCAAAAATCCTTAAACCTAAATTAATGTATCCAGGCTTTGGAAAAATATGACCAGTGATTCGATTGATGTGAAATTTTACCCGTGGACTCCTCTAGGGTACATCAACTACTCAAAAATTTTTTGGCCTCATCAGAAGTCTCTGGGATACTTGTCCAGAGGCTGGCATATGGGCCCCCGAATCCCCAGATTTAGGGCCCCAGGAGCCTTCAAACAGGTGTCCCAGAGACTTCTGATGGGACCAATTTTTAAATATCCATGATTTCTTATGATGCACGACATGTGGATGAAGTTTCACTAGATTTTGATTGATAAAATTGACGCTTTAATCATTTTTTGAAAATACACTAACTGGATTATACTTCACTGATAACAGAAAAACTCACCACCACACCGGGTGTGCATAACTGCATATTAAATTTGTTGTTAACCAAGCTACGTGAAATATTGGAAACTAAAAAATTCACAAAAAATAAGTTACGGGTCGAATGGAATATTGCATATCGGATATAATGTTGCCAAATCGCTAGATATAGTAAATATATAGTGCATTGGCCCATATACAACTGATCACTGATGTGTGCGTGATTGCGCATTGAATTTATCCTCAACAAAACTACTTTCAAAATTAGAAACTTGGAAATATGCACAATGCAGATCATGGCAAAATAGAATATCAAATATCACATCATGGCAAAATAGAATATCAAATATCAAATTTAGCTCCATTTTGTAGACCACTACTATCAAATACTTGAAGGTCTACTAGAAAGATAAACCAAAACTAAGCTCCTTACAATCTACAACCAAACCTGAGCTAAAAACATAGATCCAATTACAAGGTAGCTTCTCAAAGCATATTGTTGACATTAAGATTAAATGCATCCTTGTTGTTGCGGATCCTACGAACAAGAACCATATCTATGGGCTTAATAGTGATATGTCAGGCATGAATGGCTAAAAGTTGAGAATCACCCATTAAATCAATCAAGTAAATTTCAGCTGCTTCTTGGAGAGCAAGCAAGGCTTTGAACATCGCCCCACATTCCTTGTCTAGTTCCTTGAAAAGAATTCGTGATGATGCTCTAACTGCAGACCTTGCAGTATTTCTTGCACCAACCTAGAGAATGGTGCCTTAGGAATAATCAAGTTGGCACTCTTCTAGAATTTCCTTATCTCACGTAGCGGAGATGTGCCTGGTCTCCATCTTCGCTTCTTATGTGTTGGAGGATGCGTATTACCAACTGGAGCAGTAGTGGGAGGTGGAGCAACTGGAGCATGTGGACCACCATTTCTGAACAATGGCGAACCATCATTATTGACCACACTAGGGCCACCATTGTTGGACACAGTAGCACCACCATTATTAGTTGCAGTAAGGCCACCGTTATCGGCCACCAAGGGACCTTTTTCACTCACAATATGCTCACTAGATTCGGAAGAGTGTTGAGCTCTTACTCTTGTAGGCACCTTCTTGATAGGAAGCTTGGAACGTGCCATGGTTGTGATGATGAAGGATAGAAAGATGGAGGGTAGAGTGAAGAGTAATGGGAAAAAATGAAAGGAGAGACTTGACTTAAGTACGAAACTTTTAAACTTATTGTGGTGTAAATGAACTTTAAAATTAAAAAACATAGTTCAAAATCGACTTTGAAAAACATAGTGACAAACCTTCAAAATTTTAAACAAAATTTGCAAGACATCTCATGTTAAAGATAGGAGTATTGATGTGTCATATCCTGGGTACCTATGCTCTCTCGTGGACTCTAAATGCATCAAAAGTATTATCTTTA
The DNA here is from genome assembly GCF_053477565.2 of Lygodium microphyllum. NCBI lineage: Eukaryota > Viridiplantae > Streptophyta > Polypodiopsida > Schizaeales > Lygodiaceae > Lygodium > Lygodium microphyllum. Next base: position 117,171,179 of record NC_141139.1, read on the forward strand.
TCTAGGTCTCCATTTCTTGCCATCTCTCTCTTGGGTTGCCAACCATTTTGCGAGGCGTTGTCTAGTTGTGGTGTTTTCATATCTTGCTTTTCTCACTTTATATATTGTCCTACTTATAAATTCTACTTGAGAGGTTTTTTTTAGACTTCTTTTCTTTTCCTCGTATTGTATCTCTAATCTTTTATACCACCATTGTAATACCTTTTGAAAAGCACAACGAGCTTGCCAATGAGATTGTTCCATGCCTTGAGTTGACCATACTGCCAAACTTCCTTGATCTACAAAGTATGGACCATGTGCTTCAAGTATATGCTACACAAGAAGAGAGATTAGAAATACAAACTAATTTGAAATGATGATATTTTTTTGTAATGGTGACAATACTGACCATGTAGTGTGTTATACTGTTTGTAGTCCATGCCGCTACCATGGACTTATGAAATTTAGCAACTATCTCTTTAAACGTGTTGGCATCACCATCCCTAAACCTCGACTTTTGTAAGAGAGCTGCTAATCTATCTAGGTGTATCCACACTTTTGCCTTGGTAATCCTCGTTCATCCCCCATTGCTCCAATCCGAAACAGCAAGATGCAACTTTTTCCATGCTTTTCTGGTTGTTTTACAAGTATATTTCCTTCCTTATCTCAAGGTGGAGATATAAACTTCCTAGCCTTGGGTCCACCAAAGCATGGTTTACAAGGGATATTTCCACTCTTTCCCAAAATTTTCTCGTCCTTTTTTATTTCTACTTGGCCCCCGTGCAATCCAACTTCAGAGAGGACTTGTTCTACCTTCTTGCATGTAGCATCAGCTTTTGACACAAGCTGCATCTCTTGTATGCAAAGCATACATATTCATATACTAGCTTCTCAATTATTCTAACCAAACAATGCAATGTGCAAAAGTGAACCCTTGTTAGTGGTATTTTCAAAATAGGGTACCAATTTGGATCCACTGGAACTAGCATTCCATTTCTCATAAAATTTTGATCATGTGTTGGAGCATCTTGTTGTCATACCTTGGCAAGCCATTCTTTCTTTCCATATTTTCCTTTCTTCCTAGTTTGCATGTAGTATATGTACGGAAATTTTGCATTTGTTGCATTTGATAAACCAAACATACACTTCAATGCTTTTAAATCACCTACAAGATGCCAGTCAACTTGATAGTCCCCAAACCCATCGATGTGTAAAATTGCTCCATTATTTTGCTATTGAATAACACTGGCTATATTAGTGAGATTAAAGAAAACTGTAAGTACTTCATGGTCCTCCTTTGGTACTTTGAATGCTGCAAGCCATCATATTTCATTCTCTGACTGTACACTAAAGTATAAAAGGATGGTTTTCATCAATGTTAGGATCCAATGCTAGATTCATAAGTGTTATACTCACACGTTCAAGTTTTTTTCCCTTAATAATCTCACTCTCATCAAGTTTGAGGACAAACTTAAGCTTTGTCTCTACATTATTCCATAGACATATTGTAGAACTTAACCATAGCAATCTGAACCCTACATGTATCCAATACAAAGTTGTTGGATGCATTCAATACAAATGCAACTTCTTTGGAACCATACTTCAATATGTGTGTATTTTCCAAATGCGTTGGCTTACCAATTAGTTCTAAAACTTTCTCATTTAGTTGTTTTCGAGCCTTCTTGATGTGAAATGGTTTTGGCAGAGGCATTACTCACTTAGTTTTAAAAACTTGCTTAAATCCTCTATCCAATTGTTGATAGAGCATACTATATGACTCAGAACTCATTCCCACCTTGTCACATAATTCTTGAATATCTATAGCAGTAAACAAGTTGCTCACATCCCTAAGATGTTCACTTACAACACCATCTACAATGTCCTTGGATTTACGATTTTCCAATGCATTTTTGACTATATCCTTGCTTAGGACTTTGGCAATAGTATCATTCTCTGCATGAGAGAACATATTTCTCATTGTAGCAGATTGAGCATATATCCGTCTATGATATTGTCCACTTCCTTTGGTTAATTGGTGAATTGGTTTAACTAATCGGATGTGCCGATGTGCTTCTTTGTTTTTTAAAGTGGGCCCAATCTCCAAAGTTTTTTGGAGCTTTCTCTTTATGTTTCGATTCTCCTTCTCCAAGTCTATAACTTTAGACTGTAACTCCATATTTTGCACGTGTGTAGCTTGCATAGCATCTTCAATGACAGACATTGCTTATTGTAGGCTCTAGTCCTCCCTATCCTTCTCAGCCATTAATCTATCATTTTCCATTAAAGAATGCATATTCCCTTATAATCTTGTCTACATATTTGTCAAGGCTTGATGAACCCCTATGTTAACCCTCAAACGAACAAGGTAGAAAAGATGAAAAATCTAAAGCAAAGACAAAGCCAAGGCAAAAGGGAAACGGAAGATGAAGGCGTGCCAAGAAGAATATGGAAACACAAGAAGTGTAGAAAAGTCCTAAATAAAGGAAAAAGGCGCATGCGCACCATGATTTATTTTAAGAGTGCCAGGCTCTCATCCGTGCAACTTGTAAAGGTGGATTGGTGGTAGGAAGGAAGCTAAGAAGATAGGAGGACAATCGAAAAAAGGGCCTAGGCCATTGTCGACCATGTAAAAAAGGGGATAAGGGGATGACCGCCCAAAAGGGATATAGGGTTTTGTATATAAAGTTGAAAAGTGAATGAGAAGCTCATTCTTGTGTATGGCCAAAAGTGGTTCTCCTCCTCTTCTTCTTCTTCTTCTTCTTGCTTGCTTGAGCTTGTGCTTGAGAGAGCATTAGGGGAGTTTTGAGGTATCGAAAATGCCTTTTAGGATGTGGAGAGAGAGTGCTCTAGACCAATAAGAGCAAAGCCTCCGTAACGGAACTTCTATTTAAAAAAAATTAAAAAATCATTTAATAAAAATATATAAATATAATAATATTACGAATTTGTATTTTTATTATCCATTTTTAGTCTCTCATATTCGTGATTATGACATCTTTTGCATTCATGGCATAGAGTCTCAGCTACTTTTATTTAATGATGTTTCTAGATTAATGATAATGACTGATGTAATCAAAATTCAAATTAGTGAAAAGCATGGCGCTTAGTTTTTTCCCTCCTTTCTTTTATTCTTCTATTGTTTTTCCCTCCGTTATGGTAGCCTAGTCCTCTCTCTCTCTCTCTATGCATGTCTCTCTCTCTCCCTCTCTCTCTGTGCATGTCTCTCTCTCTTCTACCATGGATATAGAAATTCGACCTTCAATAAGGCGTCCAAGCTCTCAAATCACATCCATATCAATGTTTAACTCATTCCAAACTGATGGAAGATGGATTCCTACTATCATTAGCAAAGGTAGTTGGATCACCATGCAACAAGCAAAACATGGAAAAAGGCAAAGACACGAGAGCTCATTTATCTCTGCTTGGAAGGGCAGAATCCGAGATTTTAAGCTTGGAGCAAATAAGAATAGCATCAAAGAGGTACTAGTGCAACATGTGTTCATGCATAGAGAGATGTGTTTGAAACCTGGATCTTCAAAGCTTCCAATGCATAGACTAAATTGTAAGAATTTGATTCTTAAAGTTTTTCCTTTCTTAAACATGGTTTAGGTTTTTCCATTATAATATTTGTTTGTCTTGTAGATGTCTATCCCTCTAATCTTGAGGAATGGCAACCAGTGGAGTCTATTATTGATATTATTGATATTATACATGGTTCAATTGGAGAAGAAATGTATAGAGGCAGAAAGAAGACAGGAGCTTGCGGAGAATGGAATATTCTTTTATGACCATTCTTATGTTATTCCTATGCGGCGTTGCCAATGGGGATCAATAAACCTCCTTCCTTTGCCAGATTTTTCAAGCTTTGAGTGGCCTTTGCCAAGTTCAGCTACTAGTGAGGGCTATAGATGTCAGATATTTTCTGAGATCCAGAAAGCACTAAAATCTAATGTCTCAAGTAGGCTAAGCAAAGTTACTTTGTTTATGTCTATTAATATATTTATTGATTTCTTCTCTAATATGGAGATAAGAATAACAAAAACCATGCTTTCAGTGAAGAGACTAACATATGATCATATCATACAATTTGTTGATGAAGGATGGGATACAAGGACAGAAGGAAAAATTATATGTAAGATAGATCAAGACTCTATAGCGTGTAAATATATGATTGCTACTCAAAATTTTATCCTTAGCTTTTACTATAGTCGATGGCATTTGGTTGGTAGTAGTCTAGTTGCTTTAGACCATAATCTTAATGATTTCAGCAAAGATCCTATAGTGGATCTTGATATTTGGTTCAACAAGGATATTATTGCAATCTTAAAGATCAGAAAATCATGTACGCTACATCAAGTGACGATGGATTTACAAAATGAAGACATTGAACTACCATGCTCCTTTGTATTCAAACTTGACAAGAAACGAGTAAGTTTTCACATCATATTATATCTACTTAGATGTATATCAAGATCTCACTTCCTAACTAACAAACATTTGTAATTTATTTTTTGCAAATATCGAAAAGGAGAGAAAATAATATACACTGCAAGGACATTCAAGAAAAGATATCTTTACTATCAATATAAAATATATGTACAAATTTTGTAGCAGATGTCTATCTGCCATCTGTATGAGATATACAAGGGCTGAAGGGCAAATTTCTATATATGAAGGCTTACAAGGCGATATGGCAAAGCTATTTCTTTTTTGGAGAACTATCATTTCTAGGAGTCCTTTTGCCTTTCTCTAATGTCTTGGGTATAGAAGGTATGGGTAAAGGTGTTGAAGTTGTGGCTTCACCTTCCGTGGTTATAGGCACCGCATCTCCTTCATGGTGCAAATCCCCACCAATCTCTTTTGTTGGTTGTATACAATTGACCATTATATACTTCAAGAGCTTTGCTCTAACATACCAAACATGCTCAGATGCATAGCAATCCTTCGAAAACTGTCACACATTTATAGAAAAAAGAGTTTTAGTTCATTATTGTTCTTACAATAGACTATATTTTTATCATCAATAGACTATTTGCAATGAATATCTATCTTAAAATTTAGCATATTTCATATTACCTTTACATATTTATCATCATTAAGATAAACAAAGTTAACCATTCTTCTAGCATTTGCAATCACCCTCTAGCCATAAGAATGGCTATCGTCCTGATGAGGACACTGCAACCACCAACACAAAGTAAAACTATAAAGAGGATGAATGGTAGTTCATAGAATAAACTTATGTTTCAATTATTTTAATCAATAACTTACCACAACTTGTCTATATTGCATTGTTACAAGCAAATCAGACGGCATAGGGGGTCTTTTCTCTAGCTCTTCAATTAATCTTTTTGCACCTCTATATATAAAATATATTGAAATTTAGAGTACTTACAAAAAAAAAAGAATTGAAATATCAAGGAGCCCTTGGATAATATAACTTACAATTAAGCATTTCCATGGCTTCCTTTCATAGAGTTGATTAAAAAACATTGCTTATCTACACAGTCTATTGCAATCAAGCTCCAATGAGAACTAAAAGCAATCATATCTCAACAAATTAGAAGGATAAAATATCAAAAACTCTAATAGAATATTGAATCACTTACTTTTCATTATATGGAATTATAAGGAGCTCCAAAGTATCGAAGTCAATCAGATTGAACCACTGCTCAACAAAACTTGTATCAAGCTCATTCCTCATGAAGAATGAGATAGATGGATCAAGAACCTCAATTCTTTGTTGCATATCCAAAGGAAACTCATGCATTACACACCTAGAAAAGGCATACAAATAGTGAGTATAAACAAGAAAAATTTTATTGTTGAAAAAATATCAAAAAGTAGAAGTAATTATGGGTGGATATACCTTAGGCCAACAAGAATAATACTGTCATTTATTTCTCTTCTTTTATCCTTAAGAATCTTAACACATGCAGCATCAAAGGAGATAATCTCAGTTCTTTTGCCTAAGTCACCAGGTAAGAAACAAAAGACATTGAATCTTTTTGGATTAGCTGCTTCAAGAAGGGTGGCCAGCTCATTTTCAAAGGACTCTAGTTGCTTTGCTTCCGTTTCTTCAGCCCTTTGCCTCCTATACTCTCTCCATTTGTCTGCCTGTTCCTCTTTAGCTTTCTCCTCTTTTTCATGTTGCCTTTTATCCCTCTCATGGGTGACATCCTCAACCTTGGGACCAGAATCATCTTTCTTTCTCCTAGCTGGGGGCACATTAAGGATATTAAATGTCTTCTCATCAGTGAGGGGAATTGGCTCAAGGACCTTTGAAAATCTATATCTTAGCCTCCTAAGAATTACCATGTCCTTGTCCATGAGTGTGAGCCTATGAGCATGAGCAGCACAAATATAGGCATCTTGAAAAAATTCAATTAAAAAATCCTCTGTGGCTTCCTTATACAATTAAGGGCTGTTCTTGTCCATCTAAAACTATCCAAACTATATTTGTCACAAATCTCCCTGACAAGCCTCTGAAAAGACAACTTTGGAATTGCATTGTCAAGAGCCTTTATTGCCTTCCTAATCTCCCTTAGGCACCTGACATTCTGAGAAAACTTTCTCCTTGGCTTTGACTTTCTAGAGGGCTTTGGAGGCTTTGAAGATTCATGAATCTTTGATGTGAGACCCCTAGGATCAATCTTCCCCTTCCTTGCTGTTGCTTTAGTCCTAGCCATCTGCCAAAAAAAAAGATGTTACTTCCTGTCCAATGTGTCCAGTGAAACGCGAGTTTTAGACAAGAGGCCTCCATACAACATGTTGTTTTCATATTTCACTGGACTTATTGTCCAATGTGTCCAGTGAAACGCGAGTTTCAGACAAGGCACCTCCTTGCAGCATGTTGTTTTCGTGTTTCACCGGATTCTTGTCCAGTGTGTCCAGTGAAATGCGAGTTTCAGACATGAGGCCTCCTTGCAGCATTTTGTTTTCACGTTTCACCGGATTCTTGTCCAGTGTGTCTAGTGAAACACGAGTTTCAGAGAAGATGTCTCCTTGCAGCATGTTGTTTTCACGTTTCACCGAACAACTCATAAATACCAAAGTAATCAATAAAACGAAGAAAAACAAAGCTTTGATCTAAGGAATGCCATTAAAATTACCAAAAATATCCACAGAATTAAGGAAAAAGTTTGAAGGATTGCCTTAAATCTCCACACCATTAAGGAATGCTCACACTATGGAAAGAATTCGTTTATAGTGCTCATAAGCTCATAATATTAGAAAAAATTAAGGAAAAGTATCAAAAAAATGCAATGAATGGACACCTGGGCATAGAGAAGGAGGATGCAGAAGAGAAGGAAAATGCAGAAAACCATACCTTCTTTCACACTTTGCTGGGAAAAATCCGTTTAGAATGAATTTTGTTAATGGTTTGGTGAAATGCGAATACGTTCTTCATAACCACGAAAATGTGTTCGAAGGCCCTACTGCATGACCACGAAAATGTGCTCCATGACCATAAAAATATGAAACGAATTTAGCCATTGCTTCCCTTTATTGGGGGATTTCGATGGTACATGCATTACTTGGCGAAGTGTTAAGTAAAACACGTGCAACGTATTCTTGAAAAAAGGGAGTGCACGTCTTCTGAGAAATTTGATACGGTGTGTTAAGTGAGACACGTGTGCACGTATTCTGAGGTATTTTGAGTGTGCAAAAATATTGGAAATTTCGTCCAAATTTGCAGTCGCGTTTATTTTTCATCATTACGCAAATTTTTTCGTTGGAACTATCAACACACGTTTGATGATCAATATAAAAGCTTTTCGAAGCCATTCTCTCCGATATTGTCTTCCTTTCTCCGAAATTTTGTTTGGACTTCCCTTCAAGGTCTTTTTTTCCTGTTTGAAGAGCAATTCAACAATTTCTGATAGGTAACAAAATTCTGTTAGTACAAGTATTTGAACAAAATCAATTTGATTAGTATAGAAAGATTTTTTGATAACACTTGAAAAATTACAGATGTTATGTGCTTTTATCTTTTAAAAAGAGCGCAGCACTTCCAGAAAGGATCTTATCATAAATTTCTATGTTTGAATAGAATTAATTCATAGTTTATGTTTCTCTTCTTGTTTTGCACCTTTTGACCGGTGAAATGCAAAATAGTGTCTCTGGTTAGTGATATTTTGCTAACTATCGCGTTTCACTAGTGAGATATTCAAATAACTTTCGTCTTCAAGTGTTGTCCGGTGAAACGCGATTTCTTCACCGGAATTTGCCTTGAACACCTTGTTTTCACGTTTCACCGGTCAATTAAAAAATTTTCTCCTTTTTTGATTTTTTGTCTTGAAGAATGCAATTTTGGGTCCTCTTTCCATGGTTCCATCTTGTTTTATTAGACATTGTTGCCATTGTGCTTTGTTTTCAGGGACAAATCTTTTGTTGGTCAAGATGACAAAGAGAAAGCTATCTCTGGAAGGAATGGATGAGGAGGAGCTAGTGGAGACTTTTGATGATAGGCTCTTTGATTTCTTACACACCACTGGAAATTCTTCCAAGTTTAGCTATATTAGGGAAATTTTCAATGTTCCTTTTGATTTGAAGGAGTTATTGGAGGATCTTGAAGATAAACTTAAGGAGTACAGATGTTTTTATGATAGACATGTTCAAGGTTTGGAAGTCAATGGATTTGTTCATTATAGTGATGTCATGGGAGCCACCAGTACATCCAGGTCAACTTTGCTAGGCAGGTTCAACCTCATTGATGAGGAATTCAGAAAGAGAGAAACATGTTGCCCTTTCCATAGGTATCAACAACAATGCCTTCTGATCCACAAGGACGTTGGATTTATTGTGTATCTTCAGTACATGGAAAATTCTTCTCCAGATATAGACCAACAGGGAAAGCTAGAGGATATTGCAAGTATGGATAAGGAGGTCGAAGAGAAGGAGGAGATGTTCCAAGAAGATATTGAGAATCAACTTGTCCAAGGTTTTGATGTAGGTTTGTTCAAGAGTGACAATATCACAATGGTGGAAGAAAAGGAGATCGAGCCAAGTGCACAAGTTGATGAAGAAGGTCCTCTTACATGTGTTCCAACATTTCCCACTTATCTTATCAACAAGAAGAGATATGTGTTGCTAAATGATATTCAACATCTTTTTGATCTTAGAGAAGATTATTGCTTAGCAATCCTTGCAGGTTGGGGCAAAAATGACATGAATTTTATAGGTTATGAACAAGAACCACTAGCAAGTCTTGATATTGAGGGAGAGAATTTCCAAGACAGCTCTATAGCCTTACATACATATATTAATCAGATCGTAGAATACGAAAAGGGGGGGCTACCTACAGAAGAAGAGTTCTTGGAGGTCCAAAAGAAACTTCATATTGATGATGTAGGGTATGAAGAGAGATTGAAGTCTCCATCATATGAGAAACCCAAGAGTTCAATAAATCTTTATGATGATAGTCTTCTCGAAGAAGACGAACATCCTAAGGTATGAAATATAATTTGAAGTTACCCATTGAGTTTATGTTAGACTTTATTATGCATTATAGATAAATATCTTATATCTTATACTGTTGTGGTTTGTTGTGTAGATTGAGATCGAAGATCTGGACAACTTTCTTGGAAGGGCCAAGGGCTCTAGGCCAATGAAGCTTGGAAAAAATCAAAGCCTTGGCCATTATATTGGAAACTTAAACAATCAAACAATTGTAATATATCATAGTAGATTGTCAAGCTCTCCAAGTCTACCAATGATGGCTTTGAGAGCTATCTCAAAGGTAATTGGATCTCAAGTTTTCAGCAGAGGTTTGGACAAGATCATTTTAGTGGAGAAGGAAGAAGCCATAAGAGTTTTTGGCTTCATGCCTGGATACAGTGGATCTAGAGCTAGATATTTTGGAGTTCTTGGCTCCTATTTGCTCTCTTATGTAGGAGATAGTAAGAATTTGAAGCTTCTTCCAGGCTATCGGAAACAGGAGTTTTTGAAATACAGAGGTCTTATTGAGTGGGATGAAACAAAAGATTCCTTTAGAGGCCCTGTCGAGCTACCTGAAACCAAGGACTCCTCTGAAGGCCCTGTTGAGGTGCCTAAAACTAACGACTCCTCTGGAGGCCTTGTCGAGGTGCCTGAAACTAAGGACTCTTCTACAACACAATCAGACTAGAAGATGCCAAAGATTAAGGATTTCTTGAAACCCATATTTTCCCAACTCTTTGTTTGGTTTGTAACCATTCTGTAAATCTTTGCTTTGCGCAAGAATTTAAATATCTATATTTTCTTCTTTGGGTAACAATTTGTATAGTCCTTGCTAAAGATGATGTATTGCTTGATGTGGTTGTATCTTTAAGCTTGAATTTATGCCAGATTTGTCGATAGAACCATTGAAAGACCTCTAATAAACTGTTGGCTTTGTGTCTTCCACCTCCATGTCTTGTGTGTCTGAAATATTTTGTTCTCGCTTGATAATGTGATTTTTCCGTACCTTGGGTTGACCAGATAGATAGAGATCCATATTGTTTAATGAAGTATGGAGCATGGTTGTATAGAATATGCTGCATAGTCAAGAAATAAAGAAAGTTATTAAAAAACATTATATGAGTTCGACAATGAAGAAACAAACATATACAAACTTCTTACCATATAGTGAGTAAAGTGTTGATCACCCCAAGCTTCTGTCATCGCCTTTATGAAAAGGTTCAATTGGTTTTTAAAGTTTTTGAGATCATCATCATTCCATTCAGTCTTATCACAATAAAAAAACACTTTGTCTAGTGTTTCCCAAACTTTAGCTTTTCTATTCCGAGCTTGTCCATTATCAGTGTGATCCTTAACTACATTATGTAGGGATTTCCACTGATTAAATTTAATAGTTGAGCCACCATTTCTCGAGTTTATCTTGCTAAGTCTCCCATGAAAGCCTAGAAACCTTCTAGCCTTCACTCCACCAATAGATGGTTTTTTTGGGACACAATTACCATCCTTAGAATTTTGAAGATCTGGTTCAATAACAACATTGCCACCATGCAAACCAATTGCAGAGAGAACTTTTTCAACCTTTGTTATAGCATCTGTTCTAGTTGATAATGGCTTCAGCTTCCATGCAAATCCTATATAGAGGTGAACAAGCTTTTCAATTATCCTGCAAAGTGCATGAAGTGTACAAATATGGGCATTCGCTAAAGGAATGTCCAAGACTGGTTTAAATTGTGGATCCTTATTGTGCCTAGAGAGAGCTCTATTTCAATTGCTTGAGTTTAACTCTGCAGCTGGTGACATGCAGTATAAGCAAGGAGATCTCGAGTTGGCTCCCTTTGATACATTATACATACATTTGAGTGTCTTTAGGTCACCAGCTATGTGCCACTCAATCCTGTAGTTCCCAAATCCTTCAACAAATAGCTCTTCTCCTGCTTGTTGCCTTTGAATAACATTAGGTATTGATGTTTGATGAAAAACCCAATATAATATATCAAAATTCTCAGTATCTATCTCAAATGCTCCTAGCCACCATATGTTATATTCAGATTGAACACTAAATAATGTTGAGTGATTGCAATGACCTAACGAAAGTGCTCTATTCATCAAGGTGATAGAGATTCTCTCCAATTTTTTACATTTCAGAATCTCACTTTCATCAAGTTTAATCACAAATCTAGCCACTCCATGTGCCTCTGCTACTGACAAGTCATAAAATTTGATCATTAAGCATTGTAGGGTGGGCAAGTCAAGGAAAATATTGTTAAATTCATTGAATGTAACCTCCTTTTTCTTGCCCTTGAAGCTAGCCTTGATATGAAAAGGCTCACCTAAAATCCCCATCACTTTGTTATTAACTCTTTGTCTGATAGTCCTAACCACAAATGGCTTCGGAAGTATGCAATTGCATACCTGTCCTTGCTTCATATTTGATTGTAAAATCTGGAAAATCTGCATATAAGCATCTCGACTGATACCAATACTATCCAGTGTCTTCTGTACTAACTCAGAATCCACAGAATGATCCTTTACAAATGACTCCAAGCATTGTTTCTTTGCCTTTTTAAATTTCTTCTTCTCCAAACTATCCTTTGAAACTACTGAAGGAAGAAGATGATAATAAAACTGAGCTGCTTTTAAAGAATCTCTTTCACTTGTATTTGGTTGTAGAAGAGATCTAAGCAAAATTAACATCACAAATCAATGCAAGTAATTTAAATAAAGCCATATTTAAGATTTTTCAAGTGAAAAAAAATATACGTTGCTGCTTGGATTCTTTTACCACAGCCTCCTCCTCCTTGTTTGAGATTCTCAATATTTTTAAGAGCTCTTTGTCGATTTCGAAGGCCTAATAAAGTTTGCTTTCGTTGATAAGCTTTGATATGCTTTTCCAATGAATGAATTTTTTGTTGACAATCCTCTAGCTTCTGCAACAACTCTATATTGTGTTTCATCAAAAGATGATTCTCTAGTCCAAGGATATCCTTTTCTGCAACAAGGTTAAGTGTATAACCTAAAAATCCATTGTAGCCACCATCACCAATAAACCTCATTAATGATGAGCTATTATAGAAAGGAGGAGTGCTATTTCTGCTAGGATCTTTGGGATATAGCTTTCCATCTAACCAAAAATCAATATTCTTCTTTCCTTCAAACCTCAGTATATGTTTTATAGACTCTGTAACCGTGATATATTTTGTTCTCTTTCTTATTGGTTCATACTCACTATCCAACTCAATATGAAGATGATAGAGAGGTCTTTTATGAGAGCTACATAGATCATTGGATGATTGATGCATAGCTGAGTTACAGAGATCATTGGGTGATTGATCCATAGCTAAGGATATGATTAGAAGCAAGAACGAAAACAAAGAAGAGACTACCAAGGAGGAGAAAAAAAGAAGAGAGAAACGATGGAGGGAGGCAATCGAGTATTCACCAAAATTCAAATTGAATATTACTTTTCACTTTAATGAGGAGAGGTAAGATCCTCATTATGACAACCTTGCCAACTTTATGGCGACCTAGATTTCTAGGTTTGATGTGACCATGAGAATATCACGACAATGACTTATTAATGAATTTTGATATTTTAACTTACCAAAATATAAACGTTTTAAAAATTCTATAAAATGATTTTATTTCTTAAATTATTTTCTCTCTCTAGGATCTCTTACAGGGCATTTTCGAGACCTCAAAATTCCCCTAATGGGAGTGTGAGAGTGTGAGGGAGTGAGTGTGTGAGGGTGAGGGACCAGGGAGGAGAAGTTCTCAATCTTCTCCTCTCCTCTCCTCTTCTCTTCTCTTCTCTTCTCTTGCTCGCAGCAATGGAGCTTGGAGCATGGAGCTTGAGGATGGAGCTTGCTTGAAGCTTGCACTTGGATCGTGGAGCTATCAGAGTACGCAGGAGAGGAGGTAACTCGATCTGCATGGAGGTAAGCTCACTACACCCGTAGATATGGATGGCGCGTTGGCTATGTGAGAGGTAGCCATTAGCGCATGGCTTGGAATGCTTGAAGCAATAAGCAGTCCGTGGTCTTGGCGGTTGAGCGAGAGCTCCCACATTTTGGTTCTGTTGTTGCCGGGATCAACAGATTCAAGCCTTGAGCACTTGCGTGCTTCGAATCAAGCATCAAAGTAGGGTTTTCCTCGAACCGGTGCTTGAGGTCGATAAGTAGGAAGCGAGGGAGTTTGAAGAGGTATTCGATCTCCTTAGCAAGTAGGTTTTTGGTTTTTGGACTTGGAAAAGCATGATAGAGTAGTGTAGGTATTTCCCTTATGATTTTTTCTTGCATTTAGGAAGGATATGAGCAAAACATTGGAGTACTCACTAGGGTTTTTTGTTGCTGTATAATAGGCTGAAATATGGAAAAGAAGGGCAAAAAATAAATTTTTGGGTTAAATGTTGGTGAAGGGAGCAAGACTAAGGTGAGTGCAGGCGTGGTGTTGACATATCGAGCTCCACTCGTGATACGCCAGGGTGACGGTTGTGTATTTATGTCACCGACTTGTCAGTTGCAGATGCGGTTGGTACACCGCCCCTGAATAATAGCTACATGATAGCTATCCTTATCTACTCTAGTTCGTGGCTTAGTTAGTATGCCACCTTAGTTAGTTGAGTTTGGTTTGAGACCCATATATAGGGTTCTTCTATTTCTTTGTATGAGAGTTCTTTTGGCTTCCACAACTAAGAAGAGGAAAACTGTTTTCAGCCTCCACCCTTGTGTGTATTCCCCCATTGTGCAAGTAAGAAAGCTACAAGTGAGACTCCTTCCTTCTCTCCCACAATCTTGACATGGTATCAGAGCCTTGTTCGTGGTAAGGAGCTCAAGAAAGCAAGCCAAGCTCGCGGTGTTCTGGTAAGAGGAGCAGTGTTGCTTTCATTTTCTGTTTTGGGAGCAGATCTCTGCAGGTAGCACAGCCGGAAAGTGCAGGAGTGCATTGTCTCAGGTTGAGACGCCCTTCGCGGTGAAGCAAGAGGGCAGTATATGCTGCGGCAGAGGGATTTAGCCCTTGGCGACCTTGTTTTTTTGATTTGAGGCCATTTCGGGGCCTGTTTTGGAGGCGGAAGTTTTCTGCACGCACTCAGGAAAAGGCCCAGTTTTATGCTGTGCGGCCACTGTTCTACAGGTCGGTGAATAGTTACTGTAAAAATTGCATTGTATGCTTGTGCGCAGAGACATTGGGAGTTACAGAATCATCCCTGTTGCCTGTTGATGCAAAATCGTCACTAGGAAGTGACTGTGTGGTCAAATACCACTTTCGCCAGTTTTGCAGATTTTCCCTTGTGAGGGTGAAGCTGTGGTTTTTTGCAGTGACAGAATTTTTTGCAGTCTTCTGTAATGGCATCTGATTCTCTTTCACAGATTGTCACTGAAAAGCTTGACAAGAACAACTTCCAAGCATGGAAGTTTAGAATGACGAATTTCCTTATGGGAAAAGGATATTGGGAATTTGTTGCAGGAAATGAAGAAGAACCAGTTCTTCCTGATGTTCCCAATCAACAGCAAATGCAGGCATTTAAAGCATGGCATGAGAGAGCCAGGAAAGTTATGTATTGGCTGTCTATCAGCATTTCAGACTCTATGATTATGCATATTCAGGATGCAAGTACGCCAAAGGAGGCATGGGATACTTTGTCAAAAATGTATAGCACAAATACGCAAGCCAGGAAAATGCAGCTCAAGCAAGAGTTGCACAATGTGCAAAGAGAAAATATGAGCATCAACGACTACCATATGAAGGTGAAGAAGATTGCAGATGCACTTGCTTCCATTGGGTCACCAGTGGAAGATGATGATTTAGTTTCTGTGACCTTGAATGGTCTAGGAAAGGATTATGCACAGTTTCGGACATCCATTTCAGTTCGTGAAAGATTTTCTGATTTTGAGGAGTTGATTGCTCTTCTAATTTCTGAGGAACAGAGAAATGGTGGTGCATCTTCTTCAGGAGGAACTTCAAAAGAAGCTGTCTTCTACTCAAATGCTGGAAGAGGTAGAGG
The DNA here is from genome assembly GCF_053477565.2 of Lygodium microphyllum. Lineage (NCBI taxonomy): Eukaryota > Viridiplantae > Streptophyta > Polypodiopsida > Schizaeales > Lygodiaceae > Lygodium > Lygodium microphyllum. The sequence goes on from NC_141139.1 coordinate 117,186,600, forward strand.
CAGAGGTAGAGGAGGCCGATTTGGAGGCCGTGGTAGAAATCAGAATATGCAGCAAACTCAAGAAAACCAGTCCTATGGAGGAGGACGTGGTAACTCTAGAGGCAGGGGGAGCCAAAGAGGTCGTGGTGGATGGCAAAGAGGCCAAAATGCAAACAGTAATGTTGAATGCTACTATTGTGGTAAAATGGGTCATATGGCTAAAGACTGCTATAAAAAGCAGAATGACATCATGAATGGAAAACTGCAACAAGGGAATTACGCATCTTCTAGCAGACACGGTGATGACAGAAATGAGCATTTGTTCATGGTGCAGCACATGAACAATTCTGTGACAAGTGCAGAAGAAAGCAATGATGTATGGTATGTTGACTCAGGTGCATCAAACCACATGACAGGTCATGCAGAATGGATGGAGGATGCAAGGAAAATGGAAAAACCAGGATTTGTGGAGACTGGTGATGATACTGCACATCCTATTGTGCAGATTGGAAAAATTCCCTTGTCTATGCAGGATGGGAAAAAGAAATACCTGTCCGATGTATACGAATATCACCAAGAATCTGGTTTCTGTCGGTCAAATGGTTGAGCAGGGCTTGCAGGTCAGATTTAATCCTCATGGATGCTTTGTTGAGGATATGAAAAATAAAGGTCGCTTGATAGCAAAAGGAAAGAAGAAGGGCAGAATGTTTACGTTGGATGCAGACATGTCTGAATTGAGTGCAGCAATGTTTGCACATGGGACCGGTGTAGTTGCAGATATTGATATCTGGCATAAACGCATTGGTCATGTTAATGTACAGCGACTTAAATCAATGTAGGCCCAAAATATTGTTGCAGGATTGCCAAAATTCAAGGTTGCAGAAATGCATAAGGTATGTGAAGCCTGTCAGTTTGGAAAACAGGCAAGGAAACCATTTCCTAGACATGTTCAAGAGAGTGAGAAGCCATTGGAATTAATCCACTCTGATGTGTGGACTACTAAAGCTGCATCTCTTGGAGGCTGTCATTATTTCGTCACTTTTATTGATGACTATAGCAGAAAAATTTGGGTGTATTTTATGAAAAAGAAAAGTGAAGTTTTTGGGCATTTCAAAACCCTTAAAGCTATGGCTGAAAAAGAAACAGGTCTACAAATAAAATGCCTGAGGTCAGATGGAGGGGGAGAGTACCTCTCAAATGAGTTTGCAAAGTTCTTGCAGGAGCATGGCATAAAGCAGCAATATTCATGCAGTTATATCCCACAACAAAATGGAATTGCAGAAAGGAAAAACAGGCATATTGGAGAGGTATCTCGTGCCATGCTCAATGAAAAAGACTTGCCAGATTTTTATTGGGCTGAAGCAGTTGCTACAGCAGTCTACATAATGAACAGGACTCCCACTGCAGCAATACATGGAATGACTCCAGAGGAGAGGTATACTGGTAGGAAACCAGATATTTCTCATTTGAAAATTTTTGGTTGCATTGCCTATGTACATGTGCCAGATGAGTTGAGATCCAAGTTGGATCCAAAAGCTGAGAAGTGCATCTTTATTGGTTACTCTCTGCAGAAAAAAGGGTATAGATGCTATAACCCTTCTACTCGTAAGTTTACAGTGAGCAGAGATGTTGTTTTTGATGAGATGAGTAGCTGGTATAAACCAGTAAATGTGATTGATGATGTAGATGCACAAAATGGTAATGCTGCACAGAATTCACAGCAGCAATCACAAAATATTAGTGGACCTGGAGCGTCCTCTAGCAGTGGTTCACATTCTTCGCCATGGACAGGCAGATTGAGATCAGGAGAATCTTCTCAAAGTAATGCAGATAGTGGTATGCAGGTATCACGAAAAGGAAAAGAGAAGGTTGATCAGCCCATGTTTGATGTGAATGCAGGTCACTCTTATGTGGATGGTGAATCCAGTGGCTCAGAACAGAGCATTGATGATGAGTTGGGTATTCCTTCTATTGTTACACATGGAGTAAGGAAGACAAGGGATGTTTTGAGAGCACCTGGGAGTGAACCCACTTTGCGCAGGCCTACCAGAGTTAGGTATCCTGTGGATAGGCTGAAATATGATGGATTTACAGCCATTCACTATGCATATATGGTCAAGGTGATACAGGAACCAGAACCCACTTCTTTTGAGCAAGCCATGGGAAAAGAAAAATGGGAGAAAGCCATGGATGAAGAAATGGATGCCTTGGAAGCAAATGCTACATGGGAATTGGTACCTTTGCCTAAAGGTAAGAATGCAATTGGCTGTAAGTGGGTTTATAAGGTGAAGCACAATGCTGATGGTTCTGTGAACAGATACAAGGCAAGATTAGTAGTCAAGGGGTATGCACAAACATATGGCATTGACTATGAAGAAACATTCAGTCCGGTTGCAAGGATGGCAACCGTAAGAGCAGTCATTGCTATGGCTGCATCAAAGGGATGGTCTTTACATCAGATGGATGTAAAGAATGCCTTCTTGCATGGTGATTTGCAAGAAGAGGTCTATATGGAGCAGCCACCAAGTTATGTGCATGCTGTTCATCCTGAGTTTGTTTGCAGGTTGAAGAAAGCTTTGTATGGCTTGAAGCAAGCACCTAGAGCATGGTCTGACAAGATAGGACAGTATCTTGTCACTATTGGCTTTCAGATTTCCAAGGCAGATTTCTCACTTTATGTGAGAAAAACAGAGAAAGGTATTATGCTACTTGTCATTTATGTTGATGATTTGATTATGACAGGTGACAGTGATGAAGATATCCTTCATGTGAAAATGCTATTGAAGCAGAAGTTTGAGATGAAGGATTTGGGAGAGCTGCGTTATTTCTTGGGCATTGAGGTGATTAGATCACCAAGTGGGATACAGCTCTTGCAGAGGCAGTATGGATTGGACATGCTGTCCAAATATGGGATGACAGGCTGTAAGCCTATTTCAGTTCCTTTGGAGCAGAATGTGAAGCTAAGCGCAGATGCAGGTGAGCTTCTGGAAGACCCTACTATGTACAGACGCATAGTAGGAAGCTTGATTTATATGACTATTACCAGGCCAGATTTGAGCTATGCTGTTGGATTGGTAAGTCAGTTTATGCAGGCTCCAAGGAAACCACATTTGGATGCGGCTAGACGCATACTCAGGTATGTGAAGTCCACATTGCAGTATGGACTATTTTATGAGACTGGGGTTCAGATACAGTTGCATGGATACACTGATGCTGATTGGGCTGGTAGTATTTCTGATAGACGATCTACCAGTGGATACGTGTTCTCTTTTGGGAGTGCTGCAGTCACTTGGAGCAGCAAGAAACAGCCTACAGTTGCCTTGTCGAGCACAGAGGCTGAGTACAGGGGTGCAGCAATGGCTGCATGTGAGGTAGCTTGGTTGCATAAGCTACTTTATGATATGCATCAGTCTACAGATGGGCCAGTTGTCATTTATTGTGACAACATGAGTAGTATACACTTGGCAAATAACCCAGTCTATCATGCTAGAACAAAGCACATTGAGGTGCATTATCACTACGTGCGAGAGAGGGTTTTACTAGGTCTTATTGATCTAGTTTATGTCAGCACAAAGGATCAGGTAGCTGACATATTCACGAAGGCATTGGGCGCAGAGAAGCTGCGCAAGTTCAGAGACCTGCTTGATGTGCAGGAATTGGGATTGAGCTCGAGGGGGAGTGTTGACATATCGAGCTCCACTCGTGATACGCCAGGGTGACGGTTGTGTATTTATGTCACCGACTTGTCAGTTGCAGATGCGGTTGGTACACCGCCCCTGAATAATAGCTACATGATAGCTATCCTTATCTACTCTAGTTCGTGGCTTAGTTAGTATGCCACCTTAGTTAGTTGAGTTTGGTTTGAGACCCATATATAGGGTTCTTCTATTTCTTTGTATGAATGTTCTTTTGGCTTCCACAACTAAGAAGAGGAAAACTGTTTTCAGCCTCCACCCTTGTGTGTATTCCCCCATTGTGCAAGCAAGAAAGCTACAAGTGAGACTCCTTCCTTCTCTCCCACAATCTTGACACGTGGGCAGGGTGATAAGGGGCCATGAGTGGCAAGAAAGGCCACATTTTGCATTGCAGGGTTTCAAGAGAGCAGGAGAGAGGGAGAGAGCTTCATCGCATGGACCTGCTTTGATCTGGTCATCTAGGAGTTATTTGCCCAGCCCAGGTAATTCCACACCTTCCCCTACATGAGTAGCTTGGATCTAGAGGTGCTCAGTAGGTAGGAAGGCCTTGATCACTTGAAGCGACGAATTCCTTGAAGTCCGGCAAAAATCGCGTCGCACTTCGCCCATCCGAGTGATGATGATTTTGGGCCGAGTCCCAGAATCGGCCCTCAAACTGCTCGACCATTCGGCCCTCGACCAACCACACTCGGACGCCTTTCACTCAGCCTGTCCGAGTGAAGCATTCACACCAACTTTGAAATTCGGCCCTTGGCCCTATCGACTCAGCTCAACCCCACTCGGACAAGTTGACATTTGGCCTGGCCGAATTCACCATTCGGCCCTTGGCCCACTTGACTCAGCCCTCAGACAACCACACTCGGATTGGCCAAATTTGACATTCGGACTAGTTAATTCGGCCCTTGGTCCTCGGACGGGCCGAATCGGGCATTCAGCCCCTGCAATTTAGACCTATTGGGCTGAATTTGGATTTTTTCAAATTTTAACCTGTACACCCTGAAACTTACCGAGAGACCATATAGAGCCGAAACCACATCATAGATCTATCACTGGGCTGAAATCTGGAGCAACTAGTTCAAAACTTGGCTATAAACGGTTCTTCAAATTGCACATGGCATTTACCGTAACAGCCCTGTGGGCCGGGGGGACTGCCCTCCCCCCAGACCCCCGTAGTGGGGATCTATTCCCTCTGCACCTCCCCCAAGTAGGTTGGAGAGAAAATGCACGCCGTGACAGGTCCTCTAAATTAGATTCTAGTGTAGTCATAGCTCTACACAAGCATGGATTCGCACCTGCAAAAGAGCAACCAAAAGCCTGTACTCGAATAAAGACAAACAGAGACCCTAGAACCTCAATGGGCCAACCTAGCCAACAAGGGCAAAAAGGCCACATCGCAAAAACACGTATGTGTTGCATTCGGACTGCATCTAGTCAAAGCGGAAATCAACAACATCGAGCTACAACTGCGAGGATGACTAGATATGACAATCCTGATGATGGATGCACCTTGAATAGCACTGCACATACGATTCAAGATAGCAGTGGAGAATCCACATCTGGTCATGCAGTTGGGGACTTAAGGGCATTTGTGAAAAGGATTAAATTCATAAGCCAAGACCCGAAAAATGAAGACATAGTGCCGCCTGATTATCTTAGGATTAAACTCACCGCGAAAAGAGAGCACACTACTATGATTGATGAAGGAGCCGATTTTAATATCTTGACCTATGAAGCATGGACCCTACTAGGCCAATCAGAGCTCACACTGACTAATTCAACTCTTAGTCCTTATGGGGGATACTCCCATGTACTTATGGGGAAGTGCAAAATCCTTGTAACCATTGAAACGGAAAGCTTGCCTATCCTGTTCCATGTTCCTCCAAATAGTGCTAATTGTGAAAAGGAAACCCTCCTAGGAAGACCCTTCAAAAGGGCGGCTAAGTTTGAGGCCGATTATGTAGCACAGAGGATACACTTGACACTACCAGGTGTGAGGATAGTCACAACCTTTAGCAAGGGTGACCTCATCGAACCTCAAGGCAAAGACAAGGAAGGTGTTGACATAACAGGCAAACCTAGTAATGAGAGCAAGGACCTGTTGAAAGAGTTGATACAAGCACAGGTTGAACAGAGAGAACCAGTGAGCGAGGCCATGCTTGAAACAAGAAGGTCAGGACAAATATCATAGAAGACCACAAAAGAAGCCCAAGCCTTATAGACGAAGGTATCGATGAGAGCCAACACAATGATGCGATGGATATCCAAAGCGTCGCTATGTGCCCAAGGGTATTACGCAGGTAACTGATGGATTTGGGTACCAAAACCCCCTGCTAAACCACCTCTATCAATTGAAGGCCAAATTGCATCAAAAGCAAAGAGGCACAGGAGGAAATCTAAGAGAAAATCTAGGTCTCAAGGCAAGAAACCAAACATGACTATTCGAAGGGTAGATCCTCAGCCTAGCATGCTTGACAAGCAGATATCAGATGTAATCATTGAGGGTATGCAAAAGCCACTAGTGCTCAGGGAGCCTTTGATTTCCCAAGTGGATAACAAGTATCATAGGCACAACATTGCTCATGGCAAGGCTAAAAGATCAACAAAGCAAATGGCAGAATCATCTAACAGCCACGAGCAAATCTCCTAGCCAGTGTCAAAGCCACTTAGAAGTCCCAAGTCTCCTACACCCTCTTTCCCTAAACAGACACAGGAAGCACAACAGTAGCCATCAAGTGCAGCCGCTCAATCCCAACCTATATCTCCATCAAAGCTTCCATATGTCCAAGAGGTGGGACATGCACTACCCGTAGCTCTCGGCCCAAGGATATGCCTGCGCAACCTAATGTGACTAGATCAACTGATGCTCAATCTACACAAGTGAATGATGCTGAAAGGGCCAAAAACTCCCCAAGCCAAGAGGACGAAGGCTCAAGGGAGCACCCGGGGTGTGGCAACACCGGCCGTACAGGCCCCCACCAGACGCTCAGGCACCAGGTGCTTGAAAGAGGAGAAGGAAGCTAGAGACAAGTGGAAATTTGATGAATTGTTTAAAAAGCATTCTTGAAACAGCTGCAGCCAGGGACTACACCATTTGGGTCTCGGCCAATATCTTCCCTGCCTAGCCTAATAAGAGCCCCTCACTGGCACAGACCACCCGAACTCACCCCGCCTCATAGAAATAGAATAGCCCCTATGTTGCATGAGTTGCTTAATGAAGGCCATCCTACCATAACTTTTTGTCCTCAAGTGGGTTAAAGGGGCAGGCCCCCCAACTATACAAACCTCCCTTAATACTAATCCATGGTATGTCTTTAACAAGCACCAATGATATGCATCGCAGCCAACACCATAGGATTTTGATAAAGTAATATCTTTTTGTGTTGCATCTGTTCATTATAATTGATGCATATGACTTGCATATACTCTCACGAAGTATCAAGTGGATGCAAGATGACACAAGTCTTTGTACGAAAGTGTTCAATGCCCAAGTCACCATAGGACCGCCGACCTCACAAAGAGAAATCATAAAGCCACACTGCAGAAAACGAAAATCTTCCTTGCCAATCGCCCACATCGCATGGCCCAAAGCATGATCAGTGGCCACTTTCTCTTTCTGGGTCAAACTCTACACCTAGCACTCACGGCAGCTGTTATCTCAATTGTACCAACATCTCACGTTACAAAGAGGTTTTGCAAAATCTCTAGTGTATCTCCCCATCTCAACAACTATTCTCTAGCAACGAGGCTAGGACACAATCATCGCTGTAATATCCAGTTTCACAACCTTTGAATCTCGACATTTCCCGATCCAATTGAAAGGCTAATAACCTGGTTGTGCTCATGTTATTCTTAAAAAAAAAAGGTGGGAAAGAAAAGGAAAAAAGAAAAAGAAAAAGAAAAATAAAAAGAAAAAGACAAAAGAAAAGAAAAGAAAAGAAAAGGACTCACAATCACATCACGACACCTAGGGGTCCTCAAATTAGGTATGCCCAGTGACCTTGGTCGACTGGCTCCGTCCCTAGTCCCCTAGCCCTCTACACATCCCCCACAATTGTTCAGGGCACATCAAGGGTAGGACATACCTAGGGAGCTTGTCTCGCCTATGGTTAGACCTATCACCCTGACCCATTTGCACGATTCCTTTTTGCACTCCGCCTTAGTATCATTGCAATCGATCGTGGTAAGCACCACACAAATGGCCATGAAAATGCACTGTACTCGTCGAGCAAACCCAATAGCTACCAGCTATTGAAAGTTTGGTGTCAATGTGTTTGATTATGCTATATCATGATGTCACAATGCAAAGGATGTCTCATACACCTTCACATGTACTTCTTCTCAACATGGACAACTTTGCTTCATCCACACGTTGTTACGAGGAACCAGCCCACGGTCTTCTAACTACATAATATCTACGTATGCACGAGCACTCGCATAATATCTGCACCAAAAAATATACACAGTTTGGGTCCTCAAGTGCAGGACAATACTCTCAGCTTGCTTAGAGTTCGACCTGTCTCCTAAACTAATTGAACTACGTCTTGTGCACGATAAAGAAGACTAGCACTACCCCGAGGGAGAGACCACATATGAGAGGTTTTCAATCATAGGTACTAAAGACTTTATCAAATGCATCATCAGCTCTTCATCATCACTCAATTCTAACCTCTTGACCATTCCTATCATGCAAGCCCACCCAACAATCAGCTTGTGCAGAATCCCCACAAACCACCACTTGTACCAGCCCCTAGCACAATTCCTAGCAACGAACACATCTACCCCCAAATCCAACCACCCTACCACCAGCCACCCACGCCAACAATGTGGCCCCAACAACCTTCATCTGCCTACCACCAGAAATCCTCCAAGGCAACCACAGATGTCCTTGCAACCCACATCTTCGGTGCATGCTAAAGCCTGCTACCTACGACTGTGAGTGCCATGGGACTAGCACTCGTCTAGGAGTGGGATAATGTTAACCCTCAAACGAACAAGGTGGAAAAGTTGGAAAATCTAAAGCAAAAGACAAGGCCAAGGCAAAAGGAAAATGAAAGATGAAGGCACGCCAAGAAGAATATGGAAACACAAGAAGTGCAAAAAAGTCCTAAATAAAGGAAAAAGGCACATGGGAAAAAACGCGACTCTATACTTTTGTAAAAAAGCGCAAGGCGCACTATGATTTATTTTAAGAGTGCCGGGCTCTCACCCGTGCAATTTGTAAAGGTGGATGGGCGGTAGGAAGGAAGCTAGGAAGATAGAGGACGATGGGAAAAAGGGCCTAGGCCACGGCCGGCCATATAAAAAAGGGGATGACCATCCAAAAGGGATTTAGGGTTTTGTATATAAAGTTGAAAAGTGAATGAGAAGCTCATTCTTGTGTGTGGCCAAAAGTGGTTCTCCTCCTCTTCTTCTTCTTCTTCTTCTTGCTTTCTTGAGCTTGTGGTTGAGAGAGGGAATGTGAGAGTATGAGGGAGTGAGTGTGTGAGGGTGAGGGACCGGGGAGGAGAAGCTCTCCATCTTCTTCTCTCTTCTTCTCTTCTATTCTCTTCTCTTGTCTTGCTCGCGGCAATGGAACTTGGAGCGTGGAGCTTGAGGATGGAGCTTGCTTGAAGCTTGCACTTGGATCGCAGAGCTACCGGAGTGTGCGGGAGAGGAGGTAACTCGATCGGCATGGAGGTAAGCTCATTATACCCGTAGATATGGATGGCATGTCAGCTATGTGAGAGGTAGCCATTAGTGCTAGGCTTGGAACACTTGAAGCAATAAGCAGTCCGTGGGTCTTGGCGGTTGAGCGAGAGCTCCCACACCCTGCTAATCCTTGTGTGACAAGTTTTCATGTGTATCCATACAATCCTTCATTGCCTTCACAAACAAACTTTATAAATGATGTGAGCCCTTTAAATTGTGGTGGCCTTTGAGTGACTGGATTGGGTGGATAAATGCACATATCAACCCAAAGGTCCACGTTTTTTTCCTTGCATTTCTTTCTTGTTGATTCCTATATCTTATTGCATCATCCCTTTCTACAATTCTTTTGAATATTGGTGCATATTCATCCTCCAATTGAAAGTGAATATCTCTCTTTCTATTGGTACATCCTACACCTGCATCCTGTAAAGAAAAATATATGCCGATGTTAACTTGGATTAACATTCAAATCACACAATTACACCCCTTTGATTCACTATATATGTGTTCTTTTTTACCTAGTTGGATCTTGTCTCTTTCTCTTGATTTTAGTCATGATAGACCCTAATCAACCGTAATCTACCTATAATCTTAGCTTTTAATCTACCTGTAATCAACATCTAATCTTATCTTATGTTTTATCCAAAATATTCTCTCTCTCTCTCTCTCTCTCTCTCTCTCTCTCTCTCCCCCTCAAGAAGAATTGATCAAAGATATTTAAACACATTTATATAGAAGCTTGGCTAGTGGAGAACAATAACATCATCTTATGTTCTATCCTAATTTACTCTCTGTCACTCTATCACTTATTTTCTTAGTTCATCTCACACAGTCCGCTCTCTTTCCCCCTTCTCCTTCTCCCTCCCTCCCCCCCCTCTCTCTCTCTCTCTCTCTCTCTATGAATTGACACTTAAGGATTAAACAATAACTACAAAGAATAATAACATCATAAAGATTTAAAAAATAAAGATACCTCTATTATCACTTGATTGCTTGTAGTATAGAGTGTTGAAGAGGAAGATATCTTATAGCACAGTACTGAAGAGGGAGATTGCTTGTAGCAAGGTAGAGAGTGTTGTAGATAGAGATTATTTGATTTTAACAAATGCTATGAAAACCAATCCTGAGATTGCTTGTACAGGGTAGAGAGTGTTGTAGATAGTACTGAGTGTTGCTTCAGAAGAATTTTATGCAAGAAACCATATTCTAGAGGGAAGGAGAAGAGCACACAAAATTTCGAACAAAACTAGAGGGAATGAAGAAATGCCCAGAAATAGGCATATACTTGTCCAAAAATAATAAAAATTTACAAGGAGACTCTGAGTCAAAAAGGTGTCTCTGGGTAAAAAATAATCTTAAAATATGATATGTACATCATTTTATATCATTTTTTAACTTCTGCCCTTTTAAGAAGTAAGAATGAGAATGATTCTAATATATTTTCATGTTGAAAAGTCGTGAGGGCATTAAAGAGTTGTATATTAATGATTGGCTCTGTTTTTAGAGAAAATAGAATTGTATTCTTTTAGTTATGAGGATTTTGAGAAAAAGTGACCTTATCCTATAGTTTGAGAATAAAAAAATAGGTGAAATCTATTGAAAATACAAATACGATATTTCCTTGATTGTAGAAGATCTCTTATTCTAATATTATTTTGGAATCTCTTTTTAGAGAGAGAGAGGTGAGAGAAACCCCTTAAGGGGCAAAAAAGAGAGTCTATATTTCTCCTAATGTGGACATTAAAATTGCATTTTTGAATGGTGATTTGCATGAGAAAGCATATGCTTTTTAGTCTCTCTGTTTTTTTTTTTTGTAAGGGGCAAGAAAAAAAGTGTCTAGAGTGAAAAAGATATCGAATGATTTTAAGCAAGTATCTTAAGCTTGGTATGAGGAGATACATGCATACTTGATTGCATGTAGTTCTCAAAATAGTCCAATTAAGAGCAACTTATATTCCAGACATGAGGGTGATGTGTCTCTACTTAATGTGGTTTATGTCAATGGCATGCTTGATTGGTCCTAATGAGGCATATATTTTTGATTTTATGGCTGAGTCAACTTACGCTTTTGAGAAGTTAGATTTTGACCCATTTCATCATGAATAGACATTCAATTTAAGCAATGTGTAGTATGTTGAGACATTGTTGCAAAGATTTGGTCTTGAAGATTTCAAGCCTATTGTTACTCTTATGGAGAAGAGCCTTTATGATGCTAGAGATTGTTTTACTATCATTCTCTATCACATCAGGCTATTGGATACTTGATTTATGTATGCATTACAAGGCTTCACATTCAATTTCTAGGCTCATAGATGAGTGTGATTATGTATAGCCTAGGCATCAAGCATCAGTATATAGTGAATCATTATTTTGCTATTTGAGTGGTACTCAATATCTTGGGATATTTTTTTTGAGGCACATTATCATTATGTCAAGAAGAGACTCTCTATAGGAGAGGTTAGCTAGGCATGTGTGTCAACATAGAACAACCTTGTAGATATTTTCTCAAAGACTTTGCCTCATGTCAATTTTGGATCTTTTCTCAAAATCTTGGGCTTATTTGCCAAGTTTGTGGATTGATCATATCCCACCATGCTTGGCACTTCCCTATATGAGTGCCAACTCTTATTCACTACATTACTGCTAAGGGGCTTTCAAGTTACTATATTTTGGCAGCAATGTATGTGAACATAATTAGAATTGTGAATGTACTTTTTTCTGCCTCTGGTAAGTCTTCTGTTCCCTAGCCTTGCATACATATCTATTCACTTTAGGGAGTATACTTAGTCTTGTAACTCTTCTACTTTACCACCTCTTAATAAACTTTGTGTTGTGTGCTCTCAAGCTTTGTGTGTGCACTTGTAGAACCCTAAATCCAATAGACCTCAAAAGATAATAAGTCCTCTTGGAGACCATCCTAGTGAGGTATGACATTTTTTTCACTTGCTTTCAGATTCAATGGCTTCCATGACCCTCACCTTCACAATCCACTCTAATGAGAGAATGTGCCTATTTTCCACCATCCTTGACTTTATAGTTTGCTAATAGATAATGGTTGTCTCACACCACCTTCAACTCCACAGTTTGCTCCATTCAGAGGGTATCACCCACCTATGGCTCTTTACAAGTTGTAGATTCCTAGTCTCTCATCACGTGAGACAATATGTGCTTTTGTAGCCTTTTTGAGTCCAAAATAGCCAAGACAACAAATTATTTATTAAATGTCCAACCAAATGAGGGTCCATAATAGCTAAGGAAACATTTGTGGAATCAAATCAAGTCACCTTAATGACACTTACCAATAACAAGTAACAAGAATCCATTAAAAGTCCTTACAAATCCCAAAAACCTTGCTTGAATTTATCTTTTATCCCATCTGCCCAACTATAAGCCACGAGGGATTCACTAATAGTAATAAGGAGATGTCACCTGCGTGCAAGAAATATATGAAAATACCCCTTAGCTACCCCCTATTTATGGGACCTTACCTTATAAAATGTACCTTCCTTCCCTTAAATAACCCCCCTCCTTTACACTCACGTGGTACCATATGGTAAACCCTAGTGGACCCCCCAAGCTATAAGCCTAACTATTGTGAAATAACCATGCATAAACGATAACTTGTAGACATGTTGTTGTTTTGGCTCCTATCAATGGTGACACTAGACCAAATGATCCACACATTTGACCATTCACTCCTATACCAACAACTTCCTTCTAGCAAAGCAATTTGTAACCCTTGCATTTGCTAAGCCAATTCTTTGCTTAGTAGCCAATGCACACACCCAAAATACATATATTCTTTTAACCATAATATTTCTAGATCTAACAAACCATCATAAAGATAAGAACCTATATTGTAGGGCTTTTAATCATCACCAAAAGTAATCATTTCTTTCAAAGCTAACTAAGGTTCCTTACATGACCCACAGATAACATCATAATTAATACTCAAACCAAAATGTAGCCATGGAAAGGGGCATTTGGCAAATCATACTATATCAAAAAAAATTCTACTAATAGGTTATGCACATGTATATGTAACGAAACCCATTTTTTGTCATTATAATTTATGAAAATTATAAATATATGAATCTATAATACCCAAAGACAACAAAATGTCATGTCCAAAATGTTACGTAAAGCTAGTCTCAATTGATCAACCAATGTAATTCATGGCAAAAAATAATCTCAAAGAGGATGATGGAGATTATTGGCTCCTATGAATGGTGACTAAGGCATTAACCCATAGGCCTTCTTGTGATTCTTGTGAATGGTGACTAAGCTATGGTTCTTATGAAGGGAACCAATGATCTTGTAAAAACCAATTAGGTTTTTTTAACAACTGGCACATGTTCATAACAATGTTTAGCCATAATGACATGTAAACCTCATGTTTCCTTGTTCCTTTGTAGGAGGGAGAGAGAGAGAGAGAGAGAGAGAGAGAGAGGAGAGAGAGAGAGAGAGAGAGAGAGAGAGAGAGAGAGAGAGAGAGAGAGAGAGAGAGAGAGAGAGAGAGAGAGAGAGAGAGAGAGAGAGAGAGAGAGAGAGAGAGAGAGAGAGAGAGAGAGAGAGAGAGAGAGAGAGAGAGAGAGAGAGAGAGAGAGAGAGTGTGTGTGTGTGTGTGTGGTGTGCATGCGTGCACATGCACGTGTGTATGTATGTATGAGCTTGATAATCTCATGTTTCCTTGTTCATTTGTGGAGAGAGAGAGAGAGAGAAAGAGAGAGAGAGAGAGAGAGAGAGAGAGAGAGAGAGAGAGAGAGAGAGAGAGAGAGAGAGAGAGAGAGAGAGAGAGAGAGAGAGAGAGAGAGAGAGAGAGAGAGAGAGAGAGAGAGAGAGAGAGAGAGAGAGAGAGAGAGAGTGTGTGTGTGTGTGTGGTGTGCATGTGTGTATGTGTGAGCTTGATAATCTCATGTTTCCTTGTTCATTTGTGGAGAGAGAGAGAGAGAGAGAGAGAGAGAGAGAGAGAGAGTGTGTGTGTGTGTGTGTGTGTGTGTGTGTTGTCTTCCATAAGATGTGCAACTTTATTTTCATGTACTAAGGAGACACATGTATACTCTTAAGACACATAAGACATTTTTAATCCTCTTTTTAGTGAAAGATAGTCAAATGTAGCATGTTTTTAAGCTAATCCAAGTTTCTTGTGAGTCCATAGATTTCTTTTTTTAAAGTGCACATTTGGATGATGCAAACATTGGAGTCCATAACTCTGCCAAAATGGTTAGAGTTGTGGATGTTATGTGATAGTAAATTGGATGCACCTTATCTAGTTGTAATTGGTATTGCTCTTATAGTTCATCTTATGCATTGAATTGTTATATACCAGCTGTTTCCAATTTGTGTGATAAAGATGAGTTTAATTATTTTTGAAGGGGCGAAATGGGCTTACAAGTTGAGAACTAAGTTAGATGGTATTGACTTTGATAAGTATTACATGATCAAGGGTTATGTGGTAAAGGGTTATGCTCAATACAAGGGTATTGACTTTGATAAGTATTACATGATCATATAGTATATCTTATTGTGCCTTTTTTAGATGACTTGATGATAAAAGGATGTGTTAGAAGAGGGTAAAGATGAAGAATTAGATGCATAAGGACATAGGAGATTTTTTATAGAGCACATTGTTGATTGTGAAAAGATATTGACTAAACTAGAAGAGGTGAATCTTATTCTTTCACAGTAGAAGTCAATCTTTGGGGTGAATGAGGTTTTGAGTGTGAAATATATGTGTGGTCCATATGGTAGAAGACTATCTCCATCAAAAGTAGATAGTATTGAGAAAGTGGAAGACACTTTCTCATCATTTTCATAGGTGAGGAGAGTTTTGGGAACCTACTTGTTTGGTCTAATAAGGATTCCTCACTTTGTACATATTATTGATGCTCTTTATCAATTATTAAGAAAAGGGAAAAATTTTGAGTGGGATAAAATGCAAGCAAATGCCATGAGGAAGCTAAAGAGATTATTGAGGACTATACCTACCTAAGTTTAGTAAAGCTAATTGTACAAGTGCAAAACCCATTAATATCACTATTGATATGAACCCTATAGGCATTGGTTGGGCTATTAGGTAGGATAAAGATGAGGATAATAGATATGCAATTAGATTTGGAGCTAAAATACTAAATGAGAGACAAAGAAGGTATCCACATATTACAAGAGAATTGTGAAAAGTGGTTAGATATTTGAAATGTGACAAGGAGTATTTTATTAGAGCACAAGTGATTGTGGAAATAGATTGCTTGCTTGTTGTTGGGATGATTACTAGTTGTTCCACAGTTGACATTGCTATGTTATGGTGGACTACCTACATTAAATCCATAAATCTTGAATTTCAATATATAGTGCAAAAAGAAAACCCAACAACTAATATGTTGTTAAGAGCAAGGTATGAAGATGAAGAGGATATGATGATAGATGATGAAAAGGCTAAAATTGCAAGTGCAACACTTGATCATTTGATCTCTTCTATAGAAACTTATGTAGAGGAGTTATATAATAGTGAATAGGTCAATATTTGAGTACCTGATAAGAAGGGAAGGATGGTAAAAAACTTGACAAAAATGGAAGGGCCATGAACATTCTATCTCTTCTATAGAAACTTTTTTAGAGGAGTTAATACAATAGTGAATGGCCATAGATTAGTCGATGTTTAAGTACTTGACAAGAAGGAAATAAATGATGAGTTCAAGAGGATGTCAAAAGAAAGGCATATGTTCATTTTCTAAAGAATGACTTACTTTGGAAACACCCAAAGCATAAAAGAGTACCGCACTGCAAGTAGTGTGTGATAGAATGCTCAACTATAGATTGTGTGGGAATTTCATGAAAGCTTATGGGCTGGTCATAGAAGAGTTTGGGTTACATTTGAAAATATAAAAGAGAGATACTAATGGAAAGCCATGTACATGAAGTTCTTACATTTTTTAAAGACTTGTAGTACATATCAAATGTATTCTTTTGTTAGACAAAGTAATGGTTTGATTTCTATCTACCCTCTCTCTATGCATTACAAATGGATTGCGGATTTAGTAACCATGCATGTGGGATTATGGCATATGAGATATGTTGTGCTTCATGGGAGAACCTCACAAATCAAGTTGAAGGCTGAGCTTTGAGGACAAAAGCAACTAGTGTTGTTTGTAGATTCTTATTGGAAGATGTGGGCAACATTATAGCTAGCAGAGAAGATTTGGATATTGATAAGGCTAGAGATTTATTCTCTATGTTGGGAATTGATATTACTTTTACATCGTCATTCAATGTTGAAGGCAATGGAAAGAGTGAAAGGGGCCACTTCTACTGATTATCAAGGCTTAAGCAAAAGCTTGCATAGAAAAGATGTGAGAAAGGACATGGTTACTTCCATGTGATTTATGGATTGATCACACTACTCACAGTGCTATGATAGGATATATACCCACAAATTTGATTTATGGGAAGAAGCCAATCAAGTCAACATAGGAAGTAACTACCACATGGAATGTGCTACTATGAGAAGAAGGAATGAGGAGAGAAGAGTTTCTAGCTGTAGGGATTCATCAGTTGCTAACTATAAGGATTTATCACTCAGTTGTAAGGAAGAAGGAATGAGGAGAGAAGAGTTGCTACCTGCAAGGATTCATTAGTTGGAAAGAAGACAAGAAGATATAGAGCTTGTAGTAAAAAGACTAAAGAAAGCCAAGCTATGAAATAAAGACATGTTTGATAATAAGCATAGACTTCAACTAAGAGCTATATAAGAAGGATATTGGGTACTATTGCATGACAATAGTTTGGATAACTAACATAGTGCCATCATGAAGGTCTCTAAGATATGGTTTGATCCTTACATTGTGAAACAAGTATATGATAATGCTACATATTCTCTTTACAAGTTCGATTGAATAGAGTTGAAGATACCTATAGCTAAAAAAAGGAATAAACTATTCAAGAGGAGAGACTCTACCACTTATAAAGAAGAAGAGCATGACATTGAAACTACTCAAGACAACATTGAAGAAGAGGAAGAGGAAGATAATCGAGATGAAGTAGATAATCTTGATCATCCTGAAGATTAAGATATATGGCACATGTCTAAGGATGTGCAAATTTTTAGAGGGGGTGAACGTCATGTGATTGCATGTGCAATGGTTGAAAACTCTAAGGAGTTTGATAGTGACAATTCTGAGGCCTTTTGATGGGAGATTAATCTTACCACATAATCGTAGTGCCAAGTGTGCTACAAAAGCTCATCCAATAATTCCACCTCTTTAGCCTCCCAGTTTGTTGAGTTCTCGCTAATAAATTTGAATTGTACTTTCTTTTTGCGGTTTCCTTCCTATTTGCAATACAAGATAAGTATCTTACAAATGGAACACCTAATTACAAAGGAAACTTAAAAAATCATTACATATTGGTTCAATAATGTTCTATGGAATTGATGAAATTAGATGACCTTATTGAATGAGACAAGCCTAAACATTTTTGCAAAAAAAAGGGTAATGTTACCATTAATAAGAGCCAAAAGAACAACGATAACATGTTCTTATTTTGGCTTTTGTGAATGGAGACTTGGAATTGACATGAGTTGGGACTAATGATGTCACCTTCTCTTGTGAATGGCAACTTGGAATTGACATGAGTTGGGACTAATGATGTCACCCTAGTCATGAATTTCAAGAGTCAAAACAACACCACATTAATTTGTTGTCTCACATTGGAAAAAATATTCCTTGCCAAAAATTAAAATGTGTGTTTGAGAAATTATAGTTTTTGCATCACCCTATACACATGGTGTTAAGTGTAGCCTCCATAAGCAAGTTGGTATTGGGGTGATAGTTAACTAGAAGTCCTCATTGATCCATCTCTAGAATATCTATAGAGTAGTTTCAATGCTTGATTGATCTCTTCCTATATGCATTGGTCAACTCTATAATAGGAGACCCCTATTATAATTTAGTCGATACCAAACACTAGGGAACATAAGACCTAAATCATCATGGCACGTGATTGCCCATGCAAGGAGCTAAAAATTAGGCAAAACCATGCACTTCTACACCTATAATGGTGTATAGTACCACTTGATTGCAAACGAAGTGTTTTCATAGACAAACAAGCTTCTTTGGTTGGGTTTATTAACACTTTGTCAAGTTGAGGCATATTGAGAATAGCCATACTTGACATTGAGGTCAAGTAGAAGACTACTAGGCGCTTCGCGCCTCGGCGCTTCGCGCCTCGGCGCTTCGCGCCTCGGCGCTTCGCACCGGGGCTGGCGCTACGCGCCAGCTTTCTCCCTGCGCTTTGCACCGAAATGTGAAGCACAAATGTTTTAATTTGTTCACACATTCTTCCACTTAATAATGAATCAAATAGTCTTGTAATTTTTAAACTTCATTATAAAATCTAACAATTCAATACAATAACATTGATTATCTCAACCATAATAATTGAAAAAGATAACTGAAGCAAAAGTGATTTTTAAATATCACTAAAATAATTCCAACTATAACAACAGGTAAATGGAAAAGAAAGTATATAATGTTTTCAAAAAGATAGTTGTACTGTCGAAAATCAACTATCGAAAAGAAAGCTTTCTCTTCTTAGATGAATTATCAACAGTGGATCTAGCATGGGGAACATGTGTGGGCGAAGCTGTGACACGCCTCGCCCCAGATTGTGCTGCAACATCTAAAAACGAAAAAAAAAGACTTTAGAAATAACAATATTAAATTTATAAAGCAAAACATTAATGAAAATGGTGAGTAAGTATTACCTGGGGATGTGATATGATTGGCTCTAACATTAGTAGAGCAGTCGGCAGAATTTGGATGAAACTGATGCAAAGTTACAAAACATGATAAATCTTGAAACTCCCATTTACTCCAGTCATTTGGTATGTGTCTAGTGTGGGACCGAGATATGAAGTACTCAACATCTGTTTGTCCAACATAGTAGCATTGGATCCATCCAAAATATAAAATGTCTACATATAAAGGAGTGTTTCCATTAGTAAATCCATCATTGGGTAATCTTTCGATTACCCTAGCCAAAGTTCTATGGATAATATCATCCGTAGCAATAGTTCGCAATGCTTCTTGAAGTCTCATTTGATAAGGAGAGGCACGATAATATTCGAACACTGTTTGGGCCATCTATTAATAAAATTTAGAAAACATAAAAATTAGTAATATTGATCAAATTTTAAAAAAGGGAAAAAAAGACTTTACAATATTGAAATTAGAAGACCAATTTAGAAGAGAAAAAGAGTTTATAATGCATATTGTATAAAAGAAATTTATACATGATAATTTCTCAAAACTAACTTTTGTATAAATCCAAACAAAATTTCATAGAAAATAAGTCAAACATGGTTTTATTCAAGGAATATAATATTTCAAAAGAGCATGAGAGATTAAAACATTTCATTTTTTGTTAAAGGAAAAAAGTTGAACTTACTTTTCTTTGAAGACCTTAATACTTAAAAAGAACATGAGACAGTAAAATAGTTCATTTCTTGAAAATATATGATAAAAAAAGAATAAATAAACTTTGATGATATTGCACCAAAAATATTATGCAAATATAATATGAGAAAAAAAACATTACAGTTATGATAGAAAGTTCAAATAACTTTTTATGGTAGAAATAATTTAAACACTATGTTCTCATATAGTAAAACAAACATACGTTTAACTCTACATAAAATCATGAATATCTATCTATACATGAGAGATATGATTAAAACATTAAAGTATTAAATCAGAGAAAATAAGTCAAACTTACTTTTCATCGACGAAGAACTCACTACTGAAAAAGAGCATAAGAAAGTACAACACTACATTTTATAGATATGTGAACAAAGAAGAAAAAAAGGCTTTGATTGTATTGAAATAAAAATATTATGCAAATATAATATGAGAGAACAAAGATTACACTTTTGAAAAATAGAGGTTACAATACTTTCTGTAAAACTTCTTTATATACAATATTGATGGTACCATTTACCATATCCTCTTTCTCATCAATCAAGACTTTCAATTTGTCCGGAGACTTTACTCTTGAGAAAGCAACATAGAGTTGACCATGAGTAAAGACTGGGGTTTTTAGATATATCCCCAAACATGATAACGTTTGGCCTTGAGATTTGTTGATTGTCATTGCAAATGCCAAACGGACTGGGAATTGCAAGCGTTTCATTGAGAAAGGAAGTTCCAGTGTAGTTGGGATGAAAGTTATCCTCGGGATAAAAACTCTGTCTCACCAATATTGGTCCCTGTAATTATCTCTGCATCAATGACCTTGTTATTGAAAGCCTTGCATACCAGCCTAGTAGCATTGCATAAACCTTTAGAAGGATTCAAGTTCCTGAGCAATATTATTGGAGCATTTACTTTGAGCAGCAAGATATGAGGAGGAATACCTCCACCGAGGTCAAGGGAATTTAGATATTCCACAGAAGAGGAATGAGTTCTCCTGAGTTCTATCCACAGAATTAGCACTGTAGTATTGTTTAACTTCTCCCGGCATTAGCTCTGCAATGCATGATTGTTTATCATTTCCACATCATTCTTTCGAGGTGCAAGAATGGCACATCCACTAAAGAACGTTTTGTGATCAATTACACAATTCATTTCACGATAGACAAAATTGATCTCCGTGTTCTGATTCCTCGATGGATCTTCAGCTTCGATTCACTTGCCTTTTGACTTTCATTGACATACTCTCTTGAAGGCGAATTAAGCTCACTCTCGTTCCTGCAATCGCTTCCATTGCTTGTCAAGGCCACAGGTTACAGGTTAGTTGCATTGGTCAGCAAATGTTTCTTCAGAATCATCGTGAGCCACTTTTAAATCCAAAAACCACATGATGGATCCTTTCAAAAATGGAGAGGATCATGAGCCATTGCAAGTTTTGGCCAAAAGTAAAGAGACAGGTCTCCCAGCTACGACACGATCTTCTGGTTTTTTTTTAAATCACAGCTTGTAACATGGTGCAGGTTACCATCGTTCCTTCACCTCCATCATTCTTCAACTTCATTGCCGTTCGGTCCTTAATCGTTGTCTCTTCGTCTTTCTCTCCCTCCATTGCCATCGCGACTGCGTTCCTGCTTCTTTCCTCCCCAGCTTTTTCTCTATCAGTTTCTTTTTCCTTTTTCTCCATTACATATATAGTTAGATGATTCAACAAAAATAAAAGCCATCCACTTATAGTCTCCCTCCTGCAGCTGCTGCATTTTCTTTGCTCTCTTTATTCTCCTCCTTAGAATACTCCTCAATCAAACTGCGTTGCTGCTGAGTCAACAACGTTGGGATGGAAACAAGAAGATGTATATATTGTTCCCCTTGTCCATACGAGTTCACTACTTTAACACCTTTGCCCCTTAAAACCTCCTTATGTCCAGGTTGTATTCCTGGGCGCACTTTGAGTATGACATCATCGATCAAAGTTGGTACTTGTACTTTGCCTCCAAGTATGGCCGTAGAAAAACTGATTGGTGCATCAACATGTAAATTTATGCCTTCTCTCCTGAATATTGGATCAGGTAAAACTTGTATGTTGACTAGAACATCACCCGCATGACCAAACTGAGCAGAAAAGCCACCTCCACCAGGCACTCTCACAACATTCCCAGAATCAACACCTGCAGGGATATCAACTGTCACAGACTTTTTTGCTTTCACAGTGCTTTTTCCACTGCACTTTTCACATTTTTCTTTGATAATTTCACCTGAACCACCATAGGCCATGCATGTTGTTTGGAACAAAAACCCAGGCTACTGTCTAATACTCATGCCAGATCCATTACAGGCCTTACACACTTGTGGTTTGGAACCTAGAGGCACTCCCTTGCCATTTCAGGCATCACATATTGTCAATGCAAGAAATGAAACTGTCTTAGAGCACCCACTAAATTGCTTCCCTAAAGGTGATGTCCAGATTGACCTTCAAAGTTTCTGCCCCACCCATTCCTCCCATTCCACCAGCTCCTTGGCTGACCATAAAACTGAAATGTCTTCTCTCTCAGTCCTTGTCCATGATTCCAACCACAACAGTATGCATCATGACAAATACAGCATTGCAATAGAAATTATACAACACCATGTAGGTCAATCTTTGGTAATTCCAATGTCCATGCACTAATAGGAGCTTTCTCAAGAATCTAAACTGTCCCATAGAAAAGTCTGAAGACATTACTGCTTGCCTTCCTTCTTTGCCGCCTTTCCGCATGATATACAAGCATTCATTCACACACACGCATAGATAAATGCACACAGATAATATTATTTACAATGGAACGAAGTCCGAGCACACACACGGTTTTGAGACGATAAATGAAAATACACTTACGAAAAAAATAGGGTTCATATACACACAAACATGTAAGCCACACTCAGAACAAAATGCAAACACAATGACTAAGTATGCACAAAGTAACAAATGTCACACACACAAACTTTTTGGTGGATTCCACACCTCGGATATGTAGCGGCACGACATCCACCCCCTCTGATCCTGCGCATACTCCAGATGGGCCAACTACCCATGATCATTGTCATCAAGATCCACGTACAGATCAATCTCTTCATTGTCTATTTCTGGTATATCAGCAAGGTTATCTGTCATATCATCTGTCTCTTCTGCTGGAGTTTCTTCTCATTGCTCTTCTCTTGCAAATTCTTCCAATGCATAATCCTCATAATCTCTTTTCTTGAAAATCTTGATTCCTTTTCCTGCGATGGGCACTCTAAGCACTGTCCCATCCAATTTTGTCAGCTCATATGTTGCATTGTCAAAGACATGTTTGACTATGTACGGCCCAAACCATCTTTTCGCCATCTTCCGAAGTGCAGTATACTGATTTTCAAGATTGCTATCAAAGACTAATATAGTCTCCCTCTTCTATTGCTCTAGGCTGCAAGCGATGCCTGCTGTCAAACCTGTTCTTATTTCTAAGTCTAGCAACCTTCAACCTGTCAATAGCTAGCTAAATATCCTATGGCAACTGCCGAATCCGAAGAGCTAAGAGCTCCTCTCTTGTCAAATCCTCTTGCCAAGGTAAGACTAACCAAGTCAAAGCACAAGTCTCAGTCGGCATAACCGGTTTCTGACCATACATCAACTCTGCGGGTATATATCCTGTGGTAACACTGTGAGTCATACGATCAGCCCACAAAGAAAATGGTAGAAGTCCCGGCCATTCTCCAATCCGTCCTCTGCATGCTTTGGCTAATGCTTTCACTATCGGTGGATGCCCTCTTTCACTCTTTCCATTTCCCTCTGGATTGTATGCTGTGGTTAGAGCCAACTTGATTCCTAGTTGAGAGAAAAACTCCCTAGCTTCATCTGCGTCTAATTCACCGCGATCTATAGTGATCTTACCCACACAGCCATACCTGTAGAAAATTTCTTCCAATAAGAACTTACACACTGCACTAGTGGTCTTCATTCTCAAAGGTCTGCCCTCAACATGATTGGTAAGATCCTCTCTAGCCAATACAATATATCTCATCTGCCATAGACCCATCGGCATAGTAACCAAGTCAACTAATGCATAACGGATAGGTCGGGTGAAGCTCGTCTCGATGACGCACTACGGAATACATCTGACAGTCTCTGCAAGTCTCTACAAAGTGAGAAACATATCTGTACATGCCTTTCCACCAATATTTTTCCTTGATTTTCTCATAAGTAGCCCACACTCCTCTATGACTAGCCCAAGGACTCTCATGAAACTCTCTCATAACCTGTAACTGGGTCTCTTTATTGCAGACAACCCGCAAGGGTAATCCACCTCTTTTCTTTGGGTGCTTCCAAAGAAATCTGTCCTTGAGAAAATAACCATAGGCTTTTCTTCTGATATTCTTGAACTCTTCATCTATCCATTCATTTCTTTTGCTTAGTGTACTAAGTACTTGCCAATCTGCAACCAATCTCCAACATAGAGTTCTTCTATGAAAGCCACAATATCATAGACATGGCAAACATGATCAACCATAGTGGCTGAAATTTTTGCATCATCCTCTTCTGCAAGTAGTGTCTCCTCATCATCATATGTGGCTCTAGACAACATATCTGCCACTGGATTATCCTTCCTTGCTATGTGTTTAAATTCTGGATTTAATGACTTGATGTATGCGATCCATCTCAGCATAGCTATATCTGGAGTAGAGCAACTCGTAATCATACCTATCAATGGCAAGCAATCTGTCTCTACCACAACTGGGGCTCCAATAAAATACTCCTTGTCACATTTGAGAGCCGTAACAATTCCCAGTAATTTCCTCTTGATTTGCGGATACCTCCTCTGTCTCTCGTTTAGGACTTTCGCCCCAAACCAAATAGCGTACATGTTTCCATCTGCATCATCTTGACCCACAGCCCAACTTATGCCAATTGGACTAGTGTCAACTGTCAATACAATAGGCCTTCCGCAATTATAATCCGCTTTCCTAAGAGTAGGAGCAATCTGCAATAACTTCTTCAATTTTCGCATGGCTCTAGTGTGGCTCTCATCCCAAAAAATTTTTTGCCCCTTTCGAAGCAGCTGATATAAACAATCTGCTATGTGTGCAAAATGGGGTATCCAAATCATGCAAAACACACAGGCTCCAATGAATTTCCGTACCTCTGAAGTGGTAGAACAATACTCCGTAATCTTTCCTATAGCATCCACCTTCGCAGGTGAAGGTTTCTTCCCATAATACCCACATATATGTCCAACAATGATGACCTCATTTACTCCAAAAATAGATTTCTGCCCTGATAGTGTTTAGTTCACTTCTTCTAACCTGGCCAAAATCTTTTCACAAGCTGCAATATGATCAGCCACAAAGTATCTGCATCCTTGCTCATTTAGACTCTCATTCTTCTCTTCTTCTGCACATCCCTTAATGGGCACATCATCCAAGAAAGGCATGGTAAGCTGAGGTATGTACTCATGAAGGACCTTATGCATGGCATTCATCATATGCGCAACAGAATTAGTGGCACCTTGAGGCAAGGTACACATCTTGACAAGCCCAATAGGAGTTCTCATAGTGGTTAAGTCCCTGCTTTCCAAGGCCAGCTGAAACTGATCATATCCTGAATACAAGTCACCTAAAGAATAGATGGCACGTCCAACAAATGCTTTTTGCAAACTCTTCCACAACTGGACCTATACCAACATTCCTGATAGTAACTCTGTTTACTGGCTGCATGTCCTATATAAATCAGAGAGTACCATTCTTCTTTGGAACTGTAAACCACCTATTTGAGTATGGTGCAGATGATGGCTCTAGGATTCCCATCTTGATTTTCTCATTCAACAAGTCAACTAGCTTTGGCAGGTGTGCCCTAGGCACTGGAATAGGTCGGAGGTTCCATGGAATATAGGAATAGTAAAGATCACCATAGGGGCAACAATATCCGGATTCACACATCCAATCTCATGCGAGAAGAAAGCAAACCCCCTTCCATGTCGCTCAAGCATATCCTGAAAGCATTGCTTCTCTGAGGGTAGCAAGAAATCACCATTTCCAATTTTTAATTCAGCAAGAGTCTTTGCTGAAAATTTATGGCCTATATACTCTGGGTTCCTCAAAATTGACTGCTTGGAAACCCTCTCTATTTGTTGCTGATCACTGTCAGGTGGAAGCGGTCCAGCTATACCGGCTTCACCTTCTTATCCACAGTCTTGTATTTCGTGTCAACCCTGGCTTCATTATGATCCTCTACACTACTCAAATCATGCTGTAAATCAGCAATTCTGCCCTCTAGTGGCTGAATATCCTCAGCCCTCTGCTCTATGGACTGCATAGGAACATCCCTAAACTCTGGATGCTGAAATATTTCAGCAGTAAACTCTGTTGGTTGAAAGTTTTCACCCTCTGTGTCTCTCTAGGCTGATCATAATCAGTCGAAAACTCTGTTGCTGAATTTCTTCAGCTCTCAACACTTTTTGCTGAGTCACCTCAGCCTCTGACTCTATCTGTGACACAAAATCTGAAATTTCATGAAACATGTCCAGGGACTGCACTGATACATTACTGAGACAACTTTGCATATAAGCTTTCAGCATATTTTCCATCTCTGTCATCGTATCTGCACAAACCATACTATCATACATCCCATCTATATGCTCATCATCCTCTAAAATACCTGCATTTTTCAAATCTTTCTCCTTTCTGCATATGTACTGCCTGGCAGCTCTAGGCAACTTAGAAATCGTCTGATAACTCATTGAACTGTTTGCTGAAATTACAACAAAATAAGAGGAGAAAACACTGCTGCCAGGAGGCAAGAACTCCAATCTCCTCTGCTCTGTACCACCGTCGTCTCGCGAAACAGCGGTACCCAATGAAAACTCGAATCCCTCATAGTGGGCAAAGGCGCATCTCGAAGAGTATCCCTGTTTCTAGCATGATTTACACACACAGTCATAAACTGGACTGTTTACTGCGAATCCCTGCATAAGCAGATCCATCATCCATTACTTTCGTCTCCATGCGCATCTCTATGATGAATGGTTGTCCTAGGATTATGGGGTAAGAGCATGAATCTTGCACAAAGAAATGAAAATCCTCCTCTACATCTCCAATAGAAATCTTGACACTGGGACATGCAGCATACAAATCACCTGCAATATTGTTGGCGGCTCTCATACGCCACCCATGCTCTGCATCCATAGGCCATCTATTACTTTCATAAACTCCACGAACTATGAGATTAATCTCTGAACCATGATTCACCAAAGCAACATAAGGCACCTGTTTCTCTCCAATTTTTACCATTGTTTCTGTAGTTGCCCTAGCCCAATGACTCTGCGAAAAGTGACTGTGCGGTACCAAGATAGGCTCATCAGTTTCAGCATAATGCATAGGCTGAACTCTCTTCTCTGTCTGCGGAAAAATAGAAGCATTCTTGACCATAACCTCATCCTCATCTTCATCCAACTCCCCAATCAAAACTCCCTGTGTATCAGTAGTAGGCAATGTATGTCTTTTTCTCTTCAGGACTTCTTAGAACTGATCTTGAAACTCTCTTTTCGAGATGCCTAAAACCTCAGAAATAATAAAAGTCACCTCACTGCCAAGTATCTTGTCATTAAATATTTTCTTCATGTCTGTAGATGTCTCAATATCAGACATTAATCTAAATCCTGGCTGCTTTCTCTGTCTAGGTTCCTGCCTCTTTTCTTTCTTTTGAGCATCCTCCATTTGTTGTTCTGGCCCTGGTCTCAAAGACGGTCCTGCAATAGGTGGAGTAACAAACTCACCCCCTCTAGTCTTTTTAGCTGCATTTGGATTCTCTTCATCTCTCTTACGCTTCTCCTCAATAAGTATATCTGTTCCTTGAGACTTAGCTAAGTAGGCATAAATAGTGTACCTGTCAACAGGTGAATCCCAACCTGTCCTAGATCTGATGCTAGAACTTGCACTAGTCAAAACAGTCTGCTAAATTTTCCCCTTGTTTTCCGTCTCTATAGCATAGGTCCATAATGTTGACTGACTCTCTGAACCTTTCTCAATCTGGACTCCATATGCAGAGGCATCTCCTCTAGCTGCCACATAAGAACTATGTGCAGCCATGTAATCTACTAATTTCTTCATTCCGCCTTTCCCAAAATTGGTAGCAAGCGGAGCTCCTGTTTCAGCCAACCAGATCTTGCCATCTTGTCCCCAAAATACCAAATTCTTCCTCCTTGCATCTTGAAAAGATTTGCAATCCCTACAATGCTGATGGTCCGTACTATCACACCAAATACATCTTCGATCTCTCCTAGGTGCACTAGGAGCACTCCTAGGTGCACTAGAAGCACTAGAAGAAATAGTAGGCACGGTCGAGGCAAACTGCTCTTTTAATTTTCCCACCAATTCTACTTTAACTAACTCCAGTGTCAAATCCGTTATGCCTTTGATTATGTCATCAAGAGAGGAAGGAACCAAAGGAGCGGATGGTTTCGGAGCAGAAGGAGCCGGCATTGGTATTGGAACAGGAGGAACATGAAGATTAGCAACAGTAGGCACTAGCATAGGCCAAGTAACTGGCTGAGGAAGAGAAGAAATGACACGGGTAGAAGCAGACATAGGAGCAGAAGACGACGTCGGTGTCATAGATCCATTCTGTAGACGGGTCTTCCATATCCACTTCTTGGTCAAAGTCGAGACCGCATCCTGAGCATCTTGCCAATCTGTTTTAAGACCCATAGGCTTCGTGTAATCCTCAAGAAGCTCTCCTAATTCTTCCTGAAGAGCAGGATCCGCAGCTTGCAAGAAAAGCTCTACTTTCTCAATATCCAATGCTCTTTGTTCAATGGCATCAAGTTGACTATACCTCTCTTCAAATTCTCATATCAATTCTGAAGCAGCTAGACCTTTGTTTGGCATGTAGACCCACTCTCGGAATGATCCCAGTGTAGCCATCCCAAAGTCCTCAAGAAAATACTCCTCTTTCAGGGCCTTCTTAAAATCTTGCCAATGCAAATTTTGAAGGAAAAATCAATCACTTTTACCCTCAAGGCGAGTGTGACAAGGAAAAGAAAATATTTACTCATAAGTCCTGTTGGTACTCCAAAAAATCCCATCTTAATCTCATACGTCTTCAAATAAGCCGATACATTACGGCCATCAAATAGCTTCTTTTCATTTTCAACTGCTTCAATCGCCTTAGTCGCGCTAATTGCATTCTCTTGCTCCGAATATAGTTGCCTTTGTTGAGACAACTGTTGTTGATGTAATTGCTGCTGTTGCTGCGTATACAATTGTGTCTGCTGATTTTGAAGTTGCATATACATAGACATATTCTACAAAATCTGCTTTAAATCATCCGTAGAAGTACTTGAAGCAGAAGTCGATGATGGAGTCGAAGTAGAGGACAAAGCAGGAATCGTAGAAGGGGATGAAATTGATGCTGAAGTATCTCCCATCCTGAATTTTTTTTAAATGCGATGCTTTCACGTCGGGTTCACCAAAGATGTCAAAGGGTTTTCGAAAGCAGAGTCGCGACCACAGAGGACCTTGATGAATTTCAAGATAGAATTAGATCAATCAAGCGAATAAGCAAGACGAGAAAATGATGCCAAGACTCTGTTTTATTTAAGTTCAATGAAGCATAACCAATCGTCCCGTGAATCTAGCTCCAAGAATCTTCTTCCCAAAAAAATCCAAATTCTCTTCTTCCTGTCTTCTCCAAAGATTCAGACTGCTCAGTTGAAGGAGTTAAACCAAGACAAGTTGCCCTTCAAGGACTCTTATTGAGTATAAGAGTTTTAGCTTTAACCTTATGCTCTCTTTCTTAGTGTAAGAAGAAAAAAGAAGAAGCTTTGTCTCCATATTTACACTGTTGGAATCAGTGTTTCCAGCCTCAAATTGGAGGTTTTCTGACAGTTAATGACCAGCAAAGAACCTTCAATCAAGCACAATCAAACTTCATTCAATGTACCCTCTAGTCATGAGTGTTCTATCCTTATTTACTACTGTCTACAATTCTTTGCTACCATAGATATACACTTCTTCTACTTGAGTTTCTTGCATCAGATGTTTCAGCACACTCCATATGGTCATTGTTATACAACATATTTTGAGAGAGAGAGAGAGAGAGAGAGAGAGAGAGAGAGAGAGAGAGAGAGAGAGAGAGAGAGAGAGAGAGAGAGAGAGAGAGAGAGAGAGAGAGAGAGAGAGAGAGAGAGAGAGAGAGAGATAACATTTTTAAAAAATAATTGCATACTTTTATGACCTAGGCGTACTAAAATTTCTTCCTATCTCTTAGGGAAGACTTTAGCAAAGATATACCTCAAGATAAATTTATTCTAAACACTATTTCAATATAAAATTTGAAGATTATAACATCAATAAGCAACAATATAATCTTACATATGCAAGAATATAAATTGAAAGAGCATATTATGTCATTATCATGGGGGATACAAAAGTCCAAATCACATGAAAATTCTCAAACCCAACAATAGAATGATATATCTATCGGAGGATCCGACAAAAAGTTATTGAAATCCTTAGATTATATGCTAAGAGAACTATGCATTGGATGATGAACTCATGCGACGATTCAATAGGTTCAACATTGCAGAGAACCTATTGAGGCAAACTTTTAGAGATGTGACATACACATCGAGGCAAATGCTCTCAGGTGCAAGCACGCTTGCATTCTTTTGAGCCAGTAATTCACAGACTCCATCCTCTATACGATCATTGCTCGTAGCAAGGTCTCGCAGCTTTTCTGCATGGTCTTCCAAAGCACATCGTGGCCAGTGCTTGTGAACCAACTCATAGATTTCTCCTATATAGCCCTTTATTTCATCTATCTCGTCTTGCAAAATTATCTCATCAGCCAAGCCTCCATATTTTTCTGCCAAGATTTTTTCGATCCTTTGAAGGTGATCACCAAAGTTTTGATAGAAGGAGTTCGAAGCTCTTTGACGTTTGTTTAAACTCTTGATTTGCTTCTCAATTGCATCCAACTGATGCATGAGCTTTAGGGATACGACGGAAGTGTTGTGTCCTTTGACATGTTTGAGGGCACGCTGTACTGACTTCCTCCTAGCCATGTATTTGACTTTACGCACATTCATTCGTGCATTGGGAGTATACAAAACAATGTCTGGTACATGGACATTGTTTCTTGCATCAGATGTTTTAGCATGCTCCATACTGCCATGGTTACACAAAGTATTAAGATATCAGAGAGAGAGAGAGAGAGAGAGAGAGAGAGAGAGAGAGAGAGAGAGAGAGAGAGAGAGAGAGAGAGAGAGAGAGAGAGAGAGAGAGAGAGAGAGAGAGAGAGAGAGAGAGAGAGAGAGAGAGAGAGAGAGAGAGAGAGCATTTTTAAAAAGTAACTGAATGCTTTCATGACCTAGGCGCACCAAAGTATTACAATATTTATGCATACATGAGAGAGACACAATGAGACTATGTCGAGAAAATATTTGACACATCTTTTTCTCCACATCAAAGCATGAATATCCATACACACATGAGGGACATCATAAAAGCATTAAACTATTAAAGTATTCAAGCATTAATTAAAACTTAAATGAACAAAATATTAAGTTTTTTAAGTTTAAATAAACAATCTAATTACTTTATTCATCAACATTAACACATCTTTAACTCTATATTAAACCATGAATATCCACAGGTATTTGAGAAAGACAAAGTGTGTATTGATAAAGAAAAAC
Source organism: Lygodium microphyllum (assembly GCF_053477565.2). Taxonomy (NCBI): domain Eukaryota; kingdom Viridiplantae; phylum Streptophyta; class Polypodiopsida; order Schizaeales; family Lygodiaceae; genus Lygodium; species Lygodium microphyllum. The sequence continues at coordinate 117,218,124 of NC_141139.1, forward strand.
ATTTTACATGCAATAAATTACAATATTTAAATTTCAACTTTGTAACTTTTAGGCAACACATAATACATATTAATTAATAGCACACATACACATATCAATACATAACATTAACACAAACATAACAATATTATCACACATCCTCTCCATAACACACTTAACACACATTCATATTAAATGCATAATACACATTAATTATTAGCACATATATACATATGAATACATACTATTAACACAAACATAATAATGTTATCACACATTTATACTAAAACACATACACACATTAATTAATAAAACGCTTAAAACACGTAATACACCTTAACAATGTAATGACACACATAACACATTAATTAATAACACGCATAAACACATTAAGAAATAATATTAACACACTTTCATATCAAAAGACATGACACGCATACATTAATAACACGCATAATACACATTATTTAATAACACACATTCATTTTTAAATGCATAATACACATTAATTATTAGCACATATATACATATGAATACACACTATTAACACAAACATAATAATGTTATCACACATTTATACTAAAACACATAACACACATTAATTAATAACACACTTAAAACACGTAATACACCTTAACAATGTAATGACACACATAACACATTAATTAATAACATGCATAAACACATTAAGAAATAATATTAACACACTTTCATATCAAAAGACATGACATGCATACATTAAAAAATTAAACATGCAATAAATTAAAATATTTAAATTTTAACTTTTATAACTTTTAGAGAGAGAGAGAGAGAGAGAGAGAGAGAGAGAGAGAGAGAGAGAAGCAGAATGGTAAGCTCTCGCTGTAGCTCATGCACTATAGTGCTGGTATCAATGGTATTGATTATCATGTAGATGAGCTTATTGAGCGGTAGGTGGGACACCCGCACTATAATTAGCAGTACTGGTCATGATGATCATCAGCTAGGCAGGCAGAATATGGGTATATTCGTCGGAGCAATGCGGGAAAGTCTTTCTCTTTATATAGAGCTGCGCAGCTCGCCGTGTGCAGCTCGCCGTGCGCAGCTCGAGGACAGGCTTTAGTCGGTGCCGGCGCCCTTTTTGCGGCGAGGCCCGTGATTCTTTGTGGGGAGGTTGGGGGCTGCCAAGTGGCACCTGCCCCCACCTCCCCTTAACTAATAGTAAAGATGTTCTCACAACATTGAGAGGTCGGGTAGAAGCCTACGTTCTCACAACAAGCTATGAGAGGGACAAAAGCTTTCTTGTTGTATTACTTCATGTGCGTAGAGACCTCACTCTATTCTATTATGAGGACTTAATCTACCTCTAAGAAAGGCTCGTTTGCATGACCGCGTTATTGTGGCGTATCCAAAGGAGACGCACCGGAATTGAAAGCCATAGTTTTGAGACGTCCTAAACAAGAGTTTCATAAAGAAATTACAAAAGGGGGGTGGTGTAAGAGTTATTGCGGCTGCTGAGCGCGGCATATCAAACAGACAGAGAAGGTGGGAAGAGTAAAGTTCGATCGACCTTGTGAAGTTGTACAACTGTAGCCGCTAGCGAGAAAGTTAAAGCGAAAGTCCTCTCTCTCTTTCTCTCACAACACCTTGAATTGTGGGATATGCCTTATACCATCATCGTATTCGGATAGGTCCTACCTCTCAAGAAATATGTCTTCTAGCTTATAATACCTCTTTGGTTTCCAATAAAAGGGTCGCACAATTTTTGTTTAGTTTAACATTTTGTATCATGAGAAAACTAGCACATATACGTGTTATGCTTATATAACTTTTTTTTTCTTATGCAACTACTTATATTAATGTGGGTCAAAATATATGTATAAAATCCATCAAGATTTTGAAAATCTTACACAATAGCTTAGCAACTATTATATAGCCCTCATACCCTTCAAAGCATTCAAGGCCCCTTTGACATCTTCCAAACACTTGGATGTGGCATTTTTTACATCCTTACATAACTTTGTTTCCCCCTTCATTCTAGCATTTCTAATTGAGTATAAATTCTTCATAGGTACTCCTTTAATTATTGCCCATAATCTCCACTTTTTGCATCTCATGCTTCCTCTATTTCCTAATAGCAACTACTTACATTTTGTAGTAATGTGCAAGCCAACATGGCCCATCGTCCTTTCAAATGCCCTCCATACCTTTCTCACATGATAATATTCCCAAAAGAGATGGAAAATGTCCTCCTTTTGACCACAAAGGTAACACATTGGTCTTAGCTTATGGAACCTCCATATAGTTTTATTCATTGTTAACTGTTGAAAAATCACTCTATAAAGGAAGACATTGAGCCTATTAGATGTTGTGGACAACTAAAGTCTACAAGATCTTCTAGATCATATCTTAACGGAGTAGTTAGAGAACCACTTCATCAATGCCAAGTAGGAGACTATCTTCCATCTCTCAAGGATTTGCAATGTGGTGACAATTCTTTCTTACTAGTGAGCACACTTTGCTGCTAATTCCCACTCTTTGTTTGTGATATTGAATGCACCCTTAGTTTAAGCCTCTAATGTCTAACTATGACCACTTGATCCCATAAATTAAGCCACACTAGAATCCATTTGGTTGCTAGCTTGGCCACTAATTTGGCATCCTCCTACAAAGGGAAGTACTCGCAATTGTAGTGCATGGTTCAAATAGGTTGGAGAAGAGAGGGGTCACCTCTCCTATCTCCCATGGATTTCGGTTTAGCTAAGGACTTGCTCCTAGCTATTGACTATGGCTCTAACCACATTTGACCCCTTGTAGCTTGACCTTAGTTCCAAATAGCTTATCTACCCAATTTAGCCCTCTAACCAAGTTGGGCACCATTGGTTTGTTCTCAATAATGTGCTTGAATACTTCAATTCACGGTTGACCATTCTCATTCTCTTCAAGAGTGAGAATGCCATTCTTCTTGAATTGGTTTCCAACAATTCCAACCCCAAGCCACCATCACCCTTGGGGGTGGTAAGTGAATCCCAACTTATGGTTATCATCTTGTTATTCTCTTGGTAGCTCTAGATGTACTCTCTTAAAAGCCCCTACTCTAGTTCCGTGTAGGTTACATTTAGAAAACGTTATTTTAATTTTGATATATGCCACACTATTAGAATTCAACATTACTTGAGTGATCAAACTTATTGCTAAAAATCTATACTGTTAGAAGGCACCGATTTATGTGGTATTATCCATGTGTTATATATAATAGAATTACAAATTGGCTATGAAATTCTTTTTCTTGTTATGATTACACTTCACTGAAAAGGTATATTGTAGAGTGCAAGGTGTAAGTAAACAATAAACATGCCCATTACCTCCAAAGTCACTTTCAATTTTAAAGCTTGGATTCATTCCATCCTATCTTGATTCTTCTTGTTAGGCACCACCCCTTCACATCACAACACCTCATATACTCACCTTGTTCTTCTTTGCCTCCTTTTACTTTTATAGTTCTAACATGTGCATGCATTTTCACCACCTCTATTTGTATTTAATGCTCTCACATGTATACATATTTTCCAATCAACTTTTTAACTCCAATATTATTTTCACTTTCGATCTACTTGAACCTTACCTCTCACTTTCACATTCCTACTTGGATCACGGCTCAAGAGACTCTCTCTCTCTCTCTCTCTCTCTCTCTCTCGTAAAATTTTCACCACCTTCTAAGTGTGCATTTTCCACCACACATTTTCAATCATGAGTGAGAAAGAACAAGCAAATCATTGAGAACTAAAAAATGGGTGCAATCTTGAATATGTACAACTCTTTCCCTCTCTCATTATCCTTTGCATGGAGCTTTTCAAGAATTCAAGTGTATGTTCCACATGTCAAAAGACCTTTTGTTTCATGGCTTTAGAAAGGTTGCAAGATTATGCTAGTTACATGGAGAGGTTGAAAATTCAATGTCGATGTGAATTTTTATGTAACAACTTTTTGTTGAGCCTTAAGAGATCACTTACCTCTATCACAAGTCAACAAGCATATCAAATATCAATCATTACTTGAAACCTAGGGGATAACCTACTAGCTTAGAATTCTTAATATCAACATGAAATTCTATCTTTAGATTGAGTTGCTTTGATTTCAATCCTTGGGATACTACAAGTCAAATGTATGTAATTCTATAACTACAATAATTTCCCAATATTCATGATCATCCATCAAGAGTCATTCATAATTTGTGCAATGCATGGTTAAGATGCTTATGGCCTATCACACAAGTGCATTCAAAAAAGTCCAAAAAGGTGGGCGTTAGTTTTGGTGCATAAAAAGCAATTGTTATATTCAATACCATACACGTTTACTTACCATTTGACCAATTATTATCTAACCTTTTGTATCAATACATGCAAGAAATGCACAATTCTAATTATATCTTATATCTTTCCATGCTAACCAAAACTTGCACATGCAAGAAAGGTGAGCATTCAAGTGTCATGATCAAGTGTTAACTTTCTTAATGAAAATAGATATTGTGCAATTTATTCCCCCACCCTAAAAGTGAGAGAATATATACTAGATACTATTGAGAGGTAAAAAAAAGCATTATCAAGCCACATCATATATTACAATTGAGTGATAACTCAATCCATAGGGTGATTGCATGAGAAACCCATGAGAAATGTGGGATCAAGTGTTCCGATCTTATGATTGAGTGGCTTAATGGCACCTTATTCTTAGGGGTGCAAAGATTGGGACGAAGCCCACCAATCCTCATTGATTTGAAAATTGATGCTTTAAAAGAAGTCACATTATATACTTCTATTTTCTACATGATGCAACAAATTGTGTGCATATCCAATAAAATTTGTGTGTATCTACTTGCTCTGAGGGATGAGTCTACAACTTTTGAAACTTGCAACAAAGTGATTTCTTTCTACTAGAGAATGAAATATATATGTCCACAAAGCAATGCATAATATTAGTTGAGAGATGAAACAAATGTGTATTAGTGTGTTCATATGAAAATCATGTTTAGTTCTTTCCATGCTTTGATAGTGACAGTGAAGTCTCTCTAAAATGTGTTAGAATCTTTTTGGCCCACTCCTCTTGCCCTCCATGTTGTGTGCTAGCATGCCAATATTAAGGCTTTAAACCTTACAGAAGTAGCACCCTAATGTTTTGCTAAGGTGGAGATAGGTATTTCTTTTTTATATTAGGGGGTTCTCATATACCTCAAATATAGGGACTACATGCTTTCGTATGTGATAAGCTTATCCTTCTTCCCTTTTGCTAAGTGTGAGCATTGTGTACAAGCACTTTATATTTATTGTGCTATTTTCTTTCATAGTATCAAAGTGTTAGGTGCTTTGAAAACAATTCAACACTATAATTTTTTACTTTTATGATAGAAATGGCTTGGTTTGATGTCAATTAGCGGTAGTAGCAATAGTGGAAGAAGTAGCAATGAGGTTGTGCCAATGCAAATTCTCTGAATTCATCCACATGCCTTCATGAAAGGCTCACTTGATGGAATAAACTATATCTTGTGGAAGTGCAAGGTCAATGCTATCTAGACTCATACGAGCTGCTGTATAGTTTTGGAGATTGTGGTAAAGTAGTTGCAAATCCAACAAATCTAACAACGAAATTCCATCTAATCCAATTCATCGAAATGCATTTAAAAAAAAAAGGAAAAAAGAAAAAAAAGAGACGCAAATGCACTCTACGCCTGTAATATCCCAAGCCTTCACGTGAATGAAAGACCAAGGGGACAAAAGGCCTAAAACGCTTAGAAAAGCTTTCTTCTCCATCTGCGTCAACTGGTTGAGCCGCCATGCTTCTTGAGACATCACCCTCGCAATCATCAACGTCAACCTCACATCCATCGTCCTTGTCATCAATATTATAATCATCAAACTCATCGCCAACTCCAACTAGATTAGGCAGTGGACTGTCATCACCAAACTTGGAGTAGGCCATCACTCGACGATCAGGACAAGGTGGGACGAGTTGAGAGAGAGAGAGAGAGAGAGAGAGTTGAATGATGCCCATGCAACAATAAGGGGTACATAATAGCCCTAGTTAAGGGAATTAATGTTCCATTCATTTTCTTATTGCCCACTAATACATTATTGTGCAATAGAGCGCACGCGCACAGAGAGAGAGAGAGAGAGAGAGAGAGAGAGAGAGAGAGAGAGAGAGAGAGAGAGAGCACAAGTCAAAGGCAAGGAGATCCCAAGCATTGAAGGAGGACTTGAGCTTTGTCCTCACATCCCACCATCTCCTCAGAAGCACATTCCCAATATGTGTCCATATTGACTATCATCCTTCACTTCTAAGAGATTTCCCCATATTATTATTATTGCCATTCATGTTCAAATCCTTCATCTTTAATATCCACCTAATACAATAGGATTTCGCCTTCCAAATCTATAACAAGCCATCATTCCCATATACCTTAAAAGGAACGGCTATCTTATCCCCTCCAGTTAGGTATCCCCTTATTATGTTAACAACTTTGCATAACTCTATCCTCCTAGTTAAGCATCACCTCGTTGCCTTGTCTTAACGGTGGCCTCGTCAGGAGACACTTGGATCTCAAGATTGATGAAGAGTGTGAGAGGCAGGATGTGTAACAAAGAGTGTAAGGAGCAAGATGCTTGGATCTTAAGACCAATGCTTGGATCTCAAGACTGATGAAGAGTGTAATGAACAAGATTTGTAATGAGGTTGTAGAGTTGTATGATGGTCCTCGAACAAAGAGACACAAGAGTGGGTTAGGAGGTAGCCTAGGTTGTGCTTGTAGTATATTTTAATATCTTAGTTTGAAATACATTGTTGTTCTTGATGAATTAGTTATGCATGTAATGAAACCTTTGGGATTCTTAACAACTCATTGTGCTTTGTAGCTCAGTTAGGTGGATTCCAATGATGATACCCTAGGAGGGGGTATTCACAAGGAGCATGCCCTTGCATGATGGGGTAGAAATCCAATCATTGCATGACGAGTTATAGGAATTGATATGAGATTTAGTATTGATGAATGTCAATATAAAAAATGATATAAATATTAGATAAGTCGAAGGAAAGGCAATCAAAATACTTCCATCAGAGGACTAGTAGAATTCCTACTTCTCCTTGTACTAGTAGATTATATATTTCAAACAATAAGAAGAAAGATAAGTAGAGTCTAAATTAAGATCATTTATGAGAGTTGGGTCCCAAGGAGTACTAGATTCATAAAATTAAAGTTAAGAATACATTGAATTAATTTTAGAGATAGAGACATGTGTTAACTCTACCAAGCTTCCACCTAGTCTAAGTGAACTACTTCTAATGGATCAAAGAAACATAAAGGAATTGCTCAAACATGGCCATGTCATAGATTAGTCTTCCATTAACCAATGGCACAAAATTACCTGCATCGTCACTAAAAGCATCACTATTTGCATCTCTACAAATTTATCATAGAGAGCATCGCTATTTGCATCATCGCTATTAGTGTCACTTTTAATAGCAACATTATGCGACGCGATAGCAACACGTGCAGTAAATTAGCGACGCAAATAACGATGATTTCAGAGTAAAAAAATTTGGTGACAGGATAGCCATAGCACCATGTGCTACATAATATTCTGCAAAGCAATTACATATTGGATATGCATTTCTCATCGAGACGGGCACAAAATCTACTTAAAACCATAAGATTGATAACTCATAAAATAAGTACAAGACTAGTGATGATAACTGATGAAATTACATGGAACCATGGAGAGGAGAGCCAAAATAAATGTGAAAATCTATCTATAAATATCGCAAAGTGCACTTTTATACAAAGGATCATAAGTATATACAAAGAATACTACATGGAAGAGACCTCATAGATCACAAGACCAAAAAAGAAGATGATATGCGCTCCACGAATCCAAGCACGTTCTATAGATCCTTGCCATCTGAAAGCTTGTTCCCATGCAAAGGAGCGTCGAATGAGCTCTACAAAATGAACAACCAAATCCACCATATATAATGTATCATTAAAAAAACTAGTGACTACAGACAAGAAAGAGGATTGACTTACTAGACCACCACACACATACAATTTATCGATAAGTGCAGTGAGACCATGTCTCTTTGCATATCAAGTCTCCAAATCTGTGGGATTGCTGTTTGTGATGGAGTACTACAAAGAAAATAGAATAGCATTGTTAGAAACACGATTGTTTGTACAAGTGATATTCCAAATCTGTGGGATTGCGGTTTGTGATGGAGTACTACAAAGAAAATAGAGTAGCATTGTTAGAAACACGATTGTTTGTACAAGTGATATTCCAAATCTGTGGGATTGCGGTTTGTGATGGAGTACTACAAAGAAAATAGAATAGCATTGTTAGAAACACGATTGTTTGTACAAGTGATATTCCAAATAAGAAAGCAAGAAGAACTAAAAGAAAACTTACAAAGTCCTCCAAATAAGTCATGTGATCTCACTCCCTAGATGATGTATGATCCTTGCCTCCAATCGTCCCCTCGTTGCCTCCTCGTTTGCTGCTGTCGCCATTGTCTTGGAGAATCTATGGTCTCCTCCTTGAGTCTCCACCAATCCTCTACGTCTAGCCACTCAGGCTTTGAGGCACCACTCTTGATTGCCTTGCATGCGTCTGATCTTCTATGAGTCAAAAAAATCAAAGGAGTGTAGAATGTACCTAAACAACTTGGTCACACTCACATCGCTCCACCCATACCGTGCCTGCACACTTAGGAGTACAAGAAACATCTTCAAGAAAGATACTTGGCACCCATCATATAATGGTATGGACGCTTCCTTTCTCAGTGGATTAGATGACTTAGTATCCATGGGAATTAATGCATCGATCATTGCCTCCATCTCATGCTCCAAGATTGGAGAAAGGTACGAAAGGCCTATTATCTCCTCTAGTATCAAGGGTGTAGTCTGCAGCATGTCCTCCAATTGGTGTATTGGATCAAGCACTCCATCGATCACACACTCACAAACTCTTCTAAAGGGCTGCAATAGGTGCATTCCTTGGGATGAAATGTCACCTCTCTATACAAATTTCACTAGCACATCTAATATTTTTGTATATGATATTCAATTACTTTGTGAATATAAAGCATGATTGATATGCACTTTTCTCACCATTCGCTCAAAATATGAGATCGCTTGGTCAATGATCTTCGATTAAAACTCACCTAAGTGTCGTATGTGTTCTATGGACAAGCAACGCTTTTGTTTCATTTCCATCTTGTATTGAGTGCAAGAACACATGACACACTGATTAAGATACATGTTGCGATCTTGGACATCATGACCATCATTGTTCTCCATTTGGTCTATGTTATGGTAAACAATATGTTTTTGTTCCCCTCTTTCTCTCTCTCTTTCCCTTTTTTTATTTGCCTCTCTTCATCCTTCTTTGTTTCTCTCTCCCCCCTCTCTCTCTCAATGTTTCTTTCTCTCCCCCATCTTCCCTCCCCACTCTTACTTCTTCTCTCTTTTCCTTTCCCTCCTTTCTTCTCTCTTTTCCTCTCCACTCTCACTCAACGCATCTTGTTACAATCAAAATCAAAGATAGAAAATAAAAAACTTATAAAGTAAGGACATTGAAAGACCCTCTCTCCCCATCTCTCTTTGTGTCTCTCTTCTCCCTTTCCCTTTATTTTTCTATCATCCGTCTCTCTTTCACTTTGCCCTCTCTTTCTCTTTCTTTGTTGGCTCTCTTTTTGTTTCTCTCCCCCTCTCATTGTTTTTCTCACTCATTCTCCTCTCTCCCTCCCTTCATGTCTCATTTCTCTCTTCCTCTCTCTCTTTGTTACCCTTCCTTCCCTTTCTCTATCTCTATCTCTCTTCCTCTCCCTTCCTTCATATTTCGTTTGTCTATTCCTCTCTTTCTTTGTTACCATTCCTCCTTTTCTCTCTCTTGTTCTCTCTTCCTCTTCCTTGTTCTCCCTCTCTCTCTTTCAATGCATCTCATTACAAAGAAAAAAAGAAAAGAAAAGAAAAGAAGAAAACACAAAAACAAAGCAAGAAGAGGCAATGTACCTACCACAAAGACTCAAGGATGAATTCTCTTTACGCCTTCTCTTCGCGACGTCCCTTCTTTCTCCCTTGCACACTTCTCCCTCTTCTTCATGTACAACGGTGGTGGTGAGGAGCTCTCCTTCTCTCCCTCTCCCTCTCCCTCTCGCTCTCCCTCTCAAGGTGACGATCTCTCTTGCTCTCTCTCGAAAATGTTTATGGAAAATGCCGTGCTCAGATTTTTGACCATTTTTTTGTCAGACTGGCATCACTATTTGTGTTACAATTAGCGTCGCTATTTGTATCACAAATGGCATCACTATTAGCATCGCTATTTGTATCACAAATGGCATCACTATTAGCATCGCTAAATTAAATTAGCAACACTAATAGCAACGCTACTATTTTGCGTAACAAATCACCATCAATATCTCCACATTCCCTTATAGTGAATGTTCCTAGTACACACCCTAAGTTGGTGCTAGATTAAGATTATCAAATTTAGTAAACGACCCAAAAGATAGTTACAAAAGCACATTGTAGCCATTTATAGTAAATCCTAATAATCGAAGCGGTAAGGGTTTTCAAAGGTTTTATAAAGGTAGATGGGTAAAATTTACTTCATTAGAGGCCATCCATACCTAAATAAGTTTTATTCTCCAAACTTGAGAATGGCAAGAGTACAAAAGAATGATTCATATGTAAAAGCTTGATAGTGAAGGTTTATTACTAACTATTCTCCATAAATCATTGAAGAATCCTCCATGAGAAAGAAATGCTATTACTGTTGCAAAACTGTTAGAATCATGAGTGCTATCTAGAATAAGGCTGCTATAATGAAAAGGCCATAACGTTGGGTAAGAACCTTTGAAGTGAGACAAATGAAATATCAAAATGTAGAAGACATCACAAATACCTATATATGGCATAAAATTAATAAAACTTTGATGTGATTAGGGAAATTGATTTTAATGCAAAATTTTAATACAAATTATTGTTCCCTACTCAAGTCATGAATCCTCTTGAAGAAGACATGGAAAAGTGTCTAAATAAATAGTCGGCTACCAAGTAGACTCCTCCAATGATAAACCTCACCATTTGATGAGATTTCTTAGAGCCTTTTCATGCTTATGATGATCTTTTTGGGCTCATAGATGATTAAACTAACCTCATCAAGGGGTGCTAATTCTTCTAACACTTGGATGTTAGGCCCCACATATTTCTTTAACTGAGACATATAAAATACATCAGGTATGTATGTCGAAGAGGATAATTGGAGTCTATAAGAAAGATCTTCAACTCTTTAGATCATTTGATATGGTCCATAAAATATATGCTCCAATTTTATATGACCTCATTTGAGAGATTCATAATGAGTTTTTTATACCTTTAAAAATAACCAATTTTCCACTTCAAACACCGCATGTCTTCTACTTTCATGTGCATCTCTTACTATTATTAACAAGATGTTTCAGGGGTCGCCATGTGGTGCACATGCAAGCCCCCCCCAAACCTCCCCAAAGTGATGTATGTGTGTGTGTGTGTGTGTGTGGAGGCTCAAGTAGTTCCATGCAAATTGAGATGCCTCACCATGATGTAGATCATATTGGGTGAGAGGAGGAGGATGATATCACCATGGTGGATGCTGGGGATCTCCCAGAGCACCTCAATGATGGCATGAATGTGGTCATGCAACTAGCTATCCCTAGAGTGACACACGTTTCTCTCTCTCTCTCTCTCTCTCTCTCTCTTTGGGCTCAAATAGCACCGTGAAAATCGCAATGCCTCACCACAGCACGGATTTAGTTGGGTGAGAGGAGGATGATGACATCACCATGGTGGACATTGATGACCTCCCAGAGCACCTTAGCAAGATGGCGTGAATGTGGTCGTTGGCTTGTTTCTGTAGCTTTAACATGGAATGTTAAATGACTAATATCCTTTATATTTCCATCTCAGTCACACACAATTTCTCTCTCTCTCTCTCTCTCTCTCTCTCTCTATGTGCACACATGTGTATCTATTCACACACGCACACACGCACACACGCACACACGCACACACACACACACACACACACACACACACACACACACACACACACACACACACACACACACACACACACACACACACACACACACACACACACACACACACACACACACACACACACACACACACACACACACACACACACACACACACACACACACCACCACCACCACCACCACCACCACCACCACCATCATCATCTTAGATTATGCTAAAATTTTGAGCAAGTTTATACTCAAGGCTTTGATTTCAAAGTGTGTATATATTCCTTTCTCTCTCTCTCTCTCTCTCTCTCTCTCTTTGTGGAGATGATGGTGTATAAGTACATAAAATGTACTCAAGGATTTGATTTCAAAGTGTGTATATATTCCTTTCTCTCTCTCTCTCTCTCTCTCTCTCTCTCTCTCTCTCTCTCTCTCTCTCTCTTTGTGGAGATGATGGTGTATAAGTACATAAAATGTACATTAGGACACAACATATTGGTGCTTTGAGCTTTAAGCTAGTTATATGCCGAATGGTAGATGTCCACTTTGCAAGTATTAACCAATGAAAGTACTTCTTTAGGGGTTGGACTTGCACAATCCTTTACATACTGAAGAGGACATGACCTATTGTTTACCTACTAAATAGGTAAACTCCCCACTTGGAGTCTCCCTCACCTAGTTTGTAAAGTGATGGATAAGGGTGCACTTTTTGCAATTGCAACCAATAAAAAATATATTAAATATATTGCTTTTACTTTTTGCAAAATGTATTCTTTTACTATGTAAAGGCTTTGTACCCATGTCTATGCCCAGTTTAAAAAATTACATGCCCACACTCTAGGTAGGGGTTGGGCATCCACCATTTAGTGTGTAACTAGCCTTAGTGCAAAGCATCGAGATAATATTAATCAATAGTAATAGTGGTGCTTCAATGTTTGGTGCAAAGCGCTAAACTTAAGTTGGTGTGTAATGCTAGCCCCAGCACAAAGCGTAGAGAGGAACTAGGCGTGGAGCACCTAGTATGACTTCATGGTCTCTTGCGCCTTGTGAATGTTCTCCTTGCATTGAGCTTCATTACTACTTTCATGCACTCAAGTTCTAGGCTTAATGTCATCATGGAATAAAGCGGAGGGTACTTGGGCCTTGTAACCATAAAGAACCTCAAAAGATGACATGCCAATCCTCATATGATAGATGTTATTGTAGAAAAACTCAACATGATAAGGACATTGATCCCATGATGATATGTATGGAAAATGTGTCTGAAATATACTTCTAACCATCAGTTTAACGTCTTCGTGTGACCATCCATTTGAGGATGGTAGGTGGTGCTATGACTTAAAACAGTAAGTCTCATAGAGTTGAATAAACTCTTCCAAAAGTTGACAATAAACTTTGAGTGTCTAATAAAAAACAATCTTCATATGCATACCATGTAACTTGGAAACTCCTTTCATTAACAAATCCACCACTTGTTTGGTTGAATATGGAGCTTTGATAGGGAGAAAATGAGCTGATTTTGTTAACTGGTCAACAATGAACAAGATTCTATTCCAACCATGTTTGCTAGTCAAAAGACTTGTGATAACATCCATAGAAATATCATTCCGTTTACCATGTGGGATAGGAAATGGTTGTAATAAACCACCAAGTAGGAGAGAAGGTCTTTGTTTTGTGGCATGATAAACATTGAGATACAAAAATTTTCACATATTTTCAAATCCCTTTCCAATACAAGCTTTTATGGACCTTAACAAATGTCCTGAAAATACCTAAATGCCTTGCCATTAGAGATGAATGCATCTCTTGTAGATTTTTTTGTCTGTAGTTGATTAGAGGTGTCAAATAGACTCATCCCTTGAATAATAAAAGACCATTATGCCACTTGAAATTTCAAAATTCTTTATTATCACCTTGCTATAATTGCTATATAAACATGATAGTATGCTTGTCCAATAAGTACTCCTCTTGGATTTCATGAATCCAATCTTAGTAGATGGTAGAGATAGTCAATACCATGCATGCCAACATTCTAGATAAAGCATCAACCACTACATTGTCCTTTCCCACCATATAAGAAATCTCAAAATCATAACTTTCTAGTCTAACTAACCATCTTGATTGCTTTGAAGAGAGGTTGGATTGTAAGAGAAAATATTTCAAGACTTGGTGATCATGCTTAACCTTGAAGTGACTTCCATAAAGGTAATGATACCATTTCTTAATGGCATGGAGGATTGCAAGCATCTCTTGCTCATAAACATGGAGTGGCCTTTGTTTCTCATTAAGTTTCTTGCTTTCATACATACTCATACCATGATATTGCGATGAAATAGCCCCTATCCCATGACCACTTGCATCTACACAAATTGTGAATTCTTTGGGGAAATCTAGGCAAAGTAATATGGGTGCTGAAATAAGAAATGTTTTTAGCTCATTAAAGCTCTTCTCTAGAATTGCATCTCAAAATAATTCCTCTTACTTCAACCAGTTGGGTGAGAGGTGCCACCACATGCACATAATTCTTGATAAACCATAGGTAGAAGGAAGTTGTATATGTTGGATTAGGCCGATCCATAATACAATATATATTTTTAGGATCCAATGTGATTCTCTTCTCACTTACTATATGACCCAAATACTCCACTTCAATTGCCATGTATGTATGCTTGGACTTCTTTGCAAACAACTTGTGCTATCTCAAGAGTTCAAAAACTCTTCGGATAATAATGTACTAAGATTGACTAGAGTGGGGCATGATGATAATAAAGCAATGGGAATTTGTGGACATAGTTGTTTGTTGATTTCATGGGCCCCATCCACCAACACTTATACATGCAATGAAGACTCCATTTCTTGTGAAGAAAACCTCAACCCAACAAGAGACTTCAAATTTACAAAGCTATGAGTGCTCATCGTACCAATGAGAATGTGAACAACTCTTCCATTTATTGTTCCCTTGAGCCAAAGTGTGTTATCCCCTTTGAATCCCATTTTAGCATCATGTGAAAGTGACCACAAATTTGGAGAATAAATTCCATTCCAAAAGTCATCCATACAGAATCTACTAAGGTCAAAAAGCAACCCATCCATGGGATCATAAAATTCTTCGTTGTTGTCCACCTCGAGCTCATTTGATCCTTAGTAGGAAAAGCCTCTACTTGGACCACATTTCCCTTGTGTTTCCTAATCCGGAACATCCGAAATTATCATGCTCAATTTACCATTCTTTGCCACCTTACATTTTGTTTAGTGATCGGGAGTCCACTTCTCTCCACACTTGAAGCATAAACATTTTCTATACATTTCCTTTAGCTTATCATTGGAAACATACTTACCTTATGTATATTTGATGGAGTTTTGCAACCAAAATTTGTCCTCTTATACTCCATTTTGGCTTTAGAATTGGACCTAAAATTTGTGCCTTGTTTTGGTCCATAAGCTGTAGGAAATGTGGGTATTTTGCTATATCTATTTTGAGATCTTCCATCTTGCTTAAATCCTTCCCTTGACTAGTTGAAAAATGAAGTTGCCCTCATGGATTAGTTAGACTAAGATAGACACCTTGTTTTGGGTTGAAAACTCTTATGTTTTTTGCTATATATCTTAGCCAATTGAATGTAGCATGGACTAAAGTGGGACACATTGCACCAACTTCAATAGATAGAGTGGGATTGAAAGAAAATATTTACTTGTTGAGCTTTGCTCCATCAGAGATATTATCCACATACATTGAAAGGTTTATAAATTGTATTTACTAGTCTCTAATTGATTGATCTTTTTGTTGGGGTGAATACCAATGTCTTTCCAATTCTTCTTTTTCAATAGGTGAGACAAAAATTTCAACGATCGCTCTCTTGAAAGACTTTTAGGTCAATAATAGTTTCCCAATATTTCCTATATAATGCCCCTCTAAGTGAAGAGGAACATAACAAATCTTGGCTTCTTCCATACACGGGTATAATGTAAAGTACATTTCTAGCTTATGAAACCACTCCTTTAACTCTATAGGGAACAAGTTCCCACCCTTAATATTAGGGATGATTATCTTCTCCTTGTACTTTTTGTCATAATTAGGTTATTGCCAACTCATGCTTGACTGTCCATTTCCATGTATTCCAAAAGATGGTTGCCTATGTACCTCACAATTCCATGATCCTTGAACATTAACGTGATGCTCAAAGAAATTATTCTCATTATCATGCACTTGAGGCTACCCAAAATAATTGGTTTGTATTGGTGGTTGTCCAAAATGATTTTAATGATTTTCTTAAACCTGGGACTAACAAGAAGAATGATTGTTCACATAAATTTTCTAATGTCTAAATGAATTATATCCCCAATTAATGTCACCATTACAAAGCAGATGCATATTGAATTGAATTTTCAAAATATAAAACATTTGTTGATGAACCATATTCTTTTAGCATTTTTGTTGATGAAATTGGAGGCTATCATTCCTTCCACACTTGAATGGTGAGCTTCATTTTAAGCTTCACGAAACATTTTGTACTTGTTTTTCTTCCAATCCTTTCATACTTTTGTGTATCATTTATCCACCTCCTCAACCATGCTCATTTCTCTCTTTTTTTCTTTATTTCTACCACACATGAACATAATTACATTGATAAGGATGAATACTATATCACTTTTATCTTTGGGATGCACACCATCTCCATGAAGAAATTAAGAAATTCTAGTGTTTCAATACCAAAAAGATGTATTTCAAATGCACATTGCCTTTATGAAGAAGAAATTAGGACATTCCAATTCTTTGACACCAAATAGGTGAAAACCCACAAAAGATCTTTCAATACACACTCCTGCTCAAATATGTCTTTGATGTTCTCCCACTTATATGTCTTCATGTGCTTAACTTACTTAGACAAGAGAAAATAGTAGTATGAAGGCTCTCTAATACATTGCATAGAAACTTGCCTTTTAGAAAAAGGTAATTGGAACTTAGGGATTTTTAGAATGAATGGAAATTTTATATTTTGCCTCCTAGGGTGCAAGCTACTGTGAGCCTCAAGGAGAGAAGGTAGATCTTCAACACAACACGCAAAGGATTGGAGAGGTGTAGGAGTGGCATCCAACAAGATCAATAGTTGTGTCATCTTCTTCATTCATATTCTTTCTTAATAGAGCATGAGATGCAAGACTTATTGGAATAGTGGGCCTGTTGGCATTGTGTGAAGCATAGAAGGAGAAGGTGGGTTGGTGAGGATGAGGGCAAGAAGTGAATGAAGAACTTTTTGGATGAACGAAGAGGGTTATGTAGTAGAATGAGGACTTGTGAGAGATGATAGATTGATGACTTATCATTGAGGAGAGTGAATGGCATAGCACTAGGAGCTTCTATTAGTTCTTCATTTTATTATTTATCTTAATAGACTTGGCTTGTCACTTTTGCATGCACATGAATTATGTTGCCTAAAAATCTTCTCCTTCTTTGTTATGCAAGCAGGCCATTAGATTGTAGTAGGAAGAAGGTCACCACTAATTATTAGATCAAGATTATTGTTATAATGCATCAAAGCACCAAAATCACACTTCTAGCCATGCCTCAAGCTCTTTTGTCCTTCTATCAATGATAAGCCTTGTTGCGAAGGTTCTCAATGAAACAATTTTGAATTTTTATGGACACAATCTTGGCCCTGTTTTTTGTATCCATGTGGCATATCCGCAGGCCTATGTTGCCTATAGTGGCTTTCCATGTGAAAAGTAGTATGAGAGGGGATTCTCTTGGACAATGTAATCTTGTTCTAAGCTAGCACTACCAAGCATTGTCATTCTCTTCTCTTCTTTCTCTTCGTTCTCTTCTTTGTAGAATCCATAGTGAGGTTAGTCCTCCTGACAATAGAACCAAAAATGATTGGCTCTCACATAGCGCATAGATTGCCACATAACTAGGGTACAGAGTAGCAAAGTATATGTTTATATCTTTGCTCCTCACCACGAAACTTGGAAACACACCTCTCTTGCCATACATAAACACAAAAAATACTGAAGACATTTCCATGGTACTCAAGGATTAGGTGGTGCACAGATCAGACGCCGTAAGCACGCGTAGTGAGCGCCAGAAGGTCCACAAGAACAAAAGAACTCTACTTTTTGCACAAAAAACAATGAAGAAAGCTTGCATGACATGAACAAGAGACCAATTGGGTGCAATCTCCCCCCATGCCTTGTGTGAGCGCTCCACAAAGCATGTATTTTATATATTATTCATCTTCAAGCTCAAGAAATAGCCCAATTTACAATTAGCACGCTTTAGCTTTTGTGCCACTAAAGAATTAAAGCTCTTGGTGGCGCCCAAGGATTCAGGTGGTACCCAAATACAATGTCGAATACAATATTTAAATCGTGCGCCCATGCGCATACAAAAATAATAAATAAATATCAAGCGCTTTAGTAAATAAGTGTGACAAAATATGGACGCCATGCCTAAGATATGCGCCCATAAAAAATTGATGATAATTTGAATACACGCTATCCTCCACTGCTTCCCACTGCCACCGCTGCTTGCTCTACACATCAACTGAAGCATTCACAATTGTTAGAAAAATAATACAATTAAACCGACAAAAGTGAATACCTAGCAGTCTTCAGCTACAAAAATAAATTGGTTAGAAATCAATCCCAACCTTAATTTATTATGAGTGCACACTCTAAACTCATAAACGTTTATTAATTTAAATATGTATTTTGCGGAATCACCCGCTATGGAATCATCCACTTACACATTAAATTAAAAAAATGCCCGATAAGGATAGGCATCCCCATCGACTTTTCACACAAAGAATCCAACTTGTGTATAAGCCTCCGTAATAAAATTTTACGGAATCCACCGCAAAACCTCACGGAATCCACTGTGGAATATGCCTCCTGGCATCATACCCCGGGGTGGGATAGCAATTGTCCTCAATTGCTATTAGCTCAATGTGGAGCTAACAGTGTGGGGAAAGCACTTAGGTCTCTAGCGTGCATCCATTGGGCCTCTTCAACATGATGATTTTTAAACTTGACCAAATATCTAGAATATCTATGGCCAGTTCTAGTGGTCATAAAGTCAGTATCTATAATAGTTTTAGGCTCAAGGATTTCAGTTTCATCATCTAGCAAAGGAGGGTTTTCATGAACAGGGTGTACAGATAGTTGTCCTCTAAAAGGTTGTAATAAACTGATATGGAAGGTGTTGTGGATTTTCCAATGTTGTGGTAATTCTAGTTTAAATGCATTGTCATTGATTTTTTGTATGATCTTGAATGGCCCATAAAATCTAGGTTCTAATTTGACAACGGGGTGCTTATCTACACTTTGTAATCTTCGTTTTTCAATTCGTAACCAAACATAATCATCAACTTTAAAATTCATAGCCTGTGATCTTTTGTTGTTTGCTTGTTTTGTGTATGATTGCTGGGCTTTGGCAATCATATCTTTAACTTCATAAAAAATAGTAGCATGCATGTTAGTAATATCATCAGCAGTTTGAATTTTGTTTGATAATGATGTAACAAGTGTAGGCAATCGATATCCATAAATAACTTCAAATGGTGCTTTCTTTGTAGCTGTATGTGGTATGTTATTATATGCAAATTGTAGTAAATGTAGATATGTATCCCATGTATGTGGTTTTGAAATTGTGTAAGCACGCAAAAGATCTAAAATAGTACTGTTAGTAGCTTCTGTTTGACCATTTGTTTCAGAATGAAATGCAGATGAAAAATCAATCTTTGTTCCTAAGTTAGCAAACAAAGTAATCCAAAAATTATTGCAGAATCTAGAATCACGATCAGAAATAATGACTTTTGGTAAACCATGATTAGTGAAAACAGTTTTCAAAAACAATTGAGCAGCTTGAGATGCAGTTAAAGTTTTCTTGCATGGAATAAAATATGCTTGTTTGCTGAACCTATCTACAACAGTCCAAATCATATTGTGATTAGCTTTAGTGTTAGGTAGACCAGTGATAAAATCCATTGAAATCTGTTCCCGTGGTCGTGATGGAATGGATAATGGCATTAGTAAACCATATTGTTTACCATGATGTCTTTTAACTCGTTGACAAATTAGGCATTCAGATACAAAGTTAGATACATCAGTGTCCATATGTGGCCAATAAAAATCTTCAATCAATGTACGCAAAGTAGATATAAATCCTCTATGACCTTGATATGGAGGACAATGAATTTCATGCAAAACAAAAGATCGAAATGGAACAGTCACACATAATCTTTTTTCATAAAACATAAATCCATTAGTGTAAGACAGTGAATCAATAGGAATCCAATTATTTGCAACTAATTTATTCCAATCAGCTTGAAAAGTAGGATCCTGATGATAAGTATCTTTCATAGGAATAAGGGAATCAAATGATATCACATAAATATTTTTAATTGTAGGTCTTCTACTCAAAGCATCAGCAACAACATTCTCTTTTCCAGGTTGATATTGTATAATGGGATGAAAAATTTGAATAAAAGCGGCCTACTTAATGTGTTGGTCAGATATTTGTGGTTGACTAAGAAGATGTCGAAAGCTTTGTTGGTCAGTTTTGATCATGAATTTAGATCCCATTAAATAATGTTTCCATTGACGTAAGGCTTGTACTACGACTAGCAATTCTTTATCATAGATAGAATATTTAAGTTCAAATGGTTTGAGTTTGCAGCTAGAGTAAGCTATGGGATGAGAATCTTACATAAGAACTGCTCCTATTCCAGATCCACTAGAGTCAGTAACTACTAAGAAGAATGGTCTATTGAAGTCAGGTAATTGTAATACATGAGTATGAGTTAAAGCATGTTTTAGTAAATCAAAGGACTTTGTTGATTGTCAGACCATTTATACTCGATACCCTTCTTTAAGAGATTTGTCAAAGGTAATGCAAGTAATGAGAAATTCCTCATAAATTTTCTGTAAAAGCTAGCAAGACCTAGAAAAGAATATAATTCATGCACATTTTTGGGTATCGGCCAATTTAAAATTGCTTCTATCTTTTTAGGGTCGACTTTAATACCTTTTGATGAAATAATATGTCCTAGATATTCAATTTCTATTTGGAAGAATTCACTCTTTTTGGGGTTAGCATATAGTTGATTGTCTTTTAATAACTTAAAAACTAAAGACAAATGTTCATAATGCTTATTCTCATTTTGACTGAAAACTAATATGTCATCAAAGAAAACAATGACACAAT
This sequence comes from Lygodium microphyllum, assembly GCF_053477565.2. Classification (NCBI taxonomy): domain Eukaryota; kingdom Viridiplantae; phylum Streptophyta; class Polypodiopsida; order Schizaeales; family Lygodiaceae; genus Lygodium; species Lygodium microphyllum. The sequence goes on from NC_141139.1 coordinate 117,239,356, forward strand.
GCTGATGTTTCAAAAATATGCGATTCATCATACGATTGAATGTGGCTGGTGCATTAGTTAAACCGAAAGGCATAACCAGAAATTCATAGTGTCCAAATTGTGTTCTAAATGCAGTTTTGAATATATCATATTTGTCCAATCTTACTTGATGATATCTAGATTTAAGATCTATCTTACTGAATATGGCAGATCCTTGTAGCTTATCCATAAGATCATCTACCCTAGGAATCAGATATCTATTCTTAACAGTACTTTTATTTAGGGTATGATAATCAATGCACATGCGATAAGTATTATTTTTCTTTTTCACTAATAAGATAGGTGCACAAAATGGAGAACTACTAGGTCTAATTAATCCTCTGTTAAGCAATTCTTCTATTTGGTTTTAAATTTCTTTCTGTTTGATTTGGTTATGTCTATATGGTGCTTTACATGGTGGTTGTGTTCCAGGAATTAAATCTATCTTATGATCTTCAGGTCGTGAAGGTGGTAATCCAGGTGGTAAATCAGCAGCAAAACAATCTTGGAATTGGGCAAGAAATTGTGCATGCCTAGGATGCATTTGGTTTTCTTTAGCTTGAATTTCATTCACCCATATTAAATAGGATTTGCTACTTTTACATAATGCACGTTTAGCCTGAGTATGAGTAAGCAATGGAAAATTATTGGAAGCGTGCATACCATGCAGTGTGATTTGTTTTCCTTGAAAATAAATTTTAATTGAATGCGTAGAATAATCTATATCAGGATTGTATTGATGACGCCAAGGCATTCCTAAGATAATGTCACTAGACTGCAAAGGTACAACTAAGAAATTTCTTCGTTCAATATAATCACCAATTTTAATTTCTAAATTATGGACCTCTTGTGTTCCATTATATCTCATACCTAGGAATGCAGCCTTGATGTGATAATGTGTAGAAACAATTTGTAAATTCAATTCTTTGACTAATTTTGCAGAAATAAAGTCGTGTGTGCTCCCATCATCATGTAAAATAGTCTTTTCTTTACCATGCACAAAACATTTCATTGTTAATAAAGAATGGGGAGTTGGCATACCTGGCAAAGTGTTAGAAGTAGTACCAATGTCATCATCGTCTTCCTTAAAGTCTGGCATTTCCTCACGTTCTTCATCTTCTATTGTTCCCAGATAATTGATATGGACGGATGGCTTTTTAGATTGACAATTGGCTACTAGATGTCCAGGTTAATGACATTTATAACAAACTATGGGTTTTTCTTTGGATACATTATTGGTAATGGCAGGAAGTTTAGGAATGTTGGGATTTGACTGAAGAGATGGATTAGGGTTTGGATTTGTGCTTGATGGCAAAGCAGGTGGTCGTGTCCAAGATTTACGGAATGAAGATGGAAGAAAACGACTTTGATTGAATCTTCGAAAATTTAAATTGAATTGTTTGGAACCAAAGTTACCATTAGTTGGGAATTGTTGTGGTCGCTTGTCTCGTCCGCGAATTTTTTCTTCAGTGTCATGGGCCAAGGAAATTGCATCTTCAAGGGTTGTTGGCTTGAACATATTGACTTCCGCATAAAAATGTCCAAGTAGGCCAGACATAAACTTGCGTTTATGAGTCGCTTCAGGTACATCTTCGAGCATACGTAGTTGCAATAGAGCATTCCAGAAACATTTAGTGTATTGTGAAATAGGTTCGCGATCCCTTTGTTGTAGAAGATCCCATTGCTTGATTGCTTTTTCGTGGAATTGGGGAGGAAGGAAATTCAGCAAAAAATTCTTTTGGAAAGTCTCCCAAGTAGTGGGACAATCAAAGCTTTTGCGGACCACAGTCCACCATAAGGATGCTCGGTCAACTAAATGGTTAGTGACACATTTAATTTTGCCTTTCTCAGCATATGTTTCTTCATGGAAATAATCATCAAATTTACTGATAAAAGCAAGGACAGTCTTTCCATCACGTGATCCATTGAAAGTACGAAATTTGAAGTTTCTTTTACTTATCTTTGTTTCTTTGTGAATAGATTGGGCTTCAAGTGTTGCATTGATGGTACATCGTATAAGATCTTCATGTTGCAATCCATCTTGGTCGGTGGTAGATCGTTGCAGATTGGCCAATTGAGCTTGCAAAACTTGTCGTGCTCTTCGTTTTTCTTGAAGCTGCATCATAATCAAATCCAACTTTTGCTCCATTGTTGGTTCGGGTAAATCACCTTCAGCCATAAAATCTTCCATGGTTTGATCAGTCATCCTGCAAAATTCCAAAAGACCTCACACACTCGAAACCTTGTTAGCGGGATGAGCATAGCTCAAAGGTGGGTTTACAAGGCTTGTATATATTTTGTTTGGCTTTTATAGTATTTGTCCTTTACGATTGCGAAATTCGATGTAACAATCGTCTTCCAATAAAAGAATTTTGTGTATAGTTTGTGTATAGACTGCGTATAGTCTGCGTATTGATGATTGTTTACTGTAATCTGCTTCTGTCAGTTCACAAGGGCTTCCAGAGGGTAGTAAAGTGAATCGTGTGTTGTTGAATACGAACTGCCACTATAGTAGTTGTTGAAGATGACTTGTAGGACTTAGTGACTTGAGTAACTTAGAGGATTTGGAGCTTTAAGATTTAGTGACTAAGCTTGATTTTTGAGGACCAGAGGATGTTTTCGCCAGAGTCGATGACGGCCAGTTTATGCTACCGCTGCAGGCGGATAAAAACGGCTAATGAAGCTTTTAATAAGCTTCTTTTTGAAGCTTATAAGATTATTACTAAAGCTTGAAAAGTTATGGCTGAGATTTCTTATATGTTCTTCATGACTTCTTGAAGGATCTTCCCGTGTGGTCCTCCGTCTGCAGAGGCCGGTCCCTCGCGATCTGAGTGTACAGCAGGGGGTTCTTGACTGCCAGGAACACGTTGGTATCGACCGTTTGCCACGAGACTGATTGTAGAGCTAGATTGTTCCAGGAGCTCCGTCTTCGCGCGAGATGGTAAGCGATTTGGAAGCTCTCGATCTCAGCTTCGCTCTGATACCACTAGTGCATAGATCAGACACGGTAAGCACGCATAGTGAGCGTCAGAAGGTCCCCAAGAACAAAAGAACTCTACTTTTTGTACAAAAAACAATGAAGAAAGCTTGCACGACATGAACAAGAGACCAATTGGGTGCAATCTCCCCCTATGCCTTGTGTGAACGCTCCATAAAGCATGTATTTTATATATTATTCATCTTCAAGCTCAAAATGCACATACAAAAATAATAAATAAATATCAAGCGCTTTAGTAAATAAGCACGACAAAATATGGACGCCATGCCTAAGATACGCGCCCATCAAAAATTGATGATAATTTGAATACATGCTCTCCTCTAATGCTTCCCACTGCCACCGCGCTGCTTGCTCTACACATCAACTGAAGCATTCACAATTGTTAGAAAAATAATACAATTAAATCGACAAAAGTGAATACCTAGTAGTCTTCAGCTACAAAATAAATTGGTTAGAAATCAATCCTAACCTTAATTTACTACGAGTGCGCACTCTAAACTCATAAACGTTTATTAATTTAAATATGTATTTTGCGGAATCACCCGCTATGGAATCACCTACTTACACATTAAATTAACAAAACTCTCGAAAAGAATAGGCATCCCCATTGACTTTTTGCACAAAGAATCCACCTTGTGTATGAGCCCCGGTAATAAAATTTTACGGAATCCACCGCAAAACCTCACGGAATCCACCGTGGAATATGCCTCCTGGCATCATTAGGTGGCTCCTCCTTGAGACTTTCATACTAAGAATCCATAGTTGTTGCACAACTACAAGAGAAAGAAGAGAGGACGAGTAGAGAGACTTTGAGAAATGAAGGAAGATGGAAGTTAAAGAGGTAGAAGAATCAATTGTGCTCCAACCTCCTCAACCACATTTTCTTGAGTCTCCCTTCACACCTCTTTGTATCTTTATTGAATTGAAATGGTCTAGCCATACAAAACAAAGGTTGAAAGATTTTTGTGTCGTGTTTATTTTAGGCCAAGGTTCCTAAGGTTTCTTTTTCAAATTAAAGCCATATACAATGGCTTTTATAGGCTCAAGCCAACCATTTACAATAATGCACAAAAAATATGTGATTGACTAGAAAGAAGATGCATATAGCATTGAACTTGTGAGAAAATAAAATGTTTGTCGATGAAGAACCATATTATTTTAGCCTTTTTGTTTGACGAAATCGAAGGCAATAAATTGGGGACCAAGGGAGAGAGCAAATCAAAGAAGAAGAAAGAATAATCATAATAAATTAAAAAATAAAGTTAAAGATAAAATTCTTAGAGGTTTTGGAGGTGTCCATGTTGCATGCCTACAAACCTAGCACATGGCATACCTCCAAAACCTCTTATCAATATATACCAAGAACGTGGTGCCGAAATCAAGAGGGCATCGAGTTCACATGGGCGGGCTGGGTAGTTTGGATCATGGGCGCGATGGATCGCAAGCATAGGAGTAAGTTTTGTGGGGGGCTTTGTATGCGACACGTGCCCCCCAACCCTTTCAATAATAATATAAAGAAATTATAGCCTCTACGGAACATTGTGGATTTTCCTTCCTCAAAAGTTAAAATCCTCAATCTTAAGTTTTTTAATACACGGAACAAAATTTCCATCCTTTGCCACTTTCTAACTAACTCAAAATGACAACTTTACATTAAATGCAAAAAATGCATGTGCATCTCTTTAAATAAGAACTAGCACATGCTACACATGTTATATTCAACTTTCAAAATGAAGAGTCCTTTCTCACTAGAACCACATGTCCTACTTAAACATTGAGGGATTGTGGTTTATTTTCTTACACTTAAAGAATAGCATAATAGATACTAAGCACTACTCAAATGATATAGTAAATTGCATTTAACATCTTCATAATCTTCAATCATGTGCATATCTAGTCTTTTAAAAGTATGGGCAACAATTTTGTTATCAAACACTTCCATACAGGACTTTCAATATGTGTTTTGCTTATTGATAGAGAATAAATATAATTATCCTTACTCGCACTACATACCAATTAGTTGAGAGGCATGGCACAATCTATATAATATAATAATCTCACTTGTTGTCATATTAGTTGTTTTGTAAAATGTTGATATTCATTTATTGTAAAGTACATCAATATTAAATTGTTACGTTAGATTTATTCTAGATAAGCCACATAATCCTTTAAAAGTGCTTGATAAGAAGAAGTGGTCGTGATTTTGTGTCTACCTTAAAAGGGACATATGGAAAAGAAAGTGACATTTTTCTTTATTAAATCAAGAGTGACAAACAAAACGATGAAGATAAATAATTGATAACATAACACATATTGTTGGCCTTTAGTTGACACCAACAATTCTATTAAATTGATCACCCCATATATCCACCATACTACCATGACCTCCAACCACCATCAATAAGGTAATTCATTATGAAGATATTATTAGAATCATTTGACAAGTGTACAAAGTAGGAATATACCATATCCCAACTTGAGATGTAAATGCAGACTGGTGATATCCTTCTTCTACCCAACAATAAGAATAATTGAGCCCATTAACATAAAGCCACTAGATTGTTAATATTTTATCATTCAAGTACATCTCTAAATACATACTATAGTGAGAACTTTTGCCCATTGTAACGTAGACTTTTAGGGACACTTTTGCCCATTATAACCTCAAAATATTGGTTTAAGATGTTTCACACTCTTAAATTAAGGTTGCAATTTTTAATCATTTTACATATAGAAATGAAATATCATGCCAAATTCAAGCAAAAAGGTTGATTCTTTTATTTTGAAGTCTTGGAGAAAAAGCTATTCATTAGTACTATGGAGTATAATGGTAACCAATGCAACCTTGTCTCATGTTAAGGAGACATTTGTAAATGTTAAAAGATCATGTTCCCTCTTTATCATCCTTATCATCATGAGACAATAATCTTGTAATATGGGAGGTCAAATGGGCATTGTTTCAATCACAAAACTAGTCACTTTTATTGTTTTAGTAATAAAAATCTATTTTTTACCAAAGCAACATTTTTTCTTTCTAAAATAAATAATGGCATGTGACATGAGAAAAAATCCTCAAGTGGTTTATCCAACAATGACGTGAAACTTGGGAGATTTTACAAAGTGCCAAATGTTAATATAAGCTAGAGAGGACTATATTTGCCCATGGTCCCTCACAATGCACAACTAAATTCCGATGAACCATTAAGCAACTACAAATATAGATCAATTTGGTCAACCCTAGTTAATGGGAAACTAGAGCTACAATAGTTGCACTAGTTTATCCTATATGGTGGCACTCTCAAATGCTAGGTTTGTAGGCCAATTTAATGTAGAGTCACACAATTCCTTTTGATTTGTACTTAACCTTATAGCATTTCAAAGCTTCTAATTTTCCCTATCCTTAAAAATGGTTGCATCTATCCCCCTCACCCTCAAACATTAATCTTTGTTCTCATTCTCTAAGTCTCCCGCTCTAAATCCCATAGAGGATTGCAACAAAGGTTATTGGTTTAACACACTTTTCTTAAATGTTAATATACGACCTTAAAACTTCTCTCATACAAATTTCATGCTTGAAATAATTCACTCATGCACACAAAGACCTTAAACCAAATCATCAGCATCCTAACACACACACACACACACACACACTCTCTCTCTCTCTCTCTCTCTCTCTCTCACACACACACACACACACACACACACACACACACACTCTCTCTCTCTCTCTCTCTCTCTCTCTCTCTCTCTCTCTCTCTCTCTCTCTCTCTCTCTCTCTCTCTCTCTCTCTCTCTCTCTCTCTCTCTCTCTCTCTCTCTCTCTCTCTCATGAGATATATAGATGTGTGTGTATGTATGTGAGTTTGTATAAATATGTGCACACTTGTGTTTGTCTGTGCGCAGATATACATTTCTAATATATTTCAACAATCATATGTTGATGATGCATGAAGCCTTGAGAGAGTGTCATGACTAGTTGTTCATCAACAATTTGACAAGGAATTTTAGTTGGTTATCACTACCAAACTAACACACTAAAAAATTCAAAGAGATTTTGACAAAAAATTTACATGAGGAAGTGACATGTATATATTTATTGGTTGTTGTATAATAGTTATTTCCTATGTTGCTCTAAAAGGTATCTAGATATGGGAGGGTGTCTAGTGTCCAACAACGTTAACTATTCATAGCAAGAAGTTTTTGAATAATTGACATGGACAAATCAACCATGAAGCTGATTGTCTAGGTATTCCTTTCTTGAAGAAGGATGAGTGGCCTATTGTGCATTGAGAGTACGAGATAGATATATTAAAGTGGTGGCTCTTCAAGAGAGGCAAACCTACTAATGCATTAAGAAAAATGTACAACTCTCATAATTATGGCAAGAAATGGATCTTGAAAATCTAGGAGAACTAGTAGAAGGAAGATCCTAGGGCTACAACAAGGACATGGAAGAAGAGATTGAAGGTTGCATGGAAAGATTCTTGCTCCTTTAAAGTTAATCTCATTTATGGAGAATAGTACCAAGCAAAGTCATGACCAAAGGTATAAGAAAGTGGAGAGGTGTATCACCAATATGTGTACCATGTTGCAAGGCTAAAGAATCAACAAAGCACTTGTTTTAGATTGTAGAGAGAGTGCTAAAAATGTGAAAACGAGAAGAAGAAGAGTATGCAATATGTTGGTCTTCATCATAATGTCAATTGGAAGAAAATCATCTTGGGGGATGGAGGAGTTATAAATGATGAATCTATGAAGGTTTGGGTGGACAGTAAATCAGTTCTTGCAAAGGGATGGTTCTAGTGCACATGTGCAAGGGTTTACTAAGGGTGCATTAGTGCACATGGTTCTAGTGCACAAGTGCACATGTGTACTAGTGTATGGGTGGTACAACGAGCTGTTCCTAAATGAATCGTAATGTTCTACTGTGAGAGTGCACTACCATGATAGTGTTCCTAAATGACTAGATTAAAAGATCATGATGTGTGTTGGGCTAGGTGCAAGCATGGTGTGCATAAAGCATGTGCATGCCACTATTGCTTGGTGGGTGCAATGTACAATGCACTTTGGTGAATGCAAAATGTGAGGCTAACTTAACAAGGTGTTGTGTGCACCTAGGTGTAGGGTATGCACACAATGGTGTGCACAAGGTGTGTTGATGCATGTGCACTAACGTGCAAAGGAGTGAATGCAAGGGTGGTTGTCATGCACTCGTGATAGATACATTGGTGCATAGTGATGAGTGATGCATTAGGTTTAGTGCACTATGGTGCAGAATGGATAGGTATAGGTACACGAGTACACTAGTGCGTAGGTACACTAATGCACTAGTGCATAGGTGCACTATGTAATGGTGGTTGTTGGGGTGTACACAAGGTTAGATGGGTGCCATATACACACTTTCTTCTTTGCCTCTCTCTATGTGAGAGATGCACTTCCTAATGAAGCTATGCATCACTTGGCTGAGCAATAGGCGCATCTACAGCAGTAGCAATTTTGGGGGATGTACCTCTTGATAGACAAGAAGCATGAAAGCAACTGCTTGATGCACTGGTCGATCTTGTCCATGAGCTCCAAGATGGAGGAGGAGGGGGCCTGGTCATAGGGGGAGCCCAGTATGAGCTGGAGGAGCTCCATGAATAGGCGTGGAAGCAGCTTGGCTAGGTATCGGGACACATTATGGTGCATTCCCATGTGGAGGCGAGCCAAGTTGCAAGCCACAACGAACACAGATCAGCGGTCCTTCCCCAACTACCTCCTCTGCAACCCTGCTGCTTCCAATACAGCAGTGATGACCTCGCGCTCGAGAAGATGCAACTACCATTGCTATCCACCATCAATATCACACATATATCATTGCCGGCCCGTACTCTGGGCATCGCCTGGTGATCATCCAATGACAACTGCCCTGCCTCTGATCCAGCCCCAAGTTGACGTCATTGTGTAAGTGATCGCCTCGTGTGACATCTAAAAACCCTCCTCATCTGCCAGATGTAGGGCATCCCTCCAGCTTGTTCTACCTTCTTCCCCATGGGTACAATCAACTAACTATGCTATGGATGGTGATTGCCGCTTACATGTCGCTACCCAGGCGGTCAACCCGCTATCATTGCCTGTCATCAATGACTCGATGTGAGAGATAGGACTGAGCGCCAAGACGTCAAGGTAGGTAGCACTCATCAAAACGTTGACGTGGACATGTTCTACGAGAACTCAACCTCCAAGTCTCCAAGGTTAATAATTTCATCGACAAAGTCTTCTAATGGGAAGGTTTGGGGGCACCAGGCTCGGGGTAATCCTCCGGTAGAAGCTAATATGATAGCTTCAAATGGGCAAAGCCTGCCCTAGAGACCCCCAACATGCTAAACCTTTTGCCATGTTTGGCTAATGTACTTTCAATGAATGTCTAGTGAATTAAAACATATGTTGGTATGATGTTTTGGGTGGGGAGACACTAGGTTGAATTAGAAAATGAGAAGATAGCCTATGTCTTCATCTTAAAGCTACACAAGTGCGGCATAATCAAATATGTTACAATCCATTGTATATGCATACGTTCAAAATTGCTTTGTTTCTATCCAATATTAAATACTTAAATTAAAAAACTCTTCTCACATTCAATGTCAAGCTTGTGTAAGAGGTTAGATTCAGACAATTATTTATATGTACAACATCAATCTCAAGTGGCAAGGTGTTGACTATGAATAGAGCTACGTGATATCTTTGTATTCTTCTTTAACTAGAGTACCTATTATGTGATAATGCATGCAGTGTCTTCTTTGCATTAAGTATCCACACAATGTTGAAATCTATGTAGATCACTATTGCTACCTACTTCACTTGAACTTGAAAGCATTGAAATGAAGTGTTTATAATGTGCCTCACATGTGATTTCCTGAATTTCTAGGTTTTGAAGAGTATTTTAATTCAAGTTAGGCATAGTTAGTCCAAGAACCTCCAAAATGGGCCTCTTAATGACCACGAGCTGCTAAAATGTCAACGAAACCACCATTCTTCTTTAGATCTTCCCCAAGAACCTTAAAGTTAGTCACAACTTGCTGCAAAGAATCTTAACTACTCTGTAACGTGCCCACTCCTCAAATCGCGGGACACGTCTTAGCAGTCCATTGAGGGATATATCTAGAAGATGCCGCCCGGCACTCCCAAGGAATGACATGGGGTTTGCCAACTAGGGTCTCTCGAGTCTACCTCGCAACGGAATTTATCTGGCCGTTCCCACTAGGATCAACCTGAAGTTCGGGTTCCTAGTCAACATTATCTAAGGTCATAGACCGACTTTTTCCTAACATTTCCTGTTAACATGTCCTTTAAGGAAAGCTCTCGGCTAACCGAGACCACCCTTTCGTAGAATAGACCCATTGGTCACATCCACCACGCTTCCCTCGAGGGTTGTTTTAGTTATCTAATTATCTACCACGTTATGCTTGACACATAAAAGCAGCTTCCTTAATTAACCCGTTAGTCACAGGTTCCTTTATGTAATTTAGGCCATAGATATGAAGATAAGATAAAACAAGATCAAACAGTTCCTTAACTTATCTTCGGATTAATGTGTCTCCTGCCCATACAGGAGAATTATGTGCTCCTTTCTGCCTCCACATAAAAATCCTTCCGTCTTTCGATAATAAAACCCGAAGGTTTATCCTTCCAAGATTCCGCCTTGTAACTAGTATCAAGACCTCGAGATCCCATCTCGAGTCATGTAGAACACTTGTGTAGGGCCCGGAGGCATTGGGATTTACGGCCAGAGTCCCCACTGGCACCCAAGCGTTGTCCTACGCCAAGTGACTTCCACGGAGAGACCTCTCGCGGTGGGTTCGGTCCACATTCCCGACGTGGATTCATAACCCCCTTGATTAGGGTTTGGCAGCTCGCAGGGGTGTAGCTAGCACCATCCTTCCTTAATTATCCCTTTAGGAAATCAACCATAGCTAAAGCAACTAGCATAGTAACAGTTGCTAGGGAAAACATCCCTTTCGTTTCCATGGCAATCAATCATCTCAGACTCGGCCATGAAATCATCAAACACTCCCCACTTGGGTTAACATCCAAAACCACATTAACAAACAATTGAATGCACAACCTCTTGCTTCAAGGCATCGCAATCTCATTGTATGCACAATCAGAATTTTAACTGGATGTATCAAATCACTTGCTTAAGGGAATTACAACCTTTTCAAACCGTCAAGCATAACTTGGGTCAACAATCCATTTAGGGTTAGGTCAATAGCTTCAACTAAGTTAGGAGCATATCCATTTGCGATAGTCCACAGCAAGATTGATAAAACAATTCACAGGCAATTATACTTACTCCTAGCCCAGATCACATGTGACTTGCGTCTATGAAAGTCTAGGGTTTTTATCTAACAATTGAAGTGTATCTCATGAACAAAAATTAACATTTCATGTGTTTCTTTTAACCATGATTGCGAAACGTGAATTCTAAATGACTATTCATGCACTGAACTGGTTAAAAAGCTATCATTTTATGTGAAGTAAGGCAATAACCTTATCATTTTATGTGTGTAAAAGCTATCATTTCGTGCCTAAAATCTTGTGCGAATTCCAAACTCTACCGTTTTACGCATGCAACTTAGTTCTTAGAGTAAACAAAACCCTATGCATGACATCAATCCTTTCATCCCTTCCACGAGAAATAATTCCTAAATTAATTTTTTACGCTTAGAACCTGGGCTTGATTCATGTGTGCTGCGTTGGCCGTTCCGCTCGCCTCTCCAAAGCATTACCGGTGGCTTGGGCACCTACGCTTCCCGCGACTTTCTTCTTGGGAGCCATTCGCCTCCCGGAGATTGGACAGTCCGGACCTTGATGGGTTTCGGATTGATAGGTTCGGAAGAAAAGGCCGTTGGATGGGGCCCTTCGCTGAGAGGGTGGTTTGGGTGTGGCTCCTTACAGCTACCCACCAACTCCCACTCCCTCTCCTTCTTTCTCTCTCCTTCTCTCTTCCTCTTCTTTTCTACTATCTCCCTACTCTTTCTCTCTCTCCTCCACTTCTTCATCTTTTCTCTCTTCTTCTCCTCTTGCTACCTCTTCTTCTTCTTCTCCTCTCTCTCTCTTTTCCTTATTCTCCTTCTCCTCCCTTCTCTCCCTCTTCTCTTCTTCCTTCCCTCTTCTCTCTCTTCTCTCTCCCACTTCTCTCTCTTCTTTTTCTCCCTTACTCTTCTTCTTCTCCCTTCCCCTTCTTCTTCTTCTCCTCTCTCTCTCTCTTCCTTCTTCTCCTTCTCCTCCCTTCTCTCCCTCTTCTCTTCTTCCTTTCCTCTTCTCTCTCTTCTCACTCTCCTTCTCCCCCCTCCGCTTCTTCTTTACTTCTTCTCCTCCTCCTCCTCTCTCTCACCTCTTTCTCTCCTTCCCTTCCTCTCTTCTCTTTCTCCTTCTCTCCCTCTCTTCTTCCTTTTCTTCTTCTTGTCCTCCTCTTCTCCTTTCTTCTCTCTCCTCCTCTTCCTCCTCTTCTTCTTCTTTTCTTTTCTTCTCCTCTCTCTCCCTCTTCCTTCTTCTCCTTCTCCTCTTCTTCTTCTTCTTCTACTTCTTTCTCTCTCTCCTTCTCTTCTTCTCTCTTCTATCTCTCCTTCCCTTCTTCTATCCCTCTCCTCTCCCTCTCCTTCCTCTTCTCTTCCTCTTCTTCTTCTCCCTTCTCACTCTCCTTCTCTTCCCTCTCTTCCTCTTCTCTCTTACTCAGCACGACGGCATGTTCTTCCCCCTTCCTTTTTCCTTTGCGGGGGAGGGGGATCATTGCCTTATATAGGTTTTGGGGGGGTAATCCCCTCACTCTTTCTCTTTGCATTGTTGTTGCAGGTCCGCCAGGTGGTTGGCCTGCACCCACATGATGGTCAAGTGTTTGGTGAGCTGCGCGTGATGATGATGACGATGATGATCGTGACAGTGCTCGGGATGTCCGCAATGATGGGACACGTCGATTTGTCACTATGGCTGGTGGCGAGGAGACGACCAGGTAAGTTAACTTTTTCTTTTCTTTTGTTTTCTTTGTTATTATTATTATTTTTTAAAATATCTACTAACTTATCCATTCTACCTTACTAATTGCTGTATTACTAATCTATCACTAACCTTAGAGTTCTAACTCACTAATGTATAACTTTAGAGTACTATCCGATGTAGTTGTCAAAAACAAAATTTAAGTTGTGACGTATACATGGTGTGGGACATTACATCCTCTCCCCCTTAGAGGAATCGAGATATCCTCATCTCAAGAAGAAACTGGGGAAGACAAGCATTAGTGGGACTTATGACTTGTGGGTTAGGACCCACCATGCATCCACGCTACTCTTAATGTTCCAAGTAGTGCACTCACATTATTTGAGTTGACCATAGGTACAAGAGTAGGATTTATTCCAAGTACAAGACTTATTACCTCAAGAAGATCTTCCTAGGATATCTAGTCATCCTAGAGTTTAGATGGCTTCGTTTGACCGCATGTTCCTGATTCTCAGGGTCCAACTCAGGACATTCTGTTTGGATGTGTCCTAGTTCATTGTAGTGGAAATATTGGCGGTTGGGGCATCTCTTACGGATGTGTCCTATCTCACTGCACTTGTGGCACCTCTTGTCTTGATCTCGTGATTCATCTTCATCATAGTTTCCTGATTTAAGTTCTTGGATGATTGGATTCACTTGGAGTAATGCGTCTTGCAAGTCCGTTGGGCACATTGATTCCAATTGAGTGTTTTTGGGTGGATTCAACCCAGCACAGAACTTTGACACCTGTTGTGTCATATCCATTGGGGGTGCGTACTTTAGAAGTGAAACGAACTTCGAATAGTATGCTTCAAGGGATAATTCTAGCTGCTTCAAGTCATAGAATTCATTCATTTTTTGTGTGCGGTAGGTAGGTGGCAGATACCTCCCTCACACAGCTTCCTTAAGCTTATTCCAGGTGACGGTCCCTTCCGAGATCCCTTGGTCTCTGCACCACTATTTCCACCAAATTCTTGCTTTGCGTGTAAGCTTAAGTTTGGCGAGTATAGCTTGGTTAGCAGGTGTAGTTCCTGCTGCCTCAAAATAGTTCTCCATGGACTCAATCTAGATCTCGGCGTCAGCTTAAATAGTCCTTCCCTTGCCATCAAACTCAGGTGGCTTAATTTGCTTGAGAAGAAACTTCTTCTCTTGCATGTCAGCATTTGTGCATGTAGAAGGTGCCTGACAATCAAGCCATACCACTTAGGTTATTTCTATTTAGGATATGTCCATGAACCGAACATTAATCAATCATGCATCATTAAGAATTTTTGCTTTGATACCAACTGTAACGTGCCCGCTCCTCAAATCGCGGGACACGTCTTAGCAGTCCATCGAGGAATATATCTAGAAGATGCCGCCCGGCACTCCCAAGGAATGACACGGGGTTTGCCAACTAGGGTCTCTCGAGTCTGCCTCGCAACGGAACTTATCCGGCCGTTCCCACTAGGATCAACCTCAAGTCTAGGTTTCTAGTCAACATTGTCTAAGGTCATAGACTGACTTTTTCCTAAACATTTCTTGTTAACATCTCCTTTGAGGAAAGCTCTCGGCTAACCGAGAACACTCTTCCATAGGATAGACCCATTGGTCACATGCACCACGCTTCCCTCGAGGGTTATTTTAGTTATCTAATTACCTACCACGTTATGCTTGACACATAAAAGCAGCTTCCTTAATTAACCCGTTAGTCACAGGTTCCCTTACATAATTTAGGCCACAGATATGAAGACAAGATAAAACAAGATCAAACAGTTCCTTAACTTATCTTCGGATTAATGTGTCTCCTGCCCATACAGGAGAATTATGTGCTCCTTTCTGCCTCCACATAAAAATCCTTCCGTCTTTCGATAATAAAACCCGAAGGTTTATCCTTCCAAGATTCCGCCTTGTAACTAGTATCAAGACCTCGAGATCCCATCTCAAGTCACGTAGAATACTTGTGTAGGGCCTAGAGGCATTGGGATTTACGGCCAGAGTCCCCATTGGGATTTATGGCCAGAGTCCCCACTGGCACCCAAGCGTCGTCCTACGCCAAGTGATTTCCATAGAGAGACCTCTCGCGGTGGGTTCCGTCCACATTCCCGGCACGGATTCATAACCTCCTTGGTTAGGGTTTGGCAGCTTGCAGGGGGGAGCTAGCACCATCCTTCCTTAATTATCCCTTTAGGAAATCAACCATAGCTGAAGCAACCAACATAGTAACAATTGCTAGGGAAAACATCCCTTTCGTTTCCATGGCAATCATTCATCTCAGACCCGGCCATGAAATCATCAAACACTCCCCACTTGGGTTAACATCCAAAACCACATTAACAAACAATTGAGTGCACAACCTCTTGCTTGAAGGCATCGCAATCCCATTGCATGTACAATTATAATTTTAACTGGATGTATCAAAACACTTGCTTAAGGGATTTACAACCTTTTCAAACCGTCAAGCATAACTTGGGTCAACAATCCATTTAGGGTTAGGTCAATAGCTTCAACTAAGTTAGGAGCATATCCATTTGCGATAGTCCACAGCAAGATCGATAAAACAATTTGCATGCAATTATACTTACACCTAATGCTCAGATCACATGTGACTTGAGTCTATGAAAGTCTAGGGGTTTTTGTCTAACAATGCAAGTATATCTCATGAACATAAATTAACATTTCATGTGTTTCTTTTAACCATGATTGCGAAACGTGAATTCTAAATGACTATTCATACATTGAACTGGTTAAAAAGCTATCATTTTATGTGAAGTAAGGCGATAAGCTTATCATTTTACGTGTGTAAAAGCTTTCATTTTGTGCCTAAAATCTTTGCGAATTCCAAACTCTACCATTTCGCGCATGCAACTTAGTTCTTAGAG
This sequence comes from Lygodium microphyllum, assembly GCF_053477565.2. Taxonomy (NCBI): domain Eukaryota; kingdom Viridiplantae; phylum Streptophyta; class Polypodiopsida; order Schizaeales; family Lygodiaceae; genus Lygodium; species Lygodium microphyllum. The sequence goes on from NC_141139.1 coordinate 117,255,246, forward strand.
TAAACAAAACCCTATACACGACATCAATCCTTTCATCCCTTCCACGAGAAATAATTCCTAAATTAAATTTTTACGCTTAGAACTTGGTCTTGATTCGTGTGTGCTGCGTTGGTCGTTTCGCTCGCCCCTCCAGCATTATCGGTGGCTTGGGCACCTACGCTTCCCGCGACTTTCTTCTTGGGAGCCATTCGCCTTGTGGAGATTGGGCAGTCACGTTGATGGGTTTTGGGTTGACAGGTTTGGAAGAAAAGACCATTGGATGGGGCCCTTTGCCGAGAGGGTGGTTTGGGTGTGGCTCCTTGCAGCTACCCACCAACTCCTACTCCCTCTCCTTCTTTCTCTCTCCTTCTCTCTTCCTCTTCTTTTCTACTATCTCCCTACTCTTTCTCTCTCTCCTCCACTTCTTCTTCTTTTCTCTTACTCTCGTACTCTCTCTCTCTCCTTCTCTTCTTCTCCTCTTGCTACCTCTTCTTCTTCTCCTCTCTCTCTCTCTTCCTTCTTCTCCTTCTCCTCCCTTCTCTCCCTCTTCTCTTCTTCCTTCCCTCTTCTCTCTCTTCTCTCTCCCACTTCTCTCTCTTCTTTTTCTCCCTTACTCTTCTTCTTCTCCCTTCCTCTTCTTCTTCTTCTCCTCTCTCTCTCCCTCTTCCTTCTTCTCCTTCTCCTCCCTTCTTCTCTCCCTCTTCTCTTCTTCCTTCCCTCTTCTCTCTCTTCTCACTCTCCGTCTCCCTCCTCTACTTCTTCTTTACTTCTTCTCCTCCTCTCTCTCACCTCTTTCTCTCCTTCCCTTCCTCTCTTCTCTTTCTCCTTCTCTTTCATTCTCTCCCTCTCTTCTTCCTTTCCTTCTTCTTTTCCTTCTCTTCTCCTTCCTTCTCTCTCCTCCTCTTCTTCTCTCCCTCTCCTCTCCTTCTTCCTTTCCTCCTCTTCCCCTTCCTTCTCTTCCTCTTCCTCTTCCTCCCCCTCCTCTTCTTCTTCTTTTCTCTTCTTCTCCTCTCTCTCCCTCTTCCTTCTTCTCCTTCTCCTCCTCTCCTTCTCTCTCCTCCTCTTCTTCTCTCCCTCTCCTCTCCTTCTTCCTTTCCTCCTCTTCCCCTTCCTTCTCTTCCTCTTCCTCTTCCTCTCCCTCCTCTTCTTCTTCTTTTCTCTTCTTCTCCTCTCTCTCCCTCTTCCTTCTTCTCCTTCTCCTCCTCTTCTTCTTCTACTTCTTTCTCTCTCTCCTTCTCTTCTTCTCTCTTCTATCTCTCCTTCCCTTCTTCTCTCCCTCTCCTCTTCCTCTTCTCCCTCTTCTCTTCCTCTTCTTCTTCTCCCTTCTCACTCTCCTTCTCTTCCCTCTCTTCCTCTTCTCTCTTACTCAGCACGACAGCTTGTTCTTCCCCTTTTCTTTTTCCTTTAGGGAGGGGGATCATTGCCTTAAATAGGTTTTGGGGGGGGGGGGGGGGGGGGGGTTAATTCCCTCACTCTTTCTCTTTGCGTCGTTGTTGCAGGTCTGCCAAGTGGTCGGTCTGCACCCACATGATAGTCAAGTGTTTGGTGAGCTGCGTGTGATGATGATGACGATGATGATCGTGACGGTGCTTAGGACGTCCGCGATGATGGGACACGTCGATTTGTCACTGCGGGGCTGGTGGCGAGGCGACGGCTAGGTAAATTCTAACTTTTTATTTTCTTTCGTTTTATTTGTTATTATTATTATTATTTTTAAATATCTACTAACCTATCCATTCTACCTTACTAGCTACTGTATTACTTATCTATCACTAACGTTAGAGTTCTAACTCACTAACGTATAACTTTAGAGTACTATCCGATATAGTTGTCAAAAACAAAATTTAAGTTGTGCCATACACATGGTGTGGGACATTATATACTCACAATTTGAATTATAAGAAGTGATGTTGACCAAGATTTAACTCCACTTATCCTCTAATGGTGCTAGTAATGAGATCAAAGCTTGAAAATGGCCTTTCCATTGAATCAAAGAAAGGCTCTGATACCATTGAAATGAACAGTGACTAACTTGAATTAAAATACTCTTCAAAAACTAAGAAAATCAAGAAATCACATGTGGGACAACTAGCCATAACCATGCCATAGCTAAACTATGCATTTAACTATAGCACAAGGTACCCATAGGTGAATTGAATAAAATACAGTGAGAATCAAGATGAAAGGTTGTTGCGAGAAATGCACCTCTTACAATGGTGGGTGTTGAGTATCCACCCTCAATGTTGGTGGGGAATATCAAAACCCTCAAGCTCCAAGAATGGAGAAGTTTACAAATGATCATGCAAAGATGTGTTACATTGGACCATCTTGCCTTTTATACCCCAGCCTAAAATAAGCTAATTAACCAAATAAAAAGGGTATGAATTTTTTTAAATTACATTGAAGATCAAGAGGGGCAAGATAGCTTGATTCTTGGATCAAGAAAATTAGCAATGTGAAGACATAACTTCAAGAAAATTGCAAGGAGGAGGCTCAGATGAGTTATTTGAGGCCCTAGTAACATGTTCCTTGTAGTTATCTTTGGATCAAATATTGGGGTTAATACTTGGATTCAAAGGAATACTTCTCTCGAAAATTAAATAGAAGTAGCAAGAAGTTCTTGAGGGAAATTTTGGTAGGATCAAGAAATTCCTGAATGTCAGACAGCTATACCAACACAGATATGTGTGGTGGATTATGAGATTTCCTATAGTTCAAGTTGAATTTTGAAGAATCAACTTATCAAATTGGCAAGCATGAAGTTCAAAGTTAGTTTTGTGGTGTTAAGAATGTTCCAAGTTGGAGGAGCTTACAACATGCTTTTGGGAAGACCTCGGTTTAAATTAGCTAAATTGAAACAGGATTGGGGAGTAGATTATGTGTGTATTCCCATATTAAGGCTGAAGGAGATCACATTGTCTACAATTAATAAGGTGATATGAAGAGCAGTGCTAGATGTGTGGTGAATCAAACCATCAATGTGGTAGAAAAAATTGAAGATGATAAGGAAGAGTTATTCTTTCAAGCAAATCCATATGTCTCGAGGGGTTCACCTTGTAGAATATGTAAGATTCCACATGAGTTCAAAAGAAAGGGTATTTTATTTAGTAAAAGTTACAAGATTGTATTTACAGAAGGGATTTTGTAATTAGAATTTAAGAAATATCTATAAGTTTAATAAAGTAAAGGGGTTATTTAATAGCCTTATAGAATGTAAAGAAATGGTATTTCTTAATACACTTTGAATGCATATTATATAAATGATTCCTTATAGGTACAACCCCTCGAGCCATCTTTGATACCCATATTCAAATTTGATGTGGAAAGCATCATTGAAGGGTATCAAGAGTCCAATAGTGCAGGAAATGGAGTTTGTGGATAGCAAACTCTCCAACCTGTAGAGCCAAGACATCATCTTGAAGAGCTTTCAATAGGTCATGAGTGCTCTAGTTTTCCAAATAGGTCAAGGACTATGGAGCATAAAGTATTTTAGGACCCTGGGATGAACCATCCTAAATCAGGATAGCTAGAAAAAAATAAAAATAAGAAATGATATGGAGCACTATTTATGGATAGTTTAGATGTGCGGATGAGGAGGGAGAGAGAGCTATTAACTAAGCTAAGCAAGAGATATGAGCACACTATGAGAAGATCTCGGGGGAGGGGGGTTCACTATATTTATATTCTCTATATAGCGTGCGTTCATGGCCTATTTATAAATATCCTAATCTGTGAATTTTTATTGAATAAAACCCAACCCTTTTCTATTCAATCTATAAGTAACCCCTTTATATGACACCCTTCTGTATGTAAAAAAATGTATAAAAATGGTATTTTAAAAACCCCTTATTTTGAACTCACATTATATATACATATATTCACGAGTGACCCCCCCGAGGAGAAGATCAACAAGAGTAGTGGAGGATAAAGTTCAAGAAGCTAACCTAAATATGGAAGGAGAGGCTAAACATATCAAGGTCAATGTATATGCTGAGGAAGAGTTCAAGAAAGATCTTGTCAACCTCTATAAGGAATTTTAGGATATCTTTGCTTGGGACTATACTGATATGAAGGGATTTAATCCAACGGTCTAATCAACATAGAATTAATTTGAAGAAGGACGCAATGTTGATCATCCAAAAGACGTACCAAATAAATCCAAATTATGCTAAGTAGGTGAAGGAGAAGATAAATAAGTTACTTAGGGTTAGTTTCATCAAAACTGTCAATGAGGTGACTTGATTATCTCCAATAGTAATAGTACTTAAGAAGAATGGAAAGATCAGGGTGTGTGTGCACTACAAGAAACTAAATGTAGTCACAAGATTATATCCTTTCCCAATACCATTTACTAACTCTCTGCTTGATGATGTAGTACGGCACGAAATGTATAGTTTTCTAGATGGATTTTCATGATACAATCAGATCAAGATGCATCTAGATGCTATGGATAAGACAACCTTCATCATGGAATGTGGAGCCTATGTCAGTATAGCGATGAACTTTAGACCAAAGAATGGACCTTTTCAGAGTTTCAAGGAGCTACAAACAAGACTTTTGATCCATATCTAACTACTTTTATGAAAGTATTTATAGATGACTTGTGTCAGGACCTAAAATGGGCCTGGGTTTGATGGCTCTAGCTAGGCTACTAAACATACCAAACAACTCCACACGGCAGCTAAGAGCATCTAGGTACTATAAATAACTCTTCTAACTATGGCATTTATAGATGCAATTTTTGATTGTAGTCTAACTAATTACCCCTCTCAAATATAAGCAAAGGAGTTTTCCATATAGGTGGCTATGTCACTCAAATCACATACATAAAGGGCACCCCCCAAGCAATCCTTGTGACCTTATGGCTCTCCTACACCCCAAGGATTGTTGGCCCTGGGATGCAATATCTAAAACATATAAAACATCATAATAGACTCCTCTCTTGTTATTTATTGTTCCATGATAACCTCACATAACCTTTCCCCCAAGCATAAACATGCTAATCTATAACTAGAGATCCTCTTCCACTCCACATGACCGAATAAGTTTTTCAAGAAATTATGTATCCAAGAGATTTATTTTGATACCATAGGTAGAATACTCTAACGTGAAAAAATAAAGGAAAAGCAACATCGAGCTCTATGTGCATAATTATATATTTTCATGCTTTTCACTATATGTACTGCAATAATGTAGAAGATAGCTCTAACAAAATCCATGCTACTATCCTCCTTATCCTAGACAAGCGACCTATATACATATGACAAAATTAAAAAAATAAACACATTTAATCTTAGTTTCCTTCTCTCACCATCCCTTATCGACAAATTTTGCAAGCGTTGTCATATTCTTAAGTATGTAGTGAAATGAAAAAAAATCGCATAGAAACACAACTTAACACACTATATGAGGCCACATTGAAGCAATCTCCATGCCATGGAGCCCATACAAACATATATTTATTATTCCACAACTTGAGGATCCATCTAATCATTCAAATTTTCTCAAAACCCCATTTTCTATAATTTTTCTTAATTTTACGCATGTGAGTACCTTTTAAAAGCCAATTATTATTATAAAAAGCATGTGATCAATAATTTATAAGTCATTTTTTTTTAAATTTTTGCTCAACAAGAACACTTTATATGCACAAACACTATTCATTTCTTGCCATTCTCAAATAAAATGAGACTTACCATAAAATATTCCATAAAATTGCTTTATTTTTTATGATTTTGGGATTGCTTAGGAGCCTACTCATGCTCCACACAATGGCTAGCAACTATCTTTATGTTCCCTTGCTCCATTGCTCTCATTGTACCATGTTCTGGCACCCCTTTCCCCTCTCCCTCTCAACCCGTATGAACACCCACTATGGTGAGAGAGAAAGACTAAAAACTTATCTTTTGATAGAATGCATCATTTTGTGCCATTTTTGTAGCAATCAAGAGTGAACAAAATTAGAAACTCATGGTGGAGAGCATCCCCGTTGAATCCAACAGTTGGAAAATCAAGAAATCATGAGAAATGAGGGGGTGTCAAAAAATTGTGCTCCCATTGTGAGAATTTGAAGCTTTTAAGCTTCTTTAATCACTAGTTAGCACTTATCTAGTTCATGTCTTTTGCATTCACACTACCAACAAGTGGTTCCACTAAAATCAAAGGTCCAAACGGACTCAGATTCAAGATATAAAAGCACAGTCGTGTTCCTATTGTTGTTTTCTATAGACTTGGCCTCTTGGACACTATTTTCGGCTTCTGGATCAAATAGTTGCTTTGTAATGTTAAAGTTTCACCTCTTTAAATGGGCTGTCTAATGAACTCCAATTGACGAATGCATGCTTCCAACACATTTTGGGCCATCCGCTTTTGCTTAGAAAGCTCCGATGCCTCTTTATCTTTACCACAAATACTTCATTTTTTGCTTTAGTTTTTGGCGCCTAGTCACATCTCTCAACTTCTATTTTCTTGGTGGCAAGAAAGAGGACCTAAATTATCTTGGGCTCTACTTTGAGAGATGTGGGAAAGAGCACCTAAATCATCTTAGGATCTACTTTGAGAGATGGAGGAAATTTGGCATGTTCTTGAATCTATTCAAGTCTGTCTTTGTAGCTAAGAGGGGAGTCCTCTTGGGCCACATTTTGTTTGAAAAGTGCATGCCTAAAGCTCCAAGAAAGACAGAAGTTGTTCAAAAGGCCAAGTGTGCAGGAAGTGATAAGATTTGTTGGGCAAGTGAAGTGGCATAGTAGATACTTAAGGTATTTGTCTCATATTTATTCTCCCTTCACCATTTTGACTAAGAAAGGCATGTAACATGTTTGGAGAGAATATCACGAAAAGGCCTTTGCAATTTTGAAGAAATTGTTGGTTGTGGCACCCATATTATAGCCTCCTGCATGGGATTTACCATTTCATGTATTTGTAGATGCTTCTCATTTGGCTATGGGAGCAATGCTTATGCAAGAGAGAGTACTTGGCTAGTTTAGGCCCATTTATTATGCAAGTACAAGACACATTACTACTGAGAAGAATTACTATGTTATTACAGAAAAGGGAAGCACTTGGAATGTGTAGTCTTTGCAAACATTCAAGTACTACTTGCTAGATAATTAGGGTATATTTTAGGTTGATCACTAGACATTGTTGTTCTTGATCAACAGACCTCTCATTGAACTAGAAGACTTGCTAGATGGATGTTATTATTGCAAGAGTTAGATTATAAAGTGGCTCATAATCCGGGTAAGGAGCATGTAGTGGAGGCTGATTATCTTAGCAAGTTGGAAAGTGATGACATGGAAGCAAGAGTTCCTAATCAACTTCCCAATGCTGAGCTATTTGAAGTTCAAGTTATTGATCTTAATTCATATTATGATTAGTTGCTCCATTTTATGATGGAAGGAGTCATGCCATCACACTAACAATTGATCAATGGATAAAGGTAGCACTAAAGAGCAAGTCATATCAGGCTATTATGAACATATTATATCATAGAGGAGTTGACAATGTGCTTAGGAGATGTGTTTATGAATATGAGCAACATGTAGTGCTACATGAGGCCCATATTGGTATGTTAGGATGCCATTTTTTAGGAGAAATTGTGGGTAGGAAGATCTTTAGGTTGGTTTATGGTGGCCCACTTTCCTAAAACATGCCCATCAATATGCCAAGGAATGCCTGTAGTGTCTGAAGGAGAGTCAACCTTTGGATAGGGACCAAATGCAAGATTACCCTGTATTGCCACTTGAACCCTTCCCAAAATGGAGGGTAGATTTGGTTGGACCTATCAAGCTAGCAGCATAGAGGACAAGTAACAAGTATATTTCAGTTTGCACTGATTACTGTACTAAATGGATTGAATCTCAAGCTATCAAGGACAATAAGATAGCCATTGTAGCCCAATTTCTGTTTTCATGACCAGATTTGGATGTCCTATTGAATTGCAGAGGCAAGCACTTTTTGAATTAGGTTATTCAAGAATTGACAGCCAGGTGTATGATTCTACATAAGAAGTCTATCCCATACTATCCACAAGCAAATCGGCATGTTGAAAGTTCTAACAAGATCTTACTCTGTATTTTGATGAAAGTTGTGGAGGATAATAGAAAAGATTGGGACATGAAGTTAGATTCAGCATTATGGGCATTTAGGACTGCATTCAAGGTTACTATGAGAGTCACACCACTCAAGCTAGTGTATGGTTTAGATGCTATTTCTCCCATGGAATTTTTAATTCCAAGCCACAGGATTGCAATAGCACAAGCTGGATCCTTAAAGGTCAATTTGGCATTGGCTAGTGGAACAACCCTTGAAGCTAGAAGAGGATTGGATTTTAGCTGCTTATGTGTTGGGAGTTACAAAGTCAAGAAGACAAGCATGGATGAATAGGCATATGAAAAAGAAGAATTTTGAGGAAGGAGATTGGATTGTGGTATACAACTCAAGACTTGGAAAATTTCCTAACAAATTAAAACTAAGGTATGCTAGACCATTGATCATTTTTAAAGATTTGGGTCAAGGAACATTTTTGCAAAAGGACTTGAAGGGTAATATCCTTAAACCTACTATTAATGGGTTTAGATTGAATATAAATCTGATTACTCCTAGTTGGGGTCATGGTTTAAACAAGGACATATATTTCTGTGAAGAGTCATAAGATCATGAGAATGAAGTGGCATTTGGCACAAAGAGGGTGAACTTTCAGCTGGACATGGACTTTGTAAAGCAAATGGAGCAAGAGAGTGTTCATGTCTCCTCCTTTCCATCACCATTGCAGGCTTGATTTGTTGTTGCTACCATGACTCACATAAGGAGAACATTAGCATGGAAGTTGGCAATTTCCAAGTGCTCTGGGGTCAAGCTTCATGATGAATAAAATGTTGATTTTTCTTATCATAATTAGTCATGTTAGCTCAAAGAAGAGGAAACAACACCTCGGAATGCCAACATTCTTCCTAGTGCAACTAACATGGTAACTTTGTTTGTTGATTCTAGACTTGTACTTGATATGCATGAATCTACAAATTGAGAATGGTTGGAAAAGATTGGATTGCTCACATATGCTAGTTTACCATGGGAGAGATGGCCAAATAATGTTCATGCTTCCATCGAGTTGGATATTCTTAGGCAAACCAATGGTAAAGTAGCAAACCGAATAGAGTTAATAGCAGGGATTATCAGTGATGTATTTGCTCTTCCTATGAATTCCAAGCCCACAAATTGTAAATGCTCTGATGACCAAATGCACAATGCGTTTGGAGATCCTACAGGTCCACGCAATGTGTATGTCTTGAAAAAGTTGAATGCAACTTGAAAATTGTAACTTCATTGGTTTATAAAAAAATTTATGTTGTTTATAACGACTCATAGCATTGCAATAGAAACTTATGGAACTATATGGTATGTTGAGCATGTGGCAATTCCAAATTGGTCAGGTCTACTGTATGATAGAATCATAGTTGAGACTAGAGTGTCCAAAGTTGACATGATGTGTGATGGTGATCAAATTAAGCAATCCATTTATAAGGAACTTGTAGAGGTTGGTGCAATGTATGCTAAGAAGGTTGCTTTTGAGTTTAGGTTAGATGCATCTATGGACACTGTGAAGGAATGGAACTTGCATGAGTGTAAGTAGGGTGAGGAGCTTCATGCTAGAAAGAAAGCTAAAATTGGAAAAATTAGATTGGAAAATATACATAAACAAGATACGATCTAGCAAAGTGACACTAAAGGCAGTGATCTTGATGTGAAGTGTCATACCACTGTGGATACTCATGTGGATTCTTCTATAATGGATAAGGGTACATCAACTTTTGTGACTTCTATGGTTCGTGAGTTAACCTTGACTAGTATGTTGGATGTATTTGAAGTAATGCATAAAGTCATGGGATACTTACAACAATATGAATGCATAATGTCGTAAGAATGACATTATCAAGAATTTGTAGGATCAATGGCTTTAGCAATAGTAGAGGTTTGACAATTTAGCAAAAAAGTTATAGCTTAAGTAGGATGAATGTGATGCTCTGAAATTGAAGCATGTAGACAAAATTGCCAAGAACTTTGTTTGAGAAAAGGGCAAAGGAATTGAGGAGAAAATGTATGGCTAAAATACAAAGTTTTATGTGCATCTATGCTCAGTTTACAGGTTGATCATAAGCTCTTACTTGAGAGGTATCTACCTCTACACAAGGTTGAGAAGTAGATATTGCAAAATCTTAAGGTTAATGTGGATGCAATGATGGTATTGAACTTTGAACTACATGAGACAAAAAGTGTTTTACTTGTTGACACAAAGAATGCATGGAGTTAGTTGCTGAGAGATTTACTAGTGTTATATCTCGGCCATATGGAATGCTCAAAGACTTGTTCCTTTCACCTGTTGATTATTCATTGGTTTAGGAGAAATAGAAATTGATTCATAAGGATCATGACTTGGGAAATAAACATTTGGAGCTCACTAAAAAATTGAGCAATGCCTTAGATGCTAAATGAAAAAGTGATGATAATGTTGCTTGTTCATTACATCAGAAAGAGTTTCAAAATGTTGGCGAAGTACTTCAAGAAATCCATGAGGAGCTTGAGATCATGGATAATGATGCTTCATTGGTGTCTCATGTGTCTCCATGTTTAACCATTATTCCTTATGTGCCTAGACACTCTATGTAGTTTTTTTTCAATTCTACTTTTTGTTCTTCTTTCATCTACACCTAGCCATTTGTTTTATGTTTTTAACACTTAGGACTAGTTATAGAACTACACAAGAGGGCTTTGAGTATCCTAGAGGACTATGCTTACTGCTGCTCAATGTGGCTTATCAAAGGAGAGAATGCCTCTAGCAAGGTATAACTATGCTCTTTGGGTTGATTCTATTGCATTATAGTACTTAGCTATATGATGGTGGGTTCGAGTCCAAACTATCCGAGTCATCCACCAAGTTGTGCCAAGTGTTAGGGCTCAGATTGCATTATCCACTTTAGTGCTTTTCTACCTTTGTACTAAGCATGCTTTTAGGCAACTGTGTCAGCATATGTGTGAAGTAACCCTTGCATTTCATGGGATTTCCATGTGAAAGAAGGAACTTTTCTTCATGTACTTCAATTGTGTCTTTTTGTATTTGTTGTCATTTGGAATAAAAAGATCTTCATGATAGCATCCACGCAAGGTTGCTAATGGATGATTTTGCCAATCTGTCTCTGTCCTTGTCACCTAAAAATTTAATGTTACCTACTATGAGGTCTTTATTTATAAATTATCTTATTCATACTTTTTAGGAGAGTATAATGTTGTGAGAAATTATGATCTATACTTCATGTCTGCATACTATTTTTGAAAGTTAAGTTGTATGCTATAGTAGGATTATTTCAGGCACATTGCTATGTTCTCTCATCATGATAGGCCATTATGGTAACCATGACTCTAATAGCAGTAATGAGATGATGTGTTCAAGAGGGGATAGATAGGGCATCAACATATTGGGTGTGAATGTGCATGAAGGATCTAGTATAATAATGTCACAATTTCAATGTGCAATTGCCATCATGTAGATATAAGGAAATATATTTTGTGGACATAATGCCCACTCTTTTGTTTGACTATGGGTGAAAATAGCCTTAGGAGAAATATAAACTCAGAAAGGGAGGTTTAAGATTTAATGACTTTTCTAATTGTATGGTGCATACTCTATTCAATTCCTTTGTTTCCTTGAACCTACCATAAGTACCCTTGTCCTCCGACCTCTATTTTTATGCGCACTTCCCCCACACCCCTTGCCCCAAAACGTTTACCTCTTACATGATGGCCCTATGCTAGGTGGCTCCCCTTGCACAACCAAAGTGGGGTAATAATTGTGAGAAATGCGGGATCTAGAGCATGGCAAAAAATGGAAGCTATGGAGGATGGAAAAAGAAGTGTAGACTCATGATGGAAAGGACACTGTTTGTTACACAAGTGAATTAGGTTCCAAGATTGAGACTTGGACTCATAAACACAATCTTGTGTATGTGGACAATGACATTGACACTTTACTGAAATGAAAAGAGTACTATCATTGCATTAAGAAAGGAAGCAAGTACAATGCTTTATAGGAAAGTAGGAAACTGCAGTAGGCACCATTGTGCATATGGGATAAGTTAGCCTGCATATCCTTGACCCTAAGACTCCATACAAAGAGGCTGTTTGAGTGTGATTGCTGATTCTCAACAATAACTTGAATTATTTTCCACCTTTTTACAAATGTCACTTTTTCCCTCAAGAAATTCATTTCAAGTTGTGTATAGCTAGAGAGAAAACAATTTAAATAACTTTTTTGTTTGGCCATTCTCCCCTCTCAACTTTCCAAATCCATATCCAAGATATTTTCCTATTACAACTTTCCTTCCAAAACCATGAAGATGCGTTGGAAAGATAGATCTAGGGTTTAAGGCAGTGAGAGATGGTGGTTGTTGCAATATACAAGATGTAGATGCTATAAAGGATTTGAAGATTTCTCCTGAGACTCATTTATTGCATCTTCCCTTCTAATTGTGGGTATTTATTGTAATAGTCATCTTCTTGTTAATATTCCTTACATTCATGGTGAGTTTCATATACTTATCATATATTTTTTCCTAACATGTGTTTTTTCATCAAAGTTCAATAATTTATCATGTATGTTTCTCTTAACATTACTTTTTTTGACATGTGAAGTACAAGTGTCTTTTGCCTAAATATCTATAACTCCATATGGTGCTCTTGAACATTTTATTCACATGTAATTTGACTCTCTTTGGTGTCTCATCTCTAGCCAATGGTTAATGAAATGGGTGAGAAAAAATATGTTGAATGGCATTCATAGTTCCATGAATATTTTCTTGATTTGTGCCAATTCATGTTTTTGTGCATATTTTCAAAGCCACTAATCCATATAGATTCCTTCAATGCTTGTTTGCAAAGGTATAGGTGAAAAATTCTTGACATATATTTTTGGATAAAGTTTTGATAAAGTGGACCATGTGTATAGAGATGATGTAATTATGTAGGGTACCCAACAATAACATTACAATTTGTTACTTGATTACATGTTCATTATTATAATGCACTTCCAATATCAATGGTGAATGAAGAAGGGAGCCAAGTAGATCCCCTTAGAGCTGTCCAATGAAGATGGGGGTCCAACATTTGATCTTGAACTTCATATGTCAAATAGCTTGGTAAGTAAGGTTTGGTGATTAATATTGGAGATTATTGAACGTTTGTAAATATCTAGCCCCAATGGGAAATATGGATACTAATCATTATACCTTTCAAGTTGGGTATAAAAATGTGCTGTTTTTTTCACTTTTGATTTTCTCCCAAGTCTAGATAGCTTCAATTACTCCCTTATCACGACATTATTGATTCCACCAGAGTTTGACTTCATTGATGACTTTACGTAGGGCAGAGTTAGGTTTTTTGGGTGTAGTTGTGGAAACTTGTGAAATCATATCAACTTGTTAGGATAAATTTAAAATAAGTTGGTTTCATTAAGTAAAGTAGGCTTAGAAATGGGTCCATTATAACAAGATCTGATAACAAATCCTGCGAGGAAGATGCGGCTCCAGCATTCTACACTCGGGGTGTTCACTATATATATATATATATATATATATATATATATATATATATATATATATATATATATATATATATATATATATATATATATATATATATACATATACATATATATATACATACATATATATATACATACATACATACATACATACATACATACATACATACATACATACATACATACATATATCCTCTATATAATGTGCATTCATGGCCTATTTATAAATATCCTAATTTGTGATTTTTTCTTGAATAAAACACAATCCTTTTCTATTCAATTTGTAGGTAACCCCTTTATATGACACCTTTTGTATGTAAAAAAGGTATAAAAATGGTGTTTTAAAAACCTCTTGTTTTGAACTCACGTTATGTATACATATATTCACGAGTGACACCCCAAAAAAGGTATAAAAATGGTGTTTTAGAAACCTCTTGTTTTGAACTCACGTTATGTATACATATATTCACGAGTGATGCCCCCCCCCCCCCCCCCCCCCCCCCCCCCCCGAGATTTTACAATATCCCAATGATATCCATTTCTCCTTGCATGATTACAAAATGTTGTCTTGTAAAGTGTTTGTGCCTTATTCTTGCAAGTCTACAAGCTTCCATTCAATGGCGTCATGTGATATTCAAGATGTCAAAGTTAGTAGCATGCTAGAAGGTATCTGTAGTAACCTAGAAGTTGTTCAAGGCTCCTCTCAAGATTTTGATTCTTTCCCTTATGCTAGGTATCGTGCATGTGTTCTCTAGGTTGACTAATTCAATGACCTAGTTTATGAGGTCATGGACTAAGGTTTTCCCGGTATCGATTGACATACTAGGACTAGGGTCTTTGTTGGTTGTGGGAGGTAGAAGTTCAAGTCCTCTTCTCAAGTGCATGTCCTAGTTTCTCTCTAGTTGATCTTGGGTGTCTTATTTTTTGGTTTGTGATGTTCATTCTCTAAATTTTATTATTTATTACCCAATCAAGTTATGATTTTCCCACTTGTTTTCTATTGACTATCTTAAACAAAGGCTATACATTCTAAATTTCAAATTACATTCAAGTGTGTTTAAGTCCATAGAGCACAAGTAAGATTTCTTTGTTTTTAAACAATTTGTGAATTCACCACTTTACATGGCTATTAAATAATCATGACACAATTCAATCGTATTATTTGAATTTTTTGTTTCAATGGGTTTTGTTGATTTTTTATAGAAAATTTCATTTTGGCTCTTGTGATTATGCTTTTATATTTATGCTCAATCTTCAAGGCTTCACCCTCTTTGATTAAGTGTATCTCTTCTTATCAAATTTACGCTTTTTGACTTGTGTGCACTAGTTGTGTGCATGGGGTTGTAGTGCACATGTGCAAATGTGCAAGAATAGTACACTAAATCTTGTGTACTAGTACACTAGTACACTAGGGTATGCTATTGTGGGTGAGATTTGAGAGTTCAATACATAAGTGCACATCAAGTGTGCACTAGTTTATGTATGCAAGAGGAGTACACTAGATGATATGTTGAAGTAGTGCACTAGTGTGCAAGGTGTATGCATGTGTAGATGTGCTAGTGCACTAGGAGTGTACTAATACATGTGTGGGAGGGGGACTAGTGCACTAGGGGCAGACTAGTATACTGGGGACACACTAGTGCACTTGCATAATAGTATGCAATGAAATGAGTCTTGTGATGTGGTCAACTGCAAAGGTGGATTATGGAGTGCAACGCTATGGGTTGAACTACAATGGTGTGCATCTAAAGGTGTGCATAGTGGAGGCTATAGTAGATTAAGTGTGCAAGGTGGTACATTAATGCACTTGTGCAGTAGTGTAGGTGTGTGCTATGTTGTGTGGGGGCATGTGAAGTGCATAGGTGCATGTGTGTACAGTGCATTAGGGTAGAAATGTGTGTACTAGGAGTATGTTAGATTGCTATAGATGGATTTTACACATACTAGTGTACTTGTGTGCACTAGGAGTGGGTCAGTATGCACTAGTGGTATTGATGCCATGAGGCATATTCCACGATGGATTCCGTGAGGTTTTTTGGTGGATTTCGTAAAACTAGAGGCATATTCCACGGTGGATTCCATGAGGTTTTTCGATGGATTTTGTAAAACTATATGTATTTGCTGGGGCTCATACACAAGGCGGATTCCTTGTGCGAGAAGTTAACGGGGACGTTTGTCCTTTTTGGGCATCTTGTTAATTTAATGTGCATATGGGTGATTCCACCAACGGGTGATTTCACAAAATATATATTTAAATTAATGGACGTTTAGGAGTTTAGAGTGCACCCATATTAAATTAAGGTTAGGATAGAGTTCCAACCTATTTAATTATTTTTTCTTGTTGAAGACTGCTAGGTATTTACTTTTATGGGTTTTATCTTATTATTTTCTAACAATTGTGAATGCTTTAGTTGATGTGTAGAGCAGACAAGGTGGAGTTGGGAAGCATCGGGTGATGGGGTGTATTTAGATTACCTAGAAGAAATGAAAATTTTTGATGGATGCGTACCTTATCACTAAAGGTGTGGCGCCAATATTTATTTAGGTGCACTTATTTATTAAAGCACTTGACAAACATTTATTATTTTGTATGCGCATAGGCACTTGGTTAAATATTCCATTATTTGACATTATATTTGGGCACAACCTGACTTTTGGGGTGCCCAAACGCTTTACTCTTTATTTGGACAAAAGCAAACACAAAAGCCAAAAGCATGCTAATTGTAAATTGGGCTATTTTTTAGCTTAGAGATTAATAAATTTATAAATATATGCCTTGTGAAGCACTCACACAAGGCATGGGGGGCGATTGCACCCAATTGGTCTTTTTGTCTCATGTTGTACAAACTCTTTTCTTGCTTTAATGAAGCTTTTGTAGAGTTCTTTGTTGTTGGGGACCTTCCGGAGTTCATTACGCGTGCATACAACACCCGATTTGTGCACTAGTGGTATCAGAGTGAAGTTGAGATCAAGGGCTTCCAATCGCTTACCATCTCGCATGAAGGCAAAGCTCCTAGAACAAATGAGCTCTACAGGTAGACTCATGAAGAACCGTCAATACCATTGTGTTCTTGGCGGTGAGGAACCCCATGCTGTGCTGTCAGATCACGAAGGACCTCTCCCAGAAGGCGGAGGATCACCTTTGAAGATTCTTTGTAAGTCTTTTGTGATAGAGAAGCAGGGAAGAAAATTTTAATTAGTTTGGAGCTTAATAATCATAAAAAGCTTAAGCTTCCAATTTGAACAACGAACGACGGCAGCATGTACTCGACAGTGCCAATTCTGGTCACGATGTCGTCGTGTTGGGGGTCAAAGGTCTACCACCGGGGTTAAGAGCAGAAGAGGAGTGAGATTCAAGGTAAGGAGAGAGAGAAAAGAATGGGGTTTGATAAGTCTTGGATTTTAGAGATGATTCATTTGGAGAAGAAGACCTCAAGCTTTTTCATATACTTAGCATATATGAATGGCATCAAAGACTTTGATTCGATTACATCAAATGCCTATGAGGTTAATAAACCAATACATGTTAATATTTTATCTCAGATTTAATCCAAATACATATTTCAAATGTAAGCCCAAACGGTTACAATTTCATGAATGCCAATGAACAACAACTCCAAGATGCAAGTATTTGAGTGGTAGATTCCATTACTTCCAAGACATAAACCAAAAGCTCTTGAAATGCACTGACAAAGCTTTTAATTCACTTCAGACCTATTTTATAACAGTAATTTCCAGCCCATAAACAAGCTCCAAAAATGCACATAAACTCAAGAACATGCCTCTCTATTCACTCTCAAATGAAGGCCTGATGTTTAGAGGTCAATACCAACACTTGCAACCACATAGATCACTTGATTTCCCTTCAAGAAGACAATAACAGTGGGCTGCCCTGTTTATGAGAGTTTTTGGGAGAGCCTATTCAGCCCATACATTGGCAAAAATCACCTCTTGACTTGCCCCAAAGTCACTCAAGTTCTTGGGCACAAGAAGGGGCTTCAATGGTACACGAATATGGTAAGAGAATGGAAGAAGACGCTCATAAGAGCAGGCTGAATATTTTTACTCTGTTTTTCCCCTTTCATGGACTGTCATACCACTCATTTTCGTGACCAAATGGATGGGGCAAAAAGGACTCTCACCTTCTTTGTTTGTATCTCCTCTTTATCTTCAGTTTGCTCTGTGTTTGTAAGCTTTGGAGCATTCACCATAGTCTTCAACTCTCCCTCCATCTTCCACAGGTGTGCTTGCCCGAAAAATGCATCGAAAAATGCAAGCTGCATTCCTCTCCTTCTTCCACACAAAAAGTGGACCGTATAGGTCACTTACTAGTCACACAAGTCTCTTACAACCATTACTTCATGTCCCATACAAACCAAATGGACTTTGGGCACTCTTCTTGACTTCCAAGGAAATACACCTCATGAACCAATGTGATATAACCTATAAACTGTCAATTACCACCTATTGATCAAGTTGAAGGTCCTCATAGACTTAATTTTTGTCAATTTACATGATACAAACTGAAAATTGCATGTCAAGTTACAAAGGAACTTATGAGATTAAATGGCATCTAAGACAAATGTAGGGGAATAATGAATGAATTATGTATGAAAGTTTCTCATGTGAATCCTAATGAAGTTTTTCTGCAAACATAAAAACTCCATGTTTTTTGCCATGAACAGAAAACCCTTTGACATTCACCCCCTCCTAACTTGCACATCCTCCGGCATGTGCCACTTCATGAAATTGCAGGTTAAGGGGGCTCTTCTTCTGACATATCTTCATCTTCATCCTCTAAGTTTTCTTCTTCTTCCTTGTCTTCAAGTAGATGGCTCACATCCAAGTCATCAAGCTCATAAGTAGAAGACTCTCTTCGTATGAAGAGTTTGATGCGTTTGTCGGCTATTGGTATCTTGATCATGGTCCCATTCATTTCAACCAAAGTGTAAGTAGCATTATCATGTACTACCTTCACCACATATGGTCCAAACCATCACTTAGCTAGCTTCCTATGAGCACTAAACTGATTGTCTAGGTTGTTGTCATAGACAAGTACCCAATCATTCTCTTGAATAGCTATTGGACGGAGTCGATGACATTTTTCAAACCTCTTCTTATTCTTCAACCTTGCTGCCTTCAGCATTTCAATGGCTGTCTTGACATCATCTGGCCTTCTTTCAAGTTGCCTTATGCACAAAATCAATAGCTCTTCTCTATTTATTCCTTCATTCCAAGGAAAGATACTCCATGTGATAATAGACTCCTCAATAGGCATAATAGGTGGCTGCCCATACATTAGCTCAGCCGGCATATAACGTGTTACTCCACTATGGGTAGTTCTATCAGCCCATAACGTGAATGGAAGCATTTTAGGCCATTCTTTCATCTTCCCTCTGCAAGACTTTGCCAAAGCTTTGAGAATTGGTTGATGACCTCTTTCACTCTTACCATTGCCTTCAGGATTGTAGGCTGATGTAAGAGATAGCTTGATTCCTAATTAAGCAAAGAAATGCAAGCCTCATTGGCATCCAATTCTCCTCTATCAACAGTTACTTTGGCAACACAACCATACCTGCAAAACACTTCTTCAAGTAAAAATCTACAAATAGCTTGAGTGGTCTTTGTTGTCAAGGCTTTTTCTTCCACCTAATATGTGAGATATTCTCTAGCAAGCACTAGATACCTCATGTTCCAAATTCCTGTAGGCATGGTTACTAAATCAATAACCCATCTGTAATGAATAGATAAAGGAAAGGTAGGCTGAAGCCTATCTCTATGCTTAACCATAGAGTACATTTGACAAACATGACAAGTCTCAACAAAATGCTCAATGTCTTTATACATGTTTTGCCACCAAAATTTCTCTTTTATTTTGGCAAAAGTGCCCCATATGCATCTATGGCCAGCCAATAGGCTTTCATGAAATTCTTGCATGACCTGTCTTTGAGTCTTCTTGTCTCCTAAGACACGAACATGCGCTCCTCCTTTCTTCTTTGCATGCCTCCAAAGGTAGCCGTCTTTGAGAAAGAAGCCATATGCCTTTCTCCTGATTCTCTTGAACTCTTCATCAGTCCAATCTTCCTTGTTTGCCATAGTGCTCAAGTATCGGCCAATTTTCAGCCAATCATCTGCATACTATTCTTCCATAAAATGAGAACAAACTAAAACAAAGCATTGAGCATGCTGTCTTTCAGCTGCCCACCATCTTTCCATGGTTGTTTCTTTATTCTTTGTTGCTGTAAATTCTGTTATAGCAGCAGTTTCTACTGTACTTGCTGTAATTAATGATGTACCTACATTTATGAAAGCTCTACTATCATTAAGAACAAGTGTACTTGTTGTTTTCTGATTTGAACCAACAGTTACAGCATCATCTTGACCAATAGCCCATCCTATCCCAATAGGACTTGTGTCTACCGTGAGTATGATAGGCTGTCCATTAGAGTAATCAGGCCTCTTTAAGGTGGGGGCTGAAATCAGCAATTTCTTCAATTTTCGAATAGCTTGAATATGCTCTTTTTCCACATAAACCTTTGGCCTTTTCTGAACAGTTGATAAAGTTTTTTAGCAACATGAGCAAAGTGTGGGATCCAAATAAGATAGAAAACACACGCTCTAAGAAATCTTCTCACCTCCGAAACATTTGTGCATATTTTTCGCATTTTGCTGATGGCATCAATCTTGATTGGAGAAGGCTTTCGGCCATATGGGCCACACGTATTCCCAACCACAAGAACTTATTCAACTCCAAAAACAGATTTAGCTCCTGAAAGAGTAAGATGGAATTCTTCTAGTTTAGACAAGATTTGAGCACAATCATTAATATGATCAGAAACAAACTTGCGGCATCCAAGCTCATTGAGCTCTTCATTCTTCTCATGAATTTCACATCCTTTGATCGGTACATCATCAAGGAAAGGAAGAGTAAATTGGGGAATATAATCTCTCAATACTTTGTGCATGGCATTCATCATGTGAGCCATTGAATTTGTAACTCCTCGGGGTAGAGTACACATGTGGACTAACCCAGAGGTGTCTTCATTGTGGTAATGTCTCGGCTCTCCAAAGCAAGTTGAAATTGGTCATAGCCCGAATATAAATCACCCATGGAATAAATTGCTCTACCTGCAAAAGCCTCAGCAAATTCATCAACAATTGGCCTCGAACCAACATTTCTAATAGTGACTTTATTGACAGACTGTAAATCTTGAATGAATCGCAAAGATCCATTCTTCTTAGGTATGGTAAACCATCGGTTACAATACGGAGCTGAAGATGGCTCCAATATTTGCATCTTTATCTTTTCATTTAAAAGCTCCAGTGACTTAGGCAAATGAGCCCTTGGTACCGAAATTGGTTCAAGATTCCAAGGGATGTGTGGGACCGTGAAAATCACCATTGGTGCCACAACACTTGGATCCACACAGCCAATTTCATGAGGCTGAAATCAAAAAGATTTTCCATGTTTCTTTAATATCTACATAAAATCTTACTTTTCAACTGGCAAGAGAAAAGAGTATTCACCAATTTTTAACTCCCGTAAGCTTTCAGCTGTAAATTGGTGACCAATATCTTTGGGGTCACAAAGACTTGGCTGTTTGGATGCCCTTTCAGCCAGTTCCTCACTTTCAGAAGGTAGTGGAGTTGCCACTGGCTTGACCTTCTTATAAAATGTCTTGTACTTCGTTTCTACTCTTGCCTCATCCCTATTTGGTTGTCCAAAAGCTTCATGATCAGCAAATTTTTGAATTATGTCATAAATATCCAATGTGCATACCTGTATGGACTGATTTTCAGCATGAACAGCTGCATGTATTTCAGCCAATGTATCATTATAAATCAGCCCATAAAATAGTCCTGAAATTTCTCATAGAGACTTCTTGACATGACGTTGATCTTCGAACCATGGTCTATAAGGGAAATGCATGGGGTCTCTCTTTCTCCAATCTTGACAATAGTTTCGGTAGTCGCCCTTGCCCAATGGATATGGGAGTAGTGACTACTTGGAATAAAATGAGCATCAATCTCTTCTTGGATGTTGTGAAGACGAGCTTCTTTCTTATGCATGGGCTACTCTTTGGATTGAGAAGACCCCACCATAACATTCTCTACAATAGCTTCTTCAATTTCAGCTTCATAGATGTCTTCATCTTTGGCTTTTATGGCTGCAATCAATTCTTTGATTGCCTCCAATTGAATCCCTTGAGAATTCAGCTTCTCTTCATCCTGCAAATACACATGAAGAGCTTGCAAAAAAGCATGCATAGATTCTTCAGTTTCTTCACCAACATATTGTCTTTTCCATTTAATTACATCAATTATTACATCATGAAATCCTCATTTTGCAATTCTGAGAATTTCACCCAATGTAAATTCAATTTTGCTTCCAAGAATCCTTTCTTTGAGGATCCGCTTGAGATCCATCACAGTCTCTATGTCAGATTGTAGCTTGTAGCCAGGATGTTTGCCTTTTCTCTTTCCTTCCATCTCCTTTGCTTGTGGGGCATCTTCCATATCATGCTCTGGCGGTGGTGATGGATTTTCAGCAGCCTTCTGTTGATTCGGTTTACTTCTTGTCACACGTTTGGTTGGCCCTGAAGAGGAGGGACCGGCAACATCTTCTTCTCTTCTTCTCTTTTTTCTACCACAGCTTCTTGATTATTGATTTCAGCCAACCAAGCGAAAGCTGAAAATGAATCAACCAGCTCGGTCCATCCGGTTCTTCCTCGAATGCATTGACTGGTAATAGTCAAATCATCTTTGAACGTCTTGCCTCGCTCCATGCGATCTAAGGCCTGTATCCACACTTTAAATTTTACATAAGCTTTACATGCTTTAACAATCTCATTGGTTGGCTCAATTTGTAGCCCATAGGTAGCTGCATCAACAACTGCATAGGCTGTTCTTGTTGCTAGATCCTTTTGTCTTTTCTTCATACCACCATTATCAAAATTTGGCTCAAGAGGAAGCCCAGTTTCGGTCACATGAATTTTACCATCCTTCCAAAAAACTAATTTTTGCACCTTAGCTTCACAGAATGCACTGCACTCCCTTTTATCATGCTGTAGGCTGTCACACCAGATACAATGTCTTTTGAAGCTTTCTTGTATGGGTCTTTGGGCAACTGTCCGTCCTCTCCTTCTTTCACACAAAAAGTGGACCATATAGGTCACTTACTAGTACACAAGTCTCTTACAACCATTACTTCATGTCCCATACAAATCAAATGAACTTTGGGCACTCTTCTTGACTTCCAAGGAAATACACCTCATGAACCAATGTGACATAACCTGTAAACTGTCAATTACCACTTGTTGATCAAGTTGAAGGTCCTCATAGAATTAATTTTTGTCAATTTACATGATACAAACTGAAAATTGTATGACAATTTACAAAGGAACTTATGAGATTAAATGGCATCTAAGACAAATATAGGGGAATAATGACTGAATTATGTATGAAAGTTTCTCATGTGAATCCTAATGAAGTTCTTCTGCAAACATAAGAACTACATGTTTTTTGCCATGAACAGAAAACCCTTTGACAACGACATCCTGACATCCTGCAATGAATTTCAAAATTCCTTAAGCTTTTTAATATAAAGCTTAAAGTTTAATCTTTATTAAGGCTAAAGACTCAATCTTTAATCTCTTCCATAGTGGGAGAGTCACACCGAGCTATTCCCAAAATAGTTTCGAAAACTCTAGCAAGCCTTTGTTCACACATGCACTTTGACAGAGTTGATTTCTAACAAGCAGACTGTCACACATAGTCTATTTCTTGCTTGGAAGAAGAATGTCATCAATTTCCATACCCATTGTCATAGCCCGTAGGGTTGAAGGTCACCATAGGGGTTTGGCAAGAGAAGAATATATGGGCTTTCAAGAGCTTAGACTCCGAAGATGGTAGAGTTAAGAGAAGGGTCGACGGTTTCAAGCCAAGTTCTTGAAGATAAGAGACAATAGGGTGAAAGTAGATTTAGGGAGAGGAGTAGACGGAAGAGAAGGGGTTCGAATAAATTGAAGACATAGAAGAATACTAAAAAAAAGAATTAGAAAATGTAGAAGAATACTAACAGAGATGAAGCATGTCAGTTTCTTTCAGCATTATGAGAAGATATAATTCTAATAGATAAAAATGTATATAAAATAATACATTTCTGTATGCTGCTCAGATCACCAATCTGATGCTTCCAATGGCTCCATAAGGGGGATAAAATACCAGCATACTAGTACACCTGGCCAGAATTCTACCATATCACTCCTTTATCTTCCCCTTCGGAGTGCTGTTCACTGCCTGAAAACAACGATCGAGCATCGCACGATTTCGTCAATCTCTCTTTTTACATAAAATCCTCTCAAATTGGCTGAAAGCTACATGCTTTCTTTTACATATTATCCTAATCTAGAAGTTATCTATAGTTTTGTGGATTTTTACAAGAGGTAATATCTAGAATATCAAAAATTGGCTAAAAACTTGTCCAAAAAAATCTAATATTTTGAACCATGGATACTAACACTAATACCTAAAGTTGTATTGGCTCTCTAAATCTAAAAGGAAGCCACACTCTAGATTTTTTTACACGGTATGAGCATAGCAGCACAACACCATGACAAAAGTAAGATCGTAAAAGCAAAAGCCATTTAAAAAAACGCCTTGTAAACCCAAATTTGAGCTACGCTCATCCTCCTAATGAGATTTCGAGTGTGTGAGGTTGTTTGAGATTTTTGCAAGATGTTTGATCAAAACATGGAAGATTTTATGGGTGAAGATGATTTACCAAAATTGACCATAGAGCAAAAATTGGATCTAATTATGTCAAGAATCGCGTGGTGGAGGGACTTGCTCAAGATGCTGCGCCGAACACACACAGAATGCACAAGGAGAAGCTCACTCATGAGACAAGAAGAGAGATGGAGGCAAAAACGTTTTCTTGCTGATTTTTTCTTCTTATTCCACACACTTTACAATGTACACAAAGAATAGATAAGATACAACATAAAGGAAAGTGGCCTACTAAGTCAAACAATGCATAATCGACTACACTAGTCAACTGGTGCTATAACTATGCCAGCTGTAAATAGGTGTAACAACCTGAATATAATAAGTAATGAGTCAGTGGCCATGTGTGAGTCATAATGACCACCGACGTACTAAGTGTAGACATGTAGACCCATCTAGCCAGGCGGTCCATCATCAATGTCCGCATGTGTTGAGCTTGTCATCTCAACACTCCCCCTCAAGCTCAACTACATCTCTGCGACTCTAAGTAAGCTTCAAAACTTTTGAAGCTTCTCTATACCCAATGCCTTTGTGAAGATGTCAGCTATCTGATCCTGTGTGCTGACATACACCAAGTCAATCTCACCTGTTAGTACCTTCTCTCTCACAAAGTTATAGTGTACCTCAATATGTTTTGTCCTGGCATGGAACATAGGGTTCCTAGCCAACTGTATACTGCTCATGTTGTCATAATAAATGACAACTGGACCTTCCATCTGCACATCCAAATCAGCCATTAACTTTTGTAGCCATACTACCTCACATGCTGCAACAGCAACACCTCTATACTTGACAAAGCAACTGTAGATTGCTTTTTGCTGCTCCAAGCAATTGCTGCACTACCAAGAGAGAACATGTATCCACAGGTAGATATTCTATCAGACATATTACCAGCCCAATTTGCATTTGTGTATCCAAACACCTGTACATCTGTACCTGCCTCATAGAAAAGTCCATAATGTAATGTGGACTTCACATATCTCAATATGTGTCTGACTGCATCCAAATGTGGCTTTCTAGGTACTTGCATAAACTGACTCACAAGACCAACAACATAGCTCAAGTCTGGCCTTGTAATGGTCATGTAGATCAAACTCCCCACTATCCTCCTGAACATAGTAGGGTCTTCTATCTCATCCCCAACATCAGCACTCAACTTTACATTTTGCTCCAACGAAACTGAAAGTGGTTTGCATGCTATAATACCATACTTGGACAACATATCCAAGCCATACTGTCTTTGGGATAGCCATATACCATCATCACATCTGATCACCTCAATGCCAAGGAAGTACCTTAGCTCACCTAAATCCTTCATCTCAAACTTCTTCTTCAAAAAATCATTGACTTCAGCAACCCCACTATCACTATCACCTGTAATAATCAAGTCATCCACATAGATGACTATGATAACCAAACCTGCATCTCCCTTTCTCACATAAAGTGAGTGATCAACATCAGAAACATAAAAGCCAATATCGACAAGATACTCTCTGATCTTGTCAGACCATGCTCTAGGTGCTTGCTTGAGCCCATAGAGCGCCTTCTTCAACCTGCACACATACGTGGGATGCTCTAAATCTTCATAACCTGTTGGCTGATCCATATACACTTCTTCCTACAAATCACCATGCAAGAAGGCATTCTTCACATCCATTTGCTAGAACCTCCAACCTTTGGCTATTGCCAAAGCAATCACACATCTGACAGTTGCCATCCTAGCAACTGGACTGAAGGTTTCATCATAATCTATGCTATATATCTGGGCATAGCCTTTTGCAACTAGCCTAGCTTTGTACCTACTAATAGAACCATCTGCATTGTGCTTAATCTTATAAACCCATTTACATCCAATAGCTTTCTTGCCCTTCGGCAATGATACTAGATCCCAAGTCTTATTAGCCTCTAATGCAGCCATCTCCTCATCCATTGCTGCATCCCAATGAGTATGACCAACAGCATCCTCAAAACAAGTGGGCTCAACATCCTCAACTAGTTTCACCATATAAGCATAATGGTGAGCTGCATAACCTTCAAAACCAAATCTTCTAACAAGGCATCTGACCCTGCTAGATCTGCGTACCACCGGATCACTCAATGGAGCCTTTACATTATTATGAGCTCTCTGTACACCTGGTGTCTTGACAGAAGGAATACCAAGCTCATCATCTAAGCTCTCCGAGCCACTGGAGTCTCCATCAAGAACTGCATCAATGCCATCTGACACTTTATTCTTTCCTTTGTCTTTACCTATAGTGCTACTAGATGCACATGAAGATGTAGAGGTACTCCTTAGTCTCCCAGACCAAGGACTACTAGATGATGTCTCTGGTCCATTAAGAGTCCGTGATTCTTGCTTTTCAACCTGCACATGAGTGTCATGATCATGATCATCATCCAATGCATCACCACTAGATGCATACCAACTGCTCATTTCATCAAAGATGACATCCCTGCTCACTCTGAACTTACATGTGACAGGGTTATAACAACGATACCCTTTCTGCTCTAAAGAGTATCCAATAAAGATACACTTTTTAGCCTTTGGATCCAGTTTCTTCCGCAACTCATCTGGCACATGAACATACGCAATGCAACCAAACACTTTCAAGTATGAGACATCAGGCTTCTTACCTGTAAAACATTCTTCGGGGGTCATACCATGAACTGCAGCTGTGGGAGTTCTGTTCATAATATAAACAGCAGTATGAACGACCAAAAATGATTAGGCATATTCTTTTCAGCCAATCAAGGCATGTGCAACTTCTGCAATATGCCTGTTTTTCCTTTCTGCAACCCCATTTTGCTGTGGAGTATACCTGCATGTGAACTGTCTCTTTATCCCATGAGACCTCAGAAAATCACTGAACTCATTCGAGAGGTACTCTCCCCTCCATCTGACCTCAAGTACTTTACTTTCAAGCTTGTTTCTCTTTCAACTGCAGCCTTGAAAGTTCTAAAGTGCTCAAATGCTTCACTCTTTTCCTTTATAAAATATACCCACAGCTTTCTAGAACAATCATCAATGAATGTGACAAAGTATGAACTGCCTCCAAGAGATACATTTTGTGTAGGCCCCCAAATGTCTGTATGCACAACATTAAGGATATTTTTGCTTACATCTCTGTCATGTGAAAAGGGTTGTCTTGCCTACTTACCAAACTTACATGCTTCGTATACCTTATGAAATTCTGCAACTCTAAATGTAGGCAAACCTGTAACTAACCCTTTGGACTGCATTAATTTCAGCCTTTGTACATTTGCATGTCCAATGTGTTTGTGCCAAATTTCAATGTCTGCAACAACACCTTTTCCTTTAGCATACATAGTAGCATTCGTAGTAGGAATTCTAGCATCCAGAGTAAACATACATCCAACTCTACTTCCCTTTGCAACTAACCTGCACTTGTCATTGAAGTCTTCTACAAAGCAACTCTTTGCATTAAATCTCACTTGCAGCCCTTGCTCTACCATTTGACCGACTGACACCAAGTTCTTTGTAATAGATGGCACATGTAATATATCTGAAAAACTCTTTGTCTTACCATCATGCAAGGACAAGGGAACTTTTCCAATATGTGAAATTGGGTGGCATGAATCATCACCCGTCTACATATAACCTGCATTTTGCAAATTTTGCATCTCTCCAAACCATTCTGCATGGCTGGTCATATGATTGGATGCACCTGAATCAACATACCAAACATCATCATGTGTTCCCTTTCCTATAACAGCATTCATCATATGCTGCATAACAAACAGACGTTCATTTTTGTCTTCATTCTGTCGTGAAGACGATGCATAGTTTCCTTGCTGCAACTTACCATTGTGAATATCATCTTTCTTAGCATAACATTGGGCTGCAATATGACCTGTTTTGCCACAGTAGTGACACACAATACTAGAGTTGTTAGAACCTCTGTTCTGCCATCCACCTCTTCCTCTAAAGCTCCCCCTGCCTCTAAAGTTACCACGACCTCCTGAAACCTGCATATCGCCAAATTGCTGATTCAATCTATTTTACTGGTTGTCACTACCACGTCTTGTACCATAGCCTCTTGAAGAGAACCTGCCACGTCCCCTTCCTGAATTGGAGTAGAAAGCTTGGACCTGTTTACCACTTCTTTCAAATGTCTCACTCTGCATGTTGATCTCTTCAGTGATCATAAGGGAGACCAACTCATCGAAATCTGGAAATGGCTTTCTAACATATATGGAAGTTACAAAAGACTTCTAATCCTTTTCATTGTTAAGTCCACCCAAGGTAGACGACACCAAATCATCATCATTGGGCATTGCATCAATCGCTGCCAAGGCATCTGCAATGCTCCTTACCTTCAGTGCATACTCATTGATAAACATCTTCCCTTTCTTCAATGTATTCAACTCTTGCTTGAGTTGAATCTTTCGTGCCTTTGTATTTACATAAAACATACTTTCAAGTATGGTCCAAGCTGCATATGAATTCTTTGCATTTCTAATGTGTCCCAGCATATTATTGTCAATTACTGCAGACAACCAATACATGACTTTTTTATCTTTTGCATTTCATTTCTTCCGTGCCTTTGTCTCTTATGTAGTTGGAGGATCACTCGCCTTCGGCTCATTTTCTTCACCTGAAACAAACTCGTAGAGGCCTTTTCCAATAAGGAAGTTCGTGATACGGAACTTCCATGAAGGGTAGTTATTCTTGTCGAGCTTCTCAATGATAGGGCTTCCACTATTCTCTGCCATTATTACAAAATTAATACCAAACAACAAGCAAATCTTCTGCAACTCTCGACCTGTAGTGCACAGCAATACACCAGACAACCTTTTTCACTGTCTGCTCAACAATACATGCAACTTGCAACTAGTTTATAGATAAACCTTGTGTTTACTCGCTGGTAAACACCTTTAAACTTACAGATCTGAAATTTGCAACCTGCGTACCCACTTTTGGTCAATACAGTCGAAGTCACAATGTACCCTGAAACTACTATCCGCAACCTTGCGGCTCTAAAACAGGACTTGAAACGGCCTCAGATGCCCAAAAACGGCGCACACCAAATTTCACTACAATCTGAGATTTTTGCTCTGCTCTGCTTCCGGTGCCTCCACATGCACTATCCAAGAGAAAGAGTGGAAGGATGGGAGAGCTTCTTACCCGTGGCTTGCTTGCTCGAACCTTGCTTCTTCTCCTTCACTTCAACCTTCGAAATTAGCCTCTCTCAATGGCACGGCTCTGATACCATGTCAAGAATCGCGTGGTGGAGAGACTTGCTCAAGATGCTGTGCCGAACATACACAGAATGCACAATGAGAAGCTCACTCAACATAAAGGAAAGTGGCCTACTAAGTCAAACAATGCATAACCGACTACACTAGTCAACTGGCGCTATAACTATGCCAGTTGTAAATAGGTGTAACAACCTGAATATAATAAGTAATGAGTTAGTGGCCATGTGTGAGTCATAATGACCACCGACGTGCTAAGTGTAGACGTGTGGACCCATCTAGCTAGGCGGTCCATCATTAATGTCCGCATGTGTTGAGCTTGTCATCTCAACAAATTAAGATGCAACTTCAAGAAGAGCGAAAATCACATCAAAATTTGCAAGCACAACTAGCTATACTTCAATGATCCACTATTGATTAAGATAGAGCACAACCCAAAGATGTTATTCGACGTACGATTGATGCGACACTCGAAGCACAGTCTCTTAGGAAAGAAGCAAAGATAAGTAAAAAAAATTTCAAATTCCGTACGTTTAATGGACAACGTGATGGAAAATTGTTTTTACTTTCATTAATCAATTTGATGATTATTTCCATGAAGAGAGCAATATGCTAAAAAAGATAAACTTAAATGCGTCACTAACCATTTAGTAGACAGAGCATCATTATGGTGAATTGTTGTCCACAAGAGTATTGATTGTCCCTCTACTTGGGAGGCCTTTCAATTTTTTTTTTTGTAGAATTTTCTTCCACCTTAATTCCATAAAAAAGAAATCAAATAGTGGGATCTTCTGTAAGAAAGAGATCGCGAATCCATCCCGCAATACACCGAATGTTTCTGGAATGCCTTACTATAACTTCGAATACTTGAAGATGTTCTTGAGGCGATCCACAAGTGTAAGTATATGTCCGATTTGCTTGGTCATTTTTATGCGGAAGTGAACACGTTCAAGCCAAAGACGTTGGAGGATACGATTTCTTTAGTGCATGATACTGAAGATAAAATTCGTGGACGAGAAAAGCGACCATAACAATTTTCGACTAATGGTAACTTTGGTATAAATCAATTTAATTCTAACTTTCAAATATTCAATCAAAATCTCTTTTTTCCTTCTTCTTTCCATAAACCCTAGACTCGACCCCTTGCTTTACCATCAAACACAAATTCAAACCCTAAGCCTTCTCTCTAGTAGCCAAATCCCAACATACCCAAATTTCTAGCCATTACCAATAATGTTTCCAAAGCAAAGTCTATAGTTTGCTACAAGTGTCAACAACCTGGATACTTAGCAGTATTGTCAATCCAAGAAGCCAACTATTCAAATCAATTACTTGGGAGAGCGATGAAATACGAAGACCATGAACATATGCCAGACTTCACTAAAGATGATAATGATATCGGCGATGCTTCATATACTTTACTAGGTATGCCAAATTCTCATTCATTAATAATGATGAAATGTTTTGTGCATGGTTAAGAAAAGATTTTTTTGCATGATCATGGAAGCATGCATGATTTTATTTCTGGGAAGTTGATAAAAGAATTGAATTTACCTACTGTTCCAACTCATTATTGCATAAAAGCTGGATTCTTAGGCACTAGATACAATGGTACAAAAGAAGTTCATGATTTAGAAATTAAAATTGTCAATTATGTTGAGCATAAAAATTTCTTGGTTGTGCCTTTGCAAGCTAGTGATATTATTTTAGGAATGCCTTGGCGTCACAAATATAATCTCGACATAGATTATTCCACACATTCCATGTAAACTTATTCCAATAAAAAACAAATCACATTACATGGAATGCACACCTTTGATAATTTTCCCTTGCTTAGGCTAAATGTGCATTGCAAAAAGATAGCAAATCATACTTAGTATGGGTGAATGAAATTCAAGCTAAGGAAAAATTCTTTCACAATTAAAAGATTGTTTTGTTGTTGATTTACCCCCTGGTTTACGACCTACACGTCCTAAATATCATAAAATAGAATTAATTCCTAGTTCTCAACCACCATGTAAAGCACCTTATAGATATAATCAGATTGAGCAAAAAGAAATCCAAGCACAAGTTGGAGAACTGTTGAATTGAGGACTCATTAGGCCCAATAGTTCTCCTTTTGGTGTACATATCCTATTAGTTAAGAAGAAAAATAATACCTATAGAATGTGCATTGACTATCGTGCCCTAAACAAGATCACTATTAAGAATAGATATCCGATCCCTAGGGTAGACGACCTCATGGATAAACTACAAGGAACCACTATTTTTAGCAAGATAGATCTCAAATCTAGATATCATCAAGTACGATTGGATACACTTAACATTTTCAAGAGTGCATTTAGAACTCAATTTGGTCATTATACATTTCTTGTTATGCCTTTCGGTTTGACTAATGCACCAGCTACATTCAGTTGTATAATAAATCAAATATTTTTGAAGTATTAGAATTGTGTGATTGTTTTCTTTGATGATATATTGGTTTTCAGTAAGAATGAGAACTAACATTGTGAACATCTATCTTTGGTTTTCAAATTATTGAAAGAGAATCAATTATATGCTAACCCTCACAAGAGTGAAATTTTTCAAACCTAAATTGAATACCTAGGTCACATTGTTTCTTTTGATGATATTAGTATTGATCCTAAAAAGATGGAAGCAATTTTGAATTGGCCAATCCCTAAAAATGTGCATGAGCTACGTTCTTTCTTAGGTCTTGCCAACTTTATAGAAAAATTTAAAGAAAATTTTCATTGCTTGCATTGCCTTTAACAAAAATTTTAAAGAAATGTATTGTATATCATTGGTGTGATAATCAGCAAAAGTCTTTTGATTTACTAAAATATGCTTTAACACACGCACCTATTTTGCAATTACCTAATTTTAATCGACCATTCTTTCTAGTAGTCACTGATGCTAGCAGATCAAGAATATGAGCTATTCTCATGCAAGATTCGCATCCCATAGCCTATTCTAGTTGCAAACTTAAACCCTCTGAATTGAAGTATTCTATCTATGATAAAGAATTGCTAGTTGTAGTTCAAGCCTTACGTCAATGGAAACACTATCTAATGGGATCTGAATTTATGATCAAAACTGACCAACAAAGTATCAAACATAATTTTAGTCAGTCATAAATTTTTAATTGTCATATTAAATAGGCTACTTTGATTCAAAGTTTCCATCCACTTATCCAATATCAACCCGGAAGAGAGAACATTGTTGCCGATGCATTGAGTAGAAGACCAAGTATCCATAATATTTCTGTTCTATCTTTTAATATCCTTATTCCTATGAAGGATACCTATGACTATGACCCCAGTTTTCAAGCTGATTGGAATAAATTAGTTGCTAATAACTGGATTCCAATTGATTCTTTGTCTTATTCTGATGGATTTATGTTTTATGAGAAAAGATTGTGTGTCACTGTTCCATTTAGATCATTTGTGTTGCATGAAATTCATTGTTCTCCATATCAAGGCTATAGAGATATTATTTCCACTTTAAGAACATTGGTTGAAGATTTTTACTGGCCACAAATAGAATCTGATGTTTCTAACTTTGTTTTTGAGTGTTTAATTTTCCAAAGAGTCAAGTGACACCATGGTAAGCAATATGGTTTGTTAATGCTTTTACCAATTCCTGAATGTCCATGGGAACATATTTCAATGGATTTTATAACTGGTTTGCCTAATACACAAGCTAATCACGGTATGATTTGGACTATAGTAGATTGATTTAGCAAACAAGTATATGTCTTACCATACAAGAAAACATTAACTACATCTCAAGTTGCACAATTGTTTTTGAAGACTGTTTTCACTAACCATGGTTTGCCAAAAGTTATATTTCTGATTGTGATTCTAGATTCTGTAACAAATTTCAGACTACTTTGTTTGCTAATTTAGGTACTAAGATTGATTTCTCATTTGCATTTCATCATGAAACCAATGGACAAATAGAAGCTACTAATAGTATAATTCTAAATCTTTTGTGTGCATACACAATTTCAAAACCACAAACATGGGATACACATTTGCATCTATTTCAATTTGCATACAATACTACACCCTATACAGCTACTCAAAAAACACATTTTGAAATCATTTATGGACATAGATTGCCTACACATGTTACATCATTGTCAAATAAAATTAAAGCTGTTGATGATATTGCCAATACACATGCTACTATTTTTGCTGAAGTTAAAGATATGATTGCCAAAGCCCAGCAATCATACACTATCAAGCTAATAAGAAAAGAAAAGCCATGAGTTTCAATATTGATGATTATGTTTGGTTACACATTGAAAAGAGAAGATTGCAAAGTGTTGAGAAACACCCAGTTGTTAAGTTAGAACCTAGATTTTATGGACCTTTCAAAATAATTCATAAGATCAATGACAATGCATTTAAATTAGAACTACCCCAACACTGGAAGATACATAATACTTTTCATATCAGTTTGTTACGACCTTTTAGAGGCCAATTACCTCTTCACCCTGTCTATAAAAACCCTCCTTTGTTAGAAGAAGAAACTAAAATACTTGAACTTGAAACTATTTTAGACACTGACTTTCTGACCACTAGAACTGGTCGTAGATATTCTAGATATTTAGTTAAGTTTAAAAGTCATCTTGTTGAAGAAGCCCAATGGATGCACGCCCACGACCTAAGTACTTACCCCTCATTGCTCGCTCCACATTGAGCTAATAGCAATTGAGGACAATTGCTATCCCACCTCGGGGATATGATGCCAAGAGGTATATTCCACAGTGGATTTCGTGAGGTTTTTCGATGGAGTTCGTAAAACTAGAGGCATATTCCACGGTGGATTTTGTGAGGTTTTTTGGTGGATTCCGTAAAACTATATGTATTTGCTAGGGCTCATATACAACATTGATTCCTTGTGCGAGAAGTTGATGGGGACGCATATCCTTTTCGGGCTTTATATTAATTTAATGTGCACGTGGGTGATTCCACAAAATACATATTTAAATTAATGAATGTTTATGAGTTTAGAGTGCACTCGTATTAAATTAAGGCTAGGATAGAGTTCCAACCTATTTAATTATTTTGTAGCTGAAGACTGCTAAGTATTCACTTTTGTGGGTTTTATCTTATTATTTTCTAACAATTGTGAATGCTTTAGTTGATGTGTAGAGAAGGCAGTGGTGGCATTGGGAAGCACAAGGTGATGGCATGTATTTAGATTACCTACAAGAAATTATCATTTTTTATGGACGCGTGCCTTATTACTAAAGCCGTGGCATCAATATTTATTTAGGCGTGCTTATTTATTAAAGCACTTGATAAATATTTATTATTTTGCATGCGCATAGGTGCTCATTAAATATTCTATTATTTGACATTATATTTTGGGCACATCCCGACTTTTGGGGTGCCCAAACACTTTACTCCTTATTTGGGTAAAAGCAAACACAAAAGCCAAAAGCATGCTAATTGTAAATTGGGCTATTTTTGAGCTTGGAGATTAATAAATTTATAAATACATGCCTTGTGAAGCGCTCACACAAGGCATGGGGGGAGATTGCACCCAATTTATCTTTTTGTCTCATGTTGTGCAAACTCTTTTCTTACTTTAATGAAGCTTTTGTAGAGTTCTTTGATCTTGGGGACCTTCCGAAGTTCACTATGCGTGCATATACCATCCGATATGTGCACCAGGTATGCCCTATGTGCAAGAAGATATGTAGGGTGTTTGCAATGTGCACTATAAAGGGATTCTCAAGGATGACTCCATTAGTATGGTGCAAGGTAAGCATGCTAGTATACGTGTACTAGAGTAGAACACTAATGTGTAGTGCAGTAGAGTAGCACCCTAGTTTATTGCACTAAGGTGTAGTGCACTAGAGTTTAGTGGTAGTGCACTAAGAGTGAATGCAAGTATGTGTGATGGTATAGTGCATCCTAAGATATGTGTGCACAAGGTGCAAGGTGAGTGCAAATGTGCATAGGTGTGCAATGTGCAAGCAAGATGCACAAATGATGTGCACAAGATCTCATGCATGAGGGGTGGTACTAGTGCAAGGGATGGTTCTAGTGCATGTGTGCAAGGGTTTATACTGAGGGTGCATGAGTTCATTAGGTTTATTGCACTATGGTGCACTAATGGATAGGTACACGAGTACTCTAAAGGAATATAAGATTAAAAATAAGAACTTATGTAAGCAAACATACATTATTGCTTTGACACTCATCTCTCCTGCAACAAGTAAAATACACGAGAATCTCCAAACTATCTCCTCAAACATAATTCTTCGGTGAAAGAACCAATAGAAAAATACTATTTGAAATACCATTAATAGGATTTGAAGAGCTAGAAAATATGAGCTTATGGGATTGGTATGACTCTAAGAAGATGATTTCATTGTTGGGTTGGGCTTTCAACCTTAAGGGTTTATCCAAAGGAGGTTATTCGTAGTGACTAAGTCAACTACTAGCCCTTAGACCCTTAGCTTCTCTTTTTCTTTAGATGGTTTGCTGGGGTGTTTACTATTATTAGGAAGATCCACCACAATGTGCGTGTTAAGACATGTTTTCCTTCATGCCTTCTCATTGATTACCACACATATTGTCGAGAGCTCACTTTTCGATAGGCATTCAAACTCAATGAGATTCTTGGTCTAAGATTTCTTGCACTCCCAATGCTCTTATACATCATTTTGTAGACTAGGAATGAAGAAGTCAACTAATAAGATTGCATTTGTTCCATAAGTTAACTTGAAGAAACTTAGTTATTGCCCTAGGACTCGGGTAAGCTACTCATGAATATATGTGTGCATCACGTGGGTTCAAAATAAGGTATTTTTAAAATACTATTTTTATACATTTTTTACATACAAAATGGTATAATATAAAGGGGTTATTTACAGATTGAATAGAGAAGGGTTATATTTTATTCAAGAATAATTCACAGATAAGGATATTTATAAGTAGGACTTGAATGCACGTGATGTAGAGGATATACATGTAGTAACTTCCGCGAGCCCTAGGATCACTCCCTCAAGGGACCCTTGCCTTAGCCAATTTTGTTAGACAGTCAATTTCACCACAGTGATTTATTTCACTTGTGAGTATTGGATTGTAGGGCTAATCAATATGCCACTTCTCAAAGGGAATAGCATATTATAGGTATTTGTTCCATTTTATTATTTTGGATTCTCATTTTCACGTAGCCCTAACACTTGTCATAGTGCTTAATGAATCTCATTGTGTCAGTAAAAAGAGTTGGTCACCTCAATTGAGACTTAAGAACCTTCCTTGTGGTGGGTTCTCCACCATCGAAGTATCCTCCTACACTCTCCTCATGTGCTTTAGTGAGCACACCATACATCTCATTTTTGCATATGTATATTCTCCATAAACCATATTGGCCTAGCTGATACAATTGACCTATGATTAGTAGTGCTAAGTCTTAATGTTAAGATGCCTAAGTTAAGCCTTCTTAAGTGGATGATTAGAAAGTAACATCATATTGGGGAATATGGGAATTTCCCATAAGTTTGGGACACATGGTCAAATCTTTGGATTTGTCATAACTTGAGCACTATAACTCCAAATCAAGCGCTCTATAGCTCAACAGATTCCATTTTTCAAGCACTTTCCAATGATAGGTCACACCATATGGTTCTGAGAAACTTATAGGCATGTTATCCGGGTGCCACCTTTTTAGTATTCAAAAAATGGAAATTGGGAGATTCCCAAACTCACTAATATCATGTTAAGTCCTTTATCGAGTATCTCAACTATGTTTTTGGCCCAATATAGAGCAAGGTTTACTTTTTACAAATCTTTCTTTGTTTAAATTTTAAACAAGTGGACATCTGGCAGATCATCCATGATACTTTTCGTATGGTTTCTCTATTCATCCCTTGTGGCATGTGGTTTGCCATGTAATGTTGTTTGCCCTTATGGTTAACAACAACAAAGAAGTAAAATTTCAAAAAAATTTAATAACCATCAAGTTTTCTATCCTATCTCACATGATATATTAACAAGATAAAGTGTGATGTGGTGATCTATAAAGAAGATGAATGGTAGTGATGACAAGAGATAATGGTAAAACTTTTTACTACAAATATTATTACCAAGCCTTCTTATTTGGTGGTGAAATAGTTCATTTCAATATCAGTGAGCTACCTACTCATGAAGCTCATTGAAAAATCCATATTATATTGTCTAGGGTGGCACAACACTATTCTCATAATAGATTTTGATGCATCAATATGTATATGAAAGTTTATCGACTAGTCTAGGTCTCATAAGATAGAAGCTACTATAAGAGCCTTCTTCAAAGCTTATATATGCACTGGCATTCACTAATCTACTCAAAGACAACCAAACATTTGTGTCATTGCTGTCACAGGCAAACCGCCAAGACTCACGGATAGCTTATTACTTCAAGCATTTCAAGCCGAGAGCTATGACTACCTCTCACATAGCCATGTGCACTCTTCCGCACACAAATGTAGTGAGATTACCTTCAAATCCAATCGAGTACCTCCTCCCATAAATATGTCGATGGCTCCGTGATTCAAGATGCGACCGCAAAGTCCATCTTCAAGCTCCGAGCTTCAACCTCTATAGCTATGCACACAAGAAGGGGGAAGAGAAGAAGATAATAATTAAGAGAGGAGAAGAAGAGCTTCTCCATAGTCCCTCACTCCCTCCCACACACTCTCTCCCTCTCTCACACTCCCTCTCTCATGCACATGAAGGAAGTAAGAGCAAGAAGAAAGAAGAGAGCAAGTTTTGCCACACGCAAGAATAAGCTTACTTTCTCATTTCTTGACTTATATACATACACTTATCCTTTCCTTGGGTGGCTATCCCCTTTTTGGTCCAGCCTTGTACTCTACTTTTTTTTCTCCCCCTATTAGCATAGGCCTCAACCCGTGTCTCCTCTCACTCTTTACAATTTGCATAGAAGAGAACCTGCCACTCTTTTACAAAATGAATTGCAATGCACTCGACACTTTTCTTGCTATTATATTATGGTGCGCTTACTATTGTGTGCTTTCTTTTACATTCAAGGCTTTTTCTTGCACTTCATGTCTTGAGATTTTTCTAGGTGTACCTTTCTCCTCCATCTTCCTCTTGCCTTGGGACTATCTCCCATTTCCGATTTTTTGGATTTTCCATATTGGTCTTCTAAGGGTGTAACATTACCCCTCCTAGCTCGGTGCCAATCCCATGGCACCTGAGGGTACGGGCTAAGTTTGCAGAGGGTTGATGAGAAATAATGCTTGGGATCATTGGGGAGGTAGACCACATTAAGCATGCTTTGTGAAGTGAGTTTGGGAGGTTATGGGAGGTTACTGATGGCGAAGATAGATGATTGATCGATGAAGGCCTCCGTAGGTATTGGTTTGCAACACCATCTTACAATGATTTCTGAAAAGAAAAGGAGTGCACTTCCTAGGGAATCGTATTTACATTATTGTAGAGTGCACTATGCAAGTGATGGTGGAGCTGGGAGATGGGTCATAGGCAATGGGTCATAGGCAAGCCTATTAAGGTGTTGTCCTATACTCTCACCTATACTTGAGGACCCAGTTCGTGTAAATGGAGGTATTGTGTGTGACTTAGGGAGAGAGGTCTATCAATCATGTCTTGCCCTTAACGTGCCCTAAGTTGTGATGTGGGGGAGGGGCTAGGGTGGTCCCTTAGTGCGGTGCTTGTGATGCTCATAGAGTACATATGGGCTAATTTCATTGTTGTGTTTATTTTCTTTCCAATCCTTGCATTCTTGTCTTGTTCCTTCTTCTTTTTGTCCTTTTTTTTTATCTTTTTCATTTTTTTCATTTTTTTTTTGAATTATAAAGGGAGCACACTAAGAAGCATCTTGTTCATGAGTAGGGGCCATGCTGTTGCATGATA
This sequence comes from Lygodium microphyllum, assembly GCF_053477565.2. NCBI lineage: Eukaryota > Viridiplantae > Streptophyta > Polypodiopsida > Schizaeales > Lygodiaceae > Lygodium > Lygodium microphyllum. The sequence continues at coordinate 117,294,720 of NC_141139.1, forward strand.
GCTTGAGGGCTTTGCTTCTGAGGGTTATGCTCTTAAGATACCCCTTTAAGCTAGCTCTTACATTGAGTGGAGTAGATGACAAAAATAGATGGTTACCCCTAGTGAATCTACTGTTACTCATGTTTTCTAAGAGGCTCATACAAAATGCTGGCAAGAGGGTGGCTCTCATCATGAGGCACACCATTACACAGCTATCTATCCTAGCATTGATATAAAAAAAGAGGGGTGGCAACCACTCTTCCTCTGTAGTAGGTTTCCATTTTAATAATATTCACAATAGATGGAGATAGTTACATGTAGTAATGAAGGTAGGATCGTGACCAAAGGAGAAGTCCTCGAAGAAACCTGCTATGGATGGATGAAGGTCCCTTTCGATGAAGATTAGACTTTCTTTAGGGGTTGGGGCATTTACATTGTAGATCAGAGGGAAGTCCTACCTACCATGCACCTCTTGATTGAAGTAAACTCTAATCGTTCTCTTGGGTAGGGCATATAGGTAGGATCATCCCATTCATGCGATAGGGTGTTGCAAAAAGCCATCCAAGCCTCTAAGTTAGAGTCCCATATGTTTTTGTGCCACCTAGGCTAAGCCTCATAGCCCTCCACCCTCCAAGGTCTCTCCACCACCTTATCTTCCTAATAATTTGTAGGTTCTTGCTACCACCTTGTGGGGTGTCTCCTTCATTTCTCTAGCCATCTCCTTGTTGAGATATCGAGCTCCACTCGTGATACGCCAGGGTAACCGTTGTGTATTTATGTCACCGACTTGTCAGTTGTTGCAGACGCGGTTGGTACACCGCCCATGAATAATAGCTACATGATAGCTATCCTTATCTACTCTAGTTCGTGGCTCAGTTAGTATGCCACCTTAGTTAGTTGAGTCTGGTTTGAGACCCATATATAGGGTTCTTCTATTTCTTTGTACGAGAGTTCTTTTGGCTTACACAACTAAGAAGAGGAAAACTGTTTTCAACCTCCACCCTTGTGTGTATTTCCCCATTGTGCAAGCAAGAAAGCTTCAAGTGAGACTCCTTCCTTCTCTCCCACAATCTTGATACTCCTTTCTAGGCTTACTAAAAGCTTAATGGCATTATCCACCACAATTGGAGATAGTACTCTATCCAATGTACGAGGGAAGGTGAAGGAGAACTCAAAAGGATGGACACAGTTTTCCCATTGCTCCCACACTACAAGTTCATGTCCCTAGTTGATAGGGTTGTACTCCTCGCTTTGAGGAATAGCCACATGTGCAACTTGCAATGTCTTGGCTTGGAGCATTCTGCAAGCAAGTTTTAATTTTTCTTTGCGTTTGTGCCTCATCTCCACCAAATAGGATGGTCCCTTTCCATAATTTTCCACCTACCAATACCACCTATTGTAAGCCTATAAAAGGCACTCATCCCCACACTCATTTCATCTATCCTTCTCATTTAGTTGATCTTGTATTATGCTTGAGTAATATCAGTTGTTCTCGTTTATCATTACTTATGTCTCATTATGATTGTCTACTTGCTCATTAGTGATCCGCCCTAGCATGCATCCTCGATATTTTAACAAACTTTGGCCCTTGGCATGATTCTGTTTCGGTGATTGCTATTGCTAGCCTCTTTGTTCCTACAAGGGAGGGCCCTTCGCTAGGTGTTGGTGTAATTTCTTGCACTTTGCTTACTAAGTACTACACATAGGCCATGATGTTGATTTCATTGACTACCCCTTTAGTAGTTCTTTGTGTAGGGGTGATTGTAGGGGTGGTCAGAACTGACGAGGTTGGGTGTAAAGGGGCTCTACCCTTGCCTTCCAACATCGGTCTTGATCATGCCTCTTCAACTATTGCACTTGTGCTTGGTATGTCATCTCGTGTTGCGCTCATCATCGCCAATTCCTAAGATCTGAAAGGATGCCCCATTGATCTTTGAATAGCCACAACTATCTTCTCCTCCTCCTGTTGCCTCAGTCGCTCTTCTTCCTCTTCTTGCTTTTTCTTGCACTCTTCTTCAAGCCTCTTTGATTCCTCCTCCATCTTTTACAGCTCTCTATTTTCTTATGGGTTCTTCTTATGGGGATTTTAATAGCGATCTTTTTTCTCTTCCCCTAGCCCAACAACTCTAAGCCTTGCTGCTCATTTTGTCGTCCTCTCGCTCGAGATTTCTTACAGTTAAGAGGATCGGTTAGTTTCCTCTTCATTAACAACTCTATCTATATTGTCCTATCGTTCCTTGTGAAATTTGTCATCCCCCTGTTCTCCTGTTAAAAGTGAGATAGTCGAGCTTGCTAGGGTGGGGGAATGATGCTCCTCTTGAATAGGAAAGAACTTCAAGATTCCTGTACTACTTCTCTTTCTACCTCCCCCAAAGCTTCTTGAATGATAGCTGTTGGTACTTCTCCAAAGCCTATGGTTGAAGCCTTGAAAGTAGGTGTTTTCCTCTCTAACTCCATTGTGGTAGTAGTCGAAGACTTCCCTCCTACTATTTCCCTTGGTGATGTGGTGGCTAGTACCTTTACCAACACTTGTATTGTCTTTCAAACATAGGTATTCCAATTTACCACATCTAGGGAGTTTGCTGCAAGACTCCCTAGTAATGATATGCCTATTCTATTCATGAGAGCCATTAGGGCCAAAAACGTTTCAAAAATGGCGCTTGTAAGAAAATGATTAAGTTACTGATTAGTTGAGGTTTTAAAATAATGAACCCTCTAAATTTGGCCATTCAGACGTGATTAATGAGAGAATTTATTATTCATTTAAGAGGTTAGCCACCCATTAAATGCCTAAGGACGTTAACTCATGTCAGAGGTCACTTTTCGGCCATTATTCTTTCATTTTGAATATTTTACTATTACGTTTTCCACCAAAATCACGCTTCTTTTTTCGCCTGCATTCATTTGAATCATCGTTCTCCCCTCTTCACTTTGTTTCTTAGTTCCTAAAGTAGATTTTACTCTGTCGTAAAATTTCTCACCAAAATCATGTCCGGTTCTTACCAGCAGCGTGCATTGGTCTCCCTTTGTCTCCCTTCGTCTCCTTTCACAAAATCTTGAGAAGGTGATCAACAATCAAAAGAGTCTCTACACAAAGGATCAATACCACTTACTTGCCGATTGAGCTATAGAGATATGGTCCTCCATGGACCTGAGACGAGATCATCTTGTTAGTTTTCAGCAGAACCCAACTAGGTTGGGACATCCAAGCCGCATCTTTACTTCAACCCCTAAGATATCCATACTGTAAGATTTTGTTTCAACTAAATCCAAGCTTTTTTTTCAATCTCTTCAATTTGATTCATAAGAAAATGGGTAAAAGAGTCCCATGGTATTGATGCAAATTGGTAGGGATAGATATACTAAGGATAATCCTTAAGCTAATAGAATAGAAAGTGAAAATTTTCACTTTGATCTTGACACTTGAAAATAGAATATCTTCATTATACAGTGTTGTAATATCAACTTTTTAGCAAGGACTAATTGATAAGACAAGGATAATATATTATAATTAGAAGAAAGGAAGTACTTTGATTTCTGGGAGATAAAAATATTTACCTAGTAATAGATTAAAAATATTTATTATTCGATTTTGTCTCTTAAAATATAAAAAAATTAAACAAGTAATAGATAGAAGTATTAATGATATTGTGTATCATATAAACTTTAGGACTAAGATGATTTTATGTGTGCAGGATGCTTCGAAGAATATGAAGGATACAACTTCTTACTTAATATTAGCTCTTGGGAGTATTTTTCTCATCATACCCTCAACTATGATTAGCACTATGGGGTTTCAAGTTTCAATATCTTCAATTGTGATTCTTATTAGCACTATCAGATTTCAATACCTAAATGGTGGCTTGATGTCATGGGATGATACTACTCATGATATCATATCCTAGCAAATCTCTTAAGATCTATTCCCTTGATTTGTAAGAAGAAATAGAAAGGACTTGAATCTATTTCTTTCTCTCAGAACTCTGATTCTAATACAGATTGATTTTATAATTGAAAGTATCACTACATTATTGATGCTTTATCCTTGTATATCTTTTTTCAAATGTAATATATCTCAATTTCACAAAAAAAAGACCATCAAAATATTCAGTCTGCATTTCACAAAAAAAAGTACATAACTTTGTTATGCTCTGAAAAAAATTTAGAAAATTTAAAGCTTTTTTTGAGCTCGTTTGCTATTTTAAAAATATTTTAAAGCAAAAAGGCCTAAAAGAGACCCAAAAAAGCACAAAAAAACCACCCAAAAATAGCATAGTCGATACAACGCGAAAATGGGTATCCGAGCTGCCGATACGACGCGAAAATGGGTATCCGAGCTGCCGATACGACGCGAAAATCGGATACCCATTTTCGCGTCGTATCGGCTATGCTATTTTTTAAAAATTTTAAGCAAAAAAGGACCAAAAAAAGACCCAAAAAATCACAAAAATAGCATAGCCGATACGGCGCGCGCCGTATCGGCTATGCTATTTTTGTGATTTTTTGGGCTCAGATATCCATTTTCGCGCGGTATCGGCTATGCTATTTTTGTGATTTTTTGGGTCTTTTTTAGGCTATTTTTTTACTTAAAAATATTTTTAAAATAGCAAAAGAGCTAAAAAAACTTTAAAAAATTTCCATGAGTTTATTAGGCTTTGAAAGAAAAAATTTAGAAAATTTTTAAGATTTTTTTGAGCTCATTTGCTATTTTTAAAAATATTTTTAAGCAAAAAATTGCCTTAAAAAGACCCCAAAAATCACAAAAAAACCACCCAAAAATAGCATTGCCATTACAACTTGCGGGGTGGTTTTTTTTTGTGATTTTTTGGGTCTTTTTAAGGTAATTTTTTGCTTAAAAATATTTTAAAAAATGGCAAATGAGCTCAAAAAAATCTTTAAAAATTTCTAATTTTTTTCAAAGCCTAATAAACTCATGGAATTTTTTTTCGAATTTTTTTGATAGGTTTAAGATCTCACAAAAAATAAGTCATTACAAGGGGGGTGTACTTTACACGCGCATGTTTACTCCTTCACGATACTGAGGGAGGAGGATCCCTACGGAGATTTTGTTGTACCACTCTCGCACCATATCAAGTCATCCATGATATGGAGCGAAAAGTATAGTACCAAACATTATGCTTTTTGCCACGCTCGCGCCGTATGAACTGCTCTACGATACGGTGTGAATATGACCCTGCGAAAATTTGGCTTTGCTGCTCTCGCGTCAAATCAACTTATCCTCACATGGTTGACTTTATGAATTTATAAATTATCCTTACATTGTTGCTGCTCATGCTCATAAGATCACCCTAATGAATAAAGATTTTAATATGATTAGCAGAATAAGGTACCGAGGATGATGTTTACAAGAGAAAAATCAATGTACTTGGACCTGTTAATTATAAGAGAATGGGTGAGGTGTATGGGCAAATGGTTATTAATGTTTCTTAAACTTCTGAGGAAGAGGACTATCTTAGCATATCTCATGAGGACAAGTCCATGCTAGTTGTAAAAATGATATTTAATTGTTAGATTCTGTAGTTTATTATTGCATAAGGTAAGGCATTTGGACTCTAAAAAATTTTAGTATATAGAATAATTGTGCTATTGATTGCAAATAACACTCCTTTATTTTTGCTATTAGCTTTAGGACATTGATTGCATCTCTTAGCCAATAAATCTCTTAAAATTATGTGTATTGTTGATCCACTGTTATCAATGGAAATTTTTTTGAGATTTGGTTCAAATATAACAATGTCTTTCAAAGCTTTTGATTTCATCACAACTACCATAATTTTTTTTATTACATCGGATACACTCACCAAAGAAATTATCCTCATGAACTTTGTAAGTGGTATCCATGGCCAAGGAAGAATGTGGATTGAATGGAATACTGCTTGCTTTTGGTTAATTATTTATTTTATTTGATTATCTATTTTAGTTACATGTTTCCATTTGCAGTGCTGGCAAGCTCTTGACTACCTTCTTGGACACCACATATGAGGATATTGTTGATCCTAGAAAACCATATAACTCTCTCTAACAAGAAGTACCATTGCAAAGTCACAAAGTCATACATATACTTGTGGAAAAAGAGTGCTTTTCAAATGTCTGCAGGACAATAGATTCAAAGATACTCAAGATAGATGGAGTGAATGTAAGTCTCTTTCATATTGTTGGTTTTTTTAGGGACCCTTTTTTATAAACTTGTTACATTTTTTCTCGTAGTGCTAAGATTACCCTAACTCATATATGCGATGGATAAGGGAGCAATGTATTGAGTTGATTTTGGATAGGGTAATCACACTAGTTGATTTCGATTCCCCTCCACAAAGCCACGAAACATGCATAATAAAAGAACCCACAATCTGATCAGCATAGATAATGTCTGTGAACACCTTATGAATCGCATGGAAGGTTCCACTTAAGCTTTCCATAGGTTGCCATTCCATACTTGTTGATAGAAATATATCTACAACCAAGAATTCGTTATTAGTACTTACTTAAATGAAAAAAAAAAACGTTATCAACTCAAGTCTTACAATGTGTTTGCTGTGAAACATACTCGTTTGGAGGCAAGTGGATAGCCTTCACCATGTAAACATGTTGCAGTTTGATAAACCACCCTTCATGCATAATTTTGAAAGAAATGATACGTCCCTTCCAGTGATGTTTAATATCCTCTCTTTTTTTCTTTTCACCTTGTGAGAGTCCTTGCAAGAGGGCAGCATGGCAACCTAATCGTTTATACTAAAGATCTTTGGCTCCCAATTTTTCATCAACTCTGTGTCTATAGACAGTGCAAGAGTTTACTAAACAAGAAGAGCGCCTTTTGGATGCCATACTTAAATTAAATTCGCAGAGAAAGAAGCTCATCGAGAAAGATGAATGAACTAAAAAGTAGAGAAAGAAGCTCACTGAGAAAGGTGAATGAACTCAAAAGGAATATTAAGAAGACTAATGAAAATATATTGGGCGCCAAAAAGTTTTCGACTTTCAAAAAAATCATAATTAACTTCACAGCAACTTTGTTATGTCATTTGTCAGATTTTATGAGTAAATAAGGACTTCGGGACTACCAAAACATGTCAGACATTGGAGATTTTGGCTAAAAAGGAGGAGAGAATCATGAAGTGGACTCTACTATCTCCAAAAAAGAGGAGACAACAATACCATATTCTTGCACACGTGGCAAACTCTCTTTGGCCCTTTTCTTAATCCCGCGATTAACAAAAGTGCATTTTTTGAAGCGTTTTTGGCCCTAATGCATTATATCTTTGGCTTGAGAAGAGGGTACGGAACATTTAGCAGCTAGATGGTGGGGTTGAGAATGTCTGCTAGGATGATCCCATCATTTGTGTAGACCTTATTTTTGTTCATTCCCAGTGTCTCGTATATGTCTCTCTTTGGCCTCTTCTTCGACTTATCTACTAATCCTAGGGCCTTCTCCACACTTTCACTCTTTTAGAGGTTTCTCCTTATCTGATGGTTATTTTGTCATTGTTCCTTTGGACATCAAAAGTTCTCAAGAATTCTGTACATTTGGTGTGGTCAATGTTTCGCTCCATCTTTTCTAGGCATTTGGCAAGATTATGTCATTCTATCATTTGTGCCATTACCTTCTTGGATGTCACTATTCCTTTCAAATTCCAGGTGCTGTGGTATTTTAATTGATTGAGTACTCAAATTTCCATGGCTAATCCATATCTTCTACACTCCCCCTCTTAGAAGGGGACCCTATTTGCTTTATCATGTTGACTTTCCATTTAGGTTTATGCCACCACACAATAGCCCACAATTAGTTCTCTTTAAAAGGACATCTTTTTCATATAAGGTAAAAGGACTAGAAAGATTAGTGTCTGGTGATGAAGGATATAACCCAAAAAATGAGAATTCTCACACCAATCAATCCACACTTTTTTACAAAATCATTATTTCCCTTGAAATTCAATTTCTATTTTGAGTTTTCTCATTCCTAGAATTGTGGAAATTAATACTATGTTGGGACATATTAGGAATGTAGAAACTTCACATGCATCTTGGACAATTTTTGAGAACACATTTTCAATAAATACAAAGGTAAGAAGGATTCAACTCATCCAAGATTTGAATGCCTTGAAGAAAGGGAAAATGTTCGTCGATGAGTATGTTTTGAAGGTGAGAAGCATTGCAGATTCTTCAGAGCGATTTGATGTAATACCTAAAGATGATGATTTAATTTCATCTACTTTGGGTGGCCTTAAGAATGAGAATGCTTGAAAATCATTTGTCACTTCCATATATATATAGAATCCATTTCCAGATTTTGATAAGTTGGTCTCTTTCATAATTATTGAAGATATCAATATGTAGGGTGACTTATCTGAAAGAAATGGTGAAACACATCCAAGCATTTTACTTAATTTTAGGAGGAGAACATGGTAGATCCTCTTCAAGAGGATGGTATGGGACATGATAGTGATAACTAGCAAAAGAGGTTAAATCAATAATTTGGTGAAATGCAAGTTTCAGGAGGCCATGGAAACTTTAGAGACAGGGGGAGATCTAGAGAAAGAGGTGGATGGCAAAATAGAGGTTCTGGAAATTTTGCTATTGTTTGTCATTATTATGAAAAATTAGTTCATATTACAACCCATTTTTATGCTAAGAAGGATGATATTCATAGTGGAAAATTTTAGCAAAGAAACTATGTGTCATCTTTATGATAGAATGTAGACAAAAATGAGTGTCTATTTGCTATACACTATATGATAAATGTTATTACAAGAGAATGGACACATATGATGATGTATGATATGTTGATTCAGATGTATCTAATCATATGACCAGTCATGTTGAATAGTTTTAGAGATGCAGGACTTACAAAATCTAGATTATGTATAGATGAGTGATGATTCATACCACCCAATTTCACACATTGGAAAGGTTTTCTTATCCTTGCATGATGTTGATACAAAGAGTCTATTAGATGTATTACATATTCCATCAATCACAAAGAATTTAGTATCTATTGGCCAAATGGTAAAGCAAGGGTTGCAGGCTTGATTTAGTGCAAAAGATTGTTTTGCAGAAGGACTTAATTATAAGTGCAGGTTGGTCGCAAAGGAAGTAGAGTTGGCCGCATGTTCACTTTAGATGTTGAAATTCCTACAATGAATGATGCTATGTATACTAAAGGAAAAAGAGTGGTTGTTGCAGACACTGAAATAAAACATAAACATATTGGACATGCAAACATGCAAAAAGTAAAATTAATGCAGTTCAAAGGATTGGTTACAGGGCTACCATAAAGTGTGTGAAGCATGCCGATTTCGTAAGCAAGTAAGACAACCATTTTCATATGACAAAGATGTGAGTAGAAATATACTTGAGATTGTGCATACAGATGTTTGGGGGGCTACATAGAATGTATCTCTTGCTGGCAGTAACTACTTTGTCACATTTATTGATAATTGTTCAATGAAGCTATGGGTATATTTCATGAAGGAAAAGAGTGATGCATTTGAGCACTTCAAATATTTCAAGTCATTTGTTGAAACAAAATATGCTTGAGATTAGATGGAGGGGGAGAGTACCTCTTTAATGAGTTTAGTGGATTCTTGAGATCTCATGGGATAAAGATACAATTTACTTTGTAGGTATACTCCATATCAAAATGGGATTGCAAAAAGAAAAAAATATGTATATTGCAGAAGTTACACGGGCATTGATGGATGAATAGAATATGCCAAAATATTTTTTATCTAAAGCTATTTATAATGCCATCTACATTATGAATAGAACTTCCATAGCTACAATTCGTGGGATGACCGAATGCTTTACATGTAAGAAGCCTAATGTGTCACACTTGAAAGTATTTGATTGTATTGCATATGTTCATGTGCCAGATGAGTTGCAGAAGAAGCTTGATCCAAAGGTTGAAAAATGTATTTCTATTAGATACTCTTTAGAGTAGAAAGGGTATTGTTATTATAACCCTATTACACTAAGTTCAGAGTGAGCAGGGATGTTATTTTTTATGAGATGAGTAGTTGGTATGCATCTACTAGTGATGTATTAGATGATGATAATTATCATGATAGCTATGTGCAAAAAGAAAAGCAAGAATCATGGAGCCTTAGTGGACCAAAACATCATCTAGTACTACACCTATAATTAGCCCTTGGTTTGGGAGACAAAGGAGTAGCCGTACATCTTCAAGTGGATCTACAAGTATTGCAAGTAAAGACAAAGAAAAGAAGAAAGTATTAGATGGTAATGATGCATCTACTAGTCATTTGGGATCTGATGGAGATTCTAGTGGTTCAAAGAGTTTGGACAATGAGCTTAGTATTTCTTCAGTCAAGACACTAGGTGTACAAAGAGCACATAGTAATGTAAAGGCTCTTAGCATGTCGGTGGTCATTATGATCCTCACATGGCTACTCACTTATTATATTTATTTTGTTGCACCTACCTACAACTGGCATAGTTATAGCACCAATCGATTAGTATAGTTAGTTATGCACTGTTTGACTTAGCAGGCCACTTTTCTTTATGTTGTATCTTATTAAAACTTTGTGTACATTGTATTGTGTGTGGAAGAAGAAGAAAAAACTAGCAAGTAAACGTTTTGGCCTTCATCTCTCTTCTTGTGTTTTTGAGTTAGCTTCCTCTTATGTGTATGATGTGTGTTTGGCGTAGCAACTCAAGCAAAGTCCCTCTACTATGCAATTCTTAACACCCCAAAAATCCTATAAAAAATAGTATTCCTCCTTTTTACGATATCTCTTCAGTAATATAGCTTATTGATGATGGTTATAATGGATTTTTAGGTTATACATTTAATCTTATTATAGAGAAGGATGGTCTTAAATTGAAGATTCTCTTAACAAAACATAGGGATGAGTTGTTGCAAAAACTATAGGATTTTCAACAGAAGAATCATTCATTGGAGAAACACATCAAAGCATACTAAAAACATAAACTAGTTCATGCCTTGCAAATCGACAGAGATCTCTCAAGAATATTGAGTATCTCAAACGAGAAGGAGGTGATTTTAGAATAAGAAACCAAGCAACAAGGTATATCTTTTTACTTAAGAATTTTTGAATGAAACTTTACTTCTAATAGTATCTGAGTCATGATGTTGATCTTTTTTAGGTCTCTTCTTCAACCAAATGTAAGTGAGAGAGATGCTTCAAAGGCATCTAATTTTTATTATCATTTTTTTCCCTTAGCAATATTTGAGAAGAAGAAGTTTAGAAAAGTAAAGAGACTATGCTTGGATTCTTTTATTAGGCATCATTCTTTGATTTATGGGTTGGTACAGAAGACTTTGGATAATATTGGAATTAGTCGAGATGCATGTATATAGATTTTTCAGCTAATGCAATCAAATATGAAACAGGGCCAGATACAAAATTGTTGACTTCAAAGGCCATCTATGGTGAAGACTATTAGACAAAGAGTTAATGGCAAGGTGATGGAAGTTTTAGGTGAGCCCTTTCATATCAAGGCCAACTTCAAGAGTAAGAAGAAAGAGGTTGTCTATAATGATTTTAATAATATTTTCCTTCATCTGCCTACCTTACAATATTTAATGATCAGATTTTATGATTTGTCTTTAGAAAAGGCACAAGGAGTAGCTACGTTTGTGATTAAACTTGATGAAAATGAGATTTTAAAGTGTACAAATTTAGAAAGTGTCTCTATTAATTTGATGAATACAACACTTTCATCAAGTCATTGCAATGATTCAATGTCATTTAGTATTCAATCTAAATACAATGTCTAGTGGTTAGGAGCTTTGAAAGTAGACAGAAGATTTTTATATATTGTATTGGGTTTTGTGCCAAACTTCAATATCTAATGTGATTAAAAGCCAACAAGTAGCAAAAGAGCTATTTGTTGATGGATATGGAAACTAAAGGTTGAATGGTACATAGTTGGCGACTTAAAGTCACTCAAATGCATCTACAATATGTCTAAAAGAGCAAACTCTAGATGCCCCTATATTGCATGTCCCTAACTGGAATAGAGCCCCCTCCAAGCATATCAAAGATCCACAATTCAAGCCAATTTTAGATATTCCTTTGGCTAATGCTCATATATGTACACTTCATGCACTCTGTATAATAATTAAGAATCTCATTCATCTTTATATAGGGTTATGAGGGTTACAAAATAAACAAAGAGAAGGAAAAACATGGGTTTCAAGAAACTCTTAATTCTTTAGGATCTTTTAGTCTATCTTTGTTGCATAGAAATCCTTGGATTCGTCCCACTCAATAAAACCTCTACATTTCAAAAAATCTTGATTTTTATTGCTTGAGAGAAGCCTCAAATATTTTTCATCTTCCACATGGGACAATAAATAGAAGCTAAGGACTCCAAAGTATCTAGCTCTGGATACAATATAACTAGATATCTAGCCAAAAGTCTTTATGGCCTCTTTCTTCTCTACCAAAATTATCTTCTCAACTCCTCTATTGAAAAATTTAGATCCAATGACTTTGCAAATAGCTTTTAAAGCCATCATTCGAAAACTTAGAGAACTTGAGAATTTGTTGTGATAAATTGCAACAATTTAATTATTTAAACTTCCAATATAGTAGCCAAGTCCTTGACTTTTCTAAGCTTCAGTGGTCTAGATGAAGGGAGTGAGCCTTGAAGTGGAAGCACGGAGTGGAAATAAGAGCTATGGTGGAAGGAGCAAGAGCAAGAGAGAAACACACACACAATATCAAAACTCCAACAGTCATAATGTGTGACCAACATTCCCTTTATTCAAATGTCACTGAAAGAATAAAGAATAAAGTAATAGCAATGGGTACCCACCACCTGTAGTGTACAGGTGTGTGAGTATGCGGGTACTATCAATGTGACTAATACACGGACGACTAGACACAGATGCCTTTACCCACAAAAACCTCCCACTTAAAGGTGAATGTATCTCCAGTGAGGAGAGAACAAGAAAAAAGTGGCAAAGTTCAAATGTACATAAGGACAACAAGATGAGGAAAGACGTCATCTCATCCAATGCCCATCAACTTTCTAAAGAAGGCAAAGTGCTCTGTTGAGAGACTTTTAGTGACCAAATCTTCAAGATTTTAGTTAATTTTGAGATCTTGACAAGCTCAATGGACTTTTCCTTAATGACCTCTCGAATAAAATGGTAACACATTTCAATGTGCTTTGACTTCACATAGAAGATCGAATTCTTGGCCAATTGAATGGCACTCATAGAATCTGAATGTATTAGTAATGCTAAAGTTTGCCATCAAATAGCCTTACTAGAGAGTCTCCTTGAAAGCCTTAATGGTTGCAACATACTTTTCCTCTATAGTAGAGAGGGCCATGCATTTTTGCACCTTGGACATCCAAGAAATAGCACCTCTAGAAAAGGTGAAGACATAGCTAGAGGTGACTTCCTACTGTCTGCATGTCCTACATAATCAGAGTTAGTCTATCCTATGACTTCTATATCTTGGACACCATAACATATGCACATAGCTATTATACCCTTTAGGTACCACATGATACCCTTGATGACATCCCAATGTCATCTACCAAGTGTAGCCATATAGTGTGCCATAACTCCCACTGCATATGCTATGTCATAACAAGTGGCTAACATGGTATACTTGAAACTGCCCACATGGATGCATAACATATATTGGCCATCTTAGTCTTTTACTCATCAGTTTGTGGACAATTAGCCTGACTAACATTCACCTGAGAAAATAAAGAATAGCCAATAGGCTTAACATCCTATAGATGAAACTGCTCAAGGACCTTCTAGATGTACTCCTTCTATGACAAGTAGAGGAGCCTCTTAGAGTGATCACATGTAATGCGCATCCCAATAGTATGTGAGGCCTATCCCATGCCCTTCATCTCAAAGCTCTTCTTGAGCTAACCTTTCAAGGCATCCAACTCATCATGAGCACTCCCAACAATCAACATACCATCCACATAGAGGATCGAAATCATAAGGCTCCCATCACAAGCATTCTTCATATCCTTCATCGTATATAAACACGAATCCATAGCACTACGAGAATATCCCTGTGAATGCATAAAAGCATCAAACTTGTGATACCATTCCCTAGGTGCCTTCTTAAGGCCATAAATACTCTTTCACAATCGGTACACTAGGTGTTCCTTGCTAGGGTTTACAAAGCCCTTAGGCTACCCCATGTAAATCTCATGATGCATGACTCCATGAAGAAAAGCCTTCCTGACATCCATTTGATAAAGATCCAAGTCAAGTTAAGCAAGCAAAGCCAATACCAAGCGTAGGGTAGTCATCTTCACAATAGGACAAAAGATTTTATCAAAGTCCATATCATCTTCTTTCTTGAAGCCCTTCGCAACCAATTTGACCTTGTATCCTAGCTTGGGACGTCCAAGGGTACTTTTGAACTTGTATACCTACTTGCATGGCAAAGCATGCTTGCCACTAAAAGGAACCAAATCCCATGTATGGTTTTTTTGTAGCGAGTCATGCTTTGTGACTGCATGGCTCTCTCTCAAGTTTGAGTATCACTAGCATATGTCACATAACATAATCCATAGAGGGCTTAAACCACATAGGCTATCATCTATCTCTAGTAGACCGCCTCAAAACTAGTTGTGGGGCATGTACATCTTGTGGAGCATTAGGGACGTGGGCCATTGGGGCATCAGTTGTGTTGTGACATGCTGTCTAGCTAGTTGTATAGCAGTAGGAGGCTCCTTCTAAAATATCACCCTATGTACCTCAATGATATGCTCAAGCTGCTTATGCATTTTCTATTTATGAAAGACAACATTATGGCTATGGATCACCTTTTGAGCTTTCGGATACCATAGGTGATAGCCCATCTCATCTACATCCCCATAACTAAGAAAGATGCATTTCATAGACTTGAGATCTAGCTTATTGCACTTGTCCTTGGAAACATGGTAGAAATCCTCACAACCAAAGATACACAGATGAGTATATGAGGGATGTTTTCCAGGCCATAGCTCCTCGATAACCTGATAGTTACGACTAGTGCATCATGGGGACTGATTAATCAAGTGTACAAAAATAGTAATTGCCTCAACCAAAAAATGCTATGGTAAGCTTGCATGGCTAAGCATATTGTAGACTCGCTCTTGAATCTTCCTATTCATGTGCTTAATACCCCTCTCATCACAAAACAGCTCAAAGACTTTAGGGACATCCTCACCCCCATTATTTAACCTTAGGCAAATCAGCCTATACTGAGACTAGTTTCTTAGTTAAAGCAAGCCAATGTTGAAATGTAGCCAAGACTTCCAATTTCTGCTTAATAGGATATGCTCAGACCTTATGTGTATAGTCATCCATGAAGGTAATGAAATATTTTGTGCCAACTAATGACTTGCAGGACATGCGACCACATACATCCAAATGAACGAGAGCTAATGGCTCACCCATGCATGTCATACCAGACTTTTTATGCATATTGTGTATCTGCTAGCCATATAAATAGTGATCACAAGACTCAAAACATTTATAGTCAAGGGGCAGAAGATACTGCAAATGGATAAGTATTTTATTTCTTTCAAGGACATGTGTCCAAGGCAATGATGCCACAAAGATACATGTTGAGGGTAAAGGCGCCTCTGCCTAGCCGCCCGTGTATTACTACACTGACAATCATCGCCATTGCACACTACAGGTGGCGGGCGCCCACCATCACTTTATAGTTTTAATAAAGGAAGGCGTGGTCACACATTGTGACTGTTGGAGTTCCCATTTCTAGTCTCTCCCTTTCTTGCTCTTGCTCTCCCGCAATAGCTCTCAAGTCCAACCTTCGATCCGTCGCTCCTTTCAACTGGTATTAGGGCTTTGCTTTTTGACTCTTGAGCTTGGTTCGTGGCATTCTCAGCATCCTATCGATTCCCTACTTGCATTGGGTCTCCTTCCCGGCAGCCATATCGGATTCCTTCGAGCTCCCGTCACTCCCCTGCTTCTCGAGCACCTTCCGGACATTGTTGGGCACCTTCAGGGCATTACATTAGAGGTACTTGATCATTTTCTTCAGGGTTTACTTCAGTTCTCAAGTCTCACAGGCTGTAAACAAGATTGGGGCAGCCACCATTGAAGCTTCCTTGCTTCATATCTCACTTGCCTTTGAACAAGTCTTGGTAGAGCTTGTTTGAGGCCTTTCTTGGCTTTAATCGGACCCCTCTGAAGCTTGACCACCATTTTTTGAAGCCCCAGGACCAGCATTTATAGTTGGACAAATCATGCAGACCTCCCATATGTGTCTTCAGCATTGACAATCACAACAGCAGCTCTCCCCTCCATTGGCACTTGGAAAGGCTCCATTTCGGGCATATGAACATGCTTTGATGCTTGGCTTTGATGGTTGATGTGTTGGCATAGAATTTGGACTGATTTAACACTGTTTTAGGACTGTCATAATAGTCCACAGGAAGTTTATGATAGTGTTACACTGACATTTGATGTTACAGCTTGTTTACAATTGTCATTTGATGCCCGGTTGGTCCTGTTTGATGCCCGGATGTTAGGGGAATGTATGCCTATTGTTTGGAAACCATTTGGGGTTGATTTTGGTTCTGAAATTCTCAGTTTTGAACATAAATCACTATTGTACACAGTTGGGCTGAAGTCATTTTACTCATGTATACTTATGCATATGCTTTTCGGACTATGTTTCGGGCATATATGGTGATATATTGACACTTGGGGCTCGATATAGAGCTTGATTTTGATTCAGGATGGTTGTTTGAGCTTGAGCTCACTTTGCAAAGCATTTGGATGCTCCGTCTTGGATGTACTTATGGCATGTATGTTGCTTATGTCTGACCGGTCTTGACATGCTTAGCCTATGCCATTACTACATGCTAGTTACCTTGTTTGGAGCCTATTGCTACTGGAGCTCGGTCTTGGCTTGACCTTGGATTATCAGAGCTTACTTGCGCTATTTATTGGCTTGCAAGAATTGTATATTGGGATGTACTTGATGTCTTACATGCTTATGGATGCTACATACAGATGCTCTACCGCCTACATGTTCGGGATGTACTATTGATGTATTGTCTTGGACTTATGTCATTGGCACTATGTCTTGCCTTGGCTGGAGCTCTTAAGCTTATACATATGGCTTTTGTGCTAGTGGGAGAATTCTTGAATGCTTATTAGACATTGAGCAGGTGGTACTTTTATGCATTAATCTATTACATGCTATTGAGCAGTTTAACAGACACTTGAGACTTTGGGACTTCTTACCTTTTGGGATGATACATCATATGTCTTGGTTCACTGTATGCTTATGAGCTAAGTCTCAATTTTGGATCCATATCTTTGTGAACTGACACCTACTTGTGTCAAGTTTTGGTAGTGGCAAGAACACTTTGCCCCGTTGTTGGGGGGTTGTGCCTACTCACTGGCATATGTTTGTATGACATACTTGGGTGTTGAATTCATGCTTATCGACCATCATATGCTTATGCTATGCCTGCATGATGCTGGCTTTGGTCTTGGCAATATCTGATTGCCTTGGGATCCGATTTTAGCACTGTTAGCTCTCTTTTACTGAAGTCTGAAATTTATTACAGCAAGCATATATGTATGGGACTGACATGGATTTTTCATGCTGAAACACTCTGAAATGATGTACTTTCACTAGTACTTGGTGGGAAAGAGCTTTGGTTCCACTTTCTTCGCTATTTTTCCTCGATTTTGGTGATTTTTTGGTCATTTTCTGTAGTAAATAGCAAGCAGTTTTGAACTGTGTACAGTCTTCCAGCCTGTGTTATGGTGAGTTTGTCCACTGATCATGCTATTGTCAACATCACTAAGCTTGATGGCATGAATTACTCTTATTGGAAGAGCCAGATTTGGCAGGTGTTGGTGTAGAAATTGCAAATTAAACCTTTGAGGTTAAGTGGGTATCCGCTTGCAACTATGCCAGATGAGGAATGGCTTGAGCTTGATGAGTTATGCAAGTCCACTATTGTATTGTCTCTCACAGAACAGGTTCACTATAATGTCTTTGAGGAATAACAGAGTGCATGGCAGTTGTGGGAAAAGATAAAAAATCTCTATGACAAGAAAAGTCCAGCGAGTCAGATATATTGGCTGAAGCAGCTTATGGATCTGCACATGAAGGAGAATGTGACTATGTCTGCTCATTTGAGCCAATTCCATGCTATACTCAAGAACTTGACTTCGTAGGATATCACTTTTACAGAGGATGTCACTCCTCTTTTCTTGCTTGGTACTCTTAATGAGTCATGGGATGTATTCCGCACTGCATTATATGCCTCTACTGCTACCTTGAAGTTATCTGATGTTGAGAGTGCTCTTTTGCAGGAAGAGGTTAACGGTAAGAATTTGGATGCCTCTCCTGTGTCTCATGCTATGACAGTTAGAGGCAGGAATGATGGATATGGAAAGCATGGTAGTGGTAGTGGCCGTGGACGAGATTCTCAGAAATCTCGGTCTAAGTCTCGTGGGAAGTCACATAGCAAATCCGGTGGCAGGAATGCAGATGTTACTTGTCAGCATTGTGGGAAAAAGGGCCATATTAGGCCACAATGCCATGAATTGCGCAATGAAAGGCGCAAAGATAAGGGGAAAGGCAAAGTGTAGGATAAATCTTTTGATCGCACAATAGTGCCTGCAAAGTCCAGTGTCAAAATTGAGGAGATCAATGTTATGCAGCTTGAGGATGTTGATGATGATGATTATATCCTTACAGCTTCTTCTAGTGCTTCGCAGATGGCATAGATACACTCTATGTATGCACAGTGTTGGCTCTTAGACTCAGGTGCATCCTTTCATGTGACACCTTATCGAGAGTGGTTTCATTCATACCGTACTGTTTCGGGTTCTGTGTGCTTGGGTGATGACAGCTCTCTTGATATTGTGGGCATTAGTGATGTTAGGCTGCAGTTTCCTTCTAGCAACAGTTTTGTTATGCAGGATGTACGTCATGTACCTGCTTTGATACGCAGTCTCCTATCAGCTGTGGACAGCTTGATGATGCAGGTTATCATGTATCTTTTGGAGACTCTGCATGGAATATCACTCGTGGTAGACTTGTGATTGCGAGAGGTGCCAAGGCTGGTTGCCTCTATCCCTTGATTGTATCAGCTTCTTCCCTTGATCATGTTTTGTCTGTGGGTTATATCCCACATATATCTCTTTGGCATGCCCATTTGGGCCATATGTCTTTGAAGGGAATGAAAATGCTTTCTAGTTTGTAGTACTTACCGCCCCTTGATTATGCATGTTTTGATTCATGTGAGCATTGTCTTTATGGTAGGCAGACTAGGTCTACGCATAAGAAGTTTGGTAGGCCACGCATGAGTGAGCCCTTGGCATTGATACATTCGGATGTCTGTGGGCCCATGCCTTGTCAATCTGTGGGTGGTGCAAAGTATTTTGTTACATTCATAGATGATTTTTCACGAAAAATTTGGGCTTTTTCCATTAAGCTAAAATCCGATGTCTTGGCTGTGTTTCAGAGATGGCTTGCATTGGTTGAGAACCAGTCTGGGTATAGGCTAAAATGCCTAAGGACAGATAATGGGGGTGAGTATGTATCATGTGCTTTTGAGCAGTTATGTGATGAGAGGGGTATTAAGCATCAGTGGACCGCCCTCTACACCCCCCCAGAATGGTTTGGCTGAGCGGATGAATAGAACCATCCAGGAGCGTGTACGAAGTATGCTTAGCTATGCAGGCATATCATAGAGCTTTTGGGCTGAGGCACTTAGTACAGCTGTGCATGTCATAAACAGATCACCCTCTAGTGGTTTGGATTTCCAGGTTGCAGAGGAGGTATGAACTGG
This sequence comes from Lygodium microphyllum, assembly GCF_053477565.2. Classification (NCBI taxonomy): domain Eukaryota; kingdom Viridiplantae; phylum Streptophyta; class Polypodiopsida; order Schizaeales; family Lygodiaceae; genus Lygodium; species Lygodium microphyllum. The sequence goes on from NC_141139.1 coordinate 117,314,517, forward strand.
AAAACCTCCCTCTTATGCACATCTCCGTGTCTTTGGATATGAGGCATTTTTCCATGTGCCCAGGGACAAGAGAAGTAAGCTGGATCCCAAGAGTGTCAAATGCATTTTCCTTGGTTATGGGGATGCAGGCAAAATGGGTTACCATCTCTGGGATCCGCAGGCGTGGAAAGTCATCCGCAGTCATGATGTAGTCTTCCATGAAGACAAAATGCATAGGCAGCTTGAGAGAGTTGTTGAGATCCGCAGGGTCATATTTCAAGAGGAGTCGAGAGCTCCCGCACAGCCAGTTGGACAGCCTACAATTGCAGCAAATGCTCATGGTTAGGGTGTTGGATAGGCAGTTGGGCAGATAGTAGAGCCTGCCATGAGACAATCTACTAGAGACAGACGTCCACCTGATAGATTTCAGCCCTCGATGCATTATGTCTTGGTTACAGATGTAGGAGAGTCTTTCACCTATGATGAGGCTATGCGCAAGGGTGACAGTCACTCCTGGGAGAGGGCTATGCAGTCTGAGATAGACTCCCTGCATAAGAATGACACTTGGGATTTGGTTTCCTTGCCTATGGGCAAGAAGGCTTTGCCATGCAAGTGGGTATACAAGCTAAAAAGTACCCCTAGACACCCCAAGCTGGCATACAAGGCTAGATTGGTAGCAAAGGGTTTTAAGCAGGAGTATGGTGCGGACTTTGACGAGGTCTTTTCTCTTGTGGTTAAGATGACCACCCTGCGCTTAGTCTTGGATTTGGTTGCTCAGCTTGACTTGGATTTATACCAGATGGATGTCAAGACGGCTTTCTTACATGGGGACTTGCATGATGAAATTTATATGGAGCAGTCTAAGGGCTTTGTAGAACCTGGCAGGCAGCACCTAGTGTGCAGATTGAAGAAAAGTCTTTATGGCTTGAAACATGCACCTAGGGAGTGGTATCATAAGTTTGATGTCTTTATGAAGTCACAAGGCTACAGTCGGAGTGCTATAGATCCGTGTCTTTACACAAAGAAAGCCCGTGATGGTTCTTTATTGATTTTGGTACTCTATGTGGATGATATGCTGATAGCAGAGAAAGCTCATGATGAGCTAGATGCTCTTAAGGCTCATCTCAAGAAGAGCTTTGAGATGAAAGATCTGGGACAAGCCGCTCACATACTTGGTATGCGCATTAGACGCGACAGGCATTAGGGATTCCTCTACTTGTCACAGAGGGAGTACATTCATAAAGTCCTTGAGCGCTTCCGCATGCAGGACGTAAAGCTTATTGGCTATCCATTGCCTTCTTATGTGAAGTATCACAGGCTGATTGTCCGCAGACAGATGAGTAGAGGGCCGAGATGGCCAAGATTCCCTATGTATCCATAGTGGGCAGTCTTATGTATGCCATGATAGCCACACGTTTAGATATTGCCTTTGCAGTTGGTGTTGTGGCACGCTATATGGCTACACCTGGCAAGAAGCATTAGGATGCCGTGAAGGGTATCATGAGGTACCTGAAGGGCACTGCAGATATGTGCATATGCTATGGCAGCCAGGATACAGGAGTTGTGGGGTACACTGACTCTGATTATGCAGGACATGCAGATAGTAGGAAGTCCACTTCCAGCTCACCTATGTTGGAGGTGTTGTTTCTTAGATATCCAAGGTGTAGAAATGTACGGCCCTTTCTACTACAGAGGCCGCGTATGTTGCAGCCACTGAGGCTTGCAAGGAGGCCATTTGGTTGGGTCATTTAGTTGCTAACCTTGGTATTGATGCTATCCCTACACTGCATTTGGATTCTATGAGTGCTATTCAGTTAGCCAAGAATCCGGTCTTCCATGCAAAGACGAAACACATCGAGGTGAGGTATCACTTCATACGTGGGGTCGTTGAGGACAAGTTTGTTGATCTTGTCAAGATCTCGACTGACCAGAATCCTGCAGATGTGCTCATGAAAAGCCTCTCTACACAGCGCTTTGCCTTCCTTAGGAGATTGATGGGCGTGGGATGAGATGATGTCTTTCCTCATCCTATTGTACATGTGTACATGTTGTACTGTCTTTTTTCTTTTTCTTTTTACTCCTCACTGGGGCAGATTCGCCTTTAAGTAGGAGGTTGTTGGGGGTAAAGGCGCCTCTGCCTAGCCGCCCGTGTATTAATACACCGACAGTCACCGCCACTGCACACTACAAGTGGCAGGCGCCCGTCACCATCACTTTATTCTTTATTCTTTTAGTGATAGTTTGAATAAAGGAAGGCCCGGTCACACATTGACTGTTGGAGTTCCCATTTCTAGTCTCTCCCTTTCTTGCTCTTGCTCTCCTGCCATAGCTCTCGAGTCCAACCTTCGATCTGTCACTTCCTTTCAATACATGTGGAACTACATCCACTACCAAAATATGGTAAATTGACCCAGATATAAGCAAGAGGTAAGAATATTGGACTTAGCACCATGTGCAATGATAACATTTCCACATGTAATCTTCTATGAGGAATCATCGAAAGAAACTACATAATCTGCATCATCCAAAGTGCTAGCAGAGATAAGATCTTCGTGAGAGCTAGTATATGAGATACATCATGAAGAGCAAACATACAGCTTGAACCAAATTGTAGCTAGACATCACCGATATCAACTATCTCCAATGCCAGGTCATTAGACAAACAGATAGATCTAGTCATATGACAATTTGGACTTGTGAGGGTTGTTAGAGCAAGGCCATGGTGCTTGTTGTCTTGTGATGATTCTTTATTTTGTTGGCACTTTTGATCCCGAGATTATGGGAGGGCGAGTGTGGCAAACAAGCTAGTGATGGTGGGCAGAGGTGGATTTCTTCGGTGAGTGGGGAGTGTGGCTTTCCTAAGGTGGCAGGTTGTGTTTTGTTATTGATTTGGAAGTTTCTTGAGACATTGTTCCTCTTTTTTGAGGACTTGATCTTCATGGTACTACTCCACTAGATCCTGATGAGGGTAAGGGTGGGGTTCTAGTCTCAAGTTGAGACTGGGCAATGTCCATCATGGTGAGTGAAAGTTGGTGGGCTGGGGTGAGGAGAGTAGGCAAGGGAAAGAGCAGAGTAAAATATTGACCACACATTACCTTCATGGTTTTCTTGATGATCATGCTATGAGCATGGGATTTATTCTCAACAAAGATGTAGTTGCAACGTGGACCCATGCGATAGGAAGAGTCAAAGGAGAGAAGAAGAGAGAAGTGACATTTTTGGATATGCTGAATACCTTCACTTGTAGATACAGGGCTTTAACAAGGAATGTCAAAACACTGTAGTTGGATTTATGGGTGTTGAGGAGACTGGACAAGTGGTATTCTTTATGAAGAATTGTACTAAAAACCTCTTTGATGGACGAGATGGAGAGCAGTGAGGGTTGGGACCACCATTGCTAGGTAGGCACAACTTCTCTTGCACCTGCTTAGTGGATAAACTATGTGTGCCAAGGTGCACCAGGGTGGTGCTCCATGGCAAGCCAATGAAGTCATTGAGCTGCATGGAGTCAATCCAAGGTTGCACTTTGGTGAGGCTCTCTAGGCTAGGAGGGCAAACCTTCTCAATTGCAAGTTGGAAGGTAGCCATGGGAGCAAGGATCAAGAATGTGCATACATAAAGAACACAACAAAAGTGAATAGATTGGTAAAACAAGGCAAAGACCACAAGGGAAAGATGACAAATGAGGATAATGCAAGGAAGAATCTTTCTTAAGAGACTATAGAGTTAATGCCAATGCAATGTGGCCAATGCATATTTGCCACATCATAAAAATAGGCTATAAAAGGGCATGATAAAGATGAGTTTTTCGAGTACCATATCACCATTGGGGTTATCCTCTAATGTGTGGGATTCATGAATGATCACCACATCACTCTGATTGGAAACTTATGGATCCAAGTCAAGGGTGGGCAGAGCTAGCAGTAAAGGTCTAGACTTTGGTAGTGAAGTCATAGCAAAGGTAGTAGGCGATTCTAGGTCAATCGTGGAAAATGGACATTGGAAGTTGTCAGTAGGATAATATCATAGTCAAAATCCATTAACAGGTTTTGGTAGGAGCTGTCCTTGTAAGTCAGATAGGTAGAAAGAATTAGTACTAGAATCGTGGAACACCCAAAAGGGACTGCTCCATCAGAATTTCATCTTACCTAGGAGTTTTCTCATCTGGGTCTTGAAGAATAGGATGAGTTGGCCCTTCTGAAAGAGTTATTTCTTAGAAAGCATATCAACTTGATGCTTTCATTGAGCTTGGACTTCAGATAGAATGTAAGCACTACGGAGGCCAAGGCTTACATATGGAAGGGAAGAGATTTCCATATGGAAGAGATTCCTCCAAGATGATTATCCTTATACTATGATCCAAAGGATGGGTACTATATACTCCACATGTGATGGCTTCTAGTCCAAATGCCAATTTGTAAGGTGCCATTCTGGTAGTGGCCTTGAAAGAAGTATGTAATGTGCATAGATCGGCTGTTGTATGCGTACGTAGAGAGCGTCGGAAGGTCTCCAAGAACAAAAGAACTCTACTTTTGCACAAAAAACAAGAGAGAAGACTTGCACAACATGAAACAAAAGACTAATTGGGTACAATCTCCCTCCATGCCTTGTGTGAGCGCTCCACAAAGCATGTATTTGATATATTTTTTCATCTCCAAGCTAAAAAAATAGCCCAATTTACAATTAGCATGCTTTAGCTTTTGTGTTTGCTTTTGTCCCACTAAAGAATTAAAGCGATTGTGCACCCAAAGAGTCGGGCTGTGCCCAAATACAATGTCCTATAACAAATATTTAAATTGTGCACCCATGGGCATACAAAATAATAAATAAATGTCAGGTGCTTCAATAAGTAAGTGCGTCAAAATAAATATTGGCACCATGCCTAAGATGCGCGCCCATCAAAATGATAATTTCTTCTAAATAACTTGAATACACTCTATCACCCAGTGCTTCCCAACACTACCACTGCTTGCTCTACACATCAATTGAAGCATTCACAATTGTTAGAAAATAATAAAATTAAACCGACAAAAGTGAATACCTAGTAGTCTTCAGCTACAAAATAAATAAATTGGTTAGAACTCAATCCTAACCTTAATTTATTATGAGTGCGCACTCTAAACTCATAAATGTCCATTAATTTAAATATGTATTTTGTAGAATCACCCGCTATGAAATCACCCACTTGCACATTAAATTAACAAGACTCCCGAAAAGGAGAGACGTCCCCATCGACTTTTCGCACAAGGAATCCACCTTGTGTATGAGCCTTGGCAAGAAATATAATTTTACGGAATCCACCGCAAAACCTCACAAAATCCACTGTGGAATATGCCTCCTGGCTTCATACCCTCGAGGTGGGATAGCAATTGTCCACAATTGCTATTAGCTCAATGTGGAGCCAGCAGTGACGGGTAAGCACTATATACGGCTAGTTCTAGTGGTCATAAAGTTAGTATCTAGAATAGTTTCAAGTTCAAGGATTTCAGTTTCTTCTTCTAGTAAAGGAGGGTTTTCATAGACGGGATATACAGGTAATAGGCCTCTAAAATGTCGTAATAAACTGATATGAAAAGTGTTGTGGATTTTCTAGTGTTGTGGTAATTCTAGTTTAAATGCATTGTCATTGATTTTGTGAATGATCTTGAAAGGTCCATAAAATCTAGGAGTTAACTTTACAACAGGGTGTTTGTCAACACTTTGTAATCTTCGCTTTTCAATACGTAACCAAACATAATCATCAACGTTGAAACTCATAGCTTTTTCTTTTCTTGTTAGCTTATTTTGTGTATGATTGCTGGGCTTTCACAATCATATCTTTGACTTCATAAAAAATAGTAGCATGCATGTTAGCAATATCATTAGCAGCTTGAACTTTGTTTGACAATGATATAACTGGGGTAGGTAATCTATATCCATAAATAATTTCAAACAGTGCTTTCTGTGTAGCTGTATGTGGTGTATTATTGTATGCAATCTGAAGTAAATATAAATGTGTATCTCATGCTTGTGGTTTTGAAATGGTATATGCATGCAAAAGATCTAAAATGATACTGTTAGAAGCTTCTGTTTGCCCATTTGTTTCAAGATGAAATACAGATGAAAAATCAATCTTTGTTCCTAAATTAGCAAAAAAAGTAATCCAAAAATTATTGCAGAATCTAGAATCATGGTCAGAAATAATAACTTTTGGCAAACCATGATTAGTGAAAACAGTTTTCAGAAACAATTGAGCAGCTTGAGATGTAGTTAACGTTTTCTTGCATGGAATGAAATATGCTTGTTTGCTAAACCTATCGACAATAGTCTAGATCATATCATGATTAGCTTTAGTGTTAGATAAACCAGTGATAAAATCCATTGAGATTTGTTCCCATGGTTGTTTTGGAATTGGTAAAGGAATTAATAAACCATATTGTTTACCATGGTGTCGTTTAACTCTTTGGAAAATTAAACATTTAAATACAAAGTTAGATACATTAGATTCCATGTGTGGCCAATAAAAATCTTCAATCAATGTACGCAAAGTAGAAATAATTTCTCTATGGCCTTGGTATGGGGGACAATGAATTTCATGCAAAACAAATTATCAAAATGGAACAGTTACACATAATATTTTTTCATAGAACATAAATCCATCAACGTAAGACAATGAATCAATTGGAATCCAGTTATTTGAAACTAATTTATTCCACTCAACTTGAAAAGTAGGGTCTTGGTCGTAGGTATCTTTCATAAGGAGAACAGAGTCAAAAGATATCACAGAGATATTATGAATAGTCAGTCTTCTACTTAAAGCATTGGCAACAACATTCTCTTTTTCGGGTTGATATTGTATGAGTGGATGAAAACTTTGAATAAAAGCAGCCCATTTAATGTGTCGGTCAAATATTTGTGGTTGACTAAGGAGATGTTTAATGGTTTGTTGGTTTGTTGTGATCATGAATTCAAATCCCATTAAATAGTGTTTCTATTGACGTAAAGCTTGCACTACAACTAGCAATTCCTTATCATAGATAGAATACTTAAGTTCAGAGAGTTTAAGTTTGCAGCTAGAGTAGGCTATGGGATGGGAATCTTGCATAAGGACTGCTCCTATTCCAGATCCACTAGCGTCAATGATTACTAGGAAAAATGGTCTATTGAAGTCCGATAATTGCAATACAGGAGCATGAGTTAAAGCATTTTTTAGCAAATCAAAGGACTTTTGTTGATTGTCGGACCAATGATACACAATGCCTTTCTTTAATAATTTGGTCAAAGGTAATGCAAGCAATGAAAAATTTCTCACAAATTTTTTGAAAAAGTTGGCAAGACCTAAGAAAGAACATAATTCGTGCACATTTTTAAGTATTGGCCAATTCAAAATTGCTTCTATCTTTTTAGGGTCAACTTTAATACCTTTAGATGAAACAATATGTCTTAGGTATTCAATTTGTGTTTTGAAAAATTCACTCTTTTCAGGATTAGCATATAATTGATTCTCTTTCAATAATTTGAAAACCAAGGATAGATATTCATTATGCTTGTTCTCATTCTTACTGATAACTAATATGTCATCAAAGAAAACAATGACATCATGCTGATGCTTCAAAAATATGCGATTCATCATATGACTGAATGTGGATGGTGCATTAATTAAACCAAAAGGCATAACAAGGAATTCATAGTGTCCAAATTGCGTTCTAAATGCATTTTTGAAAATATCAGATGGGTCTAATCGTACTTGATGATATCCAGATTTAAGATCTATCTTGCTAAATATTGCAGATCCTTGTAGTTTGTCCATAAGATCGTCTACCCTAGGAATCAGATATCTATTCTTAATAGTGATCTTATTTAGGGCACGATAATCAATGCATATCTTGTAGGTATTGTTTTTCTTCTTCATTAATAGTACAGGTGCACCAAATGGAGAACTACTAGGTCTAACGAGTCCTCAAGTTAACAATTCTTCAACTTGGGCTTAAATTTATTTTTATTCAATTTGGTTATGTCTATATGGTGCTTTACATGGTGGTTGTGATCTAGGAATTAAGTCTATTTTGTGCGGGACGTATAGGTGGTAAGCCAGGTGGTAAGTCAGAAGCAAAACAATCTTGAAATTGTGAAATAAATTATACGTGCCTAGGATGCATCTGATTTTCTTTAGCTTCAATTTAATTCACCCATATTAAGTAGGATTTGCTACCTTTTCGTAATGCATGTTTAGCCTGTGTATGACTAAGCAATGGAAAATTATTGAAAGTGTGCATACCATGCAATGTGATTTGTTTCCCATTAGAATGAATCTTCATTGAATGTGTGGAATAATCTATATCGTGATTATACTGATGACGCCAAGGCATTCCTAAGATAATGTCACTAGATTCTAAAGGCACAACTAAGAAATTTCTACGTTCAACATAATCACCAATTTTAATTTCTAAGTCATGCACTTCTAGTATTCCATGGTATCTAGTGCCTAAGAATGCAGCCTTGATGCGATAATGAGTAGAAACAGTATGTAAATTCAATTCTTTGATCAAATTTACAGAAACAAAGTCATGTGTGCTCCCATCATCATGTAAAACAGTCTTTTCTTTACCATGCACAAGACATTTCATCGTTAATAAAGAATGGAGATTTGGCATATCTGGCTGAAGTAGTATCGATATCGTCATCATCTTCCGTGAAATCTGGCATTTCTTCATGTTCTTCATATTTTGTCGCTCCCAAATAGTTGGTGTGAACAGTTGGCTTTTTGGATTGACAATTCGCCGCTAGATTTCTAGGTTGATGACATTTGTAACAAATTATGGGTTTGGCTTTAGACACATTATTGGTAATAGAGAAAAGTTTAGGAATGTTGGGATTTGGCTAGAAAGATGGCTTAGGATTTGGATTTGTGTTTGATGGTAAAGCACGGGGTTGTGTCCAAGATTTACAGAATGAAGATGGAAGGAAACAGTTTTTATTGAACCTTCGAAAATTTGAATTGAATTGTTTTGAACCAAAGTTACCATTAGTTGGGAATTGTTGTGGTCACTTCTCTCCTCCTCGAATTTTGTCTTCAGCATCATGGGCCAAGGAAATTGCATCTTTGTTGGCTTGAACATATTCACCTCCGCTTAAAAATATCCAAGTAAGCCAGACGTAAACTTGTGTTTATGGGTTGCCTCAGGTACATCTTCGAGCATTCGAAGTTGCAATAAAGCATTCCAAAAACGCTCGATATATTGTGAAATAGGCTCACGATCCCTCTATTGTTGCAGAAGATCCCATTGTTTGATTGCTTTTTCGTGGAATTGGGATGGAAGGAAATTCTGTAAAATTTTCTTTTGGAAAGTCTCCCAAGTCGTAGGACAATCAATGCTTTTGCGGACAATAGTCCACCATAGGGATGCTCTGTCCACTAGATGATTAGTGACACACTTAACTTTGTCTTTCTCAGCGTACTGTTCTTCGTGGAAATAATCATCAAATTGACTGATAAAAGCAAGTACAGTCTTTCCATCGTGTGACCCATTGAAAGTACGAAATTTAAAATTTCTTTTACTTATCTTTGTTTCTTTCCGAATAGATTGCGCTTCAAGTGTTGCATCGATCATATGTTGTATAAGATCTTCCAATTGCAGTCCATCTTGGGCGGTGGTAGATCGTTGCAGATTGGCCAATTGAGCTTGCAAAGTTTGACGTGCCCTTCGTTCCTCTTGAAGCTGTATCATAATTAGATCCAGTTTTTGCTCCATCGTTGATTCCAGTAAATCACATTCGGCCATAAAATCTTCCATGGTTTGATTCAGACATCCTGCAAAATTCCAAAAGACTTCACATACTTGAAATCTTGTTAGTGGGATGATCGTAGCTCAAAGTCGGGTTTACAAGGCTTATTTCTTTTTTTTTAAAATGACTTTTTGCAGTATTTTATCTTTGTGGATGCTGAAATTGATGTCACAGTCTTCTTCCAAAAGGATATTTGTGCATATAGTCTTTGCGTAGCAATCTTGTTTGCTAGAATTGAACTCTGTCAGTCCTAGGTGTGAAAAGGGGCTTCGATGGAAGTCAAAACACGTTCAGGACTAATTGTGTATGAATAGCCACTATGGGAGGGGCTGAATCTTAATAGTTGGTAACCTTAGTAGCTTTAGGAAATAGTTAAGATTTTTTTAAAAAGCTTTAACTATCTTAATCATTGACGTTAGGATGAAAGGATGTACTCGATGGATTCGACGGTGATTTGAAGATGCTGCGGCCGCAGTCGATGACTTTTGGAATTGCAAGGCTTTCTTTAAGCCTTTCCAAGCTTAATGAAGTTTTTAACTTATAAAACTTTTTCTCTCTGTCTGAGAACTCGAAAAAAAAAACATGTTGTTAAGAGAACTTCCCAGGTGGTTCTCCACCTATAGAGGCGGGTTCTTCGTGATCCAAGTACGTAGTAGGGGGTTCTTCACTGCCAAGAACGTGCTGGTATTGACAGATTGATGCGAGACTAACTGTAGAGGCTCGATCGTTCGAGGAGCTTTGCCTTCACGCGAGATGGTAAGCGATTGAAAGCCCTCAATCTCACCTTCGCTCTAATACCATTGGTGCACAGATCGGATGTTGTATGCGTACGTAGCGAGCGCCGGAAGGTCCCCAAGAACGAAAAAACTCTACTTTTGCACAAAAAACAAGAGACAATACTTGCACGACATGAAGCAAAAGACTAATTGGGTACAATCTCCCCCTACGCCTTGTGTAAGCGCTCCATAAAGCATATATTTGATATATTATTCATCTCCAAGCTAAAAAAATAGCCCAATTTACAATTAGCACGCTTTAGCTTTTGTGTTTGCTTTTGTCCCACTAAATAATTAAAGCGATTGGGTGCCCAAAGAGTCGAGCTATGCCCAAATACATGTTGAGATATCGAGCTCCACTCGTGATATGCCAGGGTGACCGTTGTGCATTTATGTCACCGATTTGTTAGTTGCAGATGCGATTGGTACACCGCCCATGAATAATAGCTATCCTTATCTACTCTAGTTTGTGGCTCAGTTAGTATGCCACCTTAGTTAGTTGAGTTTGGTTTGAGACCCATATATAGGGTTCTTCTATTTCTATGTACAAGAGTTCTTTTTGGCTTACACAACTAAGAAGAGGAAAACTGTTTTCAGCCTCCACCTTTGTGTGTATTCCCCCATTGTGCAAGCAAGAAAGCTACAAGTGAGACTCCTTCATTCTCTCCCACAATCTTGACATGGTATCAGAGCCTTGTTCGTGGTAAGGAGCTCAAGAAAGCAAACCAAGTTCGTGGTGTTCTGGTAAGAGGACCAATGTTGCTTTTATTTTTCTGTTTTAGGAGCAAGTCTCTGCAGGTAACACAGCCGAAAAGTGCAAGAGTGCATTGTCTCAGATTGAGACACCCTTCGCTGTGTAGCAAGAGGGCAGTATATGCTGCGGGAGGAGTCTTTAGCCCTTGGTTGCTCTGTTTTTTTGTTTTGAGGCCATTTCGGGACCTGTTTTGGAGTTGGAAGTTTTCTGCACGCACTCAAGAAAAGGCCCTATTTTATGCTATGCGACCACTGTTCTACAAGTCAGTGAAAAGTTACCGTAGAAATTGCATCGTATGCCTATGTTCAGAGACATTGGGATTTACAAAATCATCCTTCTTGCTTGTTGATGAAAAATCGTCACTAGGAAGTGACTGTTTGGTCAAATACCACTTTCGTCAGTTTTGCAGATTTGCCCTTGTGAGGCTGAAACTGTGTTTTTGCAGTGATAATTCTTTGCAATGTTCTGTAATGGCATCTGATTCTCTTTCACAGATTGTCACTGAAAAGCTTGACAAGAACAACTTCCAAGCATGGAAGTTTAGAATGACGAATTTCCTTATGGGAAAAGGATATTGGGAATTCGTTGCAGGAAATGAAGAAGAATCAGTTCTTCCTGATGTTCCCAATCAACAGCAAATGCAGGCATTTAAAGGATGGCATGAGAGAGCTAGAAAAGTTATGTACTGGCTGTCTATCAGTATTTCAGACTCTATGATTGTGCATATTCAGGATGTAAGTATGCCAAAGGAGGCATGGGATACTTTGTCAAAAATGTATAGCACAAATACACAAGCCAAGAAAATGTAGCTCAAACAAGAGTTGCACAATGTGCAAAGAGAAAGTATGAGCATCAATGACTATCACATGAAGGTGAAGAAGATTGCATATGCACTTGCTTCCATTGGGTCGCCAGTGGAAGATGATGATTTAGTTTCTGTGACCTTGAATGGTCTAGGAAAGGATTATGCACAGTTTCGGACATCCATTTCTGTCTGTGAAAGATTTTCTGATTTTGAGGAGTTGATTGCTCTTCTAATTTCTGAGGAGTAGAGAAATGGTGGTGCATCTTCTTCCGGAGAAACTTCAAAAGAAACTGTCTTCTACTCAAATGTTGGAAGAGGTAGAGGCAGAAGTAGAGGAGGCTGATCTAGAGGCCGTGGTAGAAATCAGAATATGTAGCAAACTCAAGAAAACCAGTCTTATGGAGGAGGACGTGGTAACTCTAGAGGCAGGGGGAGCCAAAGAGGTCGTGGTGGATGGCAAAGAGGGCAAAATGCAAACAGCAATGTTGAATGCTACTACTGTAGTAAAATGGGTCATATGGCTAAAGACTGCTATAAAAAGCAGAATGACATCATGAATGGAAAATTGCAACAAGGGAATTATGCATCTTCTAGTAGACAGGGTGATGACATAAATGAGCATTTGTTTATGGTGCAGCACATGAACAATTCTGTGACAAGTGCAGAAGAAAGCAACGAAGTGTGGTATGTTAACTTAGGTGCGTTAAACCACATGACAGGTCATGCAGAATGGATGCAGGATGCAAGGAAAATGGAAAAACTAGGATTTGTGGAGACTGGTGATGATACTGCACATCCTATTGTGCAGATTGGAAAAATTTCTTTGTCTATGCAGGATGGGAAAAAGAAATACCTGTTAGATGTATTTCATGTCTCGAATATCACCAAGAATCTGGTTTTTGTTGGTCAAATGGTTGAGCAGGGTTTGCAGATCAAATTTAATCCTCATGGATGCTTTGTTGAGGATATGAAAAATAAAGGTCACTTGATAGCGAAAGGAAAGAAGAAGGGCAGAATGTTTACGTTGGATGCAAACATGCCTGAATTGAGTGCAGCAATGTTTGCACATGGGACTGGTGTAGTTGCAGATATTGATATCTGGCATAAATGCATTGGTCATGTTAATGTACAATGACTTAAATCAATGCAGGCCCAAAATATTATTGCAGGATTGCTTAAATTCAAGGTTGCAGAAATGCATCAGGTATGTGAAGCTTGTCAATTTGGAAAACAGGCAAGAAAACCATTTCCTAGACATGTTCAAGAGAGTAAGAAGCCATTGGAATTAATCCACTCTGACGTGTGGACTACTAAAGCTGCATCTATTGGAGGCTGTCATTATTTTGTCACTTTTATTGATGACTATAGCAGAAAAGTTTGGGTGTAGTTTATGAAAAAGAAAAGAGAAGTTTTTGGGCATTTCAAAACTCTTAAAGCTATGGTTGAAAAAGAAACAGGCCTGCAAATAAAATGCCTAAGGTCAGATGGAGGGGGGAGAGTACCTCTCAAATAAGTTTGCAAGGTTCCTGTAGGAGCATGGCATAAAGCAGCAATATTCATGTAGTCATATCCCACAGTAAAATGGAATTGCAGAAAGAAAAAACAGGCATATTGGAGAGGTATCTCGTGCCATGCTCAATGAAAAAGACCTACCAGATTTTTATTGGGCTGAAGCAGTTGCTACAGCAGTCTACATAATGAACAGGACTCCCACTACAACAATACATGTCATAACTCCAGAGGAGAGGTATACTGGTAGGAAACCAGATATTTCTCATTAAATTTTTTTTGGTTGCATTGCCTATATTCATGTGCCAGATGAGTTGAGATCCAAGTTGGATCCAAAAGCTGAGAAGTGCATCTTTATTGGTTACTCGCTGCAGGCAGAAAGGGTATAGATGCTATAACCCTTCTATTCGTAAGTTTACAGTGAGCAGAGATGTTGTTTTTGATGAGATGAGTAGTTGGTATAAACCAGTAAATGTGATTGATGATGTAGATGCACAAAATGGTAACGCTGCACAGAATTCACAGCAACAGTCACAAAATATTAGTGGACCTGGAGTGTCGTCTAGCAGTGGTTCACATTCTTCGCCATGGACAGGCAGATTGAGATCAGGAGAATCTTCTCAAAGCAATACAGATAGTGGTATGCAAGTATCACGAAAAGGAAAAGAGAAGGTAGATCAGCCCATGTTTGATGTGAATGTAGGTTACTCTTATGTGGATGGTGAATCTAGTGGCTCAGAACAGAGCATTGATGATGAGTTGGGTATTCTTTCTATTGTTACACATGGAGTAAGAAAGACCAGGGATGTTTTGAGAGCACCTGGAAGTGAGCTACTTTGCGCAGGTCTACCAGAGCTAGGTATCCTGTGGATAGGCTGAAATATGATGGATTTACAGCCATTCACTATGCCTATATAGTCAAAGTGATACAGGAACCAGAACCCACTTCTTTTGAGCAAGCCATGGGAAAAGAAAAATGGGAGAAAGCCATGGATGAAAAAATGGATGCTTTGGAAGTAAATGCTACATGGGAATTGGTACCTTTGCCTAAAGATAAGAATGCAATTGGTTGTAAGTGGGTTTATAAGGTGAAGCACAATGCAGATGGTTCTATGAACAGATACAAGGCAAGATTAGTAGTCAAGGGGTATGCACAAACATATGGCATTGATTATGAAGAAACATTCAGTCCGGTTGCAAGGATGGCAACTGTAAGAGCAGTCATTGCTATGGCTACATCAAAGGGATGGTCTTTATATCAGATGGATGTAAAGAATGCCTTCTTGCATGGTGATTTGCAAGAAGAGATCTATATGGAGCAGCCACCAGGTTATGTGCATACTGTTCATCCTGAGTTTGTTTGCAGGTTGAAGAAAGCCTTGTATGGCTTGAAACAAGCACCTAGAGCATGGTCTGACAAGATAGGACAGTATCTTGTCACTATTGGCTTTCAGATTTCCAAGGCAGATTTATCACTTTATGTGAGAAAAACAGAGAAAGGTATTATGATGCTTGTCATTTATGTTGATGATTTGATTATCACAAGTGATAGTGATGAAGATATCCTTCATGTGAAAATGTTATTGAAGCAGAAGTTTGAGATGAAGGATTTGGGAGAGCTGCATTATTTCTTGGGCATTGACGTGATTAGATCACCAAGTGGGATATGGCTCTTACATAGGCAGTATGGATTGGACATGCTATCCAAATATGGGATGACAGGCTGTAAGCCTATTTCAGTTCCTTTGGAGCAGAATGTGAAGTTGAGCGCAAATGCATGTGAGCTTCTCGAAGACCCTACTATGTACAGACGCATAGTAGGAAGTTTGATTTATATGACTATTACCAGGCCAAATTCGAGCTATATTGTTGGATTGGTAAGTCAGTTTATGCAGGCTCCAAGGAAACCGCATTTGGATGCGGCTAGACGCATACTTAGGTATGTGAAGTCCACATTGAAGTATGGACTATTTTATGAGACTGGGGTTCAGATACAGTTGCATGGATACACTGATGCTGATTGGGCTGGTAGTATTTCTGATAGACGATCTACCAGTGAATATCTGTTCTCTTTTGGGAGTGTTGCAGTCACTTGGAGCAGCAAGAAACAACCTATCGTTGCCTTGTCGAGCACAGAGGCTGAGTACAGGGGTGCAGTAATGGCTGCATGTGAGGTAGGTTGGTTGCATAAGCTACTTTATGATATGCATCAGCCTACAGATGGGCCATTTGTCATTTATTGTGACAACATGAGTAGTATACACTTGGCAAATAACCTAGTATATCATGCTAGGATAAAGCACATTGAGGTGCATTATCACTATGTGTGGGAGAGGGTTTTACTAGGTCTTATTGATCTAGTTTATGTCAGCACAAAGGATCAGGTAGTTGACATATTCACGAAGGCATCGGGCGCAGAGAAGCTACGCAAGTTCAGAGACCTGCTTAGTGTGTAGGAATTGGGATTGAGCTCGAGGGGGAGTGTTGAGATATCGAGCTCCACTCGTGATATGCCAGGGTGACCGTTGTGCATTTATGTCACCGACTTGTTAATTGCAGATGCGGTTGGTACACTGCCCATGAATAATAGCTAGATGACAGCTATCCTTATCTACTCTAGTTTGTGGCTCAGTTAGTATGCCACCTTAGTTAGTTGAGTTTGGTTTGAGACCCATATATAGGGTTCTTCTATTTCTATATACGAGAGTTCTTTTTGGCTTACACAGCTAAGAAGAGGAAAACTGTTTTCAACCTCCACCTTTGTGTGTATTCTCCCATTGTGCAAGCAAGAAAGCTACAAGTGAGTTTCCTTCATTCTCTCCCACAATCTTGACAATACAATGTCTAATAACATATATTTAAATCGTGCGCCCATGCGCATACAAAATAGTAAATAAATGTCAGGTGCTTCAATAAGTAAGCGCGTCAAAATAAATATTGGCGCCATGCCTAAGATGCGTGCCCATCAAAATGATAAATTTTTCTAAATAACTTGAATACATGTTATCGCCCAGTGCTTCCCAATGCCACCATTGTGCCTGCTCTACACATCAACTGAAGCATTCATAATTGTTAGAAAATAATAAAATTAAATCAACAAAAGTGAATACCTAGTAGTCTTCAGCTACAAAATAAATAAATTGGTTAGAACTCAATCCTAACCTTAATTTATTACGAGTGCGCACTCTAAACTCATAAACGTCCATTAATTTGAATATGTATTTTGCAGAATCACCCACTTGCACATTAAATTAACAAGATGCCCGAAAAGGACAGGCGTCCCCATCGACTTTTCGCACAAGGAATCCACCTTGTGTATGAGCCGCGGCAACAAGTATAATTTTACGGAATCTACTGCAAAACCTCACGGAATCCACTGTGGAATATGCCTCCTAGCATCATGGAAGGCCCATAATGCGACTAGAAGCTTGGTATCCTAATCTTTTCGATTTTGATTTGCCAATTTTGTTAGGATTTTTCAAAGCACTTTATTGGTGGATTTTGCTAAGCCATATCTTGTGGCTAGTAAGGCAATGAATTTTTATGCATGATGAGGAAACATGAAGTTAATTTCTTGATGATCTTGTTAAGAAAATGTGTACTTTATTATCAGGATATACTTACTTTTAGTGTGTGCTGCTGCTTGGAAGATGGGACCAACAAAGTCAATACCCCATTTTTGAAAGGGCTCCAAGGGGAGGATTGGCTGAAGTGGTAAGCGTTCTCTGGCACTAGGTTGACCTAACCTCTAATAAGAGTCGCTTTGGTGGATCCACTTGCATGAATCACCATGCATGGTTGACCACCACAATTTGGCCCACTAGATCTTTTGAATGATCACATCAGTAGCAAAGTGGCCACTAGAAACCCCTTGGTGAGCTTTCTTTAGCACTACAACCTACTCCATTGGTAGAACTACTCTTTGTAGTACTCTAAGTAGGGTGCGATGATATAACGAGCCTATAATGGCTTCAAAATATCAGCTCTAAAGAGTGAGTCATTTTTGTTGATCCTTTTGGAAATGGAGGGGAGGCACTCTAATCTCCAAGAAGGTTAGCATTTCCTCATACCATGTCCATGGTAATTTAGGTGATTAAGGCTTTGCTTCATCTATTATTGCTATGAATAAGTGGGCATCCAAGAATATATCATCGATACTTGTTGGTGCTTCTCCAGAATCTCGTCAAGATAGAATGTCAACAATCACATGTTGAGCTCCTAGGTGATGTACCACTTTGTATTCAAAATCTTGTAACACTAGATAAACCAAGGTGAAGTGATCCACATGGAAAGTAAACGCATGCCCAGGCAAATAATTCCAAAAATTTTTGATAAAAAAGATAATGCCCAAGCATTCTCTTTTAATGATGGAGCATTTCTTCTCTACATTGGATAATCTCCATTTGGAATAAAAGATTGGGCAAAAACACCCATGGGAATCCTCCTACATGAGAGCACTACCAACAGCCATGTCAAAAGTATCAACAAAGACATAAAATGATTTTCTCCAATTTGGGGGAATCACTATGGGGACTCATGATAATAATAGTTGGAGGTGCCGAAATGCTAGGTTTGCTTCTTCATTTCCACTAAAAAATAAAATTTGTCACACATGTATCAAGTGATTCAAAGGGATGGGTCTGTGCATCAAGAGTCACAGGTGGCATCCATGCCACCGGATTTGTCCCAAGAATCAAAGTAGTATGGATGGTGAGTTTGGAATTGTGACTTGCATGATAGTTGCAACCTTTCTAGGATCCACATCAATGCCATCTTTGGAAATAATGGGGCCCAATAAAACACCTCCTCAAA
This sequence comes from Lygodium microphyllum, assembly GCF_053477565.2. Taxonomy (NCBI): domain Eukaryota; kingdom Viridiplantae; phylum Streptophyta; class Polypodiopsida; order Schizaeales; family Lygodiaceae; genus Lygodium; species Lygodium microphyllum. The sequence continues at coordinate 117,332,917 of NC_141139.1, forward strand.
TAGTAAATATGCATTTTAATATATTTAAACTCAAACCTACCTCTAGATATGTTGTCCAACATAGCTGAAGGTGTATAAGATGGAGCGTGGTTTTTCCATACCACATGCTAAAGTCATCCGAAAAGGCTCTCATGAAATTTATCAAATAGGACCCAAAGATCTCTACATATCCCCTTGGAAAGAAGTTGGAGCATTCTTTAAACCAAACCACATTATGGTACATAGCTAAACTCCCTATGCTATAATGAAAGATGTTTTGGACTAATATTCTAGGTCAAGTCAGACCTGGTTATAACCACTAAATCCATCCAAAAAGGAATACATCTCCTATTCAGCTATCTCATCTAGGATGTTGTCTAGGTAGAGAATAGGGAATGGATCCAAAATAGTGGTGGCATTGAGTTTTCCATAATTCAACACAAATATGCAACTTCTTGACCTTCTTTAGGACTATGATAATTGGTGAGATCCAATCTACTCAATCTATTGGGGCTATGAACCCAACTCGTAGTAGTTGGTCCAATTCTTCTTTAACTTATTTGGCCATGTGTGGATTCATCTCATATCTTTGCATCTAGACTGGAATAACATCTTGCTTCAAGGGGATCCAATGCTGGTAGAATCTCAGATCCAGTCCTTTCATTTCTTAGTGATCCTAGGCAAATACATATTTAAACTCATCCAATAAACTGATGAGTTGCTCCCAAAATCTTGGCTCTAGTTGAGCACTAGTTTTCATTGATTTGATCTCCTCTAGACCTAGAAATATTACTGGAATAACATTTGGATTCAAGGGGATCCAATGCTGGTAGAATCTCAAATCCAGTCCTTTCATTTCTTAGTGATCGTAGGAAAACACATCTTTAAACTCATCTAGTAAACTGATGAGTTGCTCCCAAAAGCTTGGCTTTAGTTGAGCACTGATTTTCACCGATTTGATCTCTTCTAGACCTAGAAACATTGAATCTAATTCATTCTCCTTCACTCTTGTGATCTTGTGCATTTGAGCTTCAAATTCTCTCTTGTCTCAATACTTCTGTTATCTCAATCTCAACAATCTCTTCAATGTTATCATAAGCTTCCATGGAGTCTAGATTTTGGCTTCTAGGACTTATCCAATGGCAGCCCTCCTTCTCCTTCATAGGGGGTTATATCTAGCAGACTTTACAGCTACACATATTTTTCATTCTTTAAGAACACAATCACTTTGTGGTGATTCCAATGAATAGTGAGTTTGTGTTTATCCCGACTATGGGTTACTCTTGCTTGCCAAAGCCAAGGCCTTCCCAATAATAGGTGGTAATCTTTGTGTGCATGCTTCATATTCAAAACAGCTAAAGCAACCAAGAATCGAATTGTAGTAATTTCCAAAAGCATAGAGCATATGATACCAAGTAGTCTCATCTTCTTTAGATTTTCTATTCTTACCAAGAATGGGATTGGTTTGCAATCCATCAATCTCAATTCCTTATAGGTTGTTAAGGTGATGATGTTGGCATTAGATCCATTGTCAAGCACGACATTTTGGATGATCCTTACATACCGAACATGGATTACTAGAATTATTAGATTAGCCAATGGGCATGGTGGTACTGACTCCTACTGGATTCTCCTAATTGTGACCTTTAGAGCATTTGCAGTCATAACTGCAACTTCACACTCTAGTAGCATTAGTCAATTTGACTAGATCTTCAAGAGGTGGCCCTCAAAAGCTAGTAAAAGATTTAAAAGGTCTCCTAATGGAACAATGATAGTCAATGGCCCCAATCTAATTATTTCTTCATACGAGTCTAGAACAACCAAATCTACTAGCCTATTCCCTTTTGCTTCTACATGATCATAATCAGATTTTTGGCTCTTGGTGCCTCCAAGATTATCTAGGGCCTTAGCATGTTTTTGTTTAGGGTGATCTTCCAAATTCTTTTCCTATTCCTTACCGCGATAAAATTTTGGTGTATGTCTCTTCTATTTACCATAGTAAGCATCTTGATATTTACATTTGTCCAGTCCAAGATGAACATTTGGATGCTTAACTCCATTGGGTTACAGATTCTCCCTCACAACTTGCTTGTTTTTCTCTTACTTCTAGGTTGGTATTTTCCATTCATCCTCTTGATATGGCTTTGACTTCCTAGCCTTCGAGGCTAAGGCCATTCTTTGGTTTCTTAGATTCCATCCTGGCTCATGTGCACTTTATCTTCACACATGATTGTATCCTTTGAATTGGTAGGGTTTGTGCATGCCACTACCAAGGAGACAGTGGATGGTTCATTGTACTGTGGCTGCCTTTCCATCCTTTCAGGGCATTATCATCCCAACTATCATTCTGCCGCAGAGGAGTTTTTCCCACACCTGAACTTCCTGACCATTGTTTGGGTTGAATGTCCAAACTAGAACTCGATGGTGTATATTTCATCACGATCAGTTCATCTTGCCACTTGGTAGTGAACTCTTTGCTATTTAGCCCATGAAGGACCTATGGATTTTAATGCTACTTCCTTACAAGTTTTTTCTGATCAGGCTAATACGTTGACAATTGGATCTGGTAGCTCCTTAACTTCTATTATGTTGGTGCTGAGCATGGTTGCTGAGCCTTGCTATTGTTGTTTTTATGCATCATATGCTTGAGCTTTGGGACGATTCGATCTGCATTGTCCTTCGTGTATATAGAAGAAACAAAGTTTAGAAAATAGCCGAAAATTTTCTTAGCCTCTTTCTTCCCTACCATGCATGCCATGGCCACTGCTCGAGTTGATGGTACTCCTAATTTGTAAAATTTTTGTGGGCATCTACACCTAATTGGCTAACTTTGAATTTCGTTGGTTGGAATGAGATGCACTAGTAGCTTGCTATCCTCTAGGGTGGCGGACCATCTAGTAGTGGCCATTGTACTAGTAGTATTGTGTGTTTGAGTGGCCATATTACAAACCAACATTGATTCATGCCATATTCCGCTTGTACATGGCCTGGATGGTTGCATTGTGTACACCATAGATTTTTTACCTCATTTTTCTAAGTGCTCTTCAAGGGTTTGTTGCTCTTTTCTTTCTTTTTGGACTTGTTGGGCCTTTTCTCCTCCTCATTCAGAATTAGCTTCATCACTGCTAGTATCTACCTCTAGATTTAAGTCGAACTCCGAATCATTAGTGGTATCATCTTGGTTCTTTTGGAATGACTTTATGGATTTACTTCCTTTTTTGGACTTTTCCTTCAACAAAAATTGTTCCGAACAAAGGGATTTCTTATAAAAGGGATCTATACTATAGCCAGATAAGTCTTTAGATGAAAAAGCTTTCCAGATTGGCCAATTGAAACCTTAGACATAAAGGGTGTTTATCATTTCATCTCTTGGTTGTGGGCATTTTGGTCAATTCTAAGCATCTATTCGATCGAGTTGAAATCTATTTTGAAATGTGATCACTACGGCATTCCAACTAATCCATCCATGCTCTACCGCTAGCCATGTTGCGGCCTTTTTTTGCATTGAAGATTCGAATACGATGACTTTATGAGGCTCATTGACTTGATCAGGGAAGTTGATGGTGTAAGTGACATCAAACTAGTGGCGGATAAAATATAGAGCAGGTTGTAAAAGTCATGAACAACTATGGCAGTTTGACAACGCTATTGTATTTTGGCCATAACTTTTGTATACGATATTGGATTTAGGCATTCTATAGCTGCAAATGAAGAGTGTGACAAGAGCTAAAGATCTAATTACTTAAAAAGTTGATTTTGTGTAAGTTTCTATTATCTATTTCACATAGAATAAAACAATTCTAGTCTAGACAACAAACTATAAATCCCATAACTCATGTTAGATGCTTTGAGGATGCTATTTTGATGTCCAGATTGTATGGTTATACTTTCGAGACTGATTTAAGCTTGAAATAGCTGAGATTTCACTATCATTTCAATGTTATAATAACAAGGTAGCAAGCATTGATCAATGAAAAGCTTATGACTAATGCTGCATCCAGATCCTCATTAGAAGATCTTGAGAACTTGGGAATGGGATGTTGGGTTGGTGGGCCATTCTATTGAGAATCGAAACTTGGGAAAGGGATGTAGGGTAGATAATAACCAGATGAGCAAAAGCAAAGAGACAACCTGCTAGCTTTAGGAGCCATTAGTGGGAGTACAGATTCACTTCCATTCCCAAGAGTGGAGCACAAATGGCACTTCCACAATAGTTGAGAGGATTGCAATGCACAGGATGCATCATCAGAGGATAGAGGGGGACCTTAGGAGATGGTGCTCTTTGGTGCTGATCTGACCTGGACAGCCGTGCTCAATCAAGAGCCAAAACTACATTGAGCACACCTTGCAAATGTGTATGCATTCATCTTAGCACACGGAGAAACATTGATCATGGTCACCATGTATAATCTAGCTTTTGAGCATCACTGGTATAGGATAGAGTGTGGTAACACTCAAAGTCGACATTGGTGGACATTGGTATTCCACTCTACAATAAACGTCCACAGTACTAAGATTAACATTGTCAAAGTAAATGAAGAAAAAGATGAAGTACACAAACAAAAATCCCAAGTATATATTGATATATAAAACCAATACAACAATCTCAACAGACGAGACTGATAGCAAACTAGATACACTAGGTTAATCACTAAAGGAATAATAGCACCTCATAGACTCATAAACAAATAGTAATACAAAGAAGGGACTTGGCAATACTACTGCCAATACTTGTATCTTAGGACATACAAAAGGGAAACAACTCTACTAGTGTTGTAACACTCAAGATGTCCTGATTGGTCTAAAGACCCAATGGATGCACAACATACATACACATAAACTTAGGAAGATGAATGAATAGTCACCAATAGTCTAACCCTTCACTTGGGTGGGTCTCTCCTTTATATAGCATATTACCAACTACGATATTTTCTCTACCTATGTGCCATGCCAATGGTCATAGCTACTACTACACGTCTTTGCATTAATGCGCCACTGGTCGCTTGCTTTAAATGCTGGTAACTGCTGTTGCATTTAACACCTTCTCATTCATCCAAGCTTCTATTTATACAACTCTATCCCTTGTTTACAAACTCAAACTCTTGCTTTTCAAATAAAAAGGCTTGCTTTTGCCTTTCTTGCCTTTGCTTTTTGCTTTTCCTATTTCGTTTTTCTGCGATCCTTGAGGTTGGTTACAACTTGTTTCAGCCATAACTTTGTCATACAAACTTTGAGTGTGGTTATTTGGGTACTCAAAACAATAAGAAGAACCTTGTTTTATAGACAAACATGAACATAATGTTAAAAATCTTCTCTAAATATCCAAAAATAGTGATTTTTGTTAACCATATCACTCTTTGAATAGTAACACTGTCTTGACGTCCTGAATGGGATACAACTGCGGCACATCGAAGCCCTTGGAACATGGCAATGTGGTTAATTAAACCTCAGTGTATTTGGATCTATCCAAAATTCTCAATAAGTCATTAGAACTTAATATTGGAAATTTTGACTATTTTGGTTCACCAACTTTGCTACTTGAAAAGACAATTTAAGAACATGTTTGGTAACAATAAAAGAGTAGTTAAAACCCAAAGTTTACAAGCTTCAACAAATAGGGATTGCAATCATCAATCTATGCCACTCACGTGATGAATGAAATCCTACAAACATGAGAATCTAGTGACCTCTTTGGTCGTTTATCTAATGACCACAAGGAACGTTAACCTCTTGGTTTTTCTTGGGCCCTAATGAGGACCCTTGCGTGAACAGCTCTTAAGCTAAACTATCCTGCCCCAGGTGCGACTCGGGAGTCGGGAGTGAGGTCTCCTACCAACATCCCAACAATGCCAATATTTTGGGCAGAGCACTCGAGATAGTGCAGTTCTTATCTGCACTCCACGTGAGGAGACTTCCGCCGCTTAATTAATAAACCTCTAAACAAGACCCTTGTTCAGAGTGGAGCTTTGACAAATTTTATATCAGTTTTGACGGGGCACTCGTCTTGGCGGACAACACGCGGAGATTCACGTAGAAAAGCTACAATAGTAATAGCCATGCACACACTCTGAATTTTAGTCCTTTGATTTTTCCATATCAAGTTATCCAGCCTGTAGCGCATTTGTCAAGACACACGCCCCGGGCCCGAAGAACGTTCAAACCTTGTGCCGTTTCTTCTTCGTGTCGAATCCTTCTCCGCCTCTGGAGCGCATGAGGCCCAAAGGCCCTCTTTGAGCCTCTCTCTCTCTCTCTCTCTCTCTCTCTCTCTCTGTGCATCACTGTTGCTGCCATGTAGGTGTATCCGTGCGATCATTATCGCCAACATGTAACAGGGCGTGGAGGAGGCGAGTCGCGACTGCCTTTTCGCCGGCCACATGCTTCATCTGATCTGATCGATCATTGGTCCCTTTCTTCCAGATCGCCCTCAATCCTTCTTAGATTGGCCGGAGCTCCCTGGATCCCTCGAATGGCTTTCCCTTATAACGGCCTTCAGAAACAGTTACGTACACTCTTCGATGAGCTCCAATGGCTTTGTTTGATTAGTCCAATAAGCTCCAGAAAGTAGCCTTCGCACTGGATAAAGACACGCCGACTGATGATTTTTCAAATCACCCTTCTCACCACAATGCCCTTCTCCGCCTTGACATCTGGACTAATTACTTTCCAGTCCTTTCTACATTCTATGCAAAGGTTTTAGTGAGCCTAGGTGCAGATTGGGAACAAGGTAAGAAGAATGTGGAGCAACCTTGGGGCTGATCGAGAGACAGCCCTACCGTCTCGGATGCCCCGGGTACATACAACTGTACAGATTGAGATTCTACTGCTGCTAGTTAGTTGCTGTGCGGTATTCCACTGCTCTTGTGTAGCTGACGAGGGCAAATATCTGCTTAATTTAAGCGAGTATATTGAAGGCCCCAATTGGCCACCGGCTTCTTGGGTGCTAGGTGCAAATTACGGTGCTGATGCTAATTCCACGCCCTGTAATTGGAAGGGCATCTCTTGTGACAAACAGGGACGTGTCTCTGGCATCCAGCTCTCATCTCTCAACCTGACGGGAAGTTTGCCCAGCACTCTTCCGTTTCTGACGGAGCTCAATACATTAAATCTGTCGTCCAACTACTTCTACGGCTCCATTCCGGCGAGCATGGGCCAGTGCAGGAAGCTGCAAGTGCTGGACTTGAGCAGGAATCAGCTGTCGGGAAATATTCCAGCGGAGATAGGCTGGCTGGCGGATCTGCAGGTGTTGAATCTGAGCGTCAACAAGCTGCTGGGTTCGATTCCGAGGGAGCTGGGGCAGCTGGGCGAAGCACGGGTGCTCGCTCTCTACGGCAACGCCCTCAACGGCAGCATCCCGACGGAGCTCGGCAGCCTGGCGGAGCTGCGGCAGCTGACCTTGTTCAGCAACAACCTCACCGGCGGCATTCCTTCCTCTTTGGGCAACCTGAAGAAGCTGCGACTACTCCGCATCGGGGCGAACGACCTGAGCGGGGGCATTCCGGCAGAACTCGGGGGCTGCGAGAGCCTGCAAGTGCTGGGGTTGACTCAGAACAAACTGGAGGGGCCAATCCCGGCGCAACTTGGGAGCCTGGTTAACTTGACCAGTCTGGCGCTGTGGAAAAATCAACTCTCGGGGGGCATCCCGGCGACGCTCGGGAACCTAGTCAACTTGGTCACCTTGGCCCTGTACGAGGCGGGCTTGTCCGGCCCCATCCCCCCCGAGCTGGGCAATCTGGGCAATCTCCAGATCCTTTACCTTTACAGAAACTCTCTGACAGGGTCTATCCCACGGCAGCTGGGCAACTGTAGCTCGTTGATGGAGCTCGACCTGTCAATGAACTCCCTCTCTGGGAGCATCCCAATGGAGCTGGGCCACCTCCAGTCCCTCATCCTCTTGCACCTGTTCGAGAATAAGCTGTCCGGACCCATCCCTCAACAGCTTGGCAGCCTCACCAGCATCCGCAACATGGACCTGTCCATTAACGGGCTCACAGGCAGCATCCCCGACCGGCTCCAGCTCTTGCCCGCGCTCGAGGGCCTGGTCCTGGGATACAACAACCTCTCGGGCGCCATCCCGCCTCTGATAGGCTTCTTCAGCAACCTGACCTATTTCGACGCCTCCTACAACAACTTGTCCGGCGCAGTGCCGCGGATGGTCTGCAAGAACGGGCAGCTGTCCCGCCTCAGCCTGGGCTCCAACCAGCTCACGGGCGGCATCCCGGACGGAGTCAAAAACTGCTATTCCCTTGCAGCCTTGCTCCTCAACCAGAACGCCCTCTCAGGCACCATCCCCTCCGAGCTCAGTATGCTGTCCCGCCTCGTCTACTTGGACCTCTCCCACAACCGTTTCACAGGCGTTGTCCCTGCGGATCTTGCCACTCTGCCCAACCTCCAAAGCCTCATGATAGCCGGCAATCAGCTGTCTGGTCTGCTGCCGACCGAACTCGGGCGGCTGTCGCAGCTAGTGGAGCTGAACGCGTCTAGCAATTCTCTAACAGGCAGCATCCCCGCGGAGCTGGGCAACTGCACAGCCCTGATAAAGCTCGACCTCAGCCAGAACTTTCTCTCAGGCCCCATTCCCTCTCAGCTCTCTCAACTGCAGCTCCTGCAGAACCTAGTTCTGTCGAACAACCGATTGAGCGGCGCCATCCCCGCCTCCCTAGGCAACCTCTCTCACCTGATAGAGCTCCGCCTTGGGCAAAACGACCTCCAAGGCCGCATCCCGCCCGACCTCGGCCGCCTCACCGGCCTCCAAATCTCTCTCAGCCTCCGGAGCAATAACCTGTCCGGTGAGATACCTCCGTCTCTCGGAGAGCTCCCTCTCCTCAATTACCTCTACCTCGACCACAATCAGCTCACGGGCCACATACCCGCCACCTTCGCCAACCTCGGCAGTAGCCTCATCGAATTCAATGTCTCCTTCAATCGTTTGACAGGGCCATTGCCAAACACTCCTCTTTTCCAGACCATGGACCAGAGCAACTTCATCGGAAACAGCGGCCTGTGCGGAGGCACTCTCCCGGTGTCCTGCATAAATTCAAATATTTCTCCACAAGCGGCGAGTGCAGGACGAGAGGAAGGGTCGTCGGGGTCAGTGTCGGTGCAGGCCATCGTAGGGATAGTGGTGGGGCTACTGGGGGTGACGGTGATAGTCCTCATGGCTGCGGTTGCGTTGTGCTGCACGTGTGGCGTGCAGAGGTCGGTCGCATCCGATCATCGGCAAGAAGCTGGAACAAGGAGAGATAGAAATGATGAAGCGGTGGAGGAGTCGTACTACTTCGGGCCGGTGCCAGGGTTCGGCTTCCAGGACATTCTGGAAGGGACAGGGAGGTTCTCGCGCGAGTGCGCGATAGGGCAAGGGGCGTGCGGGACGGTGTACAAGGCGAAGCTGCCGACGGGGCAGGTGATCGCGGTGAAGCGGCTGGCGTCGCAGCGGGAGAGGGATGTGCAGGGCCCCATCGACAACAGCTTCGATGCGGAGATAGAGACGCTGGGCAAGATAAGGCACGGCAACATAGTGAGGCTCTACGGGTTCTGCTACCACCAGGAAGCCAACCTGCTGCTGTATGAGTACATGCCCAAGGGAAGCCTGGGGGAGCATCTGCATGGGGCGGGTGCGGAGCAGGGCCAGCAGAAGCAGCAGCGGCACGTGCTGGATTGGGGCAGGCGATACGACATTGCGCTGGGCGCCGCCCAGGGGCTGGCCTATCTCCACCACGACTGCAAGCCCCAGATCGTGCACCGGGACATCAAGTCCAACAATATTCTCCTCGATGACAACTTGAAAGCCAAGGTGGGAGACTTCGGCCTCGCCAAGCTCATCGACGTGCCCGGCTACTCCAAGTCCATGTCCGCTATTGCGGGCTCGTACGGATACATTGCTCCAGGTCAGCGCTACACTCGCGCTCTCTCTCTCTCTCTCTCTTTCCGTAAAGTTTGACTGATGTTATAAATATTAATGTCCGCTTGATGTGATCGAGGTATTATATATAATCTAGTGTGATGTGTCGCGCAGATGATTAGCTATTTGTTACACGTAACACGATCGACCACAGTAGCTTCAAGAAAAGTAAAATTGTGGTACACTGCTAGCTCAACTGCCCACATGGAATCGTGAGTTGCCAGTGCAGTACACTCGTCACTCGAGTCTCCACCAAAAGATCCTCTAAAACTTTTTGCATCAGCCTTGTCAAGTGCTGCTTTTAACTTTTGAAGCAAATCGCAGTTACATCTATGGCTCCAATTGCTAACGCACAAATAAATGCATGGTTTGCGAGCCCGGGGGATGGGCAATATTCGCATGCCAAGTCTTCAACCTTTGCCAACAGTTCCCGTCTTGGAGCTCATGTGCTTAGCTCCAAAAGTTAGAGCATCACATGCTACCGACCATAGGAGTTGTTATAAAGGCCCCCTGCTCGGCAGCTTTACCAATTTGCTGCTCTTACGCGATCCCTCTCTTTTCCTTCTCTTCATCTCAAAGAGCCTCTTGAGTTGTGCGAACCGTACCGGAAAGCACCCACACCTTTCGATCACGAGAGCCTCCAAACCATGCTAGATGTAGGCAAGGCAACGAAAAGATACGCGCACACTAAGGCTAAGGCTAGAACAGGGGTGTGGCACCACCCTTTATTATTTACAAATAATTGCACAAACAGAACAATGAGCCCCAAGAGCCGCCCAAACGATAAGGCTAGCAGACGTCCGCTTCCCTATAACAACAAAATGACTCGAATATTCCACAGAAAGTTCAATGATCACTCTTCTCACGATCTAAAATAAGCTATTTTCATTTGCATTTAAACTTTTGGTCATACAAAGTGATCTCTAGAACATATGCATTGATAAGAGTTGGTTTGCTGTATTTACAAGCTATATATGTTCCTCATAGGGTAAAATTGTCGTGACGGCTATCATGATTTGTTACATGTAACGTAAAGACAAGATTACATGATCAACCTTCACTTGAGATGACCGAGATGCTAAGGCCTGCACTCGTAGTGATATACTTGCCTGTAATATTTGAACTCATCTCTTCAAGCATTAATGATGTGGGTTCTGTGCCTCACATAATTTGATTTCTGATATGTGCTTGTGTGATTCACCTGCAGAGTATGCATATTCGATGAGAATCACAAGCAAATGCGATGTTTATAGCTTTGGTGTTGTTCTCTTGGAGCTTCTGACCGGAAGATTACCTGTGCAGTCTGTGGATCATGGCGGAGATCTTGTTACTTGGGTGACAAACTCTATAGAGTCAAAAATGGATCTTAAACAGATTCTAGATTCTCGGTTAGATTTAACCAATAGCTCAACTTTGGCTGAGATGGTGATTGTGTTGAAGCTTGCGCTACTTTGCACAAACATCTCACCCCTCGCTAGACCGTCAATGCGTGACGTCGTCTGCATGCTTCTCGAGGCAAGGAAAGAGGGAGAGGCAAGGCAAATGATTGAAAATAACCTCAACACGATCATAATGGAAGATGGTGTCTCCAACATTTCAATACAATTGTGAACCCATATGTTCAACATATTCAATCTCAAAGGGGTTGATTTCGCCTCTCCCTTGGTCCCAATCATATTTTCATCAAATAGTCGGTGCCAATTTTTTTGTTTTTTTTCTAATCCTTTGGTCCCAATCATATTTCCATCAAATAGTCGGTGCCAATTTTTTTGTTTTTTTCTAAATGAGAAAATAGAGTATATTATTATTATCATCCTAAGGATACTTATAGTTCCCCAAAGGGATAAGCATAAAATTTGATTACATAGGATCTACATAATTTTACTAACATAGCAGTGAGCCGAAAGGTATGACACAAGTTTATTCAAGTGATCATCAAACCCCTATATTAGCATCCCAAGTCCATTTCTTGCTCTCTTAAATAGGAGATCATTCCGCAAGTTATAAGAAAGACAGCTCCAAAGACATTCGAGGTTTTGATTTCTTCTTCATTAAGCTTTCCTTGGTAAAAAAGAAAGATCTATCTTGCGGCTTGTCTTAAGCTAGTGAACAAGCCAGCTTCATATAATGATGTCCTTAATGTCTACTAGTGTAGCTTTGTCCAATGTTGTCCTTAATGCCTGCCAATTTGGTTTGACCTTAAAACATTTCTAAAACTAATGCACTACTGGTTCATCTTTTCTACCATAAACATACATAGTGGATAGATACTCTGAACTTATTGAGCTTTAGGTTGGTTACACACCAAGTGACAGATGCCCAACCCTTGCTTAGAGTGCGGGCATGTAATTTTTGAAATTGGGCATAGACATGGCCACAAAGCCTTTACACACCAAAAGGATACACCTTGCAATAAAGTGAAAACTTTTATATTTCTAATATTTTTTATTGACTCCAAATGCAAAAAGTGCACCATTGTCTATTGCTTTACAAATTGCATAGGGGAGACTTCCCATCCAAAGGTGGGTAGGGAGTTCACATGTTTAATATGTAAAGAATAGGTATTTTCCTCTTTTGTGTGTAAAGGAACGGATGCCCAATGCATAAATAAGTATTTTGATTGGTTAATACTTGCAACCTGGGCATTCGCCATTTGGGGTGTAGGCAACCTTAGGCCTACTCCTTGATTGAGAACTTATCCATCAAGATGCGCTACAAAAATAGATTCAATCTTGGGGATGGGTTTGAGGACCATGCACTACAAGATATAGGCCTTATACCGACGTTAAAAGCAACGAAAATGCAAATAACAAAATTTTTCCCCTGTCATCACAAAAAGCATCGTTCTTGGCGATGCCATAGAACAGCCGGTATCAACGTTGGTATTGGCATCGGTATCAGTTGATACCGACACCAAAACTGACGCTGATAGCAACGGTTTGTGACGAAAATAACGACGCTGATAAGGACGCGAGCAGTAAAACTTACGACGCTTATAGTGACAGTAACAGGGGAAAAAAAAATTTGTGGCAGGGCAGCAAACTGCCTTGCCACATATAGCACTGTGTGCTTTATTAGAGCCATACAAAAGAGTTTCTACACTGTGTACAATGTGCTTGCAAACAAAAACAAAGTATACTGAAATCATAACACTGATACATGAAATAAATACATGATCGCATAATAAGCGACTAGTACAATCATGACAAGATATCACTAATACATAGAAAATGTCTACATAGATCAGACGACCAAAAAATAAAGGTGTGTGAGCTCCAGGGATCCAAGGGCGAGCTACAAATCCTCGCCCTCCGAAAGCTCGTCCCGCCGCAAAGGAGCATTGAACAGACTCTGCAAAAAAAGAAACAACAACACATCAGTCCACCATACAATAATGCATTTTAATTAAACATGGTAATTACGGACAAGAAAGATGAGTGATTTACAGGGCCACCGCGTCTATACAATCTGTCGTTCAATGAAGTGAGACCATGCCTCTTTGCATATCGAGTCTCAAGGTCGGTCGAATCATGATTTGTAATGGAGTGCTGCAAAGAAAACAAAATGCTTATTGTTAGAAACATGATTGTCAGTACAAAAGATATTGTAAAAAAATAAACAAGCAAAACAAAAGAAAAACTTACAAAGTCCTCCAAATATGTCCTGTGGCTGCCACTCCCAAGATGATGGACCACTCCGGCCTTGAGTCGTACCCTCGCCGCCTCGCGCTGCTGACTTCAACGTCTTGGAGAATTTGTAACATCTTTCCTCAGTCGGTGCCAATCGTCCGTATCTAACCACTCTTTGCAGCCCCACTCTTGATTGCCTTGCGTGCGTCAGATCGTCTGTGTGACATATATGTACGCATGCAATCTAGCCCGTAGAAAATCTATCTTAGTGAGGCTGGAACTGGAAACTCCTCATGCAAGGATGCTACTATGTAGTCCTTACTTCCCTCCGGTATGTTCTTCCAACGATCTAAGACGTGCCGAAATACTTGTTGGCACAACTCTCTCATACGAGCCATCACCCTCCTCCCCTCATCATTCATGATGATGGCTCATGACCTATCATCGACTAGATATCCATATCCCCCTGGGGTCTGCCAAAGATGGGTCCTCTCCCATCTGTGTCCACGCTCCTAGGCATATCCAGGAGACCCCTGTGCATCCGGTGTACTGATTGAGGTTATATCTCTCGGAGTCGCACCCATAGGGGTGCTACTTGTTGACGGTTGAGCAAAAGCCAGAGTAACTGGAGTAGACGTCTCCACAGGTGTGACAAATCCTGGAGGTGACGCAACTCCAGCTGAACGATGAGACGGAGACACCTCATCGTGCCTCCACAACATCCACCTGAGCTTGAGCCATGCTCCCTGGAACTGCTACAAGAGCGAGGACTCGCACCTGTATCCCGTGTCGACCGCAGGCTCACTGCATCCGTATCTCTGCAACATCTCCTTGACCTTGAAGCACTCCCTCCCTCTGGCCCAAGTTTGGAGCGTCGAGCTCGTCTGCTTGAAGCTGAAGCATCCGATTGCGCTGAAGTAGATCTAGCAGAGTGCCCTGGCGAAGATCGAGACAGCTCCTGGTCTGCCATATCTATGAATCTCGTGATCTGGTCTGGAGATATGCGTGTGAAGATAACTTGTAACTCTTCATTGCTCATCCCTCGACTCATCCTGAAAATGTCACATGCACAGACAAAAAATGATATTAGAATAATCAATTTAAATCATACAAAGCACAGTAATATAAATTCTAAAAAAAAGATCTCACTTAAAATGCATATCTTATGTACCCTTATAAGCAATTGGTCAACGAATTGAGTAAGTGGATGCTCCAAGTATGAAGTATCCTATGGTCCCATGTCAATCTCTTGACATAACTCCGCATACACTGGAAGGTCGATAGACATGTCATCACAAAAGGATGAGTCCACCTCATTCTCAAAGAATTCTTGGACTCTTGTATTTCCATCATTGTTAGTTGATGCTGGCTCCAAGCTTTCGATGGCCTCCACCCCTTGCAATACCGACTCCTCTATTTGCATATTATCTTCATCTATGCTTGGAACATCACTTTGATCATATACTCTCGCACTTCGGGAAGTTAAAGGTATAATATACCACCATCGAGGTTGTCGGGGATTTGGATAGAAGATTACCTATTCACAAACACGTACAAGAGAGTTTAAACCATTGTGACATAAACCATGTCGTAATACAATTAACAAACAAATGAGTCCATGCACCTGTTCACAATGGGCCGGCAACACAAAGGTGTCGTGCAAATCCGTCCATTTTTTTTCGGAATCTATTTTAAGAAATCCAGATGGACCTTGTCGAACTGTTGCTCCAACTCCTCCAAGTACCACTTTGAACCACTACACATCGAATAGTATCATGGAGAAGCTACGGTAATCTACCGTAACAATACTTTGCAAGTTCCCAAAATACTCCATCTTATCCACAACCGTGTTTGGATCCGTTGCTCATCGCAGGCTCTCTTGCTCGAACCTTGCCATGATACCATAGTCCATTGTGGAGCGCATTTTATCAATACGCTCCATGTGAAAATGTTGTCTGTGCGACCACGCTGCACTATATATTTTGTACTATACATTGAAACACTCAAATTAGATATCGCATATAAAATTTAGATACAACAAATCCTAAACACCTTATCACCTTTGGACTACATTCCCTTGAGAATTCCCACTCCTCCATTGAGACCTCTGTCCCTTCACGAGACGCTGCGGTCAAAGCTCCATGCAACCATTGCGTTGACATGAACCACAACATCTCCTCCATGCCCTCGGGATATCGAATCAGTCGATGACGCATACTACGTCGGAATTCAGCTCGCGCTTCCTCTCGATCTTGCCCAGCGATCTGGTACTTGGCGAGCCACGTCTCCATAAAGACATGGTGCAATATACAAAAGCGATTCACCTTCTCCTCCATTGAGGCATCCATTCTTTTTTCTATCCCGTTTTTAACCTCCACATCTCCAGTCAGTCTTTCATCGTCCTTCAGCGACCATAGCATTTCGTTGTTTGGATCCACCGTTGGTAGCCATTGTGAAATATGCACTAGAGCCTTAGACACCAACCAACCTTCAACCATACTACCTTCTAGCCGAGCTCCTTGTCGCACAAAGCCTTTCAGGGTTTTCATGAAGCGCTCCAAGAAGAACATCCATCGGGTATGGATAGGTCCAAAAATCTCCACTTCATCTACAAGATGCGCAAGAAGGTGGATTTGTATCGTGGACATGCTGGTGGGCAGGTATTTCTCAAAGAGACAGACCGTCTCCACTGCTCCCTGCCTCGCGGATTCAATAGAGGATGTCTTAATCTCCTTCTGTGAGGTCCATTGCACCAAAGTCGACAATCTATAAATGACCCGACGTATTTCTGGAGTAAGACATCTTGCGATCGCGATCGGTAGTACAAACTGCCACAAATGAGAAAGCATTATGAATAATGGCTACACTCGAAATAGGAAAATGCACACGCCAATTACAATCCATTCGTAGTACAAACTTGACTTATCTTATGCCACAGTCATGGGATTTTAGCCCTAATAATTGGTCATCTTTAGAAAATGCAGACTTGAGAGAACGCATCATACCTATCGGAGTGCGGATAGACTTGACTACTTGCTTCACAATGCGCTCTTCTTTAGTGGACAAAACCCAAGGAGTGCGAGGTAGCTGCACACGACCATCAGCACTCGACTGCGGCCAAAGTGCCTCTATCTTACCTACCTCCTTCAAATCCATTCGTGCCCCTATATTATCTCTCTTTCCTGTGATGTGGTCCCATAGCAAGCTACTCACATTATTGAAAATATGCATGGGATCCAACAAGTGGTTGACTTGTAAGTGGGTCCAATATGGCAACTTGTAGAAAACTGAGAACCGCCGCATTCTGTTTGGATGTGATTCTGCGTGGACCATTTTCAGCTCATACCAGCTTGCGACGTTCATACGTTTTGGAGGTCGTCCAAGAAAACCTTTCTTGAGTTCATGATCCTCTGGCAAGAAAGCAGCGTGTCTGTGATATACTATCTTCTTCATTGTTCGTGACTTTCGGGAGTCTAACTATGGCTCACACAATGGATATGCATGATAACCTGAGGTAATCAAACCTGTTCCAACACCACGACCCAGTGAATACAAGCTTGAACGAGATAAAATATAGATATTACCAATGAGAACGGAGGCCTGTTCACCTGAGCACTCTCCGAATCTCGGAAAGTCATGCATCGTCCACATGAGAATGGCTCAAATATTGACTGACCGCCAACCATCGCGCCTGCTCATATCTTGCACGGTGACCCCTTCCTCCCACAAAATCTTAAGCTCATTGACTAATGGACGAAGATACACATCCCTATTTTTGACTTTGTAGCGGCCGGGGACGAGTAAGCTAAGGATGAGATATTCTTTCTTCGTAGAAAACCATTGAGGGATATTGTAGTTGACAAGAACTATAGGCCACATACTGTAAGAAGTTGAGCGCAAACCGAATGGGTTCCTGCCATCCATTACAAGATTGAGCCGAAGATTCCTTGGCTCTCGGCCAAAGCCTGGGAAGGTAGAGTCAATGTGGCTCCATGCGCGTGAATCCGCTGATATTCATTGAACTCCATCGGTGGACCTATTCTGCGCATGCCACATTGTTAATCTCGCCATGCCAGATGTACGAAACATGTGGTTTATGCGGGGGATAAGCGAAAAGTGTCTGAGAACTTTTTGAGGGATGGTTTGCCTTTGCAAGTCCTATTGATACCTATGAGCACCATAGTTTGGACATGCCTCCATCGTCTCGTATTTTTCTCGAAACAGTATGCAATTGTTGATACATGCATGGATGTTGTTGTAGTCCATGCCAAGCTTTCGTAAAACATGTCGTGCATCATCACGAGACTCATGCATGGTATTTGCAGGTGGTAATATATGATATTTCAATAACTTGAAAAAAATCATAAACACCTTAAAAAAGCACAAATGTTTTTAATAATAGTGCCAAAAAAAAATCAACGAAGCGTATGTACAAGGTACATGAACAACTCAGTCACACTTGTATTGCTCCATCCGTATTTTACTTGCACACTTAAGAGTGCAAGCAGTGTCTTCAGGCGAGATACTCGGCACCCATCATATAATGGTATGGATGCTTCCTCTCTAAGCGGATCAGAAGTCTCGACATCCATGGGAATCAATGCATCGATCATTGCCTCCAACTCAGGCTCCAAGATTGTAGGTAGGTCTGGAAGGTTGCATGTCTTCTCTGGCATTGATGGTATAGATTGGCCTTGCAAGTGGTGAATTGGCTCATGCACTCCATCCATCGCATGCCCATGAACTCTTCTAATTGGCTGCAAAGGGTGCACTCCTCCTTGGGATGAGATATCACCTCCCTGAATAGAAAATTTGCCAACGAGACCCAATCTTATTTTATAAGGTACTCAATTAGCTTGCGAGTACAATGTATGATTGATATTAACTTTCTTACCGTTTGCTAAAAATCCGCATCGCCTGATCAATGATCTCAGATTGAAACTTTCCAAATCATCGTATGTGTTCTATAAACAATTGATGTTTTTGTCTAATTGCTAGCTTGCATTGAGAGCAAGGACATGGGACACGCTGATTAAGATACGCCTCGCGATCTTGAACAACAGGACCTTCATCATTTTTCATTTTGTCTACGTTATAACAAACAATTTGTTTTTGTTAACATTCTTTTTTTTTCTTAAATGTTATCCTCTCCTTCCATCTCTCTCTCTCTCTTTTTCTACGTTATGACTACGACCACGACCACGACCATGATAACCACGACGATGACCACGACCACGACCATGACCACGACTATGATGACTACGACCACGACCACGACCACGGCTCTACAACTACGACCACCACCACCACCACTATGACTACGACTACGACGATGACTACGACCACGACTACAACTACGACTACGACTATAGCCATGACCACAATCACGACTATGACTACGACGACCACAACCACAACCAGGACTATGACCATGACCATGACCACGACCACAACCACGACCACCATGACCACGACCACGACCACAACCACGACTATGATGACCACGACCACGAGTACGACCATGACCATGACCACGACCATGACCACCACAACCACGACTATGAATACGACTATGACTACAACCACAACCACGACCACGACCACGACCACGAACATGACCACGACCACGATCACGACCACGACCACGACCACGACCACGACCACGATGACCATGACTATGGGTAGGTTGCACTCACTAAGAATAGGATCGGCAATTCACCTCATCTTCTCTCCATCATCAATAGACTTCTCCTTTACCATTTACAACTCACCCATCTTCTCTCCACACTATTGCACACTACAATCTCTATGAGGGCATGAGATTGGGATCTCCACAGATACCATCTCTAGCTTGATGGTTGCATATATACTACTACTACTCATGGAATAAACCTTAAAATAGTTATTATGCTCAAATATATGCTTGTTAGAGCATAAATTTGTTCCTAAGACTATTTTAAGGAAGAAAGAGGGTTAATGATAAAAGAGTGTCATTCCTTGCAAGTGATTTTATATTATATTTATTAATTAAAATTGATAGTTGAAGATGAGTTTCCTAAGAGATCTTGTGGTGATGCTGTTTTAGTTTTGCAAAGCATATATATGAATGATGCTGTTTTAGTTTTTTGTATTTAGCTTTTTAAGAAGAGATTGATTTATATGGAATATCCAAAGTTATTTTTGGGATTACATGATGAAAAATGAATGTTTTTCATACTGATAGGTTGATTGCCTTTGTTGTATATTTGTGTGGTGGAGACTAGGACAAGCCCCATGTATGAGAGGTCTCTTTGCAAGAAGAACATTATGCTAGGAGGCACAAGTATGCTAGGGCTCTCTAGCCATATATCCCTTAGGTTTGTTAAGGATCGGTCTAATCCCTATGAGCCTAGGATGAGCTTATTGTAAGGTCCTATTTACTTTTCTCTCTTTCTCTCCCTCTCCCATTTCCTCTCTTTCTCTCCCTTTCTCTTTTTCTCTCTCCTCTCTCCTCTCTCTCTCATATTTCTTTTTCTCTCTCCTCTCTCCTCTCTCTCTCATATTTCTTTTTCTCTCTCCTCTCCATCTCCCATTTCCTTTCTCTCTTTCTCTCCCTCTCTCATTTCCTTTCTTTCTTTCTCTCCCTCTCTCATTTCCTCTCCCTCCCTCACCCTGAACCTCTCATTCTCTCTTTCCCCATTAGGTTTAATGATTTTTCTCTATTTTTCTCTCTCCTCTCTCTCTCATTTCTTTTTCTCTCTCCTCTCCCTCTCTCATTTCCTTTTCTCTCTTCCTCTCCCTCTCTCATTTCCTCCCCCTCCCTCACCCTCACCCTCACCCACACCCTCTCTTTCTCTCTTTTCCTATTATGTCTAACATCTTCTCTCTTTTTCTCTCTCCTCTCATTCTCTCTTTTTTTCTCTCTCCTCTTCCTCTCTCATTTCCTTTTGCTCTCTTCCTCTCCTTTTCTCATTTCTTCTCCCTCCTTCTCCCTCTCTCATTTCCTCTCCCTCTCTCATTTTCCTATTATGTTTAATGTCTCCCTCCCTCTCTCTCTCCCTCTCACTCTCTCATTTCCCTATTATGTTTAATGTCTCCTTCTCCCTCTCTCATTTCCTCTCCCTCCCCCTCTCTTTCTCTCTCCCTCCCTCTCCCTCTCCCTCCCTCTTCCTTTCCCACTTCCTCCCCCTCTCCCTCTCCCTCCCCCTCCCTCTTCCTTTCATATCTCTCCCTCTCCCTCTCTTTCTCTCCCTCTCTCTCCCTCTCCCTCTCTCATTTCCTCCCCCTCCCTCTCTCTCTCTTTAATTTCCCTCTCTTTCTCTCTCTCTCTCTCTCCCTCTCCCTCTCTCATTTCCTCTCTCTCCCTCTACCTCTCATTCTCTCTCATTTTCTCTCCCTCTCTCAATATACACAAATTATACAAAAAAATAAAAAAGAGAGAGAATACACTCTTCCTCCCTCTCGTTCTCTCATTTCATCCCCCTCCCTCCCTCTCCCTCCCTCTCTCTCTCTCTCTCTCTCTCTCTCTCTCTCCCTCTCCCTCTCTCATTTCCTCCATCTCCCTCTCTTTCTCTCTCTCTCTCCCTTCCTCCCCCTCCCTCTCCCTTTCCCTCTCCCTCTCTTTCTCTCTCATTTCCTCTCCCTCTCTCAATATATATACACAAATTATATAAAAAAAAGTAAAAGAGAGAGAGAATGCACTCTCCCTCCCTCTCCCTCTGTCATTTCCTCCCCCTCCCCCTCCCTCTCCCTCTCTTTCTCTTTCTCTCCCCCTCTCTTTCTCTTTCTCTCCCTCCCTCTCCCTCTCCCTCTCTTTCTCTCTCATTTCCTATCCCTCTCTCAATATATACAAATTAAACCCTAAACAAGTAAAAGAGAGAGAGAATGGACTCACCATAAAGATTTGCAGGAGGGTTTGGTGGCTCCTCTTGGCAATGATGGCTCCTCCTCTCCTTCAC
Source organism: Lygodium microphyllum (assembly GCF_053477565.2). Lineage (NCBI taxonomy): Eukaryota > Viridiplantae > Streptophyta > Polypodiopsida > Schizaeales > Lygodiaceae > Lygodium > Lygodium microphyllum. The sequence goes on from NC_141139.1 coordinate 117,354,360, forward strand.
GAACTGCGGCGGCGGCAGTGGCGGCAAGCCTTCTTCCTGTCCCTCTCTCACCCTCTATGCAAAACGATCGCTCTCCCTCTCTCGCTCTCCCTTTCGAAATGTTTTATGAATGTGCGAAATGAAACGCGCTCGGGTTTCAGCCCGCCTTTTTTTCTCTATGGGGCGACGTCACTATTCTTGCGTCGCTACCCGCCATTGCTATTCCTGTGTTTCCTTGTAGTGATGCCCTACTTACTCTCTTCTTCCACAATTCCAATGAATCCAACAAAAAGTGTTTCTTCCAAGCAACAATTATTTTTAGGATTCATCCTTGGATCTCTTTGTTAAAGTCATCCCTCTTTTTAAAGTTTCACAAAGGCCTTCCCCTTATGGTTCTTTCAATACCAAAGAGGGTACATCGAACTAAGCACATATAGAGTAGACCATTCATCTACCATGTTATCTGGGACACATTGGACCCAATCTTCTTTTCCCTAACCGAGCTCAAACTCCACCACCGCCAGATTGTTGGGCTTAAAGTCCAAGATAGGATCATTCCATATATCTGTGTCAAAGGGATGCGCGTATAGGCTGAAAGATTATGGGGTCTCTTCAAAGTGAGACAATAAAGAGGAGAGAGATAAAATTGATTGAACATTTGTGTATTATTCACATCAATAGGAAAAACCCCATTTGCAATCGTTGTCAAAAGTGTTAAATCCAAATCTGAAATTTCTTAAGAGAATATATTGGATGTTAGCCCTCCACTTCATCCCAACACTTCCATGGCTTAGGAGTGGTCGATACTAACTCCAAAGCCCTCCACTTCATCCAAGCATAATATCAATTAGGAGTGATGTAAACTAAGTCCATGAAGTTCACCTTGATCAAATCACTTCAAAGCTTTAGACATGTTTTTTATAAGAGAGAGAATCTTGATATATTCTTAGCTTTCTTCTAATTAAGCATTGACTCCCATTGGCAATAGAAACATGCTCATCATTTGACTCAATGTCTTCTATACTAGAACATCACACAACTGAAGAGCTTCCTCGACGTAATCATATTGACCATAACCTGTATTCATCACATTTTATGTCATCATGTCCTTCTTTGATAGACTATCATCTAAAGCACTTGCATAGATAGCACAACATCTAATATCCTAATAGCTCAAGAACAAGGAACATCCAATTCACAAGGGAAATGTGAATGCTATCTTAAATATTTTATCCATGAAGTAGCTAAAACATGAATATATCTCCCTTTTTAATATCCCTTTTGAGCACTGGTATGATCATTATCCTACCTGAATACAGGGTGTCCACCACCCTCCTTCGCATAAAATATTAGCCATTGGACTATGACAAAGCACCTTGGATTACAAGTTATCTCTCACCTCCTCAAAGATAATGGAAATGTATACAAAATTATAACATTATTAAGAGAAAATTTATAAAATACTAGAGAGCAAACTAGTCCCTAACTGTGTTATGCCGCTACACAGACACAGTGTGAAAAACTCTAGAGTGAATTGCCATTCGGCTTTCTTATTAATTTAGAGAGTCAATGCCATATTAGTCATTAGTGTTAGTGTCCATAGTATAGATGGTTCAAAAATACAATATTTTTAAATAATTTTAGCCTATTTTTGATATTATTTCTTGTAAATATCCAAAAAAAGTGTAGAAAACTTCTAGAATAGGGTGATATGCAATAAGCAAGTTGCTTTTTCAACTAGATTTGGACATCTCATGCAAAAAGGAGAGCATTCGAAATCATGCAGCGCGCGATCGTAGGTTTACAGACAGTAAACAACACTTCGAAATGGGAGAAGAAGAAGGAGCAATCTAGGTGAATTCTAGGTAGGGGTCTTGAGGTTTTACCCCCCCCCTTTCGGAGACAACAAAACCATCAAATTTGCAGTCTGAGTAGTAGTAGAGAAGAAGTTAATGTTTGGTGTGTGTTTTTGATCTACTAGGTAGCTACAACAGATCTAATGCTTAGAGATTGCTTCTGAGTAGTCCCAGACAAGGATTTTGTTTATCTTCTCAGGTTTTATCAATATATAGTGCTTTGATTCATTGATCTTTGTCTTTATCTTGTGTCCCTATTGTCTATTCTTTTTCTTCTCTTCTATCTCCTATTCTCTACTTTCTTGTTTCTCTGATTCTCAATGGATATGACATTTCGACTAAAATCCCTTTGACATTGGTGAACTCGACGTGAAAGGTCCTTAGAAGAAAAGACGGGATGGGAGAACCTTCAAACATAATTTCTAGTGATGTTTGAGCATAATTTCTAGCATAATTTCTAGTTATGCATGTACAATAATAACAACAGGTGATGCAAGCTTGTGCTCAAACAGAAGCTGTTGTGATGTATGCTCTGCAAAGCAGTAGAGTATGAGATGAAGTTGTTTAATGGTAGGAATGTATATGTATATTTACATACCTATGCTCAAAAGATGGAGTTCCTTAGGGTGGCTCAACTTGCATAGAGCTAGTATTTTGTATGGTGTTGGAGGGGTTTTTGTCAAAAGATTGAATCCATCGGGGATCAGAAGTAGAAGGAAGTAGAGATAGGAGATGGAAAAGAAGATAGAGAATACCCAAGTGGTAAACACGACAAAAACAAATCACAATGAATTGAAACAATATGTATTGAAAGAACTTGGAATCTTTGCTCTACTCAGAAGCAATCTCCAGGCATTAGTTCACCTGGAGCTCCTTCATAGACAAAAAACGTGGATAAAAAAAATCAGCTCTTTCTCTGCTACCCGGAACCCAAATCTCATAGCTCCGTTGGCTCCGAAAGGGGGGTAAAATCCTAGGACACCAGGACATTTGCTCACGAATCTCCCAAATCACTCCTTCTTCTTCTTTCAATTCAATCTGCAGTTTTCAGCAGCGTGCGATTTTGTCAATCTGTCGTTCTTGTGAAAATCCCCTAACTGGCTGAAAAAGCAACTAGCTTTTTGCATGCCATCCTAATCTAGAAGCTTTTTCTAACTTTTTCAGATTTTTACAATAAATAATATAAAAAATAGACTAAAATTATCCAAAAATCTAGTATTTTCGGATAATTCATGCAACTTGCACTAGTACTAATGGCTCAGATTACATTGACTCTCTAGATCAATAGAGAAGTGAGATGATGATGCATTCCATACATTTTCACACTATGTCCTTATAACATCACGACATCCACCCCCTCTAAACCTGCACATCTTTCGGTATGTGCCAAAATCCTAGTTGTCACCAGATTCCGAGTCCTCCTTATCCTCTACAACCATATCCTTTACTTCTTCATCTTGCATATCTTCCCTGCTAGCCCCTATATCATGGCCACTATTTTCTTCCAATTCTGGCAACTCATAAGCAGCAGATTCCCTCCTTTTAAATAATTTGATTCTTTTCCCTGCTACCGAAAGTTTTATGGCTGTCCTATCCATCTCATTTAATGCATAAGTAGCATTATCAAACACCTGTCTTACCACATAGGGTCCAAATCATCTCTTGGAAACTTTACGCATGGCACTATGTTGGTTGTCTAAACTTCTGTCATAAACCAATGCCCAATCCCCATCTTGTATGGCTCTTGGCATCAAACTATGTCTTTTGTAAAACCGTTTCTTATTTTGTATCCGTGATTCCCTTAACTTTGCAACTGCTACATCTATGTCTTTTGACTTTCTTTCCAACTATCTAATACATAAGGCCAACAACTCCTCTCGATTCAACTCCTCCTCCCAAGGTAACACACTCCATGTGGCAGTCATCTCTTCTATCGGCATGATAGGTTTTTGACCATACATCAATTTACATATATCCTGTAATAGCACTATGAGTTGTTCTATCAACCCACAAAGCATAAGGGAGCAATCATGGCCACTCTTTTATCTTCTCTCCACATGCTTTTGCCAATGCCTTCACAATAGGTGGATGACCTCATTCACTTTTGCCATTTCCTTCAGGGTTATAGGCTAAAGTTAAAGCAAGCTTTATCCCCAACCGTGCAAAGAAATCATGAGCTTCATCTGCATCCAACTCACCCCTATCTTCTATAATTTTTCCCACACAGCCATATCAACAAAAGATCTCTTATAAGAGAAAAGTACATATGGCATTTGTCGTCTTAGTACGTAGAGCTCTCCCTTCCACTTGATTAGTCAAGTCTTCACGAGAAAGCACAAGATACCTCATTTGCCAAAGATCTATAGGCATTGTGACCAAATCCACCACCCACTTAAAATGAAGAGACAATGGATATGTGGATTGCAATCCATCCCGATGTCTCACAGTTGAATACATTTGACATGTCGTACATGTTTCCACAAAGTGAGCAACATCCTTATACATACCCTGCCACCAATATCTTTCTTTGATCTTTGTAAATGTACCCCCAATACCTCTATGACCAGCCCACAAACTTTCATGAAATTATTGCATTACTTTTACTTTTGTGAAGCTCTGTCACCCAAAACTTGCAATGGCATACCCTATTTCTTTTTAGCATGTTTCCATAAGTATCCATCTTTTAAGAAAAATCCATAGGCTTTGCTCTTGATCTTCTTAAACTCCTCATCTGATCATTCATTCCTCTTTGTTAATGTACTGAGATATTGACCAATTCTCAGCCATTCTCCTGTATATTTGTCTTCTAGAAACACTTATGCACAAGATGCAAAACATCTAAAGTGTCTTCTCGTTGTTGTCCAAGCTTCTGTTAATGCTGTAGCAACACTTTGCATTTCTAAATTCACTCTTGCAACATCATTTTCAACCATAAGAAAGTCATCTTCTTCCTCCTCATCCATCATCCCATCTTCATTCTCATAGCATGCTCGAGATAACATGTCTGCCACTGGGTTATCTCTTCCTGCATATGCTGAAATTCAAGGTTCAAAGATTTGATGTATGCAATCCACCGGAGTATAGCAATATCCGGGGTAGCACAACTAGTAATCATACCCAATACTGGCAAACAATCAGTCTCAATGACTACATGAGCACCCATAAAATACTCCTTATCACATTTAAGGGCTGTCAAAATTTCCCATAATTCTCTTTTTACTTGTGGATATCTTCTTTGTCGTTCAGTCAATACTTTTGCACCAAAGCGTATTGCATACCTTTCCCCTTCCTCATCATCTTGCCCAATTGGGCTTGTATCAACAGTAATAATGATAGGCTTTGCATGTGAATAGTCAGCCTTTCTCAACGTAGGAGCAGATTTTAAGAGTTGTTTCCATTTCTTCATTGCTTTCTGATGCTTCTTTTCCCAATGAAATTTTTTACATTTCCGTAGAAGCTGATAAAGAACATCGACTACATGTGCAAAGTAAGGAATCCATATAAAATAGAACACACATGCACCCAAGAATCTACGCACCTCTGATACATTCGTGCATACATCTCGCATTCTATTAATCCCATCTATTTTTACTAGTGATGGCCTTCGCCCATAAGGCCCACACATATGCCCAACAATCAAAACCTCCTCAACTCCAAAGACAGACTTTTGTCCAAAAAGAGTTAAATGCACCTCTTCTAGACGTGTCAAAATCCTCTCACAATCCACAATATGATCTGCAACAAACTGTCTACATCCATGAGCATCCATCTCTTCATTCTTTTCATCCACTGCACACCCTTCGATTGGAACATCATCCAAGAAATGCATAGTCAATTGTGGTATAAAATCCCTGAGTACCCTATTCATAGCATTTGTCATGTGTGCCACTAAGTTTATTGCACCCTGTGGGAGAGTACACATCCGTACTAACCCCAAAGGAGTCTTCATGGTTGTGATATCCCTACTTTCAATTGCAAGCTGAAACTGATCATACCCCGAGTAAAGATCACCCAAAGAATAGATTGCTCTGCTTGTAAAAGCCTCTGCAAATTCATCAACCATAGGACCTACGCCCACATTTCTTATGGTCGCTTTATTGACCTGTTGCATGTCTTGAATAAATCTCAAAGCTCCATTCTTTTTGGGCACAGTAAACCAATGATTTGAGTACGGCGCTGAAGAAGGCTCCAAGATCTTCATGCGAATCTTTTCATTTAGCAAATCCATCAGCTTTGGCAAGTAAGATTTAGGCACTAGAATAGGCCTCAAGTTCCATGGTACATGTGGCACAGTAAATATGACCATAGGAGAGATAACATTTGGATCCACACAACCTATTTCACTTGGTTGAAATGCAAATGCCTTCCCATGTCTAGCCAACATCTGCATAAAACAGTTTCTCTCAGCAGGCAAAAGAAACCCTTTTGCACCAACTTTCAATTCATGTAATGTTTCAGATGTAAACTGATGACCTATATCTTTAGGATCCCGTAAACTTGGTTGCCTTGACAATTTTTCATACATACCCTCACTCTCTAATGGAAGTGGCAAAGCAATTGGTTTCACCTTTTTGTCAACTATCTTATACTTTGTCTCCACAAGTGCTTCAGCCCATTGTAATCCTTCCTGCTAAGCAAACAATGCTATAATATCATACATATCCAAAAAACATACTGACAACACTTTGTTTTCAACCTCATTTTCTGCATGTATAGTTGCTGAAATTTCAGCCATAGTGTCACTAATATTCAGCCCATAAAAGATGCCTGATATGCCATCATTTTCAGCTAACATCCCCAATGATCTCAGTTTCTTAATAGCCCGTTTCATAGATATGCGTTTAGCCCTACACATAACTTCCATAGGCTTAAACCAACATGAACTGTTTGCTGTAAATTGAGAATTACCAATAGTAAATACATGCTTCATTTCATCAAAAGGCGAGTACACCCTCTGATCAGCACTATCGTAGCCCCGCATTACAGCAATGCTTAATGAAAATCCAGGTCTTTGAATTCCCTTGCATTTGGAACCAAAGGAGACTCTCGAAGCATATCACGATTTCTAGGATGATTAACACAAATAGTAAGAAATTAGACTGCTTTCCTTCCAACTTTGCTTCTGACTCTTGCATAAGTAGAACCATCATCAAGCACCTTTGTTTCCATATGCACACCTGTAATATAGGGTTGTCCCAAAATCACTGCATATGAGGAATTATCTTGTACAAAGAAGTATTGCTCTTCCTGTACATCACTAATTGTCACTTTTACATTAGGACGTGCACAATCGAGCTCCCCTAAAGAATTATTTGTATCCCTCATACACCAACCATGATCAGTGTCCACAGGGCATGCACCATTTAATGATATTTATCTCAGATCCATGGTCAAGTAAAGCAACACAAGGAGTTTCACGCTCCCCTATTTTCACTACCGTTTTAGTGGTAGCTCTAGTTCAATGATTTATTGTGTAGTGACTTCGAGGAATAAATCCTAGAGTCTCTTCTCCATATTGTTGCATTTGCCTTACTCCACTATACATATTGCTATAAGACAATGCATTTTCAGCCACTTTATTCTCTTTTCCACTTGCTGTCCATTGATTAGTAGCATCCTGCATAGACAATCCTGTACTTACTTCATGCTCATATTCAGCCCGAATACCCAACAAACCAGATTCTTCTTCAAATTGTAGCAATGCACTAGTGGTATCACCAAGAAACTTACGCTTCCTTTTAATTATGTCAATGATCTCATCATGAAATTCTCGCTTGGCAATGCCAAGCACCTCTCCCAAGGTAAATTCCACCCGACTGTTTAAGACCCGTTCTTCAAGAACCTTCTTAAGATCTGTGGCTGTCTCAATGTTAGATTGCACCTTATATCCTGGATGTTTGCCATTCTTTTTGCCCTCTTGTTTGTTATCATGTTTTTGCTTCTGGCAGACCTCTTCCATATCATGCTCGGGAGGTGGCTAATTTGTAGCTTTAGGCTGATCCATACTTCTTTTTGTCATTCTTTTAGATGTACCTGCAATATCTTCATCTCTTTTTCATTTTTCTTCCACAAGTACATCAGTGTTTTGTACCTTTGCTAAATATGCATACACTGAATATGCATCTACCGGTGATTCCCAACCAGTTATGCCACAAATGTCTTGCCCTGCATGAAACATTTCACTATCAGTGACCTTTCTCTTTTCAGCTGCATGTAAAGCATGTGTCCATATTTCAGCCTTTGGACCAACCATCACTTGGCCACGCATTCTATCCAACTGTAGACCAAAAGTAGAAGCATGTATCGCCGCATAAGCATTTCGGACAGCCAAGTCTTCCAACAACTTTTGCATACCTCCCTTTCCAAAATTCAAAGTAAGAGGCAATCCCGTTTCTTGTTCATGGATCTTGCCATCTTTCCAAAAGATAAGCTGTCGTGCCAAGGCCTCCTGATATGTAGCACAATCCTTTCTCTCGTGCTGCAAATTGTCACACCGCATGCATCTTTTTCCAGGCTTAGGGGCTGCTGCCTGTCCCCTTTCCTCTTGTCCTTTTTCATCCAATTTTGCAGCCTTCAATTGAAGATCCCACATCCCTTTGACCAATTCATCTAAGACATCTTCCCTAACAGAGGGAACAATAGCAGGTACAGCCATAGGGTTAGCCACAGAAGCGGGTGGCTTATTGGATACTTCAGCTGTTTTAACCGTAATAGTGGGCAAGCTAGAGACATGCAATCTTTCTCTTCTTCTATGTTTCTTCACAAGTGCAGTAACAGCTTCATTGACATGTCGCCACTCTGTTTTCAAACATGTCTCTATAGTTTGATCTTGCAGCAAATCATCAAGCTTCTCTTGAAGCTCAAGATCAGCTGCCTGTAGAAACAATTCAATCTTCTGACTTGCAAGAGCTTGTTGTTCTGCAAGATCCAACTGCTCAAATCTACTTTCAAATTCTCTTAACAATTCTGTAGCTACAAGACCCTTATTGGGTTGTATAACCCACTCCTGAAAAGTCTTGCGCGTAATCAAATTGGTGTCCTCAATGTAAAATTCTTCCCTGAGTGTCTTCTTGAAGGCTACCCAGTCAGCATCCTACAAGTATAATTCAGTAATCCGTGCTTTCAGTTCATGAACAGTAACACGTAGAAAATACTGGCTCCATATAGATTGAGCCACTCCAAAGAATTCCATCTTTTGAACATAGGTATGTACATATGCAGATACATTCCTGCCATTAAATAACTTCACCTCATGCTCAACTGCTTGCAAAGCATTCATCACAACACTTTCTGTTTGAGCTGAAGCTTGCATCACCTGTTGTTGTTGTTGTACCTGTATAAGCATATTCATATTTTGCACCAACTGTTGCAAAACATCACTGGAGATTGTATTTGAAGGTTCTCCTATCTTATCTTTTCTTCTTCTATGACGACCTTTCACATCGGGTTCACCAATGTCGGACGGGTTTTTGTCGAAAGGTCGAATCCACCGGGGATCAGAAGTAGAAGGAAGTAGAGATAGGAGATGGAAGAGAAGATAGAGAATACCCAAGTGGTAAACATGATAAAAACAAATCACAATGAATTGAAACAATATGTATTGAAAGAACCTGGAATCTTTGCTCTACTTAGAAGCAATCTCTAGGCATTAGTTCTCCTGGAGCTCCTTCGTAGACCAAAAACGTGGATAAAAAAAATCAGCTCTTTCTCTACTGCCCGGAACCCAAATCTCATGGCTCCATTGGCTACAAAAGGGGGGTAAAACCCCAGGACACTTGCACATGGATCTCCAGATCACTCCTTCTTCTTTCAATTCAATTTGTAGTTTTTAGCCTGTTTATAGTGATTGCGATGTGCACGATTTCGTCAATCTGTCCTTCTTGTGAAAATCCCCTAACTGGCTGAAAAAGCAACTAGCTTTTTGCATACCATCCTAATCTACAAGCTTTTTCTAAATTTTTTGGATTTTTACAATAAATAATATAAAAAATAGACTAAAGTTATCAAAAAATCTAGTATTTTCGGATAATTCATGCAACTCGCACTAGTACTAATGGCTCAGATCACATTGACTCTCTAGATCAATAGAGAAGTCGGATGATGATGCATTCCATACATTTTCACGTTATATCCTCATAACATCATGGCAACGAGTCACTGTATTATATGAATTGAAAGCCTGAGTTACTGAATTATACATGCAAGATGCTAATTGGGTACCTTTCAAGAAGACACTCAGGAAAGAATTTAACATTGAAGACACGAGTTTGATTACTCGTAAGAGTTTCTAGGAGTGGGTTCTACAATCCAATAAGGTTCTTGTGGCCATAGAGTTATTAAGAGAATTTGAAAGCTTATATGAGTAGTTAAATCTTGTAGAATAGCAAGCACTTGCAAGTCAAAAAATTGAATTTTTTCTGCAAGCAACAGATCCTAAGGTTCAAGAGAAGCTTGATGATTTGCTTGGCGATCAGACTACAGAGATAGGGCTTAAAACAGAGTGGAGGCATGTTAAGGAAACTGCTATTGCACTAGTGAAAAAGCATAGAAGAAGAGAAAGATTACATGTATCTAGCTTTCCCACTGTTATGGGCAAAACAATTGATGTATCCAGTAAGCCGCCTACTTTTGTGGCTAATCCTATGGCTGGCTGCACCTAGTGTTCCTACAGTTAGAGAAGATGTATTAGATGAATTAGTTAAAGGCATGCAAGATATTTAGTTGAAGGTCACAAAATTGGATGAGAAAGGATAAGAGGAAAGGGGATGGGCAACAACCCCTAAACCATAGAAAAGTTGTATGTGGTATGATAGTTTGCAATATGAAAGGAAGGATTGTACTGCTTATCAGGAGGCCTTAGCATGACATCTTATATTTTGGAAAGATGGAGAGATCCATGTACAAGAAACGGAATTGCCTCTTGCCTTGAATTTTGGAAAGGGAGGTATGCAAATGTTGTTGGAAGACTTGGTTGTGCGAAATACTTATGCAGTTGTACATACTTTTACTTTTGATCTATAGTTGGATAGAATGCATGGCTAAGTGATGGTTGGTTTGAAGGCTACAATAAGGACACATGCTTTGCATACAGTTGAAAAAAGGAAAGTTACTAATTGTGAAATGTTGTATATAGGGCAAGACATTCGTGACATAACTGGCTGGGAATCATCAGTAGATGCATATTCAATGTATGTATATTTAGCAAAGGTGCAAAACATGGATACAATTGTGGAAGAGAAACAAAAGAGAGATGAATATAATGTAGGGACATCTAAGAGAGTGACAAGAAGAAGTGTGGATCAGCCTAAAGCTGCAAATCAACCACCTCTTGATCATCTTATGGAAGAGGTTGGGTAAGAGCAAAAACATGATAACAAACAAGAGGGCCAAAAGAAGGGAAAGCAGCCAGGATATAAATTGTAGTTTGATACAAAGACAACCACATATCTTAAGAAGGTTCTTGAAGAATGGATTTTAAATAGTCGGGTGGAACTCATTATAGGAGAGGTGCTTGGCATCACCAAGCCGGAATTTCATGACGAAATCATTGACATAATTAAGAGGAAGCATCAGTTTCTTGGTGATATTGCTAGTGCATTGGTGCAATTTGAAGCAGAAACTGGTTTGTTGGATATTCGAGCTAAATATGAGCATGATGTAAGTGTTGGCTTATCTATGCAGGATGCTACTAATCAGTGGGAACAACATGTGGAAAAGAGAAGAAAGTGGTCGAAAATATATTGTTTTGTAGAAATATGCATGGTGGAGTAAGGCAAATGCAACAATATGGGGAAGAGACTCCATGATTTTATTCATCGAAGTCATTACATAAGAAATCACTAGGCTAGGGCTATCATTGAAACGATAGTGAAAACAGGGGAGCATAAAACTCATTGTGTTGCTTTGCTTGACCACGGGTCCGAGATTAATGTCATTGAGCATGGATTGTATGAGAATGGTGCATGGCCTATGGACACTAATCATAGTTGGCGTATGAGGGCTGCAAATAATTCTTTGGGGGAGCTCTATGCAGCACGACCTAATGTAAAAGTAACGATTGGTGATGTGCAAGAAGTGCAACACTTCTTTTTGCAAGATAATTCCTCACGTGTAGTGGTTTTGGGACAGCCTGATATTACAGGAGTGTGTATGAAAACAAAGGTGCTTGATGATGGTTTTGCTTATGCAAGAGTTAGAAGCAAGGATGGGAGGAAATTTCCTATCATTGGGTTAATCATCTTAGGAATCGGGATATGCTTCGAGAGTCTCCTTTGTCTCCAAATGCAAGGGAATTCAAAGACCCAGATTTTCATTAAGTATTGCTGTAATGAGGGCTACAATAGTGCAGTTCAGAGGATATACTTGTCTTTTGATGGAATGAAGCTTGTATTTACTACTGGTTTTTCTCAGTTTATAGCAAACAATTCATGTTGGTTTAAGCCTATGGAAGCTATGTGCAAGGCTGAATGCATATCTATGAAATGGGCTACTAAGGAGATGAGAGCATTAGGGTTGTTAGATAAACATGAAGGCATTTTAGGCCTCTTTTATGGGCTGAATATTATTGACACTATGGCTGAAATTTTAGCAACTATGCATGTAGAAAATGAGGCTGAAAATAGAGTGTTGTCAGCATGTTCTTTAGACATGTATGATGTTGTAGCATTGTTTGCTCAGTAGGAAGGATTACAATGGGCTGAAGCACTTGTGGAGACAAAGTATAAGATGGTTGAAAAAAGGTGAAACCAGTTTCTTTTCCGCTTCCACCAAAAAGTGAGGGTCTGTATGAAAAAGTATAAGGCAGCCAATCTTACGAGATTCTAAAGATATAGGTCATCAGTTTACAACTAAAATATTACAGGAATCTTTACATATTGAAAAAGACTGTTTTATGCAGATATTGGTTAGGAATGGGAAAGCATTTGCATTTCAACCAATGAAATAGGTTGTGTGGATCCGAATGTTGTCTCTCCTATGGTTATATTTACTGTGCCACATGTACCATGGAACTTGAGGCCTATTCCAGTGTCTACCAAAGCCAATTAAATAAAAAGATTCGCATGAAGATCTTGGAGCCCTCCACAGCCCCATATTCAAATCATTGTTTTACTATGCCAAAAAATAATGGGGCCTTGAGATTTATTCAAGACATGCAGTTGGCAAAGAAAGTCACCATAAGAAATGTGGGTGCAGGTCATGTGGTTGATGAATTTGCAGAGGCTTTTATAGGTAGAATAATCTATTCTTTAGGTGATCTTTACTTGGGGTATGATCAGCTTCAGCTTGCAATTGAGAGTAGGGATATCACAACCATGAAGACTCCCTTGGGGTTGGTACGGATGCTTAGTCTCCCATAGGGTGCAATGAACTTAGTGGCACACATGACAAATGCTATGAATAGGATACTCAATTTTATACCACAATTGACAATGCCCTTCTTGGATGATGTTCCAATCAAAGGGTGTGTAGTGAATGAAAAGAATGAAGAGACAGATGCTCATGGGTGCAAACCGTTTGTTGCAGATCATATTGTTGATTGTGGAAGGATTTGACATGTCTAAAAGAGGTGCATTTAACTCTTTTTGGACAAAAATCAATCTTTGGAGTTGAAGAGGTTTTTATTGTTGGGCATATGCATGGGCCCTATGGGCGAAGACCATCACCAGTGAAAATAGATGGGATTGATAAAATACAAGATGTATGCACGAATGTATCTAAGGTGCGTAGATTCTTGGGTGCATGTGTGTTTTATATGATATGGATCCCTCACTTAGCACATATAGCCGATGCTCTATATCAACTCTTGAGGAAATGTTAGAGGTTTCACTAGGAAAGGAAGCATCAGAAAGTAATGAAGAAATTGAAGCGGCTCTTGAAATCCGCCCCTACATTGAGAAAGGTTGATTATTCACATGGGAAGCCTGTCATTATTATTGTTGATACAAGCCCAATCGGGATTGGATGGGTAATTGGGAAAGATGATGGGGAAGGGCAAAGATATGAAATTTGGTTTGATACTAAAGTATTGACTAAACGACAGAGAAGGTATCCATAGGTAGAAAGAGAATTATGGGGAATTGGGATAGTCCTTAAATGTGATAAGGAGTATTTTATGGGTGCTCGTGTACTCATTGAGACTTATTGTTTGTCAGTATTGGGTATGATTACTAGTTGTGCTACCTTGGACATTGCTATACTCCAGTGGATTGCATACATCAAATCTTTGAACCCTGAATTTCAACATATTGTAGGAAGAGATAATCCAGTGGCAAATATGTTATCTCAAGCTATGGAAATGAAGATAGGATGATGGATGAGGAGGAGGATGACTTTCTTGCAAGTAAAAATGATGTTTTGATTGGTAAAACTATATTGGAAGCCATTGTAACTACATGTACACCTCTCATGAATGCAATGAGAACATTAAATGTAGTAAATACAATAGTTGGTTTATCAAGTACTTTTAGCAATACACGGAGGTGCTACAACACTAACAGAAGCTTGGACAACAAAGAGAAAACTCTTTAGATGTTTTGTATCTTGTGAAGATATGTTTTTGAAAGACAATATGTAGGATAGTGCTTGAGAATTGGTCAATACTTCAGCACATTAACAAAGAGAGACGAGTGGTCGGATGAGGATTTTAAGAAGATCAAGAGGAAAGCCTATGGATTTTTCTTAAAAGATTGATACTTGTGGAAACATGCTAAGAAGAAACAAGGTATGCCATTGCAAGTTATGGGTGACAGAGCTTCACAAGTAAATGTTATGCAAGAATTTCATGAAAGCTTATGGGCTGGTCATAGAGGTGTTTGGGATACTTTTGCAAAAATCAAAGAAATATATTGGTAGAAAGGCATATATAAGAATGTTGCTCACTCTATGGAAACATGTATGATATGTCAAATGTATTAATCTGTGAGATATTGGGATGGATTGTAGCCCACATACCCCTTGTCTCTTCATTGTAAGTGGGTGGTGGATTTAGTCATGATGCCTACATGTCTTTGGCAAATGAGATAACTTGTACTTGCCCATGAAGTCTTGATTAATCGAGTGGAAGGGAGAGCTCTACGTACCAAGAAAACAAATGCAGTTTGTACTTTTCTCTTAGAATATATATTTTGTCACTATGGATGTGTGGGAAAAATTACAACAAATATAGGGGTGAAGTGGATGCACATGAAGCCCATGATTTCTTTACGTGGTTGGGGATAAAGCTTGCTTTAACTTCATATTATAACCGTGAAGGAAATGGAAAAAATGAAAGAGGTCACCCAACCATTGTGAAGACATTAGCAAGAGCATGTGGAGAGAAGGTAAAAGAGTGGCCATGATTGGTCCCTTATGCTTTGTGGGTTGACACAACGACTCATAGTGCTATTATAGGATATATGCCTATTGAATTGATGTATGGTCAAAAACCTATCATGACAGTAGAAGAGATGACAGTCACATGGAGTGTGCTACCTTGGGAAGAGGAGTTGAATGGAGAGGAGTTTTTGGCCTTATGTATTAGACAATTGGAAAGAAAGTCAAAAGACATAGATGCAGCAGATGCAAAGTTAAGGGCATCACGGATACAAAATAAGAAACGGTTTCACAAAAGACATAGTTTGATGCCAAGAGCCATACAAGATGGGGATTGGGGATTGGGTATTGGTTTATGACAGAAGTTTAGACAACCAACATAGTGCAATGTGTAAAGTCTCCAAACAATGGTTTAGACCCTATGTGGTAACATAGGTGTTTGATAATGCTACTTATGCATTAAATGAGTTGGATGAGATAGCCATAAAGCTTTTGGTAGTAGGAAAAAGAATCAAATTATTCAAGAGATAGGAATCTACTACCTATGAGTTACCATAATTTGGAAGAAAATAATGGCCATGATATAAGGGCTAGCCAAGAAGATATGGAAGATGAAGAAGAAAAGGATATGGTGAGAAGGACGCAAAATATAGTGACAACTAGGACTTTGGCACATACTGAAGGATGTGCATATTCAAAGGGGGTGGATGCCTATTTTTTATATTTTGGATATTATTTATCATAAATATCCAAAAAAGGTGTAGAAAATTTCTAGAATAGGATGACATGCAAAAAACAAGTTACTTTTTCAACCAGTTCTGGAGATCTCATGCAAAAAGAAGGCCTTTTGAAATCGTGTGACATGTGATTGCAATTTACAGATGGCAAACATCACTTCAAACTAGGAGAAGAAGAAGGAGCGATTTGGAAGAATTCTGAGCAGGTGTCCTATGGTTTTACCCCCCCTTTTGGAGCCAACGGAACCATCAGATTTGCGGTCTGAGCAAAAGAGAATAAGTTAATATTTGGTACACGTTTTTGGTCTACTAAGGAGCTCCAAGATATCTAATACTTGGAGATTGCTTCCAAGTAGACCCAGACAAGGATTTTATTTATCTTTCAGGTTTTATCAATACATAGTGCTTTGATTCATTGAGCTTTGTCTTTATCTTGTGTACCTCTTGTCTATTCTTTTTCTTCTCTTCTATCTCCTATTGTCTAATGCCTTTTCTCTTTGATCCTCGATGGGTGCGACCTTTCAACTAAAACCCCTCTGACAAGGGGAAGTTTCCTTCTTGAGCTATGAGTTTGTATGCATGCGTCCCTCTCCCTTTCCTCTATCACTATCAACCTCAGTACCAGATTTACAAAGAGAGGAAAGAAACTCTCAGTCTCTCCCCCTCAAGAGAGGGAAAAGAATTTCACTACCTCTTTGCATGACGTCTCAACCTCTGGTTTTCCCTCAAGAAATTCTTTTCCCTCAAGAGAGGAAAAAGAATTTCACTACCTCTTTGCATCACATCTCAACCTTTGGTTTTCCAATCACCCCAGTTTGGCATAGCTGATGTCATCATCTGGAGCCTTGTTTCACCATAAAGGCTAGATTCCTTGAAATCCCTCTACAACCCCCTTTTCAACACATGTTTCTACAACAACTAGCATCCTACCAGTGCTAATCTCTAGCAACAATAAGAAGAGAATGGAGACAACCAACTCTAGGGCTCAAATATTGATGAGGGTAGTGTAAGAAATACTACAAGGGAGAACTCAACATGCTAGAGTGGATAATCCATCCCAAGTTGAAAAGATACAACAAACAAACATTCGAAGCCCATTGACACCATTAGGCTCCTACAAATAAGCCAAATCATGAATAAAGAAGTCAATTGCCACCTAATACAGGTGAAAGCCTGTAGGTGTAGGAAGGCCAATTGGTTATGAATCAAGAAGGGGAAGGTGAAGCAATCCTGCATGTTTATGTTCACACCCCTAGCTTAAAAGTGTGGAATCTTGAATATGAAAAGAGGGCTCTAGTTGGATGGTTCTATGGACCTCGTCCCCCTATGGAGTACATGAGGTCTTAGATTAAGAATAAATGGGATGCACAAAACCATAGAGTTGTAGAGATTAAAAAAATTTATAATGATTTCTTTTTCTTTTTATTTGAAAATGAAACAATGGCTCTTAATGTGTTAGGACTGGATCAATGAATGCTCAAAAATTCTCCCGTCACTCTATTTAAGTGAATTTGAGAAACCTCCCTTAGAATCTATGGCCATTTGTCAAATCCATCATAGATCCTTTAGGAAGGATGCTTGGATAGAGACACAATAACATTACAAACCTTCATCAATGCTTGTAGGTGTTAATTGAGATGGACCTGTCTAAGAGGCACTCACAGACTATCTACCTATCTTAGACATAGATGGAAACATACTAACTAAGCAACCTTTGACATAGCTAATTTCTCCAATTTCAATTGCAAAATTAATAAAGAGATTGTGCTCTCTGATCATTATGCAATAATTGCCTCACTATTAAGTAGTATTGCTATAATAATAGCAAGGTGGTTTCACACTAATCCCTCCCTATTTAGATCAAAAGATATAAAATATAAAATACAATGAATTTTTCTTCAAAACTTCACTAATACTCACTACCTAGCCCATGCCTGGACATCCTCAGTTAGAGCTACTTAAGATCTACTCAAACAAGCTAAGAGGGATAAAGTTAACATAAGAAAAGAAGAGAGAAGACAAAAGTATACTGAACTAGCTACGTTGGAATACAAACTAAATAAGGGAAGTTAAGAGTGTGATTACCAAATCTTAGAACTTAGGAAGCATCTAAGAATAATAGAAGAGGAGGAATTAGAATCCATCAGACTTTATTTAAGGAGTTGGTGGGGAAGAAAGGTTTGATATAATTAGGAAAAAGAAGGAGAGAGAGTTGGTGCCAATATTGATGAAAAAAGATGGAAGTAAGGTGAAGAATCAATAAGATTTGGAGCTCTCCCTAGTGGCATTAACCAAGGGGTTATCAAATTAATACAAAAAATGGATGATAAGAGTAATATCTCCAATTAGAGACCTATTACCTGTCTCTCCTCAAACTATAAAATCTTTGCTAAAACATTGGCTAGAAGGCTTAGCCCTCACATAGATGACTAGCTAAAAAAGGAACAAAAGGGATTTGTAAAGGGAAGACATATACTGGATTCCATAGTCAGCCTCTAGGAAAGAATTTGAGTATACTAGGAAGATGAATTAGGACTTCCACTTCTTTAAAATCGATTTTAGCAAAGCCTATGATAGATTGGATTGGTGCTTTATCCTTTAATGCTTATAGGATATGGGTGTGGGCAAAAATTCATTAACTTTATTAGTACCCTATTTGGTAATGCCAATGCAAAGGTAGCAATTAATGGTCAGGTTTTAGCCCCTTTATCACGTTACATGTCTATTAGGCAGGGCTACCCTCTATCCCCTCTACTCTTTGCAATAGCCTTTTATGTTGTGGCATGGCTCATTTACGATGAGTTAAGAGAAGGTAGGTTAAAAGAAATTGTGCTTCCCAACAATAAGGACATGGTCCTTAACTTGTTTGCTAATGATACCAATGGTATAGTGAAGTATGATCCTAATTTAATTAAAGCATTTTGGAACTACATTTATACATTTTGTTTAGCTTTAGGATCCATGGTAAACCTAACAAAATCAATATTAAAAACCACTAATAAAACCTCACACCTAGTGGCTCTTAATTAGATGAAGGGTGTAAATAAATAGAAGAGTGTAAATTATTCATATTGCTAGGTATTCCCATGGGGTTTGGAGTAACATTGAAACAAAGATGGGATTGGGTACTCAATATGGTCAAAGCTAGACCATTTGAGAGAACTACAGTGCTCCTTTTCTGGAAGGGTAGTAGTACTAAAGCATGTCCTCATTCCCTCTACAATATACTTCTTGTCTTGCTAGAAACCATCAAACTCTAGTTTGAAAAGCTTAGAGAATCTTGCTAGAAACTTCATGTGGTTAGGAAATAGTGAGAGGTTTAAAATTCCAAAGGTTGCGTGGGCAAATGATACAAAATCAAAACATGAAGGGGGTATTAGGCTACCCAATCAGGTAGAATTAGCAAATAAGCTAGCAATAAGTGGATTATCTATGCATTTCAACATGAAAAAGAAGCCTAGGCAGCTCTAATCTTGCACAGTTGTCACTTCTTCTTCATAGTAATAACTCTACCTATGCGAAAGGGACTCTTAACTATATCTGTAGCCTTCAGTTAAATAAAATTCACAAGAAAATGTTGTTGTGATCTAATGAAGAGCATATGGAGTGCTTGGCTTTCCTACAAAGAATTTGTTTGCATATCTAGTGCTCATGTGACTCCATATGGTACAGTTTGTTTCGTGGCCCAGTCACTAATGAGCAACTATAGCGAGCTTTTAGAATTAGTAGAAAAGACCTTAATATATGGAATGAACTATAGGATTTTCAAGTAGCAACTTGGATCATGTGGGACTCCCTTAGACAATAGTATCCACTATTCCCTAAAGAACTTCAATTGATTCAACTCGAGACCAAATGTTGGGGTCCCAGCATCTGTAAGGCAATTAAGCTAGAGATGGAATTTAATCATAGAGGACTCTATTGGGTCAATGATAAAATCCTACTACCAATTTAGAAATTTTAGAATGGTTATTCTCAATTAGTAGCTATATTGAATAAAAGATGAAACATTAACTGGAATAAGAAATTGTGGAAGTATAGGTTTGAGATACTCTAGAATCTGTCTACAACCCAAAATTTCTTGCTTACTATGGGTTATCACCTTGAAAGCAATGTGGACATGTTAGAGGACTGGTAAAATAGGGATGTGGGTAATGGGCTATGCCAAAGCTGCAAAAACAAACTAGAATCAATACCTTAACATTCCATAAGCTATAATTATGATGCTAATATTTTGAATCTTTTGCAGGTCGTTCTAGCCCTCTTTCACCCCTTGAGATTCACCTAGAAAGAAATGCTACTTGGAGAAATTTATGGGATCCCTCTAGTGATCTGAAATTAGATCAAAGGACCATGCTTACGGCAAATATGGATTAGCAAAAATAGTCTAGTATTTGAAAATCTAATTTTGGATCTTACTTTTTGTTCTAAAACTAAGATTACACTCAGGGGAGTTTTGAGGTCTCAAAAATGCTTTTTAGGATGTAGAGAGAGAGTGTTCTAGATGAATGAGAGTAAAGTCTCCATAATGGAAGTTCCATTTTTTAAAATGTAAAAATTGATATTATAAATAGGCATGGATATAATATTACTATAATTTTTTATTATCTATATCTATTTTTATCATCTTGTAATTGTGGTTATAACATCCTTTACATTAATGACATAGGGTCTCGGCCACTTTGCATTAACAAAACATTTGGGATTGTTTGATAATGACAAATGAACTAAATTAAAATGACAAAAAAGCTTAGTGTTCATCTTTTTTACCTCCCTTGTTTTGCTATTCTCGTCTCTTTTCTTCCATCCCTCTGCATAATGGCCAATGGGGAGCAATATCCCCACTTTCTTTGCCTGATTTTATAAGCCTTGAGTGGTCTTCACCAAGTCTAGCCATTAATGAGAGCTATAGATGTAAAATCTTTTTTGATATACAGAAAACATTGAAACTTAATATCTCAAGTAGGCTAAGCAAGATTACTGTGTTTATGTCTATTAATATATTTATTGATTTCTTTTCCAATGCTGTGATATGAAAATCAAAGGCCATGCTATCAGTCAAGAGGCTAGCATATGATCATGTTCTACAATTTGTCAATGAGGGGTGGGATACAAGGATAAAAGGCAAGATAATTTATAAGATAGATCAAAACTCTCTTACTTACAAATACATGCTTGCTACTCAAATTTTCATCATTAGCTTTTATTATAGCAGATGGCATTATGTTGGTAGTAGTCTAGTTGCTTTAGATCACAATCTTGACGATTTTAGCAAAGATCCTATAGTTGACATTGATATTTGGATCAATGAGAATATTATTGCAATACTGAAGGCTAGATCATCATATACACTACATCAAGTGAGGTTTGATTTATAGAATGAAGATATTGAATTGCCACGTTCATTTTCATTCCAACTTAACAACAAATGAGTAAGTTTGTACATCAAGTCATATATAGTATATACATATTTGATTCCGCTTCTCTAATGGTAAACATCTATGCTAATTTTTTTACAGATATAAAAGTGAAGAGAGATAAAGATATAGTACAAGGACATTGAAGAAAATGTATCTTTACTTTCAATATAAATGCAAGCTCAAATATTACATCAAATTTGTATTTGCTTTAGACTTCATGATCTATATACATGAGGTTGTACAATACCATACACAAAGGCTATTTCTTTTTGTGAGGAATATACTTTTTAGGAGTTCTTTTTCCCTTGTTTGATGCTTTGGTTGCCTTAGGTATTGAGGCATCTTCTTCTCTACTTCCACAGTCTCTACTTCCTCTCTACCCGCTCCTTATATGTGGTCTCCTTGACTCCTTGTTCTTCTTGTGTGCGATTGACAAGTATGTACTTGAAAATCTTTACTCACACATAATAAACATGCTCATTGTTGTAATAATCTTTGAAAAACTATCACACATTTGAAAGAAAGGAATGTTAGTTTAGTGCTATTTTGCAATGCACTCTCTTTTGAGTGAAACAATATCTTGAAATTAAATATATTCTACATAACCTTGATAAATTTGTAATTCCTTAAAACAAATAAGTTTAGATATATTATACCTCAATCAAGTAAGAAGAATGGAGTCATTTACTTCTCTCCTCTTATCCTTAAGAATGTGCACATATTCTAAGGAAAAAAAAAACAATAATTTCTCTTGTCTATGTCACTATTGGTAAAAAGTAATATATATACTAAAACTTGTTGGGTTGACCCTATCAAGCATGACAAAAACCTCATAGAGATCCTAGTTGCTTTGCTTCATTTTCTTCTTCTTTCTTTCTCTTATGTCCCCTTCATTTCTCTATTTTTTCCTTTGTAGCCTTTTCCTCCTTCTTCTATGTGTGACATCCTCCACTTTAGGACTTGTGTCCTCCTTCTTCTTCCTGTATGGTGGCACATTAAAAATATTATATGTCTTCTCATCTATAAGAGGAATTGGTTACAAAACCTTGGAGAATCTATATCTCAATCTTTATAGAATAATCATATCCTTATCCCTAAGTGTCACTCTATGTGCATGGACACAAAGATGTATGCATCTTGGAAATATTTAATCAAGAATTCCTTTGTAGCCTCCTAGATGCAAATAAGAGGAACTGGTTCCAAAACCTTGGAGAATCTATATCTCAATCTTCATAGAATAATCATATATTTATCCCTATCACTCTATGTGCATGGGCATCACATATATATGCATCTTGGAAACATTTAATAAAGAAGTCCTATGCTCCTCCTAGATGTGAATACGAGCACTCCTTATCCACCTAAAGCTATCAAAACTATGTCTATCACATATCTCCCTGACCACTCTCTGGAATGGAAACTTTGCCATTTCATTATTAAGAGCTTTCATTGCCTTCTTGATTTCCCTAATACATCTTACACCTTGTGAAAATCTCCTTTTATGCTTCTTTGGTGGCTTGGATGGCTTAGAGGACTGATGGATCTTCTCAACAATGTTCCTAGGATCAACTTTTTACCTCCTTGTAGTAGCCTTAGTTCTAGCCATACCTCAACAAAACAAACTACAACAACATGAATAGAAAACCAGTTATCAACTAGCAACTTCACACAAATGTATGAAACACTTAAAAAGACAAGTAAAACAAAGAACCATATCACTAAATTTGCATTGCATGTGATAGAGCCCATAGTAAGCACCAATGTAATTTTTTTTTCCATCAAAGATAATGACCCAACAAAATATATGATATGCGAAAAATGACATGTGCAAAAAAATAAACTACAATAACATGATAAGAAAACCATTTATCAATAAGAAACCAAACACAAAACACATGAAACGCGAAAACAAAAAGGTGAAACACTGGTCCCCATCACTAAATTTATGTTTCATATGACAACGCCTAAGTTATGCAACAATGACCCGTATTGTGTTTATTTTTCCATCAAAGATAATGAAATGTAGAAGAACGTATGAAATGCAAAAGGATACACTGAAAACAACAAGCCCGATCACTAAATTCATGTTTTACATGATAGAGCCCAAACTGTGGGCCTTTTTTCCCCATCAAAGACAATGACCGAAAGAAAGGCAACTGATCTTGCATTTATATGAAAATTTAGATAAATGTATACAAGTCTACCTAATCGTTGAAGATTTTTCTTTGGAGTACGAATTTATTCCAAAAGAGATGGTGGTTGATCCTGCTAGTTTTCTCTTGTTGTATTTCAATATCAATAGGAATATGAAAATGATTATTTCCTAGAGGGGTTGGGTTTAAATTACAAGTTAGCATTATAATTATTTATTGATATGGTACTTGGTAGAATGTGAGCTCATTAATCACTTTTTTCTAGGCCTAGGAATAGTTCTCAAGTGCTAAAAATAGCTTTTAAAAAGCAAAAGAGTAAGCGCCACATTTTTGGGTGAGAGACATCCTTTTTGGCTCAAATTTTGAGAAAAATAATTATATTATTAAATTCCTTTTTAGGAGTCGTTTAGAAGAAACATCTCACAATCATCAACCATTTTCATTCATAATCTTTTCTATCTTCATCAAATCGAAGCTAGACTCTCCAAGGCAAAGGTTACCATATACAATCAAATCAAACATTGTAAGTGGATAAATCAACTCATTTTTCTCTCAAAATAAAAAGAATACAAATTCTTGTATCTCTACATGCCATTTCTTCAATTATTGTTATGTTCCATCCCATCAATCGGTCTATCAAAGTGCTTGTAAATTTGTTGTATGAAACACAAACTTAGAAGCTTTGCTAGCTCTTGCAACTTATAAAATCATGTTTCTTACATCAGACTACCATATCCTAATAAAAAGTTTGATTTTCATCCATGTTTCATATGACAAAAGCTTAGCAAGCAAAAAATTTCATGTTTAAAGGACACACACATAATTTTTATACATATTCTTCTTTGATTCTAATAATCTTGTTTATGTTGAATTCTTGGTCACCAAAGCTTTAGTATCTTGGATGTCTTTTAGTTGCACATGTATGGGCTTCAAGTATTGGTTTAGCTTAGAGGCACGGATTGATTGAGCCTCTTTATTTGTAAAAAATTATGGACTTCTTAGACTTGGAACCTTAGTTTCTACAAACTTCAATGGTCCTTATTTTTATTGTAATAATAAACCACTAAAAAATATGTGTTTATTCTATGTTATATCTTCTTAATATCATAGCATCTAGAATGGACATGAACCCTGTGCACGTTAATGACTTACCATGGACTTTATCCCCTTATTGTCCATGTCCTCATTAGAGGTGCTTATCACACTATAAGTATGCATGCACCTAGCTACTTTGGGTAGAGTCATCTCTATTTAAGTTGGCAAGCTCAACACCTATGGATATTTATATGGACACCTATTTAGATGGTTATGCACATTGTTAATTGCACTATTTGCAAGAGAAACGGAGTGGATGGGCTCGTTAAGGCCACCGTTAAATGCCAATCTATTTGGATGTTATCATATGAAATTTGAATTAAGTTGCATTACTATTTGGTGCCTTCTACTAAAATCGTGCTTCACATGTCAAGGATTAGATTTTTGGTATGCAATCTAGTTATTCAAAAATTTTTGATAGTAAGGGATACGTTTTCATAATTTTTATTTTTTTCATGTTTAGGGACATCAAAGAGGAAGCTTTCCCTTGATGGAATAGAGAAAGAGGAGCTTGAGGATAATTGTGATGATAGGCTTTTTTATTTCTTGTAGAAGACAGTAAACTCATCCAAATTTATATATATCAGGGATATGCTCAATGTCCCTTTTGATTTTACAAGAGTTGCTAAGTGATCTTGATGAGAAGCTTAGGGAGTACAAAGAGTTCTATTTTAGATGTGTAGAGTCTCTCTTAATTGATAATTATGCCCATTTTAACAATGTGATCCAAGCAACCAATGCTCCCAGGGAAACTAGGGGTTGGACACCTAGTCACACTGACAGGGATATATAAGGTGTAAGAGCCTCAGTTTAAGGCACCTGATTATTATCAAGAACATACTTTTTACCTTCATCTTCAACTTCCATGGCTTCCTCCTCCTTTCTCTCCTCTTTTCTGTCTTTCTCTTATTTGTTCTCTCTTCAGCTCCTTCTTCTCTCTCCTCTTAGCTTCATTCATTACAAGTGGTATCGGAGCATCAAGATTTGGTCCTTTTTTCCTTTTCTCTTACTCCACCTAGTTCCCTTTTTGAATTTGAAACACTAGTTACTCAGGTCACAAGTACAAGTACACTAGGAAGGACCATAGTTAGTTTCAACTTTTTGGAGCAAGTAGGAGCTACAACTAGAGACTCAAACAACATATTTGGAGGTAAAATGGATAAATTATAGGTTTTCACTCCTTTTAATGCAAAATTTAGGGGTTCCAAGGACAAGGTTAGAGACTCATGAGTTATGAGAGGGAAAAATCTCAATTACTTTTTGCCTCAGGCCTCCTCTCTCTTCTCTTGCAAGTTGCCATGGTGGCTACCAACTCCTAAAAGCTCTGAAAACTTGCTCTAGCCTGGCCCAAATCACCATCCAACATTGGAATCCCATCCTTGGCACTCTAAGCTTGAGATCAAATAGTGGAGTGGGAGGTTGCTACCACTTGAGGCATGTAGGGCAGTCCCTACAATTTTTAATGCATTTTACACTAGTTGGCCCTGGTGCATTCACCAGCTCTCCTATTGCCTTTCTACTGCTCATTGAAGCTCTTGGCCATCTTGAGATACTCCTTCAACACTCTCTCCTTTTCCCTCTTGGCATTCTTGGCCTTGGAACAAACCCCGAAAGATGGATATCAATAGTCAGTTGGATAGTTTCAGCGGCCATGGATTCTTCAGCTGGAGCTATCTCAGCTATTAAATCTTAGCTCAAGCCCTCCCACCTTTGAGATCTCAACCCTCAAGAGTTACTTCATCCATTCTTGACCTCTCTTACCCGAAGTGAAGACATGGAGCTCAGTATATAGGGATTTCTTTGGGACAGCCATGAAAGCTCCATTTGAAGCTTTCCATCCTTAAAGTTCAAGCTTCAGAATAAGCATGGGAGTCCCCATCATTAGTGGAAGCATTTGAATGCTTGAAGGCTTCATCCATTGGAGTACTTTAATCAATCAGGCTTGATGGAGAAATTGGCATAATGGTGGATCATGCTTCAACTATCTTCCCCAAACACTAAAGAGATATATCAACCATCTGATCTTAATCTCTCATCTTAATCCACTTGTTGAGCTTAATTCCCTTTATAAAAGAGATTACAATTATATAAGCTTTACTAGTTCAATCCTTCATTGTATGCATATACACACTAAAATCCATACCCTGTTTGCTTCCCAATACATCATGATTAATCCTAAATCAATTGTATTTGTTGACTTTAACTCTTTCTTGATCTTGTGTGCTTTGGATTAATCCCAAGTGAGTAATAAGACTTTATAAAAAGGGGCAGCCGAGTCACTAGACTGCCAAGGTAATCCCTATCCAAGCTCTTATTCATCCTTGCATCTCATAAGATGGTTAAATGTTTCCTTGCCAATGCATCTCATGTTGATTGCTTAATAAAAATGTCTAGCATGTATTCTCTGACTGAGGAAAAAGGCCAATGCAGGCAAGGTGGTAAGCCAAAAGAGAGATGACCCTCCCTTAACACTTAAGATTGTAAAGGGGTGCACAACCCAACTCGACGGGAAATTTGCCTACCTCCTGATGATTTGAAGCCCAATACTTTTATGCAATTGCATGTACCCTCCTATGATCCCAACCACTTTCGATGACATAATCCCCTTTGGACACCTTCTCGATGCTTATGATACCCATGTATGACACTTGAGGTGTATGTAGTCAGAAGAGGTGTATAGCATTAAGCTCCACTTATGCATTGATGATAGAGCATATGCACATGTAAATGTGCTTAGGATTATGATCAGTATGACTAGGATGCTATTTATGATGTTTCTCAAGCCCCTTAGCTTACGAACCATCTATATAGTGCATTTGCATCAAGGGACAAATAATTTTTTTAGTCATAGTCAATAAGGACAGTCACAAAGATCCAATTACAGAAAACTCTAAATTACACTTCGGAGTAATCCCTATAACTCCTCTTGAAGAGGGCTTTGTCCTCTTCGGTTTGAATAAAAAATCTCCCCAATCAGATCTACGATCTAAAAGTTATGGCCATTTTTGTGTATTGAGGTCACTATGGACAAGGTGCAGACCACTCTAGCATAGACACAGAAATCCAATTGCAAAATTTTCTGATCATTTTCTGTCATAGATCTTAATAGCTCATCTCAAAGAGAGGGCTTTCTTCCCTTTGATTTGAATAAAAAATCTCACCAATTAGAGTTTCTAACCAAAATTTACACCCCATTTACTATCAATGAGTCCTGTGGATTGCATCTCAATGATTGGCCAGAAAGGAAAAAGTAAGGCCCATGAAGAGGTCCAAAGGGAGATTAGGGACTCCAAGTCCTCATTGAATGATGAATGTAACTCAGCACAAGATTATAATGGTGATATGCATGAGGAAGTGCCAACCTGCTCAACCACACTTTATGTTAGCATGAGCTTTATCACATGGAGAGGCATAGTAATATGGTTACCAACCATTGTCAAATGATGTCAAAATTTGATGAAGCAATTGAATAAATGGCCCTCTCAAACTCTAGGACTCAACAAACCCTAGAGTAGCTCACCACTCTTGTAGCTTAGCTAGTTATCACTTTGTCCCAAGAAAAGGGGAATGAATCCAAGCGCAAGTCTCAATGGCCTCCACCACTGGGGCCACTACTTGGTCCACATAGCATTCTTGGATCCAAGGGTATCCCCCCTTCTACACCTATGAAGTTAGTGAACCCTCTCATGCTCATGATGAGCCTCTATTGAGCTCCCCCATCACCCATGTAGCCAATCCTCTAGTGAGGCCCTCTCGCACCATTAGTAAAATCTCACCTACTCTCCCTCAGAGCCCCAATGAAACTTATATTGAAGGGGAAAGCCCAAGTGAAAGCATGAGCAAGCAGAGGTAAGAGAGGTGTGAGCTATGGTGGATGGAACAAGAGAGCAAGAGAGAGAGACTCAAGTTGTGGGAACTCCAACAGTCACAATGTATGATTGGCCTTCCCCTTATTCAAATGTCATTGAAAGAATAAAGAAAGAAGTGATCGTGATGGGCGCTTGTCACTTGCAGTGTGCAGGTGTGGGTACTGTCAGTGTAGTAATACACATGGGTGGCTAGGCATAGGAGCCTTTAACCTCAACAACCTACCACTTAAAGGCAAATGTGTCTTGAGTGAAGAGGAAATAAGAAAAAAAGTGACAAATTACAATGTGTAAATAGAGTACAACAGGATGAGGAATAAAGGTCATCTCATCCAATGCCCATCAACTTCCTAAGGAAGACAAAACAACATATACACATATATGTTATGCCCTTCAGGTACTTCATGATACCCTTGACAACATCCCAATGCTACATGCCAGGTGTAGCCGTATAGTGTCCACAACTCCCACTGCAAAAGCTATGTCAGGATGAGTGGTTATCATGGCATATACATTAAAATGTCCACTATTGATGCATAAGAGATATTGACCATCTTCGTCTTCTACTCATCACATTACGGAAAATTGGTCTGGTTCACCTTCACATGAGAAGGCAAAGGACAACCGATTGGCTTAATATTCTACATATGAAACCACTCAAGGGCCTTTTGGATATACTCCTTTTGTGACAAGTAAAGAAGCCCGTGAGAGTGGTCATGCATAATGTACATCCCAAGAATATGTGAGGCTTGTCCCATGTCTTTCATCTTGAAGCTCTTCTTGAGTTGACTTTTTAGAGCATCCAACTCATCAAAAGCTCTCCCAGGAATCAATATCTCATCCACATAGAGTGCCAAAATCAAAAGGCCACCATCACAAGCCTTCTTCGTGTATAAACACAGATCTATATCACCGTGTGTATATCTGTGTGAATGCATAAAAGCATGAAACTTGTGGTACCATTCACTAGGTGCCTGCTTAAGGCCATAAATTCTCTTTCTCAATCTACATACTAGGTGTTCCCTGCCTTTTTTCTCAAAGCCATTAGGCTTCTGCATATAAATCTCCTCATGCTAGCTCCCATGTAAGAAATCTGTCTTAACATCCATTTGATAAAGGTTTAGATCTAACTAAGCAACTAATGCTAGTACAAGGCATAGGGTATTCATCTTGACTACAGGAGAAAAGACTTCCTTGAAGTCAACACCATGCTCCTATTTAAAAACCTTAGCAGCCAATCTAGCCTTACATACATTCTTGGAGCATCTAGGTGTGCTCTTCAACTTGTACACCCACTTTCATGGCAATGCACGCTTTCCACCAGGCAAAGAAACCAACTCCCACATGTGATTTTTCTAAAGAGACAGAGTATGACTACATGGTCCTCTCCCAAGAGTGACTATCACACACACATAGCCTCATCATAAGTGAGAGGCTCACTTATATCTGTCACCACCACATAATCAACGAAGGGCTCAAACTGCTTAAGAGGATGTTTAGCTCTAGCAGAGCATCTCAAGATAGGTTGAGGAGCCTGTACATTGTGCCTAACATCATAGTCATGGACTGCTGGAGCATCAGTTGCTATTGCAAACTGTCTAGCTGGCTGTATGGGAGCAGGAGGCTCCGTATCTTGACTATTCACTCAAGTTTCTTATGCATATTTTTCTCATGGAAAACTACATCATGGCTATGGATGACTTTTCAAGCTTGTGGATCCCATACGCGATAGCCCATCTCACATGCATCCCCATAACCAAGAAAGATGTATTTCACAGACTTAGGATCCAGCTTTGTACACCCACTTGTATGGCAATGCACGCTTTCTACCAGGCAAAGGAACCAACTCCCACATATGGTTTTTTTATAAAGAGACAAACTATGATACATGGCCCTCTCCCAAGAGTGACTATCACCATGGTGCATGGCCTCATCATAAGTGAGAGGCTCAGCTATATTTGTCATTTCCACATAATCAATAGAGGGCTCAAACCTCTCAAGAGGACGTTTGGCTCTACTAGAGCGTCTCAAGACAAGTTGATGAGCCTATACATTCTAGCATCATGGTCATGGACTACTGGAGCATTAACTTCTATTGTAGACTATCTAGCTGGCTGTGTGGGAGCAAGAGGCTCCTCTTAAAAGATAACTATATGTATCACGACTATTAGCTCAGGCTGCTTATGCATCTTTTTCTAATGTAAAACTACATCATGGCTATGGATGACTTTTCAAGATGTGAATCCCATAAGTGATAGCCCATCTTATGTGCATCCCCATAATTAAGAAAGATGCACTTCACGAACTTAGGATCTAGCTTTGTGCACTTTTCCTTAGATACATGGCAGAAAGCCTCACAACCAACGATACACAAATGATCATATAAATGAGGTTTTCTAGACCATACCTCCTCTGCAACTTGAAAGTTAATAGAATTGCAAGGAAATTGATAGATCAAGTGTGTGACAGTAGTCACTATCTCACTCCAAAACTGTTGTGAAAGATGCAAATCTAGAGCATGGCAGATGCTACGGCAGATGGAAGATGAAGATCAAACTCATGATAAAATAAACAAGTAGAGAGAAATTGTTACACAAGTGAATTACATTCCAAGATGGCATCTTGGACTCATAAACACAATCTTGTGTAGGACTGACAAAGACAAGGCACGTAATTGAACGTACAAAGCATCATGACATTGTATTCATTCCATATGAAAAGTGGTAGTCAAGTACAATGCTTTATAGTTGTTGGATGGTACTAGTTTTCCCTTTCTGTGCATATGGGATTTGGTCTGCTTGCATGTCCTAAGCCCAGAATTGCCTCATACAAAGAGGCTATAATAGGTGTGATTGCAAATATCTCAACATTATTGTGGTAAGCCTGCTTGGCTAAGCATACAATAGACCCTTTCCTGTATTGTCCTATTCATGTGCTCAGCCATACCATTCTGGGGTGGGTGTATGGGGTGGTCAACTGATGCTTAATACCCCTTTCATCACAAAATTTCACAAAGGATTTAGAGACATACTCATCCCTATTATCTGACCGTAGGAATTTTAGTCTATACCCAGACTGGTTCTCAACCAGTGCAAGCCAACACTAAAAGATAGCCAAAACATCAGATATCATCTTTATGGGATATGCCCAGACCTTATGTGAGTAATCATCAATGAATGTGACAAAGTACTTTGCTTCTCCTAATGACTAACAGGGCATAGATCCACAGACATCAGAATGAAAAAGAGCCAAAGGCTCACCCATGTGTAGAGTACTAGACTTCTTATGCATACTACGTGTTTGCAGCTTGCCATATAAACAATGATCACATGACTCAAAAAAATTATAGTCAAGGGGTGAAAGATACTACAAATGAGTAAGCATTTTCATTCCCTTAAAGGACATGTGCCCAAGGTGACGATGCCAAAGAGATACATGTGGAATTGCAACCATAAACAAAACATGATCTACGGATCGAGATACAACCAAGGGATACAAAGTGCCAAACTTGGCAATATGTGCCAGAACAAGGTTCCCACTGGTGATCTTCCAAGGAGAATCCCCAAAGGAAAAAAGTAACCCTCATCATCCAATGTGGTGTTAGCAGAGATAAGACTCTTTGTGAGAGCCGATACATGCATGTCGAACATTATGCAAAGTAAACATACTACCTGAACCAAACTGTTGTAGTTGAATATCACCAATACCAACTATTTGCAATGCCAAGTCATTCCCCAAACAAATAGATCCAGTCATACTGCGATAGAAGTGGAACCACTCTCTATGAGGGGTCACATGAAAGGAAACCCTTGAATCCATCAACCAACATTGAGTAAAACCAGGCAAGGCATCATACAACTATGACTTATAAAAAAAATGCTGCAAGTATGTAATCATCATCAGAGTCAGATTGTTGCACTACATTGATCTATTTGATCTAAACACTGGACTTAACAGGGACAATGCTACGATCATTAGACTTGTCTTGTACTTTCCCTTTGCCCTTTTCCTTGTGTTTGTCATTGCAGCCTGATATGTCTTGTCTCTATCTTGCTTTCCCACAATAATGGCATGTCAAATTGGACTTACGTCCATGGGACTTACTATGAGACTGTCCACAAGACTTAGAATGAGACTTCTACGAGTCTCTTCCCACAATAATGACTGCGAGTTCGGCCGGTTGAGCGACTAAGGCTCTGCCGGTGAGGGGCTCCTGTGAGGCTGGGTGGGGAAGATGTCGGCCATGACCCGGATGGTGTAGTCCCTGGCCGCAACTATTTCCTGAATTTTTTTAAACAATGCATCAAATTTCTACTTGTCTTGAGCTGCCCTCTTCTCTTTCGAGCACCTGGTGCCCGAGCGTCTGGTGGGAGCCTACATGGCTGGTGTTGCCACACCCCATGTGCTCCCTTGAGTCCTCATCCTCTTGGCTTGGGGGGTTTTTGGCTTGTGTCCTGGCCACTGTCGTTTGGGGCCTCTTTTCGGCGTGTATCTCTTTAGAGTAGGCACGTAGAGTTCTGGTGGGGGCATATCTCTTTAGAGTAGGCACGTAGCATTCTGGTGGGGGCGTATCTCTTTAGAGTAGGCACGTAGCATTCTGGTGGGGCCTCTTTTCGATGCATATCTCTTTAGAGTAGGCACATAGTGTTTTGGTGGGGGCGCTAGTGCCTTATGCTCTTTCCGAGGGCGGAGAGCTTTCTTGCATGCTAACTGCACTATGTGGTCCATGACTGCTACCATAGGGGAACCTGCAAAATGCAAACAAAGGATTAGGCCTTGAGGCAAGATAAAACTATTCACATGGAAGGGATTATAGAGTGGGTTATCAAGCATATATGATGAGGAGAGGTGAGGTGAGGCATGCAACGTTTGTTGTAGAGGGACAACCCCTTGTTGATATTTGTTTTGCCTCCAACCATTAACAGATCTTGGCTTATGCTAAGTTGCACAGAGTGGTTGTCATGGAGTGGAGTAGGGCTCATCCTTGGAATGATAGACCGAAAAAGGGGAAAGGTGTATAGAAAGGGACGGTGCCCCATCTACACCGTCAGAGATGTTGGTCAAGGCTTCCTATGGCAATAATGAGGGTTGCATGCCCTCCAATTGGAGGCAGGAATGGTCACACGACTTCTAAATGTGTGGTGAGAGGAGGACCTGAGGAGCTTAGTCTGTCAAACCCAACTCTTCTCCCTTTGCTTGACTCTCATTGCTTGTGTGTGTTGATATTATCTATACAAGGTCACAAAATTCATTGTTTATTTATGTACATGTTTACGAATCCATGTCACTTCACGATGATAAAAACCAATTGTAGAACTCAGGATTGTACTGGAGTGTGGCACACACATCCAGTACTCGTGGCAGCCTTCTTAATAACATCAGGTATTTTGCAACATCAAGTATCATGGTACCAACATGTAGCTCCTCCTCCTCGGTGAGAACCTTATCATCCAAAGAGTTCTCTTGGCTAGTTCCAGCTAAGTCTGTACCCCGAATGGCATTTAGCACTCGAAAGGAAGTTGGCGCCACATAGGTTGGGTCCCTTTGAGACTGCCATTTGGCCAATCACTCTTCTGAGACTATCATGATTTGGGCTCCTAGTTCAGCCATTGCAGCACGGTTTTCAAACCAACGTTTCTCAAATTGACTTTGACCCTCCAATTGTCGCTTTAGTTGCTCTATCCCTAAGAAATTTTGTTGGCAGAGCACATCATTGAATGTTACAGTTAAGCATAGTTCGTCGGCTTCCTCGTCAGAGGTGAGTCGCATGCGTTCATGCAAGAGCTTGTCATAGTGCTTGTCAAGATGTTCTTGCTCTTCCCAGGATAGGGGAAATGGCAGGTATTCTTCAAGTTTCTCCTTAGGGAATGCGCCCATGTTTGCCAGAACATAGACATGTGTGAATACTTTGAGCTTAGCATCCAACTCATTTAAGCATTCTGTGATACTTCTATGTTCAACGAGGGCTTGCTCGGTTGCTATCTCATGCAAGGTTCTAGGAGTTTCCCTAGGCTTTAGCATAGCTAGGGGCTCAGGCCTAGATGAGCAAGATTGGTCAATGCTAGGGTTGCTTATGCTCTCGGGGTTTCCATGTTTCTCTTAAGGCTTTGTTATTACATCATGGTTCTCCTTGGATGTGACTGGTATAAAATTTTCACCCTGTTGTGATAGCGTTATATCCACTCTTGAATGGTCAATGTGAGTTTTGTTGTCGGTGGATTGAGTATTGAAAGTAACTGTTGATGGTAACGACTGCTTTGATTTTTCAGAGCACACGAATGTGTCTGAGGTTTCACCGCTATTAGGAGAGACATCAATGGGTTCATTGGTGAATGGACTTGATGCTTTATTCCTCAACTCTCTAGAGTTCTTGGTCTCAATGTTCTTGGGGTCCACAACCACCTGTAACTGCTGTTGTTTTAGCTATTTTCTCCTCTTTTTCTTGGTCAGTGAAGGTGCATAACTTAATGACTCAGGACCCTGAACTAGGTTAGCCAGTGTTGATGTGCTTGGTTGGGCCTCAACTTTCCCCTTCTCTGGTGTGTCCTCATGGGATGTAGTTGCACTCTCCTGGACAGCCTTGCTAGGTTGACTGGTTAGATGCGCCATTTCCTTGGCCATATCTTTGAGAGGTTTCTCCTTAAGCCTAGGCTTTAGGTGCTTTGGAAGTGCTGGAGTTGTCAAGGATACTAGTTGCGGCACCTCCTTCCCAGGTGAATTGCTAAGGACACATTCCGCAAGGGGCATTGCCAAAGAGTTTTTTGTTCATAATATAAATCATAGATTTCTTATGTTTGAAGAAGAACTTTATTAGGATTCACATGAGAAACCTTCATACATAATTCAGTCATTGTTACCCAACAATCGACTTAAATATCACCTAGTTTCATAAGTTCTTTTGTAACTGTAATACAATTTTCAGTTGTACCATGAATATTGACAAAAAGTAAGTCTATGGGAAGCCACAACTTGATCAACTAGAGGTAATTGAAAGTTTGCAGGCTAAGTCACATTGGTTCAAAATGAAAATTTGGTTGGAAATCAAGAGAAGTGCCAAAAGCTCACTAGGTTTGTGTGGGACCTGAAATAATGGTCCTATATGACTTATAAGTGACCTAAATGGTCAAACTGAAGAGTGGGAGTTGAAGAGGATGCAGCCCGCTTTTTTCAGCGCAAAAAATGGGCCTACATACCTGTGGCAGATGGAGGATGAGGTGTGGGCTATGGTGCATGCTCCAAAGCATGCAAACTCAAGGCAAACTGAAGCTGAAGAAGGAGATACAAACAAGATGAGAGCTCTTCTTGCCCGTCCATTTGGTATGACGAAAATGAGTGGTATGACAGTCCATAAAAGGGGGAAACCTGAGAAAAAGTATTCAGCCTGTTCTTATGTACGTCTTCTCTCATTCTTTTACCATATTCATGGTCCGATGAAGCCCGTCTTGTACCCAAGTACTTGAGTGACTTTGGGGGCAAGCAAAGGGGAGGAATTTGAAGGTATATGGGCTGTTTTGGACTGAAAGAACCAGTTATAAACAGGGCAGCCTATTGTTCTTGTCCATTTTGATGAGTAAATAAGTGATCTATGTGGTTGTAAGAGAAGGAATTGACCTCTTAACATCAAGGCTTCATTTGTGAATGATTAGAGAAGCTTATTCTTGGGATTATGTGCACTTTTGGAGCTTGATTATGGGCTAGAAATTACTATTTTAAAACAAGGCTGAAGTAAAAATTTATGCTTTGTCAATGCATTTCACGAGTTTTTGATCTATGTCTTGGATGTAATTGAGTCTACCATCAAAATACTTGTATCTTGGAGTTGTTATCCATTCATGTTCATGAAATAGAAACCATTTGAGCTTGCATTTGGAATATGAATTTGGATTAAATCTGAGATTATCCCTTAATGTATTGGCTTATTATTGGTATATGCATTTGATGTGATCAAGACAAAGTCTTTTCATTCCATTCATGTATACTAAGCAAAAGAAAAAGCTTGAGATCTTCTTCTTCAAACTAAATCATCTCAAAAACCCAAATCTTATCAAACCCCAATCTTTTCTCCTTCTCCTAACCTTGAATCCCACACTCCTGTTCTGCTCTAAACCCCGATGGAAGACCTTCAACCCCCAACACGACAACAGTGGTGAACCCGACGTGAAGGTCAGCCCGCGAAAGAGGAAGTAAAAGGGCAGAATCATCAAGTTCGGGAGGAGATGCCTTGCAGCAGTTGGTTCGTCTGATGCAAGAAAGCCAACAACAACAATTGCAATTTCAGCAGCAATTGCAACTGCAACAACAGCGGAGACAAGATGAAGAGTGAAATGATGCCACTGCTATTAAGGCTTTGGAAGTAGTTGGGCAAGAGCTCAAGCAATTTAATGGGAAAAATGTGTCCTCTTTTATCCGCCTCTATACTAACAAGATGGTCTTCTTTGGAGTTCCTCATCATGCTTGGAGCTGATACTTTGCCTGTTTGGCCGTGCATGGCCTCCGGGACCGGATTCATGGTCTTTTTCAAAAAGATGCAGGATGGTCTACATTCAAGAAGGCTCTTCGAGAAGAATTTTTTCTTGAAGATTCTGGCTTCATGACGAAGAAAGTCTTCATTGAATGGGTTGAAAGGCCCAATAAGGGACTAACCACCATTGCTCTTCACCGCGAATTTGAAAGCAAATTTGCTCAACTAGATCCTGACAATCAGCAGGGTATGGAAAGCCAGAAGCTTGAATTATTTCTAAAGGCTATGGATCCTTTTCTTCAAGAGAAGCTAATTGATCGGCTTGAAGATCTTGACTTTGAGACGGGATTGAAGACTACTTGGAGTGATGTCATTGAAGCAGTTAATACGATTGCTTGAAAAGAGCGGATGCACCTAAGGTGGGGATCTACCTCTGCACAAATTGAATCCATGAAGGAGCCTGTTCCTGTATCTCGACCTCCTGTCTCTATGGCTGAGCAACCAAGAAATCCTGCTATTCCACCTCCAAAGAAGGATGTCATGGACGAGCTGATCAAGAGCATGCAGGATCTCCATCTTAATCTAACGGAGATTAATTCCAAGGTGGAAAGGCTTGATGTGAAAGTGGAAGAAAGAGGACGGACAACTGCCCAAAGACCCGTATGAGAAGGCTTCAAAAGAGGCTGTATCTGGTGTGATAGCCTACAACATGATAAGAGGGAGTGCAGTGCATTCCGTGAAGCTGAAGCACAAAAATTAGTCTTTTGGAAGGATGGTAAAATTCATGCAACCGAAACCGGGCTTCCTCTTGAGCCAAATTTTGGTAACGGTGGCATGAAGAAAAGACTGGAGGATTTGGCAACAAGAACAGCCTATGCAGCTGTTGATGCAACTATCTATGGGCTGCAAATTGAGCCAACTAATGAAATTGTTAAAGCGTGTAAAATTGATGCAAAATCTAAAGTGTGGATGTAGGCGTTAGATCGCATGGAGCAAGGCAAGGCAACCAAAGATGATTTGACTACTGCCAGTCAATGCATCTGAGGAAGAACCGGATGGACCGAGCTAGTTGATTCATTTTCAGCTTTCTCTTGGTTGG
Source organism: Lygodium microphyllum (assembly GCF_053477565.2). Lineage (NCBI taxonomy): Eukaryota > Viridiplantae > Streptophyta > Polypodiopsida > Schizaeales > Lygodiaceae > Lygodium > Lygodium microphyllum. The sequence goes on from NC_141139.1 coordinate 117,392,337, forward strand.
CTGAAATTAATAATCATGAAGCTATGATAGAAGAAAAGAGAAGAAGAGATGAAGATGTTGCCGGTCCCTCCTCTTCGGGGCCAACTAAACGTGTGACAAGAAGTAAACCAGATTAGCAGAAGGCTGCTGAAAATTCACCACCACCAGAGCTTGATATGGAAAATGCCCCACAAACAAAGAAGACGCAAGGAAAGAGAAAAGGCAAACATCCCGACTACAAGCTGCATTCTGACATAGAGATTGCGATGGATCTCAAACGGATCTTAGAAGAAAGGATTCTTGGAAGCAGAATTGAATTTACATTAGGTGAAATTCATGAAATTGCAAAACGAGGATTTCATGATGTAATTAAACGAAAAAGACAATATGTTGGTGAGGTATTTGCAGGATGAAGAGAAGCTGAAAACTCAAGGGATTCGATTGGAGGCAATCAAAGAATTGATTGCAGCCATAGAAGCCAAAGATGAAGACATCTATGAAGTAGAAATTGAAGAAGCTATTGCAGAGAATGTTATGGTGGGGTGTTCTCAATCCAAAGAGCAGCCCATGCATAAGAAAGAAGCTCGTCTTCACAACATGCACGAAGAGAATGATGCTCATTTTATTCCTAGTAGTCACTACTCCCGTACCCATTGGGCAAGGGCGACCAACGAAACTGTTGTCAAGATTGGAGAAAGAGAGACTCCATGCATTGCCCTTATAGACCATGGCTCAAAAATCAATATCATGTCAATAAGTCTCTACAAGAATGGTAGATGGCCCATAGATGTGGACCCAGGATGGCGCATGAAAGCAGCCAATAACTCCTCTAGCGATCTCTATGTGGCATGTCCTTATGTACAAGTTACTATTGGTAATGTAAAGATGAATTTCATTTCTTTGTTCAAGATTCCTGCAGATATCCTATCATTCTTGGTCAACCTTTTAATTCTGAGCCTCGTTTGGAGACAAAGGCCCTTGATGATGGTTCATCATATGCTTGGATAAGAAGTAAGGATAATGACAAAGCTGTCCAATTTTTGACTGTATGTGTAAATCATCATCGGAATAGAGATCAATTGAGAGATCATCCTGTACCTCCTAATGCCCGAGAATTTAAGGGTTTTCGGGTAGCACTGTTGTAAGTGGAGGCTATGGCGGTGCTTCATGTCATAAAAAATTGCCTCCACATGTAAAGGGGGCTATGCTAAAAGCTGACTTGCAGGTTTTTACAGCCAACAGTGTGGGCTGTTATAAACAGTTTTCAGCCATGAATAGGACTGAAAGAAAGCATTTATCTCATGTGGAACAAGAGCTAAAGCAAATTGATGTTTTGGCTGAAAATGAAGAAATTTCAGGGCTATTTCATGGGCTGATTTATAATGATACAATGGCTAAAATACATGCAACTGTTCATGCAGAAAATCAAGCTGGAAATCAGTCCATACAGATATGCACATTGGATATTTATGACATAATTCAAGAATTTGTAGATCAAGAAGCTTTTGGACAACCAAACAAAGATGAGGTAAGATTAGAAACAAAGTATAAGACAGTTGACAAAAAGGTCAAGCCAGTGGCTACTCCACTACCTCCTGAAAGTGAAGGACTAGCAAAAAGGATATCTAAACAGCCAAGCCTTCGTGATCCCAAAGATATATGTCACCAATTTATAGTTGAAAGTTTACAAGAGCTAAAAATTGGTGAAGACTCTTTTCTCTTGCCAGCTGAAAAGTAAATCTTCATGTAGATATTAAAGAAACATGGAAAATATTTTTCATTTCAGCCACATGAAATTGACTGTGTGGATCCAAGTGTTGTGGCATCAATGGTGATTTTCACAGTCCCACACATTCCTTGGAATTTTAAACCAATTCCGGTACCAAGGGCTCATTTGCCTAAGTTACTGGAGCTTTTAAATGCAAAGATAAAGATGCGAATATTGGAGCCATCTTCAGCTTCGTATTCCAACCGATGGTTTACCGTGCCTAAGAAGAATGGATCTTTGCTATTCATTCAAGATTTACAGCCTGTCAATAAAGTCACTATTAGAAATATTGGTTTGGGGCCAATTGTTGATGAATTTGCTGAGGCTTTTGCAGGAAGATCAATTTATTCTATGGGTGATTTATATTCAGGTTATGACCAATTTCAGCTTGCTTTGGAGAGCCAAGACATTACCACAATGAAGACGGCTCTTGGTTTAATCCGCATGTTTACTCTACCTCAAGGAGCTACAAATTCAGTAGCTCACATGATGAATGCCATGCATAAAGTATTGAGAGATTATATTCCCCAAATAACTCTTCCTTTCCCTGATAATGTACCAATCAAAGGATGTGAAATTCATGAGAAGAATGAAGAACTCAATGAGCTTGGATACCGCAAGTTTGTTTCCGATCATATTAATGATTGTGCTCAAATATTGTCTAAATTGGAAGAAGTCCATCTTACTCTTTCAAGTGCTAAATCTATTTTTGGAGTCGAAGAAGTTCTTGTGGTAGGGCATATGTGTGGTCCATATGGCCGAAAGCCTTCTCCAACCAAGATTGATGCTATCAGCAAAATGCGGGAAATATGCACAAATGTTTCGAAGGTGAGAAGATTTCTTGGAGCATGTGTTTTCTATCTTATTTGGATCCCACATTGCGCTCATGTTACTGAAAATCTTTATCAACTGCTAAGAAAAGACCAAAGGTTTATAAGGGAAAAAGAGCATACTCAAGCTATTTGAAAATTGAAGAAATTACTGATTTCTGCCCCCACCTTAAAGAGGGCTAATTACTCTAATGGACAGCCTATCATTCTCACAGTGGACACAAGTCCTATTGGGATAGGATGGGCAGTTGGTCAAGATGATCTTGAGGGAAATAGATATGCAATTCGCTTTGGAGCGAAGGTTCTTAATGAACGTCAAAGAAGGTATGCTCAAATTAAAAGAGAACTTTGGGGAGTTGTAACTGCATTGAAGTGTGATCGGGAGTACTTCATGGGCGCACATGTAATAGTTGAAACAAATTGTCTTCCACTCTTGGGCATGATTGCCAACTGCTCCACTCCCGACATAGCTATGCTAAGATGGATAGCCTATATTAAATCCTTAAATTCTGATTTGAAACATATTGCAGGAAGAGATAATCCAGTTGTTGGCATGCTTTCACGTGCTAGATATAAGGATGAAGAAGAGATGATGGATGAGGAAGAATCAGAGTCTATATTTGCTAAAAATGATGTTGTAATTGCAGGTTCAGATCTGAAAACAACAAGTATAGCTGTACCTAATGATGGTTCAACTATAAAAAATGCAGGTACATCATTAATTACAACAAGTACAACAGGTTCAGCTGTTGAAACAAAATTTACAATAGCAAAGAAAGAAGAAACAACCATGGAAGGACGGTGGGCAGCTGAAAGACATCATGCTCAATGTTTTGTTATGGTTTGTTCACACTTTAAAGAAGAATATTATGCAGGTGATTGGCTAAAAATTGGCCAATTTCTGAGCACTATGACAAAGAAGGAAGATTGGACTAATGAAGAGTTCAAGAGAATCAGGAGAAAAGCTTATGGCTTCTTTCTCAAAGATGGCTATCTTTGGAGGCATACAAAAAAGAAAGGAAGAGTGCCTGTTTGTGTCTTAGGAGACAAGAAGACTCAAAGACAGGTTATGCAAGAATTTCATGAAAGCCTATTGGCTAGCCATAGAGGCATATGGGGCACTTTTGCCAAAATAAAAGAGAAATTTTGGTGGAAAAACATGTATAAAAACATGTATTTTGTTGAGTCTTGTCATGTTTGTCAAATGTACTCTATGGTTAAGCATAGAGATGGGCTTCAGCCTACCTTTCCTTTATCCATTCATTACAGATGGGTTATTGATTTAGCAACCATGCCTACAGGAATTTGGAACATGAGATATCTAGTACTTGCTAGAGAAGATCTCACAAATCAGGTGGAAGGAAAATCCCTGACAACAAAGTCTACTCAAGCCGTTTGTAGATTTTTACTTGAAGAAGTATTTTGCAGGTATGGTTGTGTTGCCAAAGCAACTACTGATAGAGGAGAATTGGATGCCGATGAGGCTCGCCATTTCTTTGCTCAATTGGGAATCAAGCTATCTCTTACATCAGCCTACAATCCTGAAGGCAATGGTAAAAGTGAAAGAGGCCATCAGCCAATTCTCAAAGCATTGGCAAAATCTTGTAGAGGAAAGATGAGGGAATGGCCTAGAATGCTTCCATTCGTGTTATGGGCTGATAAAACTATCCATAGTGTAGTAATAGGTTATATGCTGACTGACCTAATATATGGGTAGCCATTTATTATGCCTATTGAGGAGTCTATTATCACATGGAGTATCTTGCCTTGAGATGAAGGCATAAATAGAGAAGAGCTGCTGATTTTGTGCACAAGGCAGCTTGAAAGAAGGCCAGAAGATGTTAAGACAGCCATTGAAAGGCTGAAGGCAGCAAGATTGAAGAATAAGAAGAGGTTTGACAAGCATCATCGACTCCATCCAAGAGCTATTCAAGAGAATGATTGGGTACTTGTCTATGACAGCGGCGTGGACAATCAATATAGTGATAGGAAGTTAGCCAAGCGATGGTTTAAACCATATGTGGTGAAAGTAGTACATGATAATGCTATTTACACTTTGGCTAAAATGGATGGGACCACGGTCAAGGTACCAATAGAACGTATCAAGCTCTTCAAACGAAGAGAGTCTTCTACTTACGAGCTTGATGACTTGGATGTGAGCCATCTACTTGAAGACAAGAAAGATGAAGAAGACTTAGAGAATGAAGATGAAGATATGATAGAAGAAGAGCAACCCACAATTTTGTGAAATGGCACATGCCAGAGGATGTGCAGGTTAGGAGGGGGTGAATGTCAAAGAGTTTTTTGTTCATAATATAAATCATAAAGTTCTTATGTTTGAAGAAGAACTTTATTAGGATTCACATGAGGAACTTTCATACATAATTCAGTCATTGTTACCCAACAACTAACTTAAATATCACTTAGTTTCATAAGTTCTTTTGTAACTGTCATACAATTTTCAGTTGTACCATGAATATTGACAAAAAGTAAGTCTATGGGAAGCCACAACTTGATCAACTAGAGGTAATTGACAGTTTGCAGGCTAAGTTACATTGGTTCAAAATGAAAATTTGGTTGGAAATCAAGAGAAATGCCAAAAGTTCGCTAGGTTTGTGTGGGACTTGAAATAATGGTCCTATATGACTTATAAGTGACCTAAATGGTCAAACTGAAGAGTGGGAGTTGAAGAGGATGCAGCCCGCATTTTTCAGCGCAAAAAATGGGCTTGCATACCTGTGGCAGATGGAGGATGAGGTGTGGGCTATGGTGCATGCTCCAAAGCATGCAAACTCAAGGCAAACTGAAGCTGAAGAAGGAGATACAAACAAGGAAGATGAGAGCTCTTCTTGCCCGTCCATTTGGTATGACAAAAATGAGTGGTATGACAGTCCATAAAAGAGGAAAACCTGAGAAAAAGTATTCAGCCTGCTCTTATGTACGTCTTCTCTCATTCTTTTACCATATTCATGGTCCAATGAAGCCCGTCTTGTACCCAAGTACTTGAATGACTTTGGGGGCAAGCAAAGGGGAGGATTTTGAAGGTGTATGGGCTGTTTTGGATTGAAAGAACCAATCATATCAATGCTCGATTCGAAGCGCACAAGCACTCAAGGCTTGAATCCGTTGGTCCTAACAATGGAACCAAAATGTAGGAGCTTTCGCTCAACCGTCAAGACCCACGGACCGCTTATTGTTTCAAACGTTCCAAGCCGAGCACTAATGGCTACCTCTCACATAGCCGATGCACCATCCATATCTACGGGTATAGTGAGCTTACCTCCATGCCGATCGAGTTACCTCCTCTCGCGCACACTCCAGTAGCTCCACGATCCAAGTGCAATCTTCAAGCAAGCTCCATCCTCAAGCTCCATGCTCCAAGCTCCATAGCCGCGAGCAAGAGAAGAGAAGAGAAGAGAAGAGAAGAGAAGAAGAGAGGGGAAGACGGAGAACCTCTCCTCCTCGGTCCCTCACCCTCACACACTCACTCCCTCACACTATCACACTCCCTCTCTCAAGCAAGCAAGAACAAGAAGAAGAAGAAGAAGAAGAAGAGAGCCACTTTTGGCCACACACAAGAATGAGCTTCTCATTCACTTTTCAACTTTATATACAAAACCCTAAATCCCTTTTGGGTGGTCATCCCCTTATCCCCTTTTTTACATGGCCGACCGTGGACTAGGCCCTTTTTCCCATTGTCCTTCTATCTTCCTAGCTTCCTTTCCACCGCCCGTCTACATTTACAAATTGCACGGGTGAGAGCCCATTGCTTCTTAAATTAAATCATGATGCGCTTGCACTCTTTTACAAAAGTATTGACTTGCGTTTTTCCTTGTGCGCCTTTTTCCCTTATTTAGGACTTTTCTACGCTTCTTGTGTTTCTAGATTTTTCTTGGCGTGCCTTCGTCTTCCGTTTCACTTTGCCTTGGCCTTTGTCTTCTGCTTTAGCTTTTCCAGATTTTCCACCTTGTTCATGTGATGGTTAACATTGTATGTATGGATAGCAAGGTTTCCATGGGCAACAAGGCCCTCATGACCTTCATGACAAGATCCTTCTCAAATTGGTTGAAATGCACCCCTACGAAACTACAACACCCCCTGAAAGTGCAAGTAGCAAATGGTGAGAAAGAAATCAGCACACATATATGTTCTACAATTCCTTTATGCTTGGTTGATAATTATGTGGCATTGGTTTATCTAATTGCATAGATATGGGCCCTATTGATGCTGTCTTGGATTGTGATTGGTTGAAACAATTGGGGAAATTGCTTTGGACTTCTCTTACCTTTACATAGAGTTTATGATGCATGGATAGCTCATCCACTTAGAGAGAGTTCATGATAATGTTGATTTTCAACTCATTAGAGCAAAACAACTCAAAGGGAAGTTTAATAAATGCTCATAGATCTTTGTCTTGCACTTGAATAAGAAAAATTCAAATCAGTCCTCCAAAGTATCTAAGGATTCAACCTTGCAGGTCTTACTTGAGGAGTATAGTAATTTATTTCAGATGCCTACAACCCTTCTGCCGAAGAGGCAAGTGAACCACCCACTTGATTTAGAACCCCATTCCAAGCTAGTGAACAAGCTATCTTATAGACTCTCCAAGTATGAACATGAAGAGATTGCAAAATAAGTCAAGGAATTACTTGAGATGGGTTTCAATGAACTCAGTTTTTTCCCTTATGCATCTCCTATCCTATTAGTCAAGAAGAAATATGGCTCTTTCTGCATGTGCATCAACTACAGAGACTTAAACAAAATCACACTGAAGAACTGTTATCCCATCCCATGGATTGATGACTTGTTGTATGAGTTGAAAGGGGTGTTCACTAAGATTGATCTTTGCTCTAGCTACCATTAGATCTGTATGAGGAGGGTGATGAGATCAAAGCATCTTTCAGGATTGATTGTAGGCTCTATCATTTTCTAATGATGCCCTTTCGATTGATTCAAAGCCTCATGAATAAAATTCTTCACCCCTTCCTATTCAAGTTTGTGCTCATTTTGTTTGATGATATCCTCATTTACAACAAGTCATAAGAATATCACTTGACACATGTTAGAAGGGTATTTGATATCTTCAGAGAGCATCAACTCTTTGTAAAGGAGTGTAAGTGTATCTTTATGCAGACATTCATGGAGTACTTGGGACATTTTGTTAGCAAAAATGGAATATAGGCTAACCCCAAGAAGTTTTAGAAGAATGAGAGAGAGATATGGGCAAGAAAGAGCAGACAACTCTAAATGAGATTCTTCATCTTATTCATCACACATACTCACTAACTTAATACATGAACTAGGTCTTGGTGACCAAAAGAACTAACCACTGACTAACTATGGTTAAGTAAAGTAACGAATTATTGAAGGCACACATATGATAGACAGCTACAGAGACCTGGTCATGTCAATAGAGGTAGTAGGTAGATTGGCTGATCTTGCATAACTCAACACTCCCCCTCAAGCTCGAGTCACTACTTGTATCCTAAGTAGCGATCTAAACTAAGTAAACTTATCTCTACTAAGTGATTTGGTAAATATATCAGCCACTTGGTCTTTAGTCTTCACATGTATGAGGTCTATCCTGCCTCTAAGTACCATTTCCTATGAAGTGGTAATGGACCTCTATGTGCTTTGACTTGGCATGATACACTAGATTGCTTGCTAGGAGCACACTACTCATATTCTAACAATATAGCTTGACTGCTTTATCCACACAAATCCCAAGTCATCCATCAACTAATTAGCCAAGCAACCTCACATGTAGCCAATACTACACCCATGTATTCCACTTCTATACTTGAGAGAGCCACAATAGGTTGTTTTCTACTACTCCAACTGACCATGCTACTTCCAAGACCAAATACATATCCATTGGTTGATCTCATGTCATACATATAGCCAGCTTCAATTTGTATCACTATAACCTGTAAGCTCAATAGGCTTAACATACTCATAGAACAACCCATAAGACAATGTACCCTTCACATATCTCAAAATTTATCTCACATCATCTAGCTGAGGTTTCCTTGGCTGCTTTATAAACTGGTTGATCAAACCAACTGCATAACTCAATTCGATCTAGCGATAGTGAGATAGATCAAACTCTCAACCATTTGTCTATACATAGTCACATTCTCTATCACATTTTCTACGTCAATAGCTAGCTTTACATTCTGTTCCAATGGTGTATCCATGGGTTTGCATTCAAGCATGCCATACTTCTCCAACATATTCGGTGCATATTGTTTTTGTATCATCCATATCCCATGAGGTGTATGCATAACTTCAATCCCTAAGAAAAATTTTAACTCTCCCAAGTTTGTAATCTAAAATTATTTTTGCAACATAGCTTTTATGTCATCAATGACCTGTATATCATCACCTATGATCATCAAATCATCTATATAGAGCACCAAAATCACATATCCTATCTCTCTTTTCCTGGTAAATAGGCTGTGATCAACTTTACCTAGTTGAAATCCAAGTGTCTACAAGTAGAAAGTAATCCTTGCATTTCGGCCCTGTGGGGCTTACTTTAAGCCATATAATGCTTTCTTCAATCTTCATACATACGGAAAATGGTTGGGATGCACATATCCCTCTGGCTGATCTATACAAACCTCTTTTGCAAAATCACCATTCAAGAAATAAATTTTAACTATTTGATAAAGATTCTAGCCTTTGGATGCAGCTAATGCAATAATAGTCCGTACAATTGCTGCTATCTTAATAACTGGACTAATGGTTTCCTCATAATCTATCCCATACTATTGGGCATGTCCTTTCACGACCAATCTGGCTTTATACCTCTCTAGTAGTGAGCCATCAGGATTACATTTTACCTTATAGACCCACTTGCATCCAATAAGCATTTTTCCCTCAAGACTCTCAACTAAATCCCATGTTCTATTTTTTAACAAAGACTCATATTTAGCATTATAGCCTTGCATCAGTTTTCATCCTTAACTACTTCTGCAAAAGATGTAGGCTCTTTATATTTGTGCAACTCTATCATGTATGCATAATTTTTCATCGAGTATCCACTGTAGATAAGCCTATCCATCGGTTTTCTTTCTCTTTGTGATCTCCAAAAAATGTAGGTGAACTAGATTCCACTCTCTCATGAGGTGGTATGTATCTCTAATTAACTCCATGTGTAACCACTATATGTATGCCAAACTTGCTATTCAAACACTCATAGGAGTCATATCCTGAATTCAATGGACTAGCAACATCATTAAAAACCTTCTCTTTTCCTTTATCTCTCCCCCTCACTGACATATCCATGTCAGTGGATGAGACCCATGGCTGTGGAGCCTTCCTATCCAAGGACTTATACTACTAGATGCATTGTGAGAAGGTATTAGCACTTATTTTCAACCCATCAAACCACTCACCATTTGGTGTCATGTGGTTTGAGGCACCAGAATCTATATTAAAGACATCATCAGAATTTCCTTGCTATGTATATAAATCATAGCAAACAATCTCTCACCAGTCTTAGGCTTGGCATGACTAGAAGATGCATAGTGTCCTTGCTATTTGCCCTTTTGACTAGCCTGATTCTTCCAGCACTCTTTTGCAATGTAGCCATTCTTGCCACAATAATGGCAATCTTTATTCTTGTTTGCATTTTCATGAGTAGATTGAATGTGCCAAGATCCTCTACCCCTAGACTGAGATCTCCCCCTTGCACGTGAGCATGCACCACCTCTACCAACAAATCACTGCTAACTCTACCCATGCAGTCCCAATGGATTCTCTGATCTGCAATAGTCTATATCTTAGTCACATAGTCCTGAATTGGACCGTCCTTTCCTGTCCATTGTGTTAAACTTCTGCTTCAGCTGTATTTTTCTAGCACTAGTGGTAGTACTATAGTATCCCATCAGAATATATCCTTTGGTGAGCTGTAATTCATTATTCGCATAACCATAGTATCATAAATACATAGGGATAGCCAATGCAGTACCCTTCAAGCTCTCTCAATCCATGCTCGATGTGCCCTAAGCTAATCAAGATTTGCATTCCTTTCGAGGAGTTTGGGCTCAACCTCTACACCTATAACTAAGTCCCAGTAACCCTTGCCGATGAGAAAGTTCTCCATCCTGAACTTTCAAATAGCATACTTTTTGTTATTCTGTTTCTCACCCACTATTTGAGTTATGTTACCAGTCCTATCAACATTTTCCATCTTTGCAACTCTTTGTATTCAATGCAATTTGAAATAGACAGTGCCTAGCTCCCCACTGCGACAAACAAAGTACTCTTTGCATAGGATAATTTCAGCCCTCAAATATATGATAGTAAGTTGACTGCAAAAATTAATAATTTCTTAACTCAAAACTATGGCAAACATCTCCAGACATATGTCATCACAACCATGTCTAGCAACATACTAAGTAGGCTTTATTCACTGCATGTAGAACATATATGTATGTTCCCAAAACCATTTACAGATCACAGTCTGCAATTTCTAGCAACAATTATCTCTGCAAAACTGAAGCAATTTCGGGTCACAAATATCCTCAAATCACATAAGACATATGTTACGACTCCTAGGGAACAATATATGATCACATAGACATAAATGCTTACTCACATTTCCATAAATGTAATAGATAGTTTTCAACTAGTTCAATGCTCTAACCAATAGTCAATAGACAATTTTCAACTAGTTCAATGCTCTAACCAACACTAAATTCTATATGTAATCTGAAGTATTTTCACCTCATAATAGCCTCAAAACATCTATAACATGTATCATAACCCTGGGGGCTCAATGCAAGCATATACAAGCATCAATAGTGGTGTATATGACTAGCCTAGCAATGCCATAGGCAAGCTTGTTACAAGCTGTAAACAACCAATCCACTGTATAACCAACAATAAAATCAGTCTAGATTTGGAGTATTTATAGCCCACAACATCTCATAAGACATCCACACCCCATGTGGCAAAGTTTAGGGATGGCAGGTACCAAGCAAGCATCACAATGCTTCAACTGTCAATCATAATCTATCATACATTCACATGCAAATTTCAGCTTACTCTTGCCTTCTAGATTTGAGTCTTAAACTTTTCAAGGCCATCCCCAAATGCATGAGAGTTAAGGCATATACATTGCCAAGCATTAGTAGACAACAATAGTGTTCAATATAGCTCCCAATGAACTACAACCAAGTAAATGTATGTTGTCCTCTTCTTGTCCGGGGATCAACTTGTCATGCCCACGTTTTTTATGTTGCTGCACTTATTGAGGTCAATACTCATTGTCAAGAGCTCCAATTCTTGCCAATAACCCCTGCAAAAAAGGCCCGACAGGCTTTGATCACTATTTGATAGGTAGACCATAGAAACATACCTAGATCTTGAGCTATGGTCGCCAACATTCTAGGATAGCTCTTTACTCTTGTAGATCACTCACAAGTCTCTTCATTCCAGCTCCTAGAACTCCAATGCCAAGCTTCTAGGCTTCACACACTTCATGGGTTAATGGGGATTCATTGCTTTGATGCCATTTTAGAAGAATGAGAGAGAGAGATAGGGGCAACAGAGAGCAAACAATTAAACTATTATGACAACTATTCATTTAAGTAATCGATCACACCGAATAGGTCTTTGGGGGCTAGGGTTTCTTAGGAAGTGTGGTCAAGCAATCCACCTTTGTATCCTCATCTAAGAGTGTTTGGCCACAGTGAGGCTTTTTTGGATATCTGTAAGGAAGGACCTAGCAAACTTGAGCCAACATCCTATACATGTATTTTCCTCGAGATTTTCCTAGGATATGGTTTCGAGGGTGAAATGCGGTATCGATTATGGGATCCCAAGAAAAGGAAAGTAGTATGTAGCAATGCTATTATCTTCTAGGAACATCATATGCACAAATAGCCCGAAAAGATAGAGAAGGTCAAAAGGGTTGTATTTCAGGAAGATGTACTGATTGGACAACAAAGAATGCCCACTGGATAGTAGCAAATACTTGTTATAAATGGCCCTAAAAATGCAAGGAATAATGCTGAAAATGATCAGCAAAGAAGTTGACCATGATGTCCCCCCATAGTTTCAGCATGATAATATGCATTTAGGATAGCTTGAACTATCAGGTCAACATGCTGAAATTTTAGGATAGCAAGCTGTAAAATGCAGATTTGCATGCCTAGTGACCAGCAAATGCAGAACCTTTGCTTCATAGTTTGACCTAACCTTCAAGGCCGCTTGACAAGTTTGTTCCTGGTGCTCAGTATGTTGCAGATTATGTCATGTTGATTGATTGTCATGGACCATCATGATTCAAGGAAGCAATGGACAAGAAGAATAGCTAGAAATGGCATAAGGCTATGTTGTCAAAGATGGAATTTCTGAAAGGAATATCACTTGGGACTTGGTGCATTTTCCTAGAGGGTAGAAGATACTACCATGCAAATGGGTGTATAAGTTGAAAGTCACTTTTGATTTCTTGCCAAAGTACAAAGCATGGCTTGTTGCAAAGGGGTACAAGCAGGAACATGGAGTTGATTTTGCTGAAATATTTTCTCCTGTAGTCAAAATGACTACTTTGTGGACCATCTTGGGCTTAGTTGCATCTGAGGATATGAAACTTATGAAAATGGATGTAAAGATCATGGTCCTACATGGTGGTTTACATGAGGACATCTATATTCAACATGTAGAGGGTTTTGTGGCACAAGGGAAGAAGCACATGGTATGTAAACTCAAAAGGAGTTTGTATGGGTTGAAACAAGCACCTCGAGAGTGCTATCACAAGTGTGATACATTCATGTAGTCTCAAGGCTACAATAGGATTCAAGTGGATCACTTCTTGTACTCCAAAAAGATAGTAGATGGCAGCCTGATGCACTTAGTCTTGTATGTCGATGACATTTTGATTGCACGGAGGGATGTTCATGCCTTGGATGCTTTGAAGTAAAGCATACATAATAGCTTTGACATGAAGAATCTTGGTGAGGAAAATCATATTCTTGGGATGTGGATACTCAAGGATAGGTCAAAGGGTCTTCTCTATCTATCACAATAGGAGTATGTATCCAAGATTTTATAGCATTTCAATATGGAGGGGGAAAGCGATTGGTGTTCCATTGCCTCCATATGTGAAACTCAGTGCAAAAAATAGCCCTACAACTGATGATGAAAAGGTTGAACTAGCTAAGATTCTATATGCTTTGGCTGTTGTGGCAGATTGATGTATGTTATGGTTGCTACATGGTCCTAACATTACATTTGCAGTGGGAGTGGTTAGAAGGTATATGTCACACCTCGGCAAGAAGCATTGGGAAGTAGTGAAAGGTATCATGAGATACCTTAAGGGCACAAAGGATTTGTGCATCTACTTTGGAAAGTAGAAGGCATCTATGTGGTTGGCTTTATGGATGTAGACTAAGCTAGTCATTCAAACTACAGGAAGTATACTTTATGGTATGTATTCACCTTCATAAGAGAAGTAGTCTCATGGATATCCATGCTACAAAAGTGTGTTGCATTGTCTACTATACAAGAGCAAAGTATGGGGCTATTGCACTGAGGCTTTATGGCTCTCATGTCTAGTGGCAGAGCTTGGCATTATAGAGGTTCCTGTTTTCTATTGTGATAGTCAGAGTGCTATCATGTTAGTATGGAATCCTGTCTTTGATACAAAGACAAAACACATACTAGCATGATAGTCAGAGTGCTATCATGTTAGTATGGAATCATGTCTTTGATACAAAGACAAAACACATACATATGAAGTATCATTTCATTAGAGAGGTACTTGACACCAAGAGCTTTGAGCTTGTCAAGGTACATATAGATGACAACCTTGCAGACCTTCTCATGAAGGGTTTTTCAGCAAAGCAATTTTCCCATTGCCACTGTATGATGGGAGTTGGATAGGTATAGGTTTTCAGCTTTGTACATACTTAGACTTAGATGATTCTTTCATTATCTTCGAGCACATTGCCTTTAGGTGGGAGGTTGTTGGGAATAAATAGCCATCGTGCCTGCACCCACATTGGGTGTGAATATCTCTTTACAGGACATTGTACTATATACCTATCTAATGGAATAAGTGGTACATGTTAAAGTACCCAAAGGAAGATACCTATGTCTATATCTCTCTCTCTTTCTCAATATGTATCTCCGTTGATACACTCTTGAAGCTTCACTAAACATTGGTCTACATCACCATGGGAATATTATGAGTGGTGATGCCGAGGTCTACTCCCTTGAGCTTCTCAATTGACTAGGCAAACACATCCTTGAACTTTGATTATAAGAGGGTTATGAGGTTTGCCTCCTCATCCTTGATCAATTCATCTGCACTGAATACTAGTTGGGGTTTTCCACCTTCCTCAACTAAGTTGACTTCAGTTACTTTTGCCAGGTCTTTTATCGATTCACTAGCTTGCCCTTGCCAGTTATCTCCCAATAGCACCACTATTCTATCCCCCTTTTTAAATCCAGTAAAACAAAGGATTGCCTTGTAGCCTTTCCTTGAGATATTCTAGGATTCTCATAATATCCAATTTTTTTGTGAGCACATGATAGGTATGGAAGTTCCTATTTTAGCACTTCGAGACATCAGGTAGATGGAGAATCCACTATATCATTGGTGGTTCCTTTTTTTTCAACCTATTTGCTTATTTTGATTGCAGCATGATTATACTTGTCTTCATCGTTTGAGAAGAGTGAATCAATTGTAGCGAATATATGCATAAAGTCTTGCTTGTTGTTAGGGCAATGGATGTACCTTGTCAAAGGTCCATAACTAGGCATAGTCTAAGCATCCCCTCTAAGTAGTGTTGAGATAGCATCCAAGTCAATAGGTGAAGTCTTCCAGGTATCAATCTCTATTCTAATAGCTTTTGAGAAATTTTCAAAGAACATCAATAGATTTTCTCAATCTTTAATTACTAGGGCATTGCACATCCATGGATGTCCCAACAGGATATCATAGTCTACCCCTTTCATGACAATGAAGGTAATACATAATTGGATCCTTGAGATCTTAAGCACCCAATCCTTCAACACTTCAAATGGTTTGACTTTCATCCCATTAGCTAGTGTGACATTAAATCATGCCATTTCTACTAGTGGGTTACCCTAGGCTTGTAAAACTGCATCACTTGGAATGTTAACCCCTTCTTCTGTGTCAACGATTCCTATGGATTGCAAACCCCTTTGATTTAAAAGTTAGTTTCACACCTTGTAGACTCACTCTACAGTTTTCTTTCCTTGACTTTGAGTTCAAGACTCCATGGTTTCTTAGGCAATGATTCAATCTGCTTGTTCAAGTGTGATCCTAAGATTTTCCAAGTAGAATGTGGTCTATTCCCTTGGCTTACATTTGTTGATTCTTGTACTCGCTCATGATATGGTTCACACTCCCTAGCTTGTTTGGACTTTTGACCTCATTTTGTACTTCCTAACTATGGTGTGCTCGTTAGGGTTTCTCAAGTGATGCTGAGACTTGCTAGCCTAGGGCTTGTCATAGCTTCTTGAGCATCTGATATATTTTAGTTACTCTTGCATTTGTGTCCTCGATGACTCATTAGATATTTTAATCAATATGCATGGATCCTAACTACATTCAATTTCACGACAATTTTCCCAAAGGCCATAGTTTAAGAGTTTGAAGTGTTATGAGGAAAAAAAAAGTTTCTCATGTAGAGGATTCTTGTTTTGACTTTTGCTTCAAATTAAGATCCTTGAGACTCAGATCTTGTGCTTGTTGACTCAAACATTTGGACACCATTGAAGTGATATTTAGGTAATTAAAACAAGCATTTTCAATTACCCCTAGTGAGTTGTTAGTGCTATCAATTATCCACAAGATGGCTCAGGTGCTTTGACTTGAAGTGGTAGCACTAGTTGCTAAAGGTGGTGTAAGGCTCTTCTCATAGTTTTAATAGAAATAATATGCTTCTTACAGGTGGATAGGCCTAGTCAATAGTTGTGCTTCGCTCTGCATTAGTGTTGGATTGAATGACTTGAGATTAGAATGATCCTATTCACCCATGTATAATTCATTTCACTCCTTAGTTAGGTGTGCCATCATCTCAAGGAATTCTATTTGAGTCTACTTGAGCTCATCTTGGTGAGTCACTCAAAATCATTGGAAACTTTTCATTGATAGGCCACTTGCTTGGGCTCTAACTCATGATACTTCTTGTTATGCTCAAATGGTAGCTCTAAGACTAGGTAAGGAATTGGATGAAGGCTCTAGAGCACCTTGAGCTGTATCACATCCCAAGTTGGCCCACTCTTGAGATGTGTAGCTCAAGGTGGTCAATCATGCAATAGTTGAAGGTATTATGCTTGCATTGCGCCATAAGACAATCACCAGGTGTCCTTATGATTGTAGTATTTATGTGGACTAGTTAAGAAATAGATCATTTAGTCTCAATTAGGGATACTCAGTTGTAGGTTGTTTATGATACAAAGTGACAAAGAAATAGGTCATCAAAGGCAAGGAAGCTAGGGTGCTTTGCATTAGAGGCTAGGCATGTGGAAGGATTGGTAATTTAACAAGACTTAAACCTTCTCAGCCAACTTGGACAAGAATAATGATGTGCCACAACATCATTAGGTTTGTTAACCTATATCTTGTGGACATAAATACCTAAGCCTTAAGCCTTACTATGGCTTTTAGATGGAATCAATGCAAATCCTTAAGGCTTAAAGCCTTTATCAAACATTTAGACTTAAAGCCTTGGCAATTGGGGCAACCCTTCCAATGTTTAAGGCATAGTTAGCCTTGTAGTAAATTTGAAAAACTAGTATAGGCCTCTCAAGCTTGGACATGGAGGCTTAGGTTGTGAAAGTCTATGGCTTAGTATAGCCCTTGGCTTAACACCTTATGCTCAATTCAAATGAATGGACCATAACATGATAAGGCTTCAAGTCCCTTGTTCATTCGAATGGTTGATTGTTGTAAGGCTTTTAGTCCCTTGGTCACTTGAACCTTTGTTTTCAGTGATGACCATCCCTTAATGACAATTCAAATTCCATCAAATGCAAAGTCTTAATGCCTTAATGACAATTCAAACACCATCAAATGCAAAGACCTAATGCCTTGGAAATTACACATTATGACTCAATTCAGGTGGCAATGCTTAGGCATAATGCCTTTTGGTCACTCAAATGCCTTGTAAATTCGAATGGCACCAATTGTAAGGCTTCATGCCTTGGTTAATTTGGGCTTAGATGGCATAAGGCTTAATGCCTTCACTCAATTCAAATACCCTTCAACATAAAGGCTTAATGCCTTAGCCAATTCACCTTGGTTTGGATGGACATCAATTGCAAGGGTGCCTCGAAGGGGTCATCAACATTAGGCTTAATGCCTTAATGACAATTTGGATGCCATGTTTAATGTTTTTTCTCTATTCAGACCAATGTAAAGGCTCAACTTTATGACAATTTGGATGATACATTTAATGTATTTCCTCTATTCGAACCAATGTAAATACCCAATGCCATGACAATTAGGATGGCATGAATCATAAGGCTCAATGCCTTGGCCATTCTTATGGCACATTGTTAAGCACTTTTGCATAAATAGAAAACCCCTAGAAAAGCATTAGATGGGCAGGATTTTATTATGATTAATTATTTGGGCAACTATTTGTTTTGTTGTTTTGTAGCTAGATTTTTTATGTTTATTTAGATCAACAATTGTTTTTGTCATTTTATTTGGATTTTTTAAAGCATGAAAACATTTGAAAAAAAATGAACTCACAAATGGGCCTTTTAGCCCCCCTCTCTCTCCTCCTTAAAATAAGGAAAAGAGGAGAGAATAATAGTAAAACAATCCTCTTCTCTCTCCACTTTTGCAATCTCATTTTGCCTTTTTTATATTATCTACAAAGATATACTTAGATTCCTTCTCTTTCCTCATTCAAGAAGTCTTTTTCAACCAAATTTTATATTAAAAAACGAGTTAGTTACAGGAGTATGGAGCTTCTTTTTCAATGCAAAATGATTAGTAGATACGAGGTAATTGATTTTTTAATCGAGAACAAGGAAAATGAAATTTCAGAAGTTTTTGGTCAAAAAACAAACCAAGTGGTCAAATTTCATGTTTTTTGGAGATATTTTTGGAGGTAAAATAGAAATGCCTATAATACGAAAAGTCTTGCATATCCCTACCCTCTGAGCTATTTTCCCTTATATCTATACTCTCTCATGGCTCTATTGTGACCTCTTCTCTGCATTTATGCAACCTTCATTAACATAGTGAATTACTTACACCCTCCTTTCCCTTGGCACATTTGTGTGCCTCTTTGTGCATCTCCACTCTACCTCCCGTGACAACCAAGTAAGTCCCTATTTCTATTAATAGTCAAATGAATACAGGAAAGAAGGAGCTACATATTGAGGTAGAGATTGAATATGCCCCATTATTTAAAAGAATCCAGCGCACTAGTGTCAACCCTCAAGTTTTGCAGACTTACAGGCAAATGGGATTGAAACATGTGGATTTGTCGATTGATGGGGGAATCTACCCAATTGACCTTTTAAACAATAGACCTCCAACTTTCTTAGGAATCACAAATTTGCTAAAGTATATGTGTGAGGATAAAAATGGGCTACTCGGTTATACTAGGTGGCTCAATGATCAGGCATTCAAAGTATTTACAATGTATTTACAACTTGCCAAGCAACCATAAAAAATGTCCATGATGTGATCACTGCACATCAACTTCATATACAACAGCTCATAGGACAAGTGGTACAGTTGAATGACACTATAATTCAACAAAACAATCAAATTATTTCAATGCATGACACTATCCATGACATTGGTATCTCATATGAGGAGGCAAAGGCACAATTGGATGAGTTGAGAAAGATCAACAGTAGCAAGCTAACACAGGAGCGCAATGTAATGAAAGAAGCTAAGAGGAGAGAGAAGGAGAGCCGAGGAGAGAGAGAGAGAACAAGAAGAATAAGGAAGAAGACTAGAAGAAGAGAGAGAAAGAGAGAAAAGAGGAGAGAAGGAAGGAAGAAGCCATGGAAGCTAGAGATGAAGGTAAAGAGTATGATCTTGATAATAACTGGTTGCCCTAATCTAGGGCTCTTACACCTTAAATACCCTGGTCAGTTTGACAGGGTGTCTAAACCCTAGTCGGTGTGTATCCCGCTTGTTACAATCCATCCCCACTCGAAAGGTTTTTGCCCTCAAAAACAAGGAGAAATAGAGGGGAGTGATGGTTAGGATAAGGGAGGGTTGCATAGTACTACTCAGAGCCCTTTGACAATGAAGATTAGGTGTGGAGGGACTGGTTTGTTGAAGTAAACTGGCCATAACTTTTGATAGGCTGCTCCAAATAGGAGGCACCATATGTCGAAACAGAGCTTATGATGAGTACTTTCAACCCATATAGGCGACACTTGATTTCCATTTATGCAGGGTAAAAACTATCCTAGAATAGTGTGCTATCTGCAAGTTATCTGCAATGTAGACTAGGGCAAAGTTAGCTAATCCTCAGTTAAAATTGCACCTTTGAAATAGGGGGAGGGATGCACGAGTAAAATACTGATACGAGGTAAGGATTTTATGAACCCATTCCCTCCCTGGGATCAAATGGATAACCTACATGATAAGCATCAAGAGCATAAGGGTTATCCATACAAGCATGGGTCATCGTACTACCACCGGGGTCAAAAGGATAATTGTGATCCAATGCATCCAATGTATCATAGAAGTAATTCATGGTATCATATTCAAGCACTGATGGTGGCACAAGATCCTTACTAGTCCATATGTTAGCATGCATTGAAATGTCCATAAACTCATTGGAAACTACTATGCCACGTAGAACTGGAGCATATGAGGTTGCAATCATTACATCATTCACTGCATCAACCCCCGGGCATTTCTTGTCCATGAGTCCCATATGCGTGGCTACTACTAGTGGGCATTCAAAGTTAAGGGCCGTGGGTTGATGGGGCACCTATTCATGAGGCTGCATTGAGATACTCTCATCATGGCATCATTTGTGAGAAGCATCATGTTGCTCATAAGGATGCACATGCTGCTCATAGTAATGATCAAGTGGCTGATGATATCGATCACTCTGTTGCTGATGATAACGCTGCTCCCCATGTACATAATCGTATAAATTTGCATGATGTTGCCTAGATACATAAGGCTGTCCAGGTGGTTGTCCATGTATGTGACTAGAATGTAGCTCATAAGGACATACACAGTCATCAGATGCATGTTGTTGCTCAAAATATACACAATCATCATATACATGCTGACCATAAGTAGGCACATGATGCTGCCTTTGCACATCCAAACCATGCCAGTGGTCAAGGTACCCATAATGTCCATGAGGATGCCCATGCTGCTGCACATAATCATGCTGATCTATCCTTTTAATTGTAGCCATTTGAGCAACTTGAGTTGTCAAGGCTGCAAGTTTGTCATTGATTCCCATGGTTTGCATGTTGGTGATTGAGATGGTTGAGATCACTCGATCCAACTTAGACATGAACTGACTGTGTTGCTCAATCAATTGGTTGTGGCTCGCAACTCGGAGAGCTTCTTATCGCTATAAAGTAGTATTCAATGTATTCATTTGGGGATGCAAAGAGTGAGCAAAGGAACTAGAACTATGAGCCAAGACTGATTTGTTTTTGCAGATACTATTGTCTCTTTGTTGGTGCATTTTCTCCATCAAGTCCTCCACTTCCAGCCTATGGGCAGCAATTAAGTCCTCTTCTTCCTCAAGTATAGCAATTATATGACCGTCATATCCATTTTGAGAAACCAGTATGCTTGGAGTATCCCTAGACTTGGAATTGGAAATGTTTTGAATACTGTTAGACTTCATAGCCTGAGCTTCCCTTTGATAATATGCGATACCAATTGTCTGTGGGCTTATCGTGCTAGAAATAATGTTGGAAGTAGCCTGCCTCCGTGTTAAAGCATTCATAGGCAATTCCACAGACTGAGCATATTGTTGCCTCTCTAGAACAACCCTCTATCGAGGGAAAGAGGGCATTGTCTCAACAACACTTTTCATAAATAGATTGCCATAATTCTGTACAGAGATTTTAGGAGCTTCATTGTTGGAGTTTTTGTTGTAGCCCTGTTGATGTAGATCTACAATAATTGGAAGAGATTTGTGGCTTGCATTTGTGATAGCCATCCTCGAATTGATGTCGTAGGATTGTGGTGCTGCAAGATGCGCAGTTTAAATAGCATGATCTGGATGAACACCTGAGCTTCGAATCTCTGCATGTCTGAGACTCTGCTTGGAAGTGTTGTTGAAATCATTAAAAGCCGGTACCACCCTTGACCAAGCAGAATCATCAATCCCACTCGCTTGAGAAAGAAGGGAATTTTCATCTGATTGAGAGGCCATCAACTTCGTGGATGTGGAGGAGGTCCAACCACCATGAACAATCTTGTCTTTCATAAGTGGAGGGAGGGCAGTGCCGTAAGACATATTCGAATTGGTACTGAACTTGGCATTCTCCATGGCAAAAGTAGAATTAGGCCTGCTGGTAGAGGCTTGGCTATTGCCATGGGTGTTGGAAAAGGCCTGACTGGAAGAAAATCCATGGCTAGAGAAGGTGGAGGAGGAGGGGACTGGGACTGGGATTGGAGCACTAGATGGAATAGTGGGGAAAATGAAAGGAGCATGAATCTGTTGTAATGGCAGCATAGAGTTGGAGAATAAGCAATTAGTGTTGTGGACAACAGAGAGGTTCTCTTGCAAGGCCTATGTTGATCCCAGCTCCACCACCCCTGTCTCCAAGGGGATGCAGATTATGGTGCGGATGCCGAATCGCTGTGCAAGCTGTGCCCGCGGACAATCCTGGCTCTGCATGCCCTGCAACTAGACATGGTTGGATGTGGCAAAGGCTTTACCAGGGCTGCCTGTGCCAAGACTGAAGGAGCACATCATGGAGACTACATAGAACCACTCTATGTCTGCTACATCGGCACTGGAGAGGTCCTCCTCCCCGAATTGGTCGACAAAGGAGTGAAGCTCACGCAGGATGTGACGACGGAGTTGCTGGTCAACCTCGCTGGCCATGCCCCGAGGGTGGTACTAGGGGTCTCCATACTTGGGGTTGTAGTAGCCATTCCCCCATCCTAAGACTCTTTCCCCTTTCTTGGACAGGGTGAGCTGCCAGAAGATTACATATGTCCATGGGAAGGTGTAATGCTCCACAATGAGCTACAGCCTCTGCTAGAAGCTGTTCTCGCCATATCCATTATTGCTGGTCGAATTGGGTGTGACGTTGGCAGGGGCAACAATGGCAGGGGAGGCAAAGGCAGGGTTGACAGGCCAGAGGGCTTCATCATAAGCACCGGTAGTGAACGCCTCAATTAGGATCAAAGGGGGACATTGGCCATAAGATCAAAGGGGTCTGGAGGAGCAACGTCAGACATGGCTTCTCTCTTCTGATTGAGTCAAATCAGGGTCAATCGAGGAGACATTTGCTACAGTCAATTTTGCAAGGAACATTGAAACTGGACAGAGCGTGGCCATCAAAATTCTAAGAAGCCCCCACTCTGCTAGCGTATGCAAGTAGAAGCCACACCATTGTTGTGCTCCTCCCTCGCCCCCTTTTTACCATGGGACTCTCACATAGCAACCATTATGTCTACTTGGAGCCAGCAAGAATCTCTCTCAGAATGTCTCCCACATGGTTGTAGTGAACCATCTCAAGAGGGTGCTTGAATGATAGAGCAATGCATAAGGAAGCTTTCCCTCAAGATGTTGTAGATGGTATGGAGCAAGGAATGGGAGATATCATCAAAAGAGAGACCATGGCAGCCACAAGCTTGAGGGAAGAAAAAGAAGGTATTTCTTGAAAAGTAACAGTAGTTTTACTCTTCTCTAACTCCTGTGAGCCAACTTCAACCAAGAATCCCTAAATTTTTACCTCAAAATTTGTTATGAGCTACTAAAGTTGACTTGAGTGCCTCCAACTTGGCCATAGCTCTGCACGATCTCCAAGAAAGGTTGCCAGCACCATGTGGTACTTCGTCACTGCTTCTTATAGCTCTTGTCCCTGCTGTTGTACCTGTGTGACTATTTTTTTTTTATAAAATATAATTGCATATGAGGAAAGAGAAAGAAGAAGGGACCAAATACCTAAGCTCTGATACCAGTTGTAATGAAAGAAGCTGAGAGGAGAGAGAAGGAGAGCTGAGGAGAGAGAAAGAGAACAAGAAGAAGAAGGAAGAAGACTAGAAGAAGAGAGAGAAAGAGAGAAAAAAGGAGAGAAGAAAGGAGGAATCCCTGGAAGCTGGAGACGAAGGTGAAGAGTATGATATTGATAATAACTGGTTACCCTAATCTGGGGCTTTTACACCTTAAATACCTCGGTCACACGGGGTGTCTAAACGCTAGTCGGTGTGTATCCCGCTTGTTACACACAAACGAAAGAAGAAGCCAATCAATGAGTTAATTGTGAATAGCGGCTAGTGGAAGCAACATATCAAAGCATGCAAGGTAGCTCAGAAACAGAACCTAGGTGAGTGTGAGGTTGGATCATGCATTAGTAGATTGCTGAAGGCAAGTATATTCGAAAACGCTTTGAGAAATCCTAAGTTTAAGGATGTGAAGGAAAAGGTGATTGACTGCACATTAAAAGATGTGTCAAATGAGTTCTCAGTTGTGGATGCACAATCTGTTTGTGATAGGGCCAGTATTAGCACAATGAATTACTCAAAGATATTCAAAGGTATGAAGGCTGGGTTTGGTCGTGTGCTAAAGAGAAATAGAATCATGCCTCTTCCTCAACCTTCAATATTAATAGAGGCCCAACCAATGGCAACTTAATACAAAGGTTTTGGAGCAGATAGGAGATCCCATGCATATTCAATGTGTGGAAACACTAAAGGTTGGGACTAAAAATGCATATGAGGTGAAGTTCACCGAACTCAACAATTACTATTTAGATTTGTACAAGGTGCAATCGGTAATGGTAATGTACTACAATATCTCTGTTGAGGAATGTAATGGTAAATTGCAGTTTGTTATAAAATTAGATGAAAGTGAGGTCGTCAAAGGAGTAAAGCTTGAAAGAGTTAGTGTAACTCTGATGAATAGAGCTTTACAATTTGACAAGAACAACCTAGGGAACTTTAGTGTTCAATCTGAGTGCCATGTGCGGTGGCTCGCTACATTTGAAGTTCCTAAGGAAACATTTGAGGTGCTATAGCTATTCTTTATGCACACAAGCATTCCAAGCATCATCAATCATCAGGAACATGGTGAGATGCTCTCGGTTAAAGGGCATGGTCAATACTTGGTTGAATGGCATCTTGCAGGAGACTTGAAAACTTTAAAATGCATGTGTGGAATCTCCAATGGTGAAAATACAAAGAATCCATGACTATATTGCTTGGCAAAGAGGGTGGAAAGAAAGGACGGAAAGAAGAACTAGCAAAGGGTGACAAGTGCTGCACCGATGCGCAATAGAGAGGATCCCACTTGGAAGCCCATCTTCAACATTCCATTGGATCGTATTTACATTTGTTCATTGCATGCTTTTGTCAAAATCATGGAGAAACTTGTATATGAATAAATTTTCTTTGCTTATAGGATGCAACCAGAAAAAGAAGCCATTGCAACGTGTAGGAATGCGGAGTGAGTGCTATCACAAATTGGACTATACAAGCATCAAGTGAGGATTAAAAAAGATGAGAAGAGATCAGGAAAATATGATAACTTGCCAAAAAAGCCTTGCTTTGGAGGAGCAAAGGCTAGGAATTGTCTCTTAGCACCCATCAATGAGGAAGGGAATGTCATGGTTTGTAGGCCGCAGGACTACAGTGGGTGGAAAAAGTTACATTTTGCAGTTCCTGATCGAAGTAATGGAGGAAAAATAAGATTTTCCAAAGCTAAGGTTTGGATAAGTCTTAACAAATTGGTTCCCTTACTTCGCAAGATGGTGTTTAACAATGAAGATAAGCAAGAATTTATCAATGATGTGCATAGCTTCTACGAAAACATGGTGGAAGCATGGGGCAAATGCTCTATCACACATTACATGTTGCGTACTAAGTTAATATTTTAAAATTATATAAATTGTATAAACTATTGAGTATAGTTTTACTCATGTGTGATATATATCTTTGTAGCATATCCTTGAAGCACATGGGCCATACTTTGTAGAAAAGAGAAGCATTGGAGTTTGGTCCACACAAGGGGATGGAAAATTCACATTGGATAGCGTGTGGTGCATACCAAAGAAAAAATGATCATGGTGGAGGGGTTAATGGTAGCAATCCAATGATCTAATTACTATCTTGGTGATATAGGATTATAGTAGCGGATGAAGCTAAACTCTCACAAAAGAGAGTAAATGAAAGTATTGATGAATCGGTTGCAGACATGATGGAATCGCATCATGTCACTAAAAGAGTGTGTTATGAAGCCTCAAGTGCCAAAGAAAACCATGCCAAGTGGTTAGAAACAAGGCTTTGACAAGGTAGAAAATGGGTTCAAAGAGAGCTAAGATAGTAAGATGAACAATGTGTTCAGTGTGAATGTAATTCATAGTTTAAGAGAGAAAGCGAGGATGTGCATCTATATGAATGTAATTCATAGTTTAAGAGAGAAAGTGAGAGTGTGCATCTATGTGAATGAGTCTTAGAGTTTAGGGTTATATACAAGAGGGTTTCACTTTCTATCTTATTCATTGAAATTTCACATCTCTTGTGCAGAAAAGATGGCTAGGTCTAAGGTAGTTGCAAATAAGCTTCCGCACAAAGCCCCAAATCGTGTTCAACCCCTTGGAGCACCCCCTTCTCAACCTAACCCACCTTCCTCAAGCCGCCCTCACAAGGATCCTCCTCAACATCCCCACAAGAAATGCAAGTGGAAGCAAGGTATAGTGGCCTTGAGAGAAACTAGGAGATATCAATGCTCTTTTAATCTCATCATTTCGAAGGCGAGCTTCTCGAGACTTGTTCGCAAGATTGTGCAAGACCTGTACTGCACAAAAAGCAGGAGGTGGTTTTTGGCACAAGGTCAAGATAGACCTGATCCCTTCACAAAAGAATGTCTTCATGCTCTATAGTGTGCTGTAGAGGCCTTTTTACTTGACTTCATGACTGATGCTCAGCGCTGTGCAATACATGTAATGCGCATCACTATAACTCCCAAGGACTTCCAACCTATAAGAAATCTTCAAGCAGTGAAAGATGCATTCGTTCCAATGGAATGAACAGAGTTTGTAATGTTATCTTTTTTGGCATAGTGTTATCCTCGTGCATTAGATATATGATTATGCCCTAGTGCAAAACTATTGTATGTGCCCTTAAAATATGAATTAAAATTTTATACTTGTCATTCACTCTCAACTTTGACTGTGTATCTTCGCAGTATTTTCAATTCTTACTTACAGTTTTTGTTAGCACTATCAATTTCAATAGGAAAAACATACAAAAATTTGCCATTTCTTATTGTAGACTTTACTCTTGATGCCTCTGTATAGTCTATGTGGTGCGAAGTTTCTAAGGGCTAGTAGTCGCGATATTGATTTCTCAATTATCAATCCATCCATAATTCTGGTGTGGGATAATTTTTAAAATACTAAACTGTATTAGAATGCGACGAAACTTCACACGTGCACTCGCTAGGTGGCTAAGAGTCCAAATTATTATTATTTTTAAAAAATACATGCATACTCCTAGTTCAAAGTTTGACATCTGAAGCCACTTTTTTGGGCCCAAATTATTATTATTTTAAATAAAATACATGTAGATCCCTAGGCATCTAGAGCCACTTTCCTGGCTCTTAGTGCACATGTGAAGTTTCGTCACATTCCGATAAAAGGTTATGGAATTACGATCACATAATGGATAGTGCATATGAAGCTGCATTAACCCGATTTAAGGGTTTAAATGGGTTAAAAATTCATTCTTCTTCTCATTTTCACATCTTGCTTTCTTTGCTTCCTCCATTTTCACATCCCAACCTCTGTCTCTTCTTCGTCTTACCCTCCTCGAGCTTGCATGGCACGCACCAAGCAAGCATGTTGTCGTTTCAGCCCCGTGAAGACCTCACACCAAGGCTTGCCACCTAGAGCACAAGGTGGAGCCTCCTCTAGTGTAGCAATAGGTGCTCCCTATCGAGCACAAGGATCACCACAGAAGAAGAGAAGATGGAAATCGGACACTGTCGCCCTTCGAGAAATAAGGAGAATCCAATGCGGATATGAGCTCCTCATCCCAAAAAGTTCTTTTCATAAGGTTGTTCAGGAAGTCATCAAGACTTGGAGTTGA
Organism: Lygodium microphyllum; assembly: GCF_053477565.2. Taxonomy (NCBI): domain Eukaryota; kingdom Viridiplantae; phylum Streptophyta; class Polypodiopsida; order Schizaeales; family Lygodiaceae; genus Lygodium; species Lygodium microphyllum. Next base: position 117,420,181 of record NC_141139.1, read on the forward strand.
AAGGGATGGGAAGTTTTTGGGCACGAGTGCGGGATGGCCACCAGCATGAAGGTGGACTACGGAGGCCCTACAAACAACTCTAGAGGGGTTTCTCATCGACTTTTTCAATGATACACAACTTTGCGGCCATCCATGCAAAGCGTATCACAATCACAGATAAAGACATGAACTTTATTATTCGTCTTTGACATGGCAAGGAGACTCCACCATAGGTTACTAGATTAATGATGCAAGGTTTTTTAATGAGTGTTATAGCACCATAGCATCTTGGAAGGCCAAAAAATTTTGTATACTCTGTCACATTAGAATATTTATTTATATATACATAATATCTCATGTGATGTGTACTGAATTCAAATAATTGAATAAAGTTGTTTTGTTTTGTTTCTTGAAACGCACGAATCAAATTTTTGTTTAACGTACGAACGCATCGAAAGTAGTAATACGTACTTATACGAGCTACGTTATTGCTTATGTGCAATCACAAGTGTAGTACTACGCATTGAATTATGTTAATGTATGCGAATGCATCATTCACGTACCACACATTATTGTCACATACACAATCGCAAGTGCAGTACTATACATTGAATTATGTTAGCGTATGCGAATGCGTCATTCACGTACCACACATTATCGTCACACTTATATGAACCACACATTTATTTAATAAATATTTATTTATATGGACAAAGTAAAATATCTTATATTCATCAAGAAAAATACATGCGATGGCTGCTAGTGATAGTAGATACAAAAATCAGATAGCCAACAAGAACTCTCAATTGTTCCTTGGCTTTTTTCATCGATGGAGAGGAGGGGCCAGCTTTCGATGAAAATATAAGTTCATTCTTTGCTTCAAAAATGATGCGTTCCCCCTTCAGCTCTTTCTCCAAGAGAAGCGAATCTGACACTTTAGCAAGGTCACCTAATGTAGCAAGGACACACATTGCTCTACCACATGTTTGGTCAAACAAGTAAAGAAGCTTTGACCCTTGATTAGCATCACCTTCTCCAAGCTAGATATCACAGATATCGCTCAAAAAGGTCTAAACTTGGTCAAAGCTCAAATTTTCATGATTATTTTTTGCCCTCCTGGTAAGCACTTCTTATGGAACACCACCAAGTTTGCAACAAGGTTGCCAATGTACTCCTTCAGAGATGAATCCTTTCGTTGATTCGCATGTTGAGCTCCTCCTTGCCTTAATGAAAACTCATCTATATATAGTATGTCCTGAATAACAAAGTCAAATTAAACAATATATTTAGCGACTAACCTAGAGTTATCACAAAGCGATGAAACTTGACAGTAGGGTGCGTTGGGTCCCCTGAAGTCCATCGGTGAAATCTTGGCCAATAATGATGCCTGTGTCAAGATTGTGGGAGAGAAGGAAGGAGTCTCACTTGTAGCTTTCTCACTTACACAATGGGGGAATACACACAAAGATGGAGGCTGAAAACAGTTTTCCTCTTCTTAGTTGTGTAAGCCAAAAAAGAATACTCTTACAGAGAAATAGAAGAACCCTATATATGGATCTCAAACCAAACTCAACTAACTAAGGTGGCATACTAACTGAGCCACGAACTAGAGTAGATAAGGATAGCTATCATCTAGCTATTATTCATGGGCGGTGTACCAACCGCATCTGCAGCTAATAAGTCGGTGACATAAATGCACAACGGTCACCTTGGCATATCACGAGTGGAGCTGGATATCTCAACACTCCCCCTCGAGCTCAATCCCAATTCCTGCACATCAAGCAGGTCTTTGAACTTGTGCAGCTTCTCTGCGCCCAATGCCTTTGTAAATATGTCAACTACCTGATCCTCTGTGCCAACATAAACTAGATCAATAAGACCTAGTAAAACCCTCTTCCGCACATAGTGATAGTGCACCTCAATGTGCTTTGTTCTAGCATGATAGACTGGGTTATTTGCCAAGTGTATACTACTCATGTTGTCACAATAAATGACAACTGGCCCATCTGTAGGCTGATGCATATCATAAAGTAGATTATGCAACCAAGCTATCTCATATGTAGCCATTACTGCACCCTTGTACTCAGCCTCTGTGCTGGACAAGGAAACTATAGGCTGTTTCTTGCTGCTCCAAGTGACTGCAGCACTCCCAAAAGAGAACACATATCCACTGGTATATCGTCTATCAGAAATACTACCAGCCCAATTAGCATCAGTGCATCCATGCAACTGTATCTAAACCCCAGTCTCATAAAATAGTCCATACTGCAATGTGGATGTCACATACCTGAGTATGCATCTAGCCGCATCCAAATGCGGTTTTCTTGGGGCCTGCACAAACTGACTTACCAATCCAACAACATAGCTCAAATCTGGCCTAGTAATAGTCATATAAATCAAACTTCCTATTATGTGTCTGTACATAGTAGGGTCTTCCAGAAGCTCACTTGCATCTACGCTCAGCTTCATATTCTACTCCAAAGGAACTGAAATAGGCTTACAGCCTGCCATCCCATATTTGGACAGCATGTCCAGTCCATAGTGCCTCTACAAGAGCCGTATCCCACTAGGTGATCTAATCACCTTAATGCCCAAGAAATAATGCAGCTCTCCCAACTCCTTCATCTCAAACTTCTGCTTCAATAGCATTTTCACATGAAGGATATCTTCATCACTATCACCTATCATAATTAAATCATCAACATAAATGATAAGTAGCATAATACCTTTCTCTGTTTTTCTCACATAAAGTGAGAAATCTGCATTGAAAATCTGAAAGCCAATAGTGACAAGATACTGTCCTATCTTGTCAGACCATGCTCTAGGTGCTTGTTCAAGCCATACAAGGCTTTCTTCAACCTGCAAACAAACTCAGGATGAACAATATGCACATAACCTGATGGCTGCTCCATATAGACCTCTTCTTGCAAATCACCATGCAAGAAGGCATTCTTTATATCCATCTAATGTAAAGACCATTCCTTTGATGCAGCCATAGCAATGACTGCTCTTACGGTTGCCATCCTTACAACCGGACTGAATGTTTCTTCATAATCAATGCCATATGTTTGTGCATACCCCTTGACTACTAATCTTGTCTTGTATCTGTTCACAGAACCATCTGCATTGTGCTTCACCTTATAAACCCACTTACAACCAATTGCATTCTTATCTTTAGGCAAAGGTACCAATTCCCATGTAGCATTTGCTTCCAAAGTATCCATTTCTTCATCCATGGCTTTCTCCCATTTTTCTTTTTCCATGGCTTGCTCAAAAGAAGTGGGTTCTGGGTCTTGTATCACTTTGACTATATAGGCATAGTGAATGGCTGTAAATCCATCATATTTCAGCCTATCCACAGGATACCTAGCTTTGGTAGACTTGCGCAAAGTAGGCTCACTTCCATGGTCTTCCTTACTCCAGGTGTAACAACAGAAGGAATACCCAACTCATCATCAATGCTCTGTTTTGAGCCACTGGATTCACCATCCACATAAGAGTGACCTACATTCACATCAAACATGGACTGATCTACCTTCTCTTTTCCTTTTCGTGATACCTGTATACCACTATCTGCATTGCTTCGAGAAGATTCTCCTGATCTCAATCTGCCTGTCCATGGTGAAGAATGTGAACCACTGCTAGAGGACACTCCAGGTCCACTAATATCTTGTGAGACTGATGCTGTGAATTATGTGCAGCATTACCATTTTGTGCATCTACGTTATCAATCACATTTACTGGTTTATACCAGCTACTCATCTCATCAAAAACAACATCTCTACTCACTGTAAACTTACGAGTAGAAGGGTTATAGCATCTATACCATTTCTGCCTGCTGTGCAGAGAGTAACCAATAAAGATGCACTTCTCAGCTTTTGGATCCAACTTGGATCTCAACTCATCTGGCGCATGAACATAGGCAATGCAACCAAAAATTTTCAAATGAGAAATATCTGGTTTCCTACCAGTATACCTCTCCTATGGAGTCATGCCATATATTACTGTAGTGGGAGTCCTGTTCATTATGTAGATTGCTGTAGCAACTGCCTCAGCCCAGTAAAAATTTAGCAGGTCTTTTTCATTGAGCATGGCACGAGATACCTCTCCAATATGCCTGTTTTTTCTTTCTGTAATTCCATTTTGCTGTGGGATATGACTAAATAAATATTGCTGCTTTATGCCATGCTCCTACAAGAACCTTGCAAACTCATTTGAGACTCCCCCTCCATCTGACCTTAGGTATTTTATTTGCAGGCCTGTTTCTTTTTCAATCATAGCTTTAAGAGTTTTGAAATGCCCAAAAACTTCACTTTTCTTTTTCATAAAATACACCCAAACTTTTGTGTTATAGTCATCAATAAAAGTGACAAAATAATGACTCTCTCCAATAGATGCAGCTTTAGTAGTCCACACATAAGAGTGGATTAATTCCAATGGCTTCTTACTCTCTTGAACATGTCTAGGAAATGGTTCCCTTGCTTGTTTTCCAAATTGACAGGCTTCATATACCTTATGCATTTTTGCAACCTTGAATTTAGGCAATCCTGCAACAATATTTTGGGCGTGCATTGATTTAAGTTTATGTACATTAACATAACCAATGCGTTTATGCCAGATATCAATATCTGCAACTACACCGGTCCCATGTGCAAACATTGCTGCACTCAATTCAGGCATGTCTGCATCCAACGTAAACATTATGCCCTTCTTCTTTCCTTTTGCTATCAAGCGACCTTTATTTTTCATATCCTCAACAAAGCATCCATGAGGATTAAATCTGACCTGCAAGCCCTGCTCAACCATTTAACCAACAGAAACCAGATTCTTTATGATATTCAGGACATGAAATACATCTGACATGTATTTCTTTTTCCCATCCTGCATAGACAAATGAATTTTTCCAATCTGCACAATAGGATGTGCAGTATCATCACCAGTCTCCACAAATCCTAGTTTTTCCATTTTCCTTGCATCCTGCATCCATTCTGCATGACTTGTCATGTGGTTTGACGCACCTGAGTCAACATATCACACTTCGTTGCTTTATTTTACACTTGTCACAGAATTGTTCATGTGCTGCACCATAAACAAATGCTCATTTCTGTTATCACCCTGTCTACTAGAAGATGCATTATTCCCTTGTTGCAATTTTCCATTCATGATGTCATTCTTCTTTTTATAGTAGTCTTTAGCCATATGACCCATTTTACCACAGTAGTAGCATTCAACATTGCTGTTTGTATTTTGGCCTCTTTGCCATCCACCACAACCTCTTCGGCTCCCCCTGCCTCTAAAGTTACCACGTCCTCCTCCATAGGACTGGTTTTCTTGAGTTTGCTGCATATTCTGATTTCTACCACAGCCTCCAGATCGGCCTCCTCTACCTCTGCCTCTACCTCTTCCAGCATTTGAGTAGAAGACAGTTTCTTTTGAAGTTCCTCCTGAAGAAGATGCACCATCATTTCTCTACTCCTCAGAAATTAGAAGAGCAATCAACTCCTCAAAATCAGGAAATCTTTCACGGACGGAAATGGATGTTCGGAACTGTGCATAATCCTTTCCTAGACCATTCAAGGTCACAAAAACTAAATTATCATCTTACACTAGCGACCCAATGGAAGCAAGTGCATCTGCAATCTTCTTCACCTTCATGTGGTAGTCATTGATGCTCATACTTTCTCTTTGCACATTGTGCAACTCTTGCTTGAGCTGCATTTTCTTGGCTTGTGTATTTGTGCTATACATTTTTGACAAAGTATCCCATGCCTCCTTTGGTGTACTTACATCTTGAATATGCACAATCATAGAGTTTGAAATACTGATAAGCAGCCAGTACATAACTTTTCTGGCTCTCTCATGCCATCCTTTAAATGCCTGCATTTGATGTTGATTGGGAACATCAGGAAGAACTGGTTCTTCTTCATTTCCTGCAACAAATTCCCAATATCCTTTTCCCATAAGGAAATTCATCATTCTAAACTTCCATGCTTGGAAGTTGTTCTTGTCAAGCTTTTCAGTGACAATCTGTGAAAGAGAATCAGACGCCATTACAGAACACTGCAAAAAATTCTGTCACTGCAAAAAACACAGCTTCAACCTCACAAGGGCAAATCTGCATAACTAATGAAAGTGGTACTTGACCACACAGTCACTTCCTAGTGACGATTTTGCATCAACAGGCAACAAGGATGATTCTGTAACTCCCAATGTCTTTGCACACAAGCATACGATGCAATTTCTGTGGTAACTTTTCACCGACCTGTAGAACAGTGGTTGCATAGCAAAAACAATGCCTTTTCTTGAGTGTGTGCGGAAAACTTCTGCCTCCAAAACAGGCCCCAAAATAGCCTCGAATCAAAAAAACAGGGCAACCAAGGTCTAAATCCCTCTCCCGCAGCATATACTGCCCTTCTACTACACCGCGAAGGGCGTCTCAATCTGAGACAATGCACTCAGGCACTTTCCGGCTGTGCTATTTGCAGAGACTTGCTCCCAAACTCGAAAAATGAAAGCAACACTGTTCCTCTTATCAGAACACCACGAACTTGGTTTGCTTTCTTGAGCTCCTTACCACGAACCAGGCTCTGATACCATGTCAAGATTGTGGGAGAGAAGGAATGAGTCTCACTTGTAGCTTTCTCACTTACACAATGGGGGAATACACACAAAGGTGGAGGCTGAAAACAATTTTCCTCTTCTTAGTTGTGTAAGCCAAAAAAGAACACTCTTACATAGAAATAGAAGAACCCTATATATGGGTCTCAAACCAAACTCAACTAACTAAGGTGGCATACTAACTGAGCCACGAACTAGAGTAGATAAGGATAGCTGTCATCTAGCTATTATTCATGGGCGGTGTATCAACCGCATCTGCAGCTAACAGGTTGGTGACATAAATGCACAACGGTCACCCTGGCATATCACAAGTGGAGCTCAATATCTCAACAGCCTGTAGCTGCCCTATTCAAAGTCTGGCATCTGGGGACACTTTCTGGCTCGAAAAGTGGCCCTAGATGCTAGACTTTGGACAAGGCAGCTACAGGGAGATAGAAAGTGGCCCCAGACACTAGACTTTGGACAGGGTAGCTACAGGGGGCCAGAAAGTGGCCCCAGACGCCAGACTTCGGACAGGGCAGCTCAGGCATCATTTTTTACCAAGATTTCACCAGCGGACTTCGGGGGAGCTATCGCACCCTACCATCAAGTTTCATCGCTTAAAAATATATGATAGTTAGAAATCTCACCTTCTCTAGATCATCTTGTATCTGCATTTCCTTGTGTGTCAGGGAGCCACCTCTTTGGGTAGAGGGATCTACAAACTCCTTAGTAGGAAGTTGGGGCCTTGGTCCGAACAAATCATGCTATAGTGCTTCAAATTCAGCATCTAGCACAAGGTAATATTCTTTAACCGAGGTAATATGCTCCTGTGCTGCTATGATGGCAGCGCACTCATTGTATGTAAGCTTGTGCCATCATATCTTCCAATCTCTACCATGGTCGGATGCACATCCATGCAATCATAATCGATCAAGTCTTCCATCGAATCCTTGACTAGGATGGAAAACAACTCTTCTTCCTTCATTTCCAAGTATTATAGTACATCTGATAGAAGCAAGTATTGTACACCATCTACTTCAATGGCGTCAAGTACAATATTTCTTCTTCACTGAATGATGAGAGGTGAGATTAAGCATTGTAATTAATCAAGAAATTGTGCTTGCATTTTGCATAATGCACTAGCACTTGTAGATAGGCTAGGCACTACATTTTCAGTGCATCCATATCTTTATATGTTGCATTTTCTATATAATTGCATGGCATAGATTCGACTTGCATCTTCTCAACTCATATGTGACTGAGCATTAAGTACCTTCTCGAAGCATTTTTTTAAAATAGGACACATTGCATAGTATCAAGAGCTAGTACACCAAAAGAAATCCATATTCTTTTGAAGATATGAAGGAGTCTTGAAAGTTGTATGTTATATATAAAAATGTTTGATAACAACTGTGGAAGTAAAATGTTTTCTTGGAGAAGTGGTGGTGGATAAAGTATTTTTGTGCTATTTGGTTGCATCTAGTGAGTCATCTAAAACATATCTCACAAAGAGGATAAAGTGACAGCATTTTCACTTAAAAAGAGCATGCCATTTTTGATAAATTCATGGAAGAATCCACCAAAATTTCTCCTACATCACTGACAAAGATAGAAGAAGAAGAAGAAAAGAGAAAGAATGCATAGATTAATGAGACTCTAGGTTTTCAAGGTTACATTGAAACATGGACAAGTTTGGTAAAGTTCAAGATTGCCTTATTAAGGCTCCTTTGGCAATAACAACAAAATGAAATTATAGCAACAAAATTGACAATGTTACAAGATCATCAGAATATCACAATGAGGTGTGTCATTAGTTGTTTTTTGGTTGACAATTATGACAATTGGTGATCAAGGATAAACCCCTTGCACAAGCCAAGACATAAGAGGAAAAGGAACACTGTTATAAGTTTTTATGACTTGATACTAGTCTCTAGATTCCAAAAAAAATATGGTCAAAATAATTTGACTAACTATTGAATGATAATGTCTTCCATAAATAACTTAAATCGTTTACCATAAAATTCATATGGACAAATAACACAAGGTCCACTTGATCATATACTCTTATGAGGAAGCAAATGTTACAAGCAAGGCAAAGGACTAAATGAAGCATATAACTAGCTTTACTTTCACGCTACCCATTTTCCTCTCATAGAGCTACTTGCTATTTTGAAGTTATGTCTATCTCATGAGATGAAATGCTCCAAAGGCTAAGGCCCAACTAATAAAGCTACTTGCCCTCCTGATTTTATGTCTATCTGATGAGATGAAATACTCCAAAGGCTAAGGCCCAACCAATAAATTGGAAAGGTCCATAGAACCTCGCATACCATCTCCAATTTGTACTCAATGATCGACTTTCCCATATCATATGCAAGCCACACTCATGAACTATACTCTCTGAGGTTGCCAACTGCCCCTTGATTTTGCTAGCCATGCTCAGCTATGATCCCATCAACTCCTCATGAGGAGCTAAATCTATCTAGTCACATTGACATGGTGCATAAAAAATTTGTTGTTCACCTATGCACACTAATGAGAAACCCCAATAGCATGTTCCGTAATATCACCACTTGGGAAAAAAGAATAATCGATCAATGGTATAAACCATGGGAGAAGGAAGGAGAAGTGAGACAATTATTATCCAAGGATAAGGCCACCTTCTTCTACCTCAATGCCGCCCACATTGAAGTGTTAAGCTATAGTTGTAACAATCAGAGTGCTTGCATACCTCCTTCATCAGCCTTCCGCTTTCCCATCGGCAATCCTCTTGACATTCTCCTGCGACTACATCTATAGAAATCTGAAACCACAGTATAATGCAGGGAGGTCACTGCTCTCACAACATACGTAAAGTATATTAGAAACACAATAATAATGTATTATTCGATATGTCTCTTAATACATGTTTGATGAAATGGTCATTTGTGACCATTCGTTTCATAATTGAGTCGTTTTAGTAAACACAGATTATTGTTTATAAGTACAATAGAGTTCATGCGTTAATATTCAATACACCCCCTTAATGCTTGAACTCTAAACTTTTGAGTCCTAAATTTTCACAATAGAACTAAGCTTTGATCTCAGAAGTGACTTTGTGAAGAATTCTGCCCACATTGTATATGTTTGTGTATATTAGAACTCCAATTTGTTTTCTTCAAGGAGCTCTCTTATAAAATGATATTTAAGATCCACATGCTTCCTTTTCTCTGAGTGCTTGGGGTTCTTGGCTAAATATATATGTGAAGTGTTATCATTAAATAGCTTCACCAGTGGGCGAGGTATGTGCTTTAGTTCACCAATCAGCATTTGTATCCGTAGACCTTCTCTCATTGCTAGCGCAAGAGCTACAAACTCAGCCTCAGATGACGATAGTGTAACTAAAACTTATTTTTTTGATTGCCAAGTAACCGCTGCTCTTGCTAGCACAAAGGTAAAACCCGCAATCGAGCGACGAGTGTTTGATCCACCCCCCCGCCCCCCCCCAAATCCGAGTTGGCTCGACTAGCCAATGATAGCAGCGAGAGTACACAAGGTCGAGGGCACGGGTATGTGATAAGTATCGAATTGCTCGTAAAAGATCCTTCCAATGTTTAAAACCTGGGTTATGCATAAATCTAGAAAGAAATTTGATCTCATCTTTGCATCTTCAGTTCCTCTTGTTATGCCCATATACCCGAAGAGCAACGAGGCAAGCTGTCCTCTTGGGCACATAAGTGTATCTTTGTTGGCTATGGGGAGCAACATGGTGTTAAGGGTTATCGGTTGTATAACCCAAACACCCACAAATTTCTGTATGCTCACAGTGTCAAGTTTGATGAAGATTCTCTGATCTCAGGTCCTCTGGTGGCAAACAATGATGCAATATCATACCCAAAACATGGGCAGTAGCCCAATCACATTTCTCCCCATCAACTGGATGATGCTTTCATGCAGCAGCGCTCCTCTGAATACGCTCCTCTGAATACCACAGGCTGTTTACTCCCTCTTCACTTAACCCTTATGTTGTTGCATACAGGGGACCTTCATCATCAACTTTTCCCCCTTCACAATCTAATACTTTGTTTGAAGAGTGGATGCGTGCTCTGCTCGTGCCCCCACCTCCTAATATACCTCTTCCTGTGCAGTTGCCTGGAGCTCCCATCCAACAAACAACATCTGTCACACCCGTATCCACTCCAATTCAGCAACTCGAGAAGCATGTTCCACACTCTGCATCCTTTCATGGGTCTCGCCACAGGCCTCGGGTCAGCAACACTCCTCACTTTACTCACCTTGATTATGGCAAACACACTCTCAAAGTGCCTTGCAAGCGGCCCTCTCCCATCAAAGCAGCTCCTTTTCTTGGGGCCCTACTTGAGCGGGCTTCTAGTTCTGAAGAATTTCCACTACCATCCCCTGATTGTCCTTCCTCAAAGAATGTCGGCAATGGCCTCTCCACGTTCGAGCACTCCACCTGCAGTGGGACCCACTGGCTCCACAGTTAGTATGGTCCTCCCTTCTGGGGTTAGTGCCCAAGCTGATTCACTACCACATACAGTCTCATCTCCTGAAAGTCCTCCTAGACGCACTCGTGCTCTAGCGGATATCTTGGGGGAACTTCATTATGTTGCCAGTCTTCACGCATCTGAGGACCAGCAATCTGTAGACAACTACATACAGAACTGTGTATATAGGAAGAGAGAGAGAGAGATGGTATGCAGGAGCACGAACAGCAGGAATGAACAGTTATGTTTTTTCATTGCGTCGATTCGGTTATACAAGGTGATGACCTCTCGGCCATCGCGTCTGTTCAGTTATTTTTTTTAATCATTAATTATTACGTAAATACATAAAAGTACGTATTTTTTTAATACACCAATACCCCCCCATAAACAAATATGTTAACAATTTGGAAACTCCATTCCAATTGTCTCTGCACACTTGAAGTGTGGTGCAGAGCTCAAGCTTTTTGTAAACACATCAGCAGCATTGTCTTTGGAAGGCTTGTAGAGTAGCACTATCTTTCGAGCTTCAACCTGTTCTCTCACAAAATGATTAGCTATATCAATGTGTTTAAGTTTGTCTGATTGTCTTGCCTTTTGAGATGACTCTATAGCAGACATAGAATCTGAGTATAAAACAATAGGAAGATGAACATGAAAACCAAGTTCAGTTAGAAGGTTGTTGATCCATAGAGCTTCTTTTGTAGCTTCAGATGCTGCCTTATACTCTGATTCAGTGCTTGAGAGAGAGATAATCAAGGCTTGCTGTAGGGGACAAGAGAATAGGGGAAATCACTTCTCGAGGAGTTGGTGTTGTAGGTTGAGGACCAAGAGGAGGAATCACAGGGGGTGGAGGAGGTGGAGGAAGAGCAAGTACATCTGGTACAGGTATAGTGGACATCTCAAGGACTCCTGAAGAAGGACCAGGATCCATGATAGTGGTGGATGATGGAGGAAATTTTAGAGGAGTGGAGCTTGATGCAGGGTCAGTAGTGGAAGGGGTCACAATTAGCAAATGCTCTTGAAAGAAGAGGTCACGACTAAAGGAGAAGATATGAGTTGTAGGATGGTAGACCCGATATCCTTTGATACCAAATCGATCACCATAACCAACGAGAATGCCGCGCTCAGCATGAGATGAGAGTTTGTCGCGCTTATCTACTGGAATAAGAGTGTAGCAAGGTGACCCAAATATGCGTAAATGAGAGATGTTTGGTTTCTCACCAGTCCATAGTTCATAGGGAGTTTTATTTGGAAGAGTACGTGTAGGGAGCCGATTTTGTACATAGCAAGTTGTAGCAATAGCTTCTTCCCAAAAGGATTGGGAGACACTAGCAGTAAGGAGCATGGCACGCACAGCATTCAACAGGGTGCGATTTTTTCTTTCAGCCACCCCATTTTGTTACGGAGAGTAGGGAACTGTGAGCTGATGTAAAATGACCTCTTGAGTGCAATATGCCTTGAAGGCATTGGAAATATGCTCACCACCATTATCCGTGAGGAGGCAACGAAGGGGCTTGTTCAATTGGCGCTCCACAAATGTCTTGTAGTGCTGAAAATGAGTAAGCACCTCAGATTTGTGCTTGAGAAAGTACAACACCGTGTACTTTGACCAATCATCAATAAAGGTGAGTATGTAAGAGGAACCTGTAAGAGAGACAGTAGGCATTGGGCCACAAAGGTCTGAGTGGATCAGCTCTAAGAGATCTTTGGTTTTGCTCTTGGACCTAGGGAATTTGGTGCGTGTCATCTTGGCAAAGATACACGCTTCGCATAAGGAAATGTGGCTCAAGTTAGGTGTAAATCCTGTAGCCATCCTATGAGTCTGGATAGTACGCATCGCTTGGACATGAGGATGTCCCAAGCGGTAATGCCACAATAAGGTCTCCTCATCATTTGAGCCATGGGCAGAATAAAGCTCCATGCTGGGGTGTATCACGTCAAGTCCAAGAGGGTACAACTTGCATTGTTTAGAATAGATTAAGTGAGTAGGAACACCAGAAGTACCAGGCATCTTGATGACACAGTAATTGTGTTGGAATTCCACACTAGTGCCATGTTTGGTTAACTCATCAACTGAGAGAAGGTTCTTTGTTAGGCCATGGACATAATAAATGTCAGGGACTATAGTAGTGGTGCCATTGGGTAGCCGCAAGTGTAGAGATCCTTTATTAGCAGCTTTACAGAGAGAGTCATCACCAAGTCGAACCTCAAATGAAGAGGATACAGGGTGGCAATCATGGAGCCAAGATTGGGTTCCCGTCATATGATGTGTAGCTCCAGTATCAAGATACCAATCCTCAACATGAGAGTTGGAGGTAGCAATGGCAGCATAGAAATGCATAGTGTTTACTTCATCACTCAAGTCATCAACCCCATAGGCTAGGTTTGCATTCATGCGAGAGTTGGAACGGCGAAGTTGACGCCTCTTTGTGCGGCATTGGCGCTCAGTATGACCTCTACGATGACAGAAGTTACAGATAGGGATAGTGTGAGTGGAGGCAGAAGCACCTTGATTATTAAGAAAGCGAGGAGTTGAAGAGAAGTGCATGAATGGCTGGCGTGATTGTCTAGAGGAGAAGGGTCGTAAAGGTGAATTAGGTTGGGAAAGCAATTGAGATTGGCGGGAGTTAAATTGTCTAGGGTGAAATCGAGAGAGTGGACGAGAACCACCAGCAAGCATGGCTAAAGGTATAGTGGGAGAGGTGGTTGAGGAGGCGGGTGGAGTTCTTCCCCGATTGCGGATTTGATCTTCCTATCTTATGTTAGCCAACAAAGTTGTGAGTTTTAAATTAGGTGTGTTAGAATGTTGTGAGACAAATGATTGCCATGTATCAGGTAAAGCTGCAAGAAGTATGTTTACTTGAACCTCCTCAGGGAGGTGTAGGCCTGCAATTAGTAGGTTGTCGTTTGCATATTGCCAAGCTTCGAGGAATGCTTCAGTTGTAGGGCAATTCATCATCTGAATCTCGTTTAGTTGCTTGTGAAGGAGGACACGTGAAACAACATTGGTTAGTTGATACTGAGTTTTCAGGAGGTCCCACATTTCTTGAGCGGTTTCTAACGTCCAAACGAGTTGTAGTCGACGATCACCAAGATGCAAGATGATTTCAGTTCGGGCTTCCAAATCTTTCTTCTTCCTGGAGTATCTTTATACGCAGGCTCCATGGAAGGTAATTGCTACCTTGCAGCTTTTCGATTTGATAAAACTTCGATAGGGATGAAGATGATGATACCGCAGCCATGGCTTCTTGAAGAGTCCGGATCAGATCAAGAAGCAGCGCCTGCAGTAGGAAGCATGAGAGCACTAAAACGCCAAAGAGTTAGTAGTCGTCAGCGAGTGATACCATATACACAACTACTTACAGAACTGTGCATATAGGAAGAGAGAGAGAGAGAGATGGTACACAGGAGCACGAACAACAGGAATGAACAATTATGTTTTTTCATTGCGTTGATTCAGTTATACAAGGCAATGACCTCTCGGCCATCGCGTCTGTTCAGTTATTTTTTTTAATCATTAGTTATTACGTAAATACATAAAAATACGTATTTGTTTAATACACCAATACAATCTTTCTCTCTTCTGGAAGAGGGTTCTGTCTCAGTCAAAGAGGTCATGATGTCTGCTGAAGCACCCTTGTGGCGAGCTACTATGTGTAGAAAAACGAAATACACACAGAGAAGGGAGAGCAGCGCTGTGAAGCACGTGCAGAGACACAAAACTGAATCGGTTTTTTAGATTAGATGCGTCTGTTTTCTTTATACACATTCGATGCGCCTTTTGGCTTGCATCGCTTAGTTAATAATTAAAATAGAAAATAGTGGATGCCAGCTGTCACAAGTATTTCTTCACGCCCCCTTGACGAGGGCATCCTCTTCTGTGAGAGCTCTGAGTAAGCCAACATGTTCTGAACATTCTTTGTGTTTATCAGCTGGTAGAGCTTTGGTTAGGAAGTCAGCCCACATTGTTTGTGTTGATGTATGCTCTAGCTCAAGTTTCTTTGATTCCACCAATTCGTGTATAAAATGGTACTTCAAATCCACATGCTTTGTCTTTTCAGAATGCTTTGGGTTGCTGGCTAAAAATATACATGACATGTTATCACAAAAAATCTTTAAAGATGGTTTAGGAATTAGCCCGAGTTCTTCAATGACTGATTGTAGCCATAGTCCTTCTTTGGCAGCTAATGCCACAGCTACAAACTCCGCTTCAGCTGTTGAGAGTGTCACTGAAGTTTGCCTTTTGGATTGCCAAGTGATAGCGCCCCCTGCAAGAATAAACACAAATCCAGCAGTAGATCTGCGGGTATCTGTTTCCCCCCCCCAATCGGAGTCAGACCATCCAAGAAGAGAAATGGGTTGACTCGTAGATTGAGAAGAAAATTTGATCCCATAATTAGTAGTATGTTTGAGGTAGCGGACAACCCGAAGGAGTGATTTCCAATGCGCCATGCCGGGATTATGCATGAAGCGGGATAAGAGGTTGCATGAATGACAAATATCAGGCCTGGTTCCAGTAACTAAGTACCGCAATTTACCAATGAGAGGCCGGAATGGGAATTGCGACATGTATTCTTGTTCATGCGCATTGGTTGGGCAATCTTTGATAGAAAGCTTACATGTAACAGGAAGAGGTGTGATAGC
The DNA here is from genome assembly GCF_053477565.2 of Lygodium microphyllum. Lineage (NCBI taxonomy): Eukaryota > Viridiplantae > Streptophyta > Polypodiopsida > Schizaeales > Lygodiaceae > Lygodium > Lygodium microphyllum. Next base: position 117,435,891 of record NC_141139.1, read on the forward strand.
GGGTTTGATGTCAGAGAAGCCAAATTCTTTTAACATAGAACTGATGTAAGATGATTGATGGACAATTATGGTTTGATGAGAGCGGTCACGAATGATTTGCAGCCCTAAAAAGTATGTCAAATTCCCTAAAATTGTTATGGGAAATGCAGATTTGAGCTCACGTACAGCTGAATCAATGACTGCACGAGTGGAGCCTAACAAGGGAATGTCATCAACATAGAGTGCCACAATCAAAAAGCTATCACGAGTATGCCGAATGTACACATTGGGTTCAGAGTGAAGCCGTTGATAGCCGTGCGAAAACATAAAATCATTGAACCTGTGAAACCATAGGCGGGGAGATTGCTTTAAGCCATAGAGAGAGCGATGGAGTCTGCAAACAGAGTGAGGAGATGTCTTCGACTGAAAGTATGGCGGTTGCTCCATGTAGAGTTATTCAGGCAGTTCACCATGAAGAAAGGCAGTTTGAACATCAAGGTGAAATAGCTCCAAGTCAAGGGCAGCGGCAAGAGCCAGCAGAAGACGAAATGAGGACATGCGAAGAACGGGTGAAAAGGTGTCGCCATAATCGAGACCAGTAACTTGACTGAAACCCCTAGCCACAAGACGAGCTTTATATCGAGCAACTGAACCATCAGGATGGAGTTTGCGTCGCAACACCCACTTGCATGAAATAGGCTTGCGTGCAGGGGGTAGTGGAACAAGTGTCCAGGTTTGGTTTTTCTGCAGCGCGACAAGTTCTTCTTGCATGGCTTGTTGCCATTGTTGTGAGTGAGGACCAGCAAGGGCCTCTTCTACCGATAAAGGGTCAGTATCACTTTCATCAACAGGTAACGACGGGGAAGTGAAAGTAGAGCCAATAAAGTCATCGTCAGAAGACGAGGACACAAGATTTGCTAAAGAAGGCTTAGTTTCCTTATAGATTTCCGCCAAAGACTTGATGCGAGGTGGCGGTTCTGGAGGTGATGAAGTGGTAGTAGGAGAAGAGTTTGTATTTGGCAAAGTGGGCCACGAGCTGGGGCAATCAAACGATGGGGGTTCAGGGGTAGAAACAGGTTGGGATGTAGAAGAGGGTGTAGAAGAGGGTGAAGCAGGATCTTTCTCCAATGTATCCCACTGAATGGCGAGTGGTCGATAGGTAGGTTTCTTACGAGAGGATGAAGAACCAGGTGCCAAAGATGGAGGCTTGCTTCGTGTTGAATTAGGTCCGGTTGGGTCCCAAGGAGGATGAGAGGATGAATAGGGAATGGTTTTGCCATAATCAAGGCGAGTCAAGGAACGAGTGTGGCGGGAACTTCCATGGCTGGCTGGGATCCGTGAGGGAACCAGTGGAGTGATGGGCTGAGTTGGTGGGTTTATGGGAGGGTTGAGTTGTGGATTAAGAGCATGGGCATGAGCAAGCGGGGCAGCAGGTAGAGGTGCAGCTGCTACAGGTGCAGGATCAGGTGGTGCGCGCCACGAAGTAGTGGACCGGGTCATAGGAGAAGGAGAGGTAGAAGAAGACGTAGTTGAGGGTGGAGGTAACATAGGGAGGTGAGTTCTAGTTGTCAACAGAGAATCTTCATCGAAGATGAGGCTGCGGCTGTAAAAGAACTTGCGTTGTGAAGAATCATATAGGCGATAGCCTTTGATGCCATAGGATTCACCATAACCGACAAAAAAGGCTTTGATTGCATGATCACCAAGCTTGTGACGTTGAGAAGGTGGAACGTAGGCATAAGCAGTGCACCCAAAAATTCGCAAGTTGGCATAATCTGGCTTTTGACCATACCACAAAGTGTATGGAATTTGTTTGATACTCCTTGTGAAAGCACGATTTTGAAGATAGCAGGCGGTGGAAACTGCTTCTTCCCAAAATGAGGGAGAAAGATTAGCTGTCTTAAGCATGCTACGTGCCATGTTCATAAGCGAGCGGTTCTTTCTTTCTGCCATGCCATTTTGCTGAGGATTGTGTGGTACAGTAAGCTGTTGGCGAATTCCATGCTGCTCACAATAGGATTTGAAGATATGTGATGTATATTCTCCTCCGTTGTCGGTTTGAAGGGATCGTAAAGGGAGACCTATATGATTAGTCACCAAAGAATGGTAGGACTTGAAAGCATTCAATACAGTGTGTCCAGTTTTATTTGGGATGAATGCCACACTTGTGTATTTAGTGAAGTCATCTATAAAGGTGATGAAATAGCGATGGTGGGTGAGAGACATAACAGGTAAGGGGCCGCACAAATCAGAATGCACAAGTTCAAGAGGATTGAATGTTGATGTTCTACTAGATGGGTATTTTGAATTTGCTAATTTGCCATATATGCAGCCCTCACATAGATCTAAGCGGCTTTTCCTTGGTAAAGCATAATGATATACTAGATTGCGAGTGGCAATAGTTTGCATAGTGGGTAAGTTTAAGTGCCCTAGGCGATAATGCCAAATCAGCGTGCTATAGTCAGGATTTGGAGTTAGGAAGCTACTATGACATTCCTCAATGAGTTTAGAATGTCCTAAAATGTAAAGTTTCCCAATTTTGGGACCAAGAACTTCATACCGAACACCCCCAGGAAGTCTGTGACGAATTGTGCAATGGTTAGCTCCAAATTCGACTTTAGTACCAGTTTCTGCAATTTGGCTAACTGAGATTAAATTCTTGGCTACGTGAGGCACATAATACACTTTGTTCACGGCCACTACATTTCCATCCGAAAGTATAATATGTGCTGTGCCAACGCCCAAGGCTTGTTGGGTCGTATTATTACCAAAGCGAACATCAAATGGCTTGGTGAGGGGTTTGTAATGTCTCAAGCCCTCACGGTTAGATGTAAGATGACAAGTAGCCCCTGTGTCTAATATCCAGGAAGTGGAAGGGACATTATAGGGTAAAGGTTGAGAAATGTGTGTGGCCATAAGGCACAGGAATATATCCTCCTCTGAGGATTGGGAACATGTCTCGAAGGTTTCCAAGTCGGATTCCTCATCCGAGGCGGAATTAGAGACATAGTTTGCTTGGTTCTTTCGAGGACGCCCATGTTGCTTCCAGCAAGTCCTGTCATCATGACCAGTGACTTTACAGGCATTACAGTATGGTTTAGTAAAGCGAGAAGGATGTCTGTTACTATTCTGTCGCTGAAATCTGGAAGATGAAGACTTGGGTCGCCAGTTGGATGAGGTAGAAGGCCTGGAAAAAGAGGAGCCAAATTGGCGTCCTCGTGAGGGCATATTGCGTGAGAACATGGCTATACTGGTGGATGATGAAGAAGTATTGGGAACTACAGTGCGGCGCATCTCATATTCTTCAAGGATTGAAGGAATAAGAATTGGTAATGTGAGGTTAGGGACATTGGTTTTGGTAGTGATGAACGGTTGCCAACTGGGAGGCAAAGCAGCGAGCAGCAAAACAGCTTGAAAGTCATCAGGAAGGACAAGACCAGAGATGATGAGGTCATCCATAGCCAAACGCCAAAGACGAATGAATTTATCGGCCTCACCATCTTCCTCCATGTGCAGTGAATTTAATTTTTTATACAAGTTTACCTGAGAGGCCTTGTTCTTCCGTTCGTATGTAGCAATCAAATAATCCCAGATTGACTTTGCTGTGGTGAGAGTTCTTACTGCCTGAGTCTGCGCATCTTCCATGTGGAGCAACATTTCCAGCCTCGCCTTGAGGTCCTTCGCCTTCCAATCAGCGTATGTAGGGTCAGCAGGAGCGGGGCACACAGAGGTGCCGTCAACTACAGCCATTAGATCCTGTGTTTGTAGGATCATAATCATTTTCGTCTTCCAGGGTTGAAAATTGGTATCAGTCAGCCTGTCAATTTTGTAAGAGCGGTTCCCTTGCGCCATCGGATGAGGCTGTCCGGATCAGCAACACCAGAGGGAAGGGAGCGCCTTGGTTCTTCGTGGAGGGTCTGCGCACCTCTCAGCGAGATACCATGTAGAAAAACGAAATACACACAGAGAAGGGAGAGCAGCGCTGTGAAGCACGTGCAGAGACAGAAAACTGAATCGGTTTTTTAGATTAGACGCGTCTGTTTTCTTTATACACATTCGATGCGCCTTTTGGCTTGCATCGCTTAGTTAATAATTAAAATAGAAAATAGTGGATGCCAGCTGTCACAAGTATTTCTTCACTATGCATTTTGAAATGCGTTCTTTACAGGCTAACCATACCTGGAAACTCATCCCTCTCCCAATAGCTTGGCATGCCATCACCTGCAAGTGGATTCTTCGTCGAAAGTACCGCTCAGATGGCTCTATTGACAGGTATAAAGCCCGATTTGTTGCCCGGGGATTTACTCAAGAACATGGTGTTGATTAAACTGAATCGTTCTCCCCTACCCTGAAGCTCACCATTTTTCGAATGCTTCTTGAATTGGGTACTCGACTTGACATAGAAATGCACCAGATGGATGTACAGACAACTTTTCTCCATGGTCATTTGGATGAGGAAATCTACATGGAGCAACCCCCGTATTTCAAAGATTCTTAGAAGCCTCACCATGTGTGTCTTCTTCTTCCCTCTCTCTATGGCCTTAAGCAATCACCCCGTAAGTGGAATGCTCAATTCAACGGTGCCATGGTTCATGCAGGGTACACCAGGCTGGTTAGTGATGTCTCTGTGTATTACAGACAGGCTTCTGGTGCTTTTCTCATTCTTGCCTTGTATGTGGATGACATTCTTCTGCTGTCATCATCAATTCCCATGCTGAAACATGCCAAAGCAGATCTGTGTCGTCATTTTTCCATGACAGACGGGGGGGGGGGGGGGGGGGGGGGGGAGATTTCTTACTTACTTGGCATTCGCATTCTTTATCATCGGGCATCTAAATCACTGCATTTGACACAGGGTAACTTTGCAGAAGCTATCCTTAAAAAGTTTGGCGTTGAAGGTACTAGAGCATACCATACACCCCTCTCAAATAGACAGCAATTTACTCCCAATTTCAAGCAGGCAAGGTGGATTCGTGGCAACTAAGCCACTCAATATCGCAACATATTGGGGAGTTTACGATATTTAGTCTCATGTACCCGACCCAATCTTTCATTTGCAACAGGTCTTTTGTCTCACTATATGCATAATCCTCAAGCATCATCCTTCCTTAGGAAGACTTCTGGAATACCTGGACAAGACAAAGCATTTGGGCATCACATATAAGAAAGAGCATGTGGATGGGGATTCTCCACAAGTCTATGGACTTGTGGATTCTGACTGGGCATCAGACAAGGAGACAAGACGCTCCACTACAGGCTATATCTTTATGATGGCTGGAGGAGCAATTTCATGGAAGACAAAGAGGCAAACAACAGTCCCCCTTTCCAGCACAGAAGCTGAGTATAAGGCCATCTCAGATGCAACAAAGGAGGCAATGTGGATTGCATCACTCTTGGGAGAACTTCAAATCTGGATAAAGCAGCCCATAACCATCTACAGTGATAGTATGGCCGCCATTGATTCAGCACACAATCCTCGTCAATCTGAGAAGCTGAAACATGTTGACATTCAATGCCACTTCATTCGTCAACAACTGACTGACAACAAGGTGGAGCTATTACACATTACAACCAGTGAGAATGCATCTGATTTTCTCACAAAATCGGTACATGCAGATAAGCACAATGCTTGCATTGTTTTCATTGGTATGGAGATACCATCCTGAAGGCTTTTCATCCAAGGGGGGGTGTTGGCATAATGAATTAAAAAATCCAATTAAATAAAGCAAAAAATACTGAAAAGGAATGCGCTGATCTGTTACCGAGATCTGTAACTGATGTAACCGTCTCTCCTTCTCCTATTTCTGTCAATCATAATCAAAGTAGCACATCACAGTGTTTCATCGTCTCAATCTCTCTCTATTCTGTGTCTCTGTCTCTGCACATTCAGTTTAGACACGTACAGTAATGACTTTCATCCTTCATACTCAGCATCAATTCTGATTGCTGCAGTGAGCTCTCTGCAAAGAAACATAGTGTGTCACCCTCTCCAGCTCTCCTCAGCATGCGCAGGCAAAGAACAGATTTCAATGCCGAAAAATGTTCCTCGTCTCTTGCCATCTTCATCACTGTCTCTGCCAGCTTATTCTTTGACTTCGTCCCGTCAGCTCCAGATGTCGTCGAAGTTGCAGTCACGATCTCATCCTCTTCTTCGCTGAACTTCACGAGGTTTTTTCAAACCTTCATCAGCCTTTGGGAAATCGCCCCCTTGATCGATGTCACTTTCACTACAACAAAAAGGTTCTATAGACGCGCTTGCAAACGCAATATTTAAACTGTGTTAAAAAATATCGGTCGCGTTTATTACCGCGTCTACTGCCGCGTCTAAAATTTCGCATCTACAAGCGTGCTTATAGTGAAACTTACACGCGCATATAGACGTGCCTATTGACGCACTCCGTAAATATATAATCATATTTATAAAAAAGTAGATATATTCACATTCTACGTCCATACACGTGTGTAACTGCGCGTCTACAAAGGTGTGTACTCTGCAAATTTTTGACGATAATAGATGCGCATTTTTTCTGCAATTTAGATGCGCTGATAGATGTATTAAAAAAAAAACCAGAGAGCATGTGGCTTGCTCTATGGTTTTTTCCCCCCATCAACATCAAATTATATGCTTAGAAAAAATAAAGAATGATTATTTCGAAGATTTTTGTATTGAAAACAAAACAATGTATGTAGAACACAAAATTTCATATATATAGATGAAACGTTTTTACATGATGAGTTCTAGTGCTTGTGACCTCAAGCATGGTCATGGTCGCAAGCACTAGCTGAAAGTAATACATATTAAAAATGAAAACTACAAGCCAAGGGGAGGCATGCATACATGGGGCTTCTCTACATCTCCTCAGAAGAGGCATCATCATCGCTACCACCACCGCTGCCGATGCCGCTGATGCTGCCCCCATCGCTACTGCTAGTCCCCCCTTCGCTATTCTCAACTACATCAAGGTTCGCCTACACAAAGGATTAAGGTATATAAATACCATTACAAACAATAAATTAGAGTTATCTATACTTTTCATGTAAAAAATAAAACATACATCTTCTAGTTGTGGAATCATCATGGTACGATTATATTGCTCCTCCGTGATGAGTCCCTCCTCGTAGAAATGCTACCAAGTGGACGTCTGGTTATGACCTCGATGGTAGCCTACCTCTCTAGGAGTAGGCATCCTACCAATATTGATATGATACTACAAAACAATTTGAACATGCAACGTATTAGAACACACTACATAATGAATTGAAACAAATTGTAAAATTTAATTTAAAAAAAGAAATCAAATAATACTTACAAACTCAGCCTCCCATAACTCCCTGTCACCCGATCCATAATGCGACGATCCCATGGTTACCATCTAGATACGTCGTGCCTCTGCATGTTGGCGATTTGTCCTTTTCTCTATTACTCTCTTCTTGGCCTCTTTCCACTCCCTGCGGTGGCAATTGGGTGGTTAGCCATATCCAGGGTGCCCCTGCTCTTGTCTCCAGAGTGACTCCTTGGCGCGCACCATAAGGTGAGACCTCTTGTTATGAAGCGTGTCTCTCACCTTTGACCATCCCCAATCATCTGAGAATCGTGAATTTTCGGGATTAGGATACTTTCTATGTACTTCCTGCAGCACCTCTTGCCACAAACCATTTTTTTAGTGCTTGAAGGGAATCATACAATCTTTGTATGTGGCATGCACGACACTCCTTAAGTAGGCTATCACTTCCCTCCCCTTAGGGTTATGCAAGATACCACCAACATTAGTGAGACAGTAGTACATTCGTGGAGTCTCACCTCTCTCATTTCCCGGTGAGGGTGATCGAGAGCCACCTCCTAGGCAACCCCCACAAAGCCCTCGACCTCCTCGTCCTCCCACACGACTCTCCCTCGACGGACACTACCCTCTACCTCACTCAATGCACGTGCTTCGGCCGATCCATGTACTTCAGCTAATCCTTGTGCATCAACTGATCTGTGTGTATGCATAGTGGGTGGAGTACCTGTTAGTAGAGGTATACCAAGGTTTGGTTTGCCAAGGTTTGGTGTTTATACAGCAGTGCTAGGCAAAGATGTGATAGGTATCCCAGATACATGACACTAAAAACCTCCTCTACAGTGGAAGGGAAACCAAGATAACTGGTCATCTCCCCCATGAATTGCTCCTTGTTCGGAAAACCTCCAAAAAAACTACTAACACCTCTAGAAAACTCCGCTAAGATGTTGTTCATGTGTTCCAACTCAGGATCAGTGCTAGAAGATCCATGATTCCACATCTACACAAGCAAAAATCCATTACTACCCTGTGCAGATAAAACATATTACATGCTGCGTCTATACTTGCGTCATACCCACGTCTGTCAGCGCGTCTATTCCTGCGTCTATACCTACGTCTACACTGTCATCTAGATGCGCTGACAAATGTGCACAGTCGGACCATATTTTGCAAAACTATTATAAAAACCGCGCAAAAAAACCTCCATAGATGACAGTCTATAGCATGTAAAGAGAGAGAGAGAGAGAGAGAGAGAGAGAGAGAGAGAGAGAGAGAGAGAGAGAAACAAACAGAGAAAGCAAACAAGATTGACAGAGAAAAGAAGAACTCACTTTCTTTGCTTGTTCCAATGGGTGGTGGCTAGGTTGCAAGTTCCTTGTCCTCCTTCTCCCTTCCCTTGGTAGGTTGCTTGATTCTTCTTCTCTTCCCTGATGTTTGGCTCTTGTTATTTACTCTTTGGCTCTTCCTTCCTTCTGTCCTCTTTTTACTCTTATTTCCTTCCCTCATTGTCTTCATGAAGTGATAGATAGACATGATTAGTGATGTCGAGCTTGAACTACAGAAAACACGCAAAAAACGCAAGAAAGCACTGGTTTGAAAAGAAAGCCACAACTTTTTTTAAATTTTTGTTATATTTGCGTGGTGCGTCTATAAGCGCATGTAATTGCGCATATATATGCGCAGATAAGACATATTACACGTATTAATAGACACACAGTTGCAATTAAACTGACTAGATGCTAGCTTTTGGTTGTTTTTGGATCAACATGACTTTCCTAGTCTTTCAATATCAAAATGTTTGCCTCCATGTTGTAAGTATCAATGCATTTAGGGAATATGACATATATACCAAATGAAATCATATATGTCCTTGTGATTCAAATGTAATGTTGTCATCTTTTACTAGTATGGAACATGCTGAGTCAACAAATAGTACATCCTCTAGTGAGGATGAGACATCGCGTCTTCACAATCGAGACGCTTTGCTACGATGGAAAATCAAATGTATGTGTGATCGTTATCGAGGATGTTTTTTTTTAGCACGTCAAATCACAATGTCACACCTCAGCATGTACGGAGAGTGGGACAAAGAAAAAGACCTAGTAATTTTTACTGCTTTATTTGCACAAATATTATTGGCATATGTTGCGTCTTCACCATTAAACAAAACCTCATTTTTTTTATTGAGTAGGATGAGATACTACATCCTCAAATGGTCCCTCCAAGGCGCCGAGAGACTGCAAAGCGTCGACGTGAGAAGGCTGAGTCCTCAAGAAGAGTAGAGACTGATGACGACGATAACAACCCTCTTCAAATGCCCCATCAAGTTTTGGAGGAAGAGATTTTGGACAACATGGTGCATGATTTATTTTCCCATGAGGTTCAGGGGGAGGGCGCCACTAGAGAGACAGATGACCCGCTACACATAGCATCGAAAACTCCATTATACGAAGGTTGCACCTACTCCGTTCTACGTGCATCTCTCGAGATACTAAACTTACAAACCATTTATGGATGGAGTAATCCTAGCTTGAATGTATTATTGAAGCATGTATCATTTGATATTAATTCATAAATGCTTCTAGACAATATTTACGGTTTGTTAACTCTATTTGCACAATATATGCAGGTTATTGTCACAAATGCTTCCAAATGAAAATAAATTACCAACTAGAAGGGAGCAAGCAAGGTGTTTCTTGACATCTCTTGGAGGTCTCGATTACGTTAAAATCCATGCATGTGTCAATGATTGCATCTTGTTTCGTGGGGATCATACATCTGCACGACAGTGTCCTATTTGTGGTAAACCAAGATACAACCAGGAGATGAAATCAATGGATGTGTCTCGTAAGTTTTTGCGACATTTTCCTATTATTCCATGTATTCAACTTATGTTTAAGTGTGAATCTATTGCGAGACTCATGTCATGGCATGCTAGTTACCATTCAAGTGATGGAAAGTGGAGAATTCCTTCAGACACACCAGCTTGGCAACACGTAGACAATTTGTGGCCTACTTTCAAAGAAGAGCCCAGAAATTTGAGATTTGGTCTAGGATTAGATGGAATAAATCCATTTGGCATCAAAAGTACCTCATATAGTGTATGGCCAGTGGTATTGATGAACTATAATATCCCTTCGTCCATGGCAATAAAAAAAGAACATGTAATGTTGTCCCTTTTGATTCCTAGAAAACACAAAGTAAAAAACATGGACGTTTACTTAGAGCCTTTGATCGAGGAGCTAAAAATGCTATGGAGAGGTATTGAGGTACAAGATGTGAGTGCATCATTGTCCTCTAGAGATTTCACTTTAAAGGGCATGTTGTTGTGGACCACGCATGACTTTCCAGGCTATGGAGAGTGTTCAGGTAGTTCCATACTCTATTTTATTTATTTTTACCCTTAATTAAATATATGCCATCATTAACTCACTTTTTTTTACAGGTTTAACTACATCGGGATATCATGCATGTCCAATTTGTGGTCCCTCTCTAGATTCTTCTAGACTGACACGCTTGAAGAAGATTATCTATGACAATCATCATCGTTTTCTTCTTATTGACCACCCCAAATATGCACCCCCCACTAATGGAAGACTCCCCAATCTCTAACCATTCAAGATTGGAAGGACGCTTAGACACATGCCAATGATCATCCTCCACTCACCATGAGTCGGTAACTAGTTTACTTCTTTTGTTTGTCTTTAAAGTACACTTCATTATGAGAATGAGAAATAATATATTGTTTGTGCCTTAGATTCTCTATATTTTTTCATCTCCCATATTGAACTGAACTCAAGATCAATCACCTGTTGGACCCCATGCATATATTCAAGAATGTTGCCTCTACATTATGGGATCACTTAATCGGGGCTCGTGATTCTATCAATGTAAGGGAGGATTTATGTAGCATTTGACGTATGAGACGAACTTGGCCACGCATCGGACCCAAACGAAAGATCGAGTTACCGCGTGCACCTTGGATGTTGTCAAAGATCGAAGAAAAGATGGTGAAGCAACAGATATGTAGCTTTTGAACTCCCACAGGATATATGAGATGTCTCAAGGGAGGCTTCATAAAGAAAAAGAAAAGAGGTGTGGAGTAACTATCTGGTTTAAAGTCTCACGATTGGCACAAAATGATTCATGTAAGGAGTTTCATAGTCATAAATATATTAATTAGTGGAGTAACTATGTAGACTAATTAAGAATGTATGAATATTTACATACAGCTCATCCTTACTACTAGTATATCCCATTGTGTTTCGAAAGATGTGCATGATATCATTTATAAGATGGGTGATAAGCTCGTGAGGTATGTATACTTTATATTTATTTTTTAGTTTACATATTGCGTCCATCACATAGTAAACCCGCTTGAATTTATGGACAAAACTAATCATTGTTTTCAATTGCATGTTGGTAGATTTGTAAGTTTGAAGGAAATCGATCCAAATACGTTGCAAGAGGCTCGAGTATTGTCCATTGAGGTGGTTTTTTGGTGGAGGAAACTTTTCCTCACTCCATTTTGACTACTTAAGTACACTTACTCGTACATCTGATTGATGAGATCGCAATTTGTGGGGTAGTTCATGCAATGTGGATGTTTTTTCTAGAGCGTTGTATGAAAACCCTAAAGGATTTTGTAAGGCAAAATGCACAGCCTGAGGGAAGCATGGCTGAGGGTTGGTTAGTGCAATCGTCCCTTGTACAAATCTCTGAATATCTTACTAAAGTGGACCCCTCTTTACCATGACTATGGAAAGATAATGAAGATTTGAGAATGACCTCTATAATACCTCAAGGAAAAGGAAGGAGCAAAGTGCTAATGAAAGAGAAACTTCGTAAGTTAAATGTATTTTGTGTGCTTAACAGCGAAGTAATGAGCAAATGGGTGACACTATATAAAGAAGAGAAATACCCAGGATTGTGGTATCCTTGCAAACTTCCAGGATACCAATGGCACCATGGAAGGTTATTGTGGCTTGATCCAAGATATTTTAAAGCTTGAATTTAGGTGATTTTTTATATATGTACTAGATGTGAAGTGGTTTAAAGAAGTAGTAACAACGGGTGAGCATTGCACAATTAGATGTCATCCAAGTGGTTTTGTAGTGATTGACTCTACAAAATTTCACCAAGGCAAGAATGACACATTCGTACTACCTCAACAATGCGAGCAGGTATATTAGAAGCTATTTATTTTTATATATATTACTTCTTGATACATTCTCAAAATACAATAAATATCTAAGTTACTTAATTTTTATTTTTTAAATGCAGGTTGTGTATCACCTAATGGTAAACAATAACCGCTAGTGGCACGTTATCCCCATATCTAATCGTTCAAAACCAATATATGGCAATGCTACCAACATAGAGATAGTTGATGACAGTCCAACAATCAATGATGATGCACATGATAATGCCATGATCGATGATATACATGATGCAATGCAAGATGATCCTCGCGAGGATGTTCAAAGAAGCGCAGAAGAGGATAACAATATGGTTGCAGATGATGATGAAGAAATTGAGTATAGCAATACATCTGACAGTGGGATAGACTTATTTGTTTCATTGCCTATTGGTAACATAGACCTAGAGGTAGATAGTCTAGCAAGGGCCGATCTCATTGAAGATGAGATTGATCATTCATTGTAGCATATATAATTAGCTTTGAATGATTGGATGTATATTTGTAATACTCAGAAAGAAGTAAAGTTGGTAATGTATTCAAAAAAATACTAGCTGTTAAGATGTTTGGTCATATTTAGGGACTTTACGAGAAATGAAAAATATGTGTGTTTATTTTTGCATCTATAAGCATGTTTACAAGCATGGGTATATAGATGCGTTTTATATACTAGTGCCAATAGACGCGTTGATAAACGCACTCGCTATTTCGCGTGTATAGTGCGTGTCTATAGGGCCTTTCTCTTATAGTGTTTGTTTTCCTCTCCACTGGTCTTCTACAAGTTTGTCGATCTTTGTCAGCCTTCACCACAGCTTCCGAGTTTGCGCAATCTTCCTTCCGACATCTCGCCTTCTGATACCTCATCACCCCCCTCTCGTTGCTTTTATATCAATCCACCACCTTGAAAAAGCATCGTCGAAATTTTGTTTTCTGTAAGCTTCTTTTTTTTTTAATTCCTTGTTTTTCGATTTTGATTAACGTCAGAGATTATGCTACCCGCTACTATAGAAAAAAAAGTGTTCCTCCTCGCTAATTCTCCACGTCTGTAAAAATCTTCCTCGTAATAGGAATTGCAGGCAATGTCGATGGGCAAAATCCGACATTGCACGGTGGTGTAGGAGAAGATCGAGCACCAATTGCCTCTTCTACTTTGTTCTCAGTAACAAATCAAGATTAGCTTGCACAATCTCTTGAGTCTTGGGCAGCAGTCACCAACCGCCCTCAAAGCAGCATTGTTTATGTCTGACATGTACAATGCTATGTACTCTAGTTTCCCACAACCTTGCGCAATGGAGATTAAACTCCTCTATGTTACCGATTCTTGTTGAACTCTTTGTAACCAGATTCTACTCTCAGTTGCATAAGATTTTTGCAGTTGCTAGCAACAACCTCCAGACCTTCATCACCAATGTCATTCAAAACCTCTAAAGTTTCCAGGTTGAAACAATGTTGAAGGAGCCAAGAATGACTATCAACACTAAGAATTGCCTGCTATAAGACAAGTTGCTTCAAATTGGAGCATTAACACACTTGTCACCATGGTCTTCACCCATATATATCAGACCGACTAATGAGGTTAAACCTTTTTGTAAACTCAATAGTCCCATTAATTGCCATGTTCCTTCATTAATCTCATCAAACAGACAAACTCCACCGAGTTCCTTCAAGGAAGCTTCTTTACGAAACACCCCTCGAAGTTTGTTCAAATCCATCTCATTCTCCTTCACTGATGTTAGAGCTCTGCAGTTTTCTGCTAATGTCTCTAAGTTTGCAATTTCGACATTTGAGATGTTTGTGGTTGAGAAGTTCAGCACTTCCAAGGATGAGTTATATAATTCTAGCTCATGTAGCCAATTGTTCTCATAAACATCAATTGAACTCTCATCTAGAAAGATCACCTAAAGTGATCTCTCGGAGCATACAAAAACCTGTCATGCGCCAAGATGACAATGCTAGGATGTATAAAAGGTAGAGGGACAATGGACTTTGGACAGCAAGTCTCCTCCATCTCGACAAAGAGTGCAAGTATTAGTTGTAGCATTACTCCACTTAAATGTCCATAATATGAATGGATATCCTTTAGCTTTCATGGACTACTAAATGTCCTTTAGCTTTCATGTGCAAGTATTAATTATAGCATTAATCCACTTAAATGTCCATAATATGAATGGATATCCTTTAGCTTTCATGGACTACTAAATATTGTTCCAATTTTGCTTATGAAGAGTCATATCGTCTGCACTGGGAACATCCAAATATCATCAAGTCATCGAGTCTTCTTCATGTGATTCATTTTTCCATGAATTGTGCCCTATCAAGAACATGCGTTAGAAAAGAACTTCATGTCCAATTACACATGCAGTTTGTAAATTTGAAACCATGATTTGTAGTCAATCAAGTGATGTTCCATACAAAAAAATATAAATGCATTAAGGAATTTGTGCCTACATGTGCTCGTGCGTCATGCAAATACAAACACAAAAGCTACACACAACAGAAAATAAACTCATAATGACACTGACTTAAGAGTCCAAAATATTGGGAGAAAATTCTGCCCTCAGGTTTGCAGTGGTAGACATGCAACATCACAACACCGTCCATTGCATCTAAGGTAACAAGAAATGCTACAAATCAGTTCTTATATAGTGGAATTCTTCTTTTTCTAATATGTTAGCATATTTAGGTTAGATATGTGATTTGTGTTCACCTAAGGTCATACAATATGGAGGGCTTGATGCCTTAAGTACGTGAAGCAACAAAGTATTGCATAGACTTAAGTAAATACAAAAGAAAAAATATTATTCGCGACACACACAAGTTTTCCATAAGTCTTGGTTGTGCATGACTCATACACTCCTTGCATTAAAAGCATTTTCTTGCATACACTGCTACATGATAATTGATTTCATTATGACTGAGTGTGTGAGGAGATGCCAAGTTGTGATATAGTCAAGAGTCTACTTAGGTAAAAGTGAGCTTGAGTGGACACAAAGCATTATGATATGTGAAGTGTAGATGAGAGTAAGTGGGTCCACGGGGGATTCACTAGTAGTAATAAGGAGACATCACCTGCGTGCAAGAAATATATGAAAATACCCCTTATCTACCCTCTATTTATGGGACCTTACCTTATAAAATGTACATTCCTTCCCTTTAATAACCCCCCTCCCTTACACTCACATGGTACCATACGGTAAACTCTAGTGGACCCCCCGGGGGTGGGTCAAATCTTTAACTCATTTAGGTTGCTCATTTGAAGAGGTCATGATATTCTGTGGGGGACGAGCCTACATGTATGTGGCATATAGATATCATTCTATGGGAAAGGCACCTACTTGGAGATTGAGACTAGGTAATTATTATTGGACTATAACAAAGTGCTTTAGGTTAGTGAGAGCTTGTTCTAGCTAGCCTGTGGGTCTCATGGCCACATGGTCATGGGGGGTTGGTGTGAGGTGTGATAGTCCTGAGTGTGAGAGAGCTATTGTCATGGCCATTTTAGATCTTCATAATATTCTTATGATGTATTGATAATTCTAATGGTAAAGTTATCAAAATAGGATCTAAAGTTGGCTAAAATATAAAATTTCTAGTTATTATTGTGGTTTATGGAATATTGGGTTAAGGTTAGTTAGGACTCAAATATCTCATGAAATATTCAAAATCTATATATGTTTTATTATAATAGATATTAGAGATCTTATCAAGGGCTAAAACTTGTGTTATATAATATTCTCACATTAGAAACATATAAAAAGTCATAATATATGGAAAATGGTATCATGTGTATGGTGGGGCTAGTATAGATGGGCAACAAGGCTAGTGACTTTGAATTTTTGGTTAGACAACTCATTAAACAAAATCAATTACCCAATTATGTGTAATTAATCAATCGAATAATTTTTGTAATCAACCTAAAAGGTTTTCTTTCAAGCTAGTTATAAGGTTGCTTAGTAAACAAATGGGGCCATCATATTCATGGTGTCATGAGGATGTAAGAGAAGGTGAGAAAGAGAAAAAATTAGGTCATGAAACTATGGTGTTTGAGATTTTAAAAAAAGAACAATTTTTATATTGAGAACCATTCATTGTCAAGACATGCACTAGATAGCCCAATTCTTTCAAGGAGCTTGTCTTGGTGAACTTAGCATCTCAAAAACATAAAGACATACAACATCATAAAACATATAAGAAATTAGATAAGTTAATATATTAAGAAAGAATATAGCAAAACTACACTATAGGACCCAACCTCCCCTGTGATAGAAGTCATCCTTAACCATCCTCCATGATAGAAAAATTGAGTTATATAGATTCATATACATCCATAACTCAAATCTACATGCAACGAGAATACAAATACCAATCAAAAAACGACATTCAATATAAGAGGAGGTCTCATGAAGGTTGTTAGCTATAGTGCACAAATCATGATGTTTTGACATAGCCATCATGTCCAAAGCATAACGAAATAATTTATGAGGCTTGAATGCTTGCTTTTGTCTAGTAATTCGTATTCTTACTAACTACTAAATTATAATTCTACCCTTACAAAAATAATTGTACTGCCATATGGTGAGAACACAAATGTGATAATAAAAATAAATAATCATGCATATGAGCACACAAATAAATCGATGCAATAGTAACACCCAAAACAACAATTATCATCCCATGTACCAAATGGGCTTTACTAATAAATATGAAGAACATTGCATTTTCATATTTTTATCTAATAATTCAATTATAAAAAATATAAAACACATTAATTTTTTGCCATCATCTACGTGGCAAGTAAGAACCAATGCTACATGTGTGCGCACGTGCAACAAGTTACTATTGTGTAAAAATAGAAAAAGATGCATCGAAACTAACGAATAGAGGACTTTCGCCGAAGATTATATGCCAGGAGGAGCCTTAAGCTCATATCTTCCATCACGTACTCACAATAATAAGACAATAACCTATGCAAGTAGATTACCAAAGTGGCTAATGGAAGACATGTCGATGGGAAACATAATCAATCAAGATGTGAATGTATACATGCGAATGCTTCCTCCTCTCTTGTGGTAGCTAGTGCCTGTTCCACTACAAGATATAGACCTTATAGCGACGTTTAAAGCGACGAAAATACAAACAACAAAATTTTCCCCCCCCGTCGCAAAAAGCGTCGTTATTGACGACGCCATAGAATCGTCGCTATATGCGTTGCAAATGCGACGCATATAGCGACGGTTACAGAGAATGTGCGACGCTTATAGCGACGACAATAGCGACGCGTGCAGTAAATTTGCGACGCAAATAGCGACGGTAACAGAGAAAAAAAAAATTGTGGCAGGGCACATATAGCACTATGTGTTGTATGAGAGCCAGACAAAATAGTTTCTGCACTGCTGCATACAAAGCGTTTGTAAACAAAAAGAATGTAAACTGAAATCATAAAACTGATAGATGAAATAAATACATGATATCACATAAAATGCGATTGGTACAATCATAAAACAATATCACTAATACATAGAAAATGTGTACATAGATCGGGCGACTAAAAACTAAAGGTATGTGAGCTCCAAGGATCCAAGGGCGAGCTACAAATCCTCGTCCCCCGAAAGCTCTTCCCGCTGCAAAGGAGCATCAAATGGATTCTGCAGAAAAAGAAACAACATATCAATCCACCATACAATAATGCATTCAAATATCTCATGGTAACTACGGACAAGAAAGATGAGTGACTTACTGGGCCGCCGCGTCTATACAATCGGTCGATCAATGATCTGAGACCGTGCCTCTCTGCATATCGAGTCTCAAGGCCTTGTGGATCGCGATTTGTAATGGAGTGCTGCAAAGAAAACAAAATGCTAACTGTTAGAAACATGATTGTCAGTACAAAGAATATCTCAAAAAAACAAATAAGCAAAACAAAAGAGAAACTTACAAAGTCCTCCAAATATGTCCTGTGGCCGCTACTCCCAAGATGATGTACCAATCTGGCCTCGATTCGTGCCCTCGCCGCCTCCCACTGCTAACTCCAACGTCCTGGCGAATTTGTAGCCTCCTCTCTCAGTCGGCGCCAATCGTCTGCATCTAACCACTCGGGCTTTGGAGCCCCACTCTTGATTGCCTTGCGTGCATTGGATCGTCTATGTGACATGTATGCACGCATGCAATCCATCATCCAGCCCGTAGAGAATCTATCCACTACGGCTGGCACCGGGAACTCCTCGTGCAAGGATGCTACTATGTACTCCTTGCTCCCCTCTGGTATGTTCCTCCAATGATCCAGGACGTTGTGCCAAAAAACTTGTTGGCACAACTCCCTCATGCGAGCCATCACCCTCCTCCCCTCATCATTCATGATGATGGCTCCTGACTTGCCATCCACTAGGTATCCATAACCCCTAGGAGTATGCCTAAGATGGGCCCTCTCCCATCACCGTCCACGCTCCTGGGCCTATCCAGGAGACCCCTGTACATCCGGTGTACCGACGGGGATACCCTCTCCCGGAGTGCCACTCAAAGGGGTGCCACCAAAAGGCGTGCCATCTGCCGACGGCTGCGCAAAAGCTGGAGTAACTGGAGTGGACGTCCCCACATGTGTGACAAATCCTGGAGGTGACGCAGCTCGAGCTGAACGACGAGACGGAGACACCACGTTCGTGTCTCCATAGCAGTACCCCCCTGATCCTCCTGCAGTCGCAGTCCCTCCCTCTGGCCCAAGTCGCGAGCGTCGAGATCGTCTGCTCGAAGCTGAAGCATCTGATCGCGCTGAAGCTGATCTAGCAGAGCGCCCTGACAAAGAACGAGACAGCTCCTGATCTGCCATCTCTCTGAATCTCGCGAGCTGATATGGAGACATGCATGCCATCATGTCCTGAAACTCCTCATCGCTCATCCCTTGACTCATCCTGAAAATGTCGATACCTGCACAGATAAAAAATGATGTTAGAATAATCAATTTAAACTATACAAAGCACATTACTATAAATCATTTTTGAAAAATCCCTCTTGAAATGCATATCTTATCTACCTTTATGGAAGATCTAAACAACGAATTGAAGTATTCTATGGTCCCATGTTAATCTCCTGACACAACTGTGCATACACTGGAAGGTCGATAGACATGTCACCACAAAAGAACGAGTCTGCCTCGTTCTCAAAAAATTCTACGACTTCTGTATTTCCATCATTGTTAGCCGATGCGGGCTCCAAGCTTGCGGTGGCCTCCACCCCTTGTAATTTCGATCCCTCTATTTGCATATTTTCTTTATCTATGCCTAGAACATCACTTTGATCGTATACTCTCGCACCTCGAGGAGTTGAAGGTATAACATAACACCATTGAGGTTGTCGGGGATTTGGATAGAAGATTACCTATTCACAAACACTTACAAAGCGGCTTCAAACCATTGTGACATAAACCATGTCGTATTACAATTAGCAAGCAAATGACTATTTGTACATGTTCACAATGGGCCGGCAACACAAAGGTGTCGCGCAAATCCATCCATTTTTTTTCGAAATCTATTTCGAGAAATCCAGATAGACCTCGTCGAACTGTTGCGCCAGCTCCTCCAAGTACCACTTTAAACCACCGCACATCGAATATTATCATGGAGAAGCTACGGTAATCCACCGTAATAATACTTTGCAAGTTCCCAAAATACTCCATCTCATCCACAACCATGTTCGGATCCGTTGCTCGTCGCCGGCTCTCTTGCTCAAACCTTGCCATGACACCACAGTCCATTGTGGAGCGCATTTGGTTAATACGCTCCACCCGAAAATGCCGTCCGCGCGACCACGCTGCACTATATATTTTGTACTACACATTGAAACACTCAAATTAGATGTAGCAAGCAAATTTAGATACGACACATTCTAAACCCCTCATTACCTTTGGACTACATCCCCTCGAGAACTCCCACTCCTCCATTGAGACCTCTGTCCCTTCGCTGGATGCTGCGGTCAAGGCTCCATGCAACCATCGTGTTGACATAAACCGCGGCATCTCCTCCATGCCTTCGGGATATCGAATCGGTCGGTGACGCGTACTGCGTCGAAATTTAGCTCGCGCTTCCTCTCGATCTTGTCTTGCAATCTGGTACTTGGCGAGCCACGTCTCCATGGAGGCATGGTGCCACATCTTGCCTTGCAATCTGGTACTTGGCGAGCCACGTCTCCATATCTTATGCCAATCATGGGATTTTAGCCCAGACATTTGGTCATCTTTAGAAAATGCGGACCTGAGAGAACGCATCATACCCGTCGGAGTGCGGATAGACTTGATTACTTGCTTCACAATGCGCTCTTCTTTGGTAGACAAAACCTAGGGAGCGCGAGGAAGCTACACTCCCCCTTCAGCACTCGACTGCGGCCAAAGTGCCTCCATCTTACCTACCTCCTTTAAATCCATTCGTGACCCTATAGTGTCTCTCTTTTCTGTGATGTGGTCCCATAGCAAGCTGCCCACATTTTTGAAAATATGCATGGGATCCAACTAGTGGTTGACCTGTAAGTGGGTCCAATATGGCAACTCGTAGAAAACTGAGAACCGTCGCATTCCATTTGGATGTGATTCCGGGTTTACCATTTTCAGCTGATACCAGCTTGCAGCGTTCATACGTACTGGAGGTCATCCAAGAAAACCTTCCCTGAGTTCATGATCCTCCAGCAAGAAAGCGGCGTGTCCTTGATATACCATCTTCTTCATGGTTCGTGACCTTCGGGAGTCTAACTATGGCCCACACAATGGACATGCATGATAACCTGAGGTAACGAGACCTGCAAGGCAATCCACGACCTAGTGAATACTTGATTGAATGAATTAAAATATAGATATTACCGCGAGAACAAAGGTCTGCTCACTTGAGCACTCTCCCAATCCCGGAAAGTCATGCATCGTCCACATGAGAATGGCTGGAATGTTGGCTGACCGTCGACCATCGCGCCTGCTCATATCTTGCACCGTGACCCCCTCCTCCCACAAAATCTTAAGCTCATCGACTAATGGACGAAGATACACGTCCATATTTTTTACTTTGTAGCGGCCCGAGATGAGCAAGCTAAGGATGAGATGTCCTTTTTTTGTAGAAAGCCATGGAGAAATGTTGTAGTTGACAAGCACTATAGGCCACACACTGTAAGAAGTCAAGCGCAGACCGAATGGGTTCACACCATCCATGGCGAGACCGAGCCGAAGATTCCTTGGCTCTCGCACAAAGCCTGGGAAGGTAGAGTCAATGTGGCTCCATGCGCGCGAATCTGCTGATATTCGTTGCACTCCATCTGTGGACCTATTTTGCACATGCCACATTGTCAAGATTGCCATGGCAGACGTGCGAAACATGTGGTTTATGCGGGGGATGAGAGGAAAGTGTCTGAGAACTTTTTGAGGGATGGTCTGCCCTTGCAAGTCCTGTCGATACCTGTGAGCACCACACTTTGGACATGTCTCCATAGTCTCCTATTCATCTCGAAACAATATGCAGTCGTTGATACATGCATGGATGTTATTGTAGTCCATGCCAAGCTTCCGTAAAACATGTCGTGCATCATCATGAGACTTAGGCATGGTGTTTGCAGGTGGCAATATATGATATTTCAATAACCTAAAAAAATTATAAAACACCTTGAAAAATCCATCCATGTTTGCAATAATACTGTTTTTAAAAAAAAACAATGAAGTCTGTGTGCAAGGTACCTAAATAACTCAGTCACACTCGTATCACTTAAGAGTGCAAGCAATGTCTTCAACCGAGATACTCGGCACCCATCATATAATGGTATGGATGCTTCCTCTCTAAGCGGGTCAGATGTCTCAACATCCATGGGAATCAATGCATCGATCATTGCCTCCATCTCAGGCTCCAAGATTGTAGGCAAGTCGGGAAGGTTGTCTGTCTCCTCTGGCATTGACGATATAGATGGGCCTTGCGAGTGGTCGATTGGCTCCTGCAATCCATCCATCGCACGTCCACGAACTCTTCTAATTGGCCGCAAAGGGTGCACTCCCCCTTGGGTCGAGACATCACCCCCCTGGATACAAAATTTGCCAACAAGACCCAATCTTATTGTGTATGGTTTTCAATTAGCTTGAGAGTATAATGCATGAAAAATGCTACTTCAAATTACCGTTTGCTGAAAATCTGCAATCGCCTGATCAATTATCTCAGATTGAAACTCGCCAAATCATCGTACGTGTTCTATAGACAATCGGCGTTTTCATCTAATTGCCAACTTGCATTGAGAGCAAGGACATGAGACACGCTGATTAAGATATGTCTCGCAGTCTTGAACAATAAGACCTTCTTCGTTTGCCATCTTATCTACATTACAGCAAATGAGGCTTAAATGGATAGCTTTATGGAGATGTACGTCAAGTTGCAAGTTGACCATAAACCTTGCATTGTATATAGTAGTCGAGAGATTTTCCGATGTTATATCTCGGCCTTGTATCATGCTCAACGATTTGTTTGTCCCGGTAGATAATTATTTGTTATATCTCGGCTTTGAGTATAAGTAATCCATTTTAAAATTAATGCGCACCATCTATGAAATTTTATAACTATAGTAATAAAATTTATTTCAATCAATTCTACTCATAGTCATAAGACCTGAGAGAAATTATCCTATACTCAATTTAAGGGTTTCTTCTTCTATAACAATAATTTTGGGTTCATTTTGATGAAGTACGTGGCCCATGCCAAAGCACATTGCATACCATTATCAATAAGTATATTATCTTAAATTTCCTTCCCCTCCCTCTCCCTCTCTTTCTCTCCCTCTCCCTCTCTTTCTCTCACCCTCTCCCTCTCCCTCTCGTTCTCTTTCTCTCCCTCTCTCATTTCCTTCCCCTCCCCCTCCCTCTCCCTCTCCCTCTCCCTCTCTTTCTCTTTTTCTCCCTCTCCCTCTCTATCTCTCTTTCTCTCTCATTTCCTAAACAAGCAAAAAATAAAGTGATTTAAACATCCTCCAAGCAAAAGGGAGAGGGAGAGATACAATGCACTCTCCCTCTCTTTCTCTTTCTATCCCTCTCTCATTTCCTTCCCCTTCCTCTCCCTCTCACTCTCTTTCTCTCTCATTTCCTCTCCTAAACAAACAAAAAATAAAGTGATTCAAACATTAAAAAAGCAAAAGGGAGAGGGAGAGAGAGAATGCACTCTCCCTCATGAATGCACTCTCCCTCATTCTCCCTCTCTTTCTCTTTCTCTCCCTCTCCTATTTCCTCCCCCTCCCTCTCCCTCTCCCTCTATTTCTCTTTCTCTTTCTCTTTCTCTTTCTTTCCCTCTCCCTCTCCCTCTCCCTCTCTCTCTCCCTCTCTTTCTCTCTTACTCTCTCGTTTCCTCTCCTAAACAAGCAAAAAAGAAAGTAATTTAAACATTAAACAAGCAAAAGGGAGAGGGAGAGAGAGAATGCACTCTCCCTCCTTCTCCCTCTCTTTCTCTTTCTCTCCCTCTCCTATTTCCTCCCCCTCCCTCTCCCTCTCCCTCTATTTCTCTTTCTCTTTCTCTTTCTCTTTCTCTTTCTTTCCCTCTCCCTCTCCCTCTCCCTCCCTCTCTCCCTCTCTCTCTCTCTTATTCTCTCATTTCCTCTCCTAAACAAGCAAAAAAGAAAGTAATTTAAACATTAAACAAGCAAAAGGGAGAGAGAGAGAGAGAGAATACACTCTCCCTCTCTTTCTCTCCCTCTCCCTCTCTTTCTCTCCCTCTCTCTCCCTCTCCCTCTCATTCTCTTTCATTTTCTCTCCTAAACAAACAAAAGAGAACGATTTAAACCTTCAACAAGTAAAAGAAAGAGAGAGGGAGACTCACCAATGAGATATGGCGAGCGTGGGCGGCTTCTCTTTGCAACGAGGGCTCCTCCTCTCCTTCGCGAACAACGGCGGTGGCGATGGCAGCGGTGGCGGCGGCGGCGGCAGCAGCAAGTCTCTTCCTCTTCTTCTCTCACAAAGCCTTGGCTCTCTCCCTCGCTCTCACTCTCAAAAGGCGAAGAAATGAAAATGAAAACGGCGCTCTGGTTTCAGCCGCGCTTTTTTCCCTGCGGCGTCGCGACGCCAATAGCGATGCCTATAGCGACGCCAATCTTGCCGTCGCTAATCGGCATCGCTAATTGCCCAATTCCTTGTAGTGTATTTGCGTCTCTATCAGCGTCGCTATTTGTGTCGCTATATGCATCTCTATTGGCGTCGAAATAGCGACGCAAATAGCGATGCTTTTAGCGACACCGCCTTTTTGCGTCGCAAATGGCCATCGCTATTGCCCCATTCCCTTGCAGTGTTCGGGCAACTCTTGTTGAGATGATGACGCTTCTCTTACAACAGCTCTTGGTGCTCCTGACCCCAGCTCTTGTCCCTTCGATGGCAGGCGCTCTTCGACTCTTCAAAATCCACGATAATTCACAAGTCCGAAACAAATGATGGTGGTGGACAAATGGGCATGATGATGATGATGATGATGATGGCAGCTATCTGACTAATCTAATTAGAGAGGTGTTTTCGATTACGTTGGCTCGGAACCGACAATGATCGATCACGCGGATGATATTGCCACCTATAATTGGTGATGATCTCTATATATTGCCTGTCCAAGCAGTCGTCTTCACTGTAACTGGCAACAACCCATGTTGCTTGCTAAATTATGTAAGGTTGCTATGCTCGCCCTCTCGATGGGCTTGCCTGCTCGCAGCTCGCAGCTCAACGGCTGAAGCACTGAACAGTCCATGACAGCTGGCCGGCGGGCCCGATGGTGAAACACTGACCAGTATAATAAAAATCCACAATATTGAATAAGTAAACAATCATCTTATATTCCATATTAGCAATACAATACATATCATAACCCACTAACGTGACAAGTTTACTCGCATTGCACAGCGTTCCATGCCTTCTCTCTAGAAAATAACTACCAATATCGAGAGATTGAGTGAGATCCAAACACACAAAATATCTCAAACATAAAACACAACCATTAGACCTAATGGCCTGTTAGGTTTTATTTGACAAGCTTAGTTACCCTGCTATTGACAAAGGAGCAATAATTGTCCTACTCTTGTATATAGTATGTTAAGCCTTACGGGGTTTTAAGTTTTTCAAAAAAGTACATAGGAAGTATAAAAGGGAAGACAAAAATGCAAAGCCAAATTAAAGACAAAGCGTCAAGTAGCTCTCATGGTGCCGACACTTATAGACTCAATCAACAATTGCATCTTTGAACCCTTATAACATATGATACTATATACGTCTTCCACTAGTAAAGATACACAATCAATCAAACAAAAAACTTTCAGAATCTTAGGTGCATCTAGAAGAACAGGCATATAGTTGAGTAAACAAATAAGTGCCAAGCTATACCTATATGAGGGGAAAGGCAAGGTTTTGTGCCATAACAACACATAGTCAAAGGTACCTACAAGTGCTGAGGAGAGTGACACACCCTTGTGAATAGCCATCGTGTTGAATAAACAACAAAGGACCAAGTTATGGGTACCATATGCACATGTCCCTCTATATTAATTACTTCTGAATGGCATGTTATGCCAAATTTATGGTGTCAAGCTCAAATAAAGGTTAACATTTGGATATGACTATCAATGATGTTTAAATTTATTTCTAATAAGATAAAGAAATGATTCAATGTATGAGAAAAAAAGTCAATGAGGTAAATCTCTAACCTATTTTACATAAGTTCTTTGATATAAATTATTATAGTTCTAAAAAACTTATTAAAACAAGTAGAGAACAATTAAAATTATGATATCGTATTAAGAGAGGCCAACGAATGACCCTATTTAACCATTTTAAAAAAAGGCATTAGACCAACATTAATCACTACATCCTAAACCAACCACCTATCTTAATTACACCTCATTTTAAAAATATGTTCCAAGTTTGGAGGACTTCTTTCTAGCCCCAAAAAACTAGCATTATGTCCAAAACAAGATTGAGTATTGCATGCCCTAGTAATTATATGTATTTGTCCCTTTTCCTTACACTACTTCATTTATGGAGGCCCTTGAGGGTACACCACCTTCTATGTTATCACTTTATATTCTCTCTAATTATCTCACCTACATTGACCTTTCCTCTTCATCACCACGTCTTTTTCACTTTAGGCTATGCCTTTCATCTTTTCACCACATTTTCATCATTTAACATTATCTTCACCATTTTCTATTGTTTGCATCATCAAACCTCACATTTTCAAATTCTAAAGGTCATGGAACTTCACACATCTCTCTCTCTCTCTCTCTCTCTCTCTCTCTCTCTCTCTCTCTCTCTCTCTCTCTCTCTCTCTCTCTCTCTCTCTCTCTCTCTCTCTCTCTCTCTCTCTCGTGTGTGTGTGTGTGTGTGTGTGCGCGTGCGCACCCCTATATATATGGATATGTGCATTTTTTTGTGTGTGTGTCTATAAGGCCATTGTGAAGTGTCTCAAGTGTGCATTTGTAATATAATTTAAATAAGACCTAGTGGCACCCATAAAAGCATCAAGCTACTAGCACATGGGTGTGACTTTGAATATGTCAAATGCCTTTTCCTTTCACATTATGTTTTCTTATATGGGGCCTTGGAACAAGTAAATGTTGCACATGCCAACACACTATTTTATTTATAGCTTTAAGAAAGTTACAAGATTCTATTAGCTGCATGCAAGGACTATGACACTTTAAGGATCTTAATTTCTATGTGGAAATTGTTAGATGAATCCTAAAAGATCACTTAATACCTAGAGTTGTCGCATATAAACACCCAGAGCATTTTGCAATCTTATTGTAACCTTAAGGGATAGCTTACAAGGCTTGTATTATAGATTACATATATATCCACATATTATACAATATAAGTCAAGTAAGCTATATTGCATTGAGCAAATTCAAGAGGTGGATGTTAAATTTTGATTTAAAAAAGCACTATTTAATCATTGGCATACACTTTTATTCACTTTCCAACTAAGTTATAATCTAACCTTATTACTTAGTATCTGCAATATATCTCACCACTCTATCCTTATTCATTTACCATAAGTTGCACATGGAACAAATGATTCCATATATATTCTAATTTCTTTTGTTGCACACTACACATGCAATAAGGTGAACATTCAACTTACAAAATCAAGTGTCATTTTTTGTTGCATTACCAGAAGTCAATAGAGTTGGTAGGACTAGCTACTCTAAAGCAAGTAGAATGAATAAATTTAAGTAACATTACATAGTTTCCACTTTTTCTAGAGATGACAACAACCTTGTACTTTTTTGGTCTTTCAAAACGTCATATCGAAATGTTAGTACTTTCTATCTAGTATTTCAAAATAGATATATCTAGATATTCTTCCATGAAAGCACAAGCATACAGTACTATAAGTCATGCTCTTGAAATAAAGAATATACATTCCATCCCCACTCTAATGTTTTTGTCCTCAAAAACAAAGATGGGATTTATTACAATTTTCCAAGTGGTGGAAAGGGGTAGGGTAATACTCTATTTAGACATGTTAAAGACTTCCTGATCTTCAAAAATAGACATGAAAGTTGAAGAATGACAAATTGATGACCAAAGGCTATATATATACATATGGAGTACATAAAGGAAAGGCTTTGGTTGCCAAGTCATCACAAGTAAAACCTCATCTAATGGTGGGTAGTGACCATGCTATCCATTATAGACCTTAATATACTAAATCTATAATATCTCTTGATAGGCTAATCCAATCAAGGTGTATGATAGCTCTAAATGAAGCTCATTTTGTATACCTTCATCTCATATAACTTACACTCCTCTTTTATTAAATTAGTATTAGTTCTAGTCCAAAATGGAGAGCAATCATGTGACAAAATACAATAAAATAGAGCATATAAATCGATATCATCATTCTTTAAATGATCTTTTGAAGATGTGGCAACCATTCCAAGACAAAGCATTGGTCTAAATAGAGGTTTCCTTTTCAAATGTAATCCTCTATTCTCCAAGATCAAAAGGAAATGTGACATCCTATCCATGCATTATATTCGTAACCACCAATCCATAGGTATCATCATCCATGGAATTATATGTATGTACTTTTGGATTCATTGAAGCATAAGAAAGTGAATCAAATAGAAACCATATGATGTGACCTATCCCATTTTGGATTCTCTTATATGTATGTAATTTTTTTCCTTCCTCTACCTCTCTTATATGTTTTTCCTTTTGGATTCTCTTATATGTTTAATTTTTTTCCTTCCTCTACCTCTCTTATTTCCTCTCCCTCCCTTTCTCTCTTTCCCTATCATGTTTAATGTTTTTTTTCTCTTTCTCTCCCTCTCTCATTTCCTCTCCCTTCAGCATAAGAGAGAGGTAGAAACTAATATCGTGTTCTATCCCATTTTTTGAATATTAAAAAGGTGGCACCTGGATAACATGCCCATAAGTTTCTCAAAACCATATGATGTGACCTATCATTGGAAAGCGCTTGAAAAATGGAATCTATTGAGCTATAGAGCGTTCGAATTGGAGTTATATTGTTCAAGTTATGACAAATCCAAAGATTTGACCACGTGTCCCAAACTTATGGGAAATTCCCATATTTCCCAATATGGTGTTACATAATAGGGAAAGAGAGGGAGAGGGAGAGGAAGAGAGAAAAGGAAATGAGAGAGGGAGAGGAGAGAGAAAAAGAAATGAGAGAGGGCGAGGAGAGAGAAAAAAGAGAGAAAAAATATTAAACATAATAGGGAAAGAGAGAAAGAGGGAGGAAGAGGAAGAGAGAAAAGGAAATGAGAGAGGAAGAGGAGAGAGAAAAAACATTAAACATAATAGAGAAAGAGAGAAAGAGAGGGTGAGGGTGAGGGTGAGGGAGGGAGAGGAAATGAGAGAGGGAGAGGAGAGAGAAACAACATTAAACCTAATAGGGAAAGAGAGAAAGAGAGGGAGAGGGTGAGGGTGAGGGAGGGAAAGGAAATGAGAGAGGGAGAGGAGAGGAAGAACCTAATAGGGAAAGAGAGAAAGAGAGGGTAAGGGTGAGGGTGAGGGAGGGAGAGGAAATGAGAGAGGGAGAGAAAGAGAGAAAAGGAAATGAGAGAGGGAGAGGAGAGAGAAAAAACATTAAACATAATAGGGAAAGAGAGAAAAAGAGGGAGAGGGTGAGGGAGGGAGAGGAAATGAGAGAGGGAGAGAAAGAGAGAATGAAATAAGAGAGGGAGAGGAGAGAGAAAAAGAGAGAAAAAATATTAAACCTAATAGGAAAAGAGAGAAAGAGAGGGTGAGGGTGAGGGAGGGAGAGGAAATGAGAGAGAGAGAGGAAGAGACAAAAGGAAATTGTTGTTGTTTGTTATAGTAGTAGTAGTAGTAGTTTTTTTTCTTTTCTTGTTTATTATTGTTTAGTTTTCTTGTTTTTTGTTGTTGTTGTAATAGTAGTAGTAGTAGTAGTTTTTTCTTCTTTTCTTATTTATTGTAGTAGTAGTAGTTGTTGTTTTTTTTTTCTTATTTTCTTGTTTATTATAGTGGAAGTGGTAGTGGTAGTCGTGGTTGTGGTCGTGGTCGTTGTTTTTTCTTCTTTTCTTGTTTATTATACTGGTAGTGGTAGTGGTAGTGGTAGTCGTGGTCATGGTCGTGGTTGTGGTCATGGTCATGGTCATGGTCATGGTCGTGGTCGTGGTCGTGGTCATGGTCGTGGTCGTAGTCGTTGTCATGGTCGTCGTCGTAGTCATAGTCATGGTCGTGGTCGTGGTCGTCACCGTAGTCATAGTCGTAGTCATGGTTGTGGTTGTGGTCATGGTCTTGGTCATGGTCGTGATCCTTAAAGAAAATGAGAGAGGGGGAGGAAGAGAAAAAAAAAGAAGGAACGAGAGAGAGGGAATAAACATACAACATAATAAAGAAAGAGAAAAAGAGAGAGAGATGGAAGGAGAGGAGATAATGAATGGATAAAAAACAAAGAGAGAGTGGTGGCGAGGTCCAATGCAACCCCACGAGACGAGAAACACTCTAACATATATACGTTAATTTATGGGTGGATGGATGGAGACTTTACATACGTTAATTTGTGCTGAGTTACGAGAGAAGAAATCCCTGTTCAAATAATTTAAGAAAGCCAAAAAGAATGATAACAAAAACAAATTGTTTGTCATAACATAGACAAAATGGAAAACGATGAAGGTCTTGTTGTTCAAGATTGTGAGGTATATCTTAATCAGTGTGTCCCATGTCCTTGCTCTCAATGCAAGCTAGCAATTAGACGAAAATATCGATTGTCTATAGAACACGTACGATGCTTCAATGAGTTTCAATCTGAGATCATTGATTAGGTGATCTTGGTGGATTTTCAGTAAACAATAAGAAAAGTTAATATCAATCATGCATTGTATTCGCAAGCTAATTGAATACCATATACAAGAAGATTGGGTGTGATTGGCAAATTTTCTATCCAAGGAGGTGACCTCTCGTCCCAAGGAGGAGTGCATCCTTTGCAGCCAATTAGAAGAGTTTATGGGCATGTGATGGATGGAGTGCCTGAGCCAATCCACCACTTGGAAGGTACTACCCAATCCATACTGTCAATACTAGAGGAGACAGGTAGCCTTCCAGACCTACCTACAATCTTGGAGCCTGAGATGGAGGCAATGATCGATGCATTGATTCCCATGGATGTCGAGACTTCTGATCAACTTTGAGAGGAAGCATCCATACCATTATATGATGGGTGCGGAGTATCTCGCCTGAAGTCACTTCTTGCACTTCTAAGTGTGCAAGAAAAATACGGGTGGAGGAGCGATGCTAGTGTGACCGAGTTGTTTAGATACCTTGTACGTATGCTGAGTTGATTTCTTTTCGACGCTATCATTAAAAATATTTATGATTTTTCAAGGTGTTTTATGATTTTTGTCAGGTTACTGAAATATCATTTATTACCACCTACAAATACCATGCCTGAGTCTCATGATGATGCACGACATGTTTTACGAAAGCTTGGCATGGACTACAACAACATCCATGCATGTATCAATGATTACATACTGTTTCGAGTAGAATACGAGACTATGGAGACATGTCCAAAGTGTGGTGCTCACAGATATTGATAGGACTTGCAAGGGCAAACCATCCCTCCAAAATTTCTTAGACACTTTTCACTTATCCCCCTCATAAACCACATGTTTCGTACGTCCAGCATGGCAAGCTTGATAACATGGCATGCGTAGAATAGGTCCATAGATGGAGTTCAATGAATATCAGCGGATTCATGCGCATGGAGCCACATTGACTCTACCTTCCCAAGCTTTGCCCAAGAGCCAAGGAATCTTCAACTCGGTCTTGCAATGGATGGCGTGAACCCATTCGGTCTGCACTCAACTTCTTACAGTGTGTGGCCTATGGTCCTTGTTAACTACAATATCCCTCCATGGCTTTCTACTAATAAAGGACATCTCATCCTTAGCTTACTCATCCTCGGCCGCTACAAAGTCAAAAATATGGACGTGTATCTTCGTCCATTAGTCGATGAGCTTAAGATTTTGTGGGAGGAGGGGGTCACCATGCAAGATATGAGCAAGCGCGATGGTCGACAGTTCGCCAATATTCGAGCCATTCTCATGTGGACGATGCATGACTTTCCGGGATTTGGAGAGTGCTCGAGTAAATGGGCTTCCGTTCTCATTGGTAATATCTATCATAGCTCGTTCAAGTTTGTATTCACTGGATAGAGGTGTTGGAATAGGTATGGTTACCTCAGGTTATCATGCATGTCCATTGTGCGGGCCACAGTTAGACTTCTGAACGTCACGAACCATGAAGAAGATGGTATATCAAGGACACGTCGCTTTCTTACCAGAAGGTCATCAACTCAACAGGGAAGGTTTTCTTAGATGACCTCCAACACGTATGAATGCCGCAAGCTGGTATGAGCTGAAAATGGTCCATGCGGAGTCACATTCAAACGAAACGCGAAGATTCTCAGTTTTCTATGAGTTGCCATATTGGACCCACTTACAGATCAATCACTTGTTGGATCCCATGCATATTTTCAAGAATGTGAGTAGCTTGCTATGGGACCACATCACAAGAAAGAGAGACACTATAGGGGCCTGAATGGATTTGAAGGAGGTAGACAAGATGGAGGCGCTTTGACCGCAGTCAAGTGCTGATGGTCGCGTGCAGCTACCTCACGCTCCTTGGGTTTTTTCCAGTAAAGAAAAGCACATTGTGAAGCAAATAGTCAAGTCTATCCGCATTCCAATGGGTATGATGCATTCTCTCAGGTCTGCATTTTCTGAAGACAACCAATTATCAGGGCTAAATCCCATGACTAGCAATAAGATATGTCAGGTTTGTACTACAAATGGATTGTAATTGCCGTGCGCATTTTTCTATTTAAAGTGTAGCCATTGTTCATAATGCTTTCTCATTTGTGGCAGTTTGTACTATCGATCGCAATTGCAGGATGCCTTACTCCAGAAATACACACGGGGCCATTTAGAGGTTGTCGAGTTTAGTGCAATGGATCTCATAGATGTCCTCTATTGAATCCACGAGGCGGGGAGTAGTGAAGACGGTCTGTCTCTTTGAGAAATACCTGCCTACCTTCCAATGTATGCGGAGTTGTGTCAGGAGATTGACATGGAAACATAGGATACTTCATACTTGGAGTATCCACTTACTCAATTCGTTGACTAATCGCTTATAAGGGTACATAAGATATGCATTTTAAGTGAGACCATTTTTTTAGGATTTACCGTGCTTGATATGATTTAAATTGATTATACTAACACCATTTTTTGTATGTGCAAGTGACATTTTTGGATACTTAGATCATCAAGATGAGTTGAGGGATGAGCAATGAGGAGTTGCAGGATATCTTCATGCACATGTCTCCAGATCAGATGGCGAGATTCAGAGACATGGCGGACTAGGAGATGTCTCGGACATCGTAAGGCTGCTCTATTAGATCTACTTCGGCGCGATGAGATGCTTCAGCTTCGAGCAAATGAGGTCAACGCTCCAGACTTGGGCTAGAGGGAGGGAGTGCTTCAGGGTCAGGGGGATGCTGTAGAGATAGAAGACAGTGAGCCTACGGTCGGCACGGGATACAAGTGCTACTCCTCGCTCTCGTGGCGATTCTAGGGAGCATGGCTCAGGTGGTTGCTGTGGAGGCGTGGACCCGGTCCGGTGTCTGTCTCGTCGTTCTGCTAGAGTTGCGTCACCTCCAGGATTTGTCACGCCTGTGGGACATCTACTCCAGTTACTCTTACTTTTGCTGAGCCATCTGCAGGTGGTATCCCTATGGATGCTACACCGATAGATACTACCCCGGTCGGTACACTAGATGTACAGGGGTCTTCTGGATATACCCAGGAGCGTGGTCGCAAGTGGGAGAGGACCCATCCTAGGCATACCCCAGAGGGATATGCCTATCTTGTCGATGATAGGTTAGGAGTCATCATCATGAATGATGAGGGGAGGAGGGTGATGGCTCGCATGAGAGAGTTGTGCTAACAAGTTTTTCAGCCCAACATCTTAGATAATTGGAAAAACATACTGGAGGGGAGCAAGGACTACATAGTAGCATCCTTCCATGAGGAGTTTCCGGTTCCAGCCACAACATATAGATTTTCTAAGGGCTAGATGATGGAGTATATGCGTGCATATATGTCACACAGACGATCGGACGTACGCAAGGCACTCACGAGTGGGGCTGCAAAGCCAGAGTGGCTAGACGCTCACGACTGGTGTCGACTAAGGAAGGAGGCTACAGATTCTCCAGGACGTTGAAGTCAACAGCGCAAGGCGACGAGGGTACGACTAGAGCCGAAGTGGTCCATCATCTTGGGAGTGGCGGCCACAGGATATATCCGGAGGACTTTGTAAGTTTTTCTTTTGTTTTGCTTGCTTATTTTTTTGCAATATCCTTTGTATTGACAATCATGTTTCTAAGAGTTAGTATTTTATCTTCTTTGCAGCACTACATTACAAATTGCGATCCGACCAGCCTTGAGACTCGATATGCAGAGAGGCACAGTCTCACTTAATTGATCGACCAATTGTATAGACGCGGTGGCCCTGTAAGTCACTCATCTTTCTTATCCGTAGTTTTTATGTTTAATTAGATTGCATTATTGTATGGTGGACTGATATATGGTTGTTTGTTTTTTTGCAAAGTTAATTCGATACTCCTTTGCGATGGGACGATCTTTCAGATGGTGAGGATATATAGCTCGCTCTTCAATCCCTGGAGCTAACACACCCTTCTTTTTTGGTCGCCTGATTTGTGTAGACATTTTCTATGTAGTAGTGATATCTTGCCATAAGTGTACCAGTCACTTTCATTATGCGATCATGTATTTATTTCATGTATCAGTGTTATGATTTAAGTACACTTTGTCTTTATTTACACGAGCATTGTATAGAGTGAAGAAACTATTCTGTATGGCCCAAATAAAGCACGTAGTGCCACAAAATGTTTTTTTTCCTTGTTACTGTCGCTATTAGCGTCGCAAAATTACATGCATGCATCGTTATTGGCGTCATTATTAACGTCGCAGAGCGTCGTTATCAGCGTCATTATTTGCATCGGTATCAGCATCGCAAATAGCGACACTGATAACGACGCTAATATTGAGTGTTCTATGGCGTCACCAATAACAACACTTTTTGCGACGACAGAGGCAAATTTATTTATTTACATTTTCGTCACTTTTAACGTCGGTATAAGGCCTATATCTTGTAGTGTTATAATGGGTTTCTAAGTTATACACTTAACTTGGTTGCATAAAAGAATGTCCTTAGATTGGAGAACGATCTTTTATGAAAACATAACAATGAGTTGCTGCAGAAGCAAGAGGGTTGTCAAACAACAGAGGATTCATTCATTGGAGAAATGCATCAGATCTTATCAACGAAAGCAAACTATTTTAAGCCTTAAAAATCGACAAAAGGTTCTTCAAAATATTGAGAGTCACAAATAAGGAGGAGGTGGTTGTAGTAAAAGAATCCAAGCAGCAAGGAATATTTTTTTCTACTTAAAATTTATTAAATATCATTAGGAAAAAAATGAACTCACAAATGGGTATTTTAGTCCCCCCTCTCTCTTCCTTAAAACAAGGAAAAGAGAAGAGAAGAATAGTAAAATAATCCTCCTCTCTCTCCACTTTTGCATTCTCGTTTTGCTTTTTTTATATTATCTACAAAGATATACTCAGATTCCTTCTCTCTCATCATTCAAGAAGTCTTTTTTAATCAAATTTTGTATTAAAAAAGGAGTTAGTTATGGGAGTGTGGTGCTTCGTTTTCAATGCAAAATGATTAGTAGATACAAGATAATTGATTTTTTAATCAAGAACAAGGAAAATGAAATTTTGAAAGTTTCTTTTAAGATATTTTAGGGATTTTTTATATCCTAGCTTTTGATCCAAAAACAAACCAACTGGTCAAATTTCGTGTTTTCTGGAGATGTTTTTGGAGGCAAAGTAGAAATATCTAAAATACGAAAAGTCTTGGACATCCCTACCCTCTGAGCTATTTTCCCCCATATCTATACTCTCTCATGGCTCTATTGCAACCTCTTCTCTGTGTTTATGCAACCTTCATTAACATAGTGAATTACTTACACCCTTCTTTCCCTTAGCACCTTTGTGTGCCTCTCTGTGCATCTCCACTCTACCTCTTGTGACAACCAATTAGCCTCCTTGTTTCTATTAATAGTAAAACGAATACATGAAAGAATGAGTTGTATATTGAGGTAGAGATTGAATATGCCCCATTATTCAAAATCCCAGCATACCAGTGTCAACCCTCAGGTTTTGCAGAGTTACAGGCAAATGGGATTGAAACATGTGGATTTGTGGGTTGAAGGGGGAATCTACCCAATTGATCCCTTAAACAATAGACCTTCAACTTTCTCAGGAATCACAAATTTGCTGAAGTATGTGTGCGAGGGTGAAAATGGGTAACTTGGTTATACTAGGCGGCTCAATGATTAGGCATTCAAAGTATTTACAACTTACCAAGCAACCATAAAAAATTGCCATGATGTGATCGTTGCACATTAACTTCATATACAACAGCTCATAGGATAAGTGATACAATTGAATGACACTGTAATTCAACAAAACAATCAAGACACTATCCATGACATTGGTATCTCATATGAGGAGGCAAATGCACAATTGGACGACTTGAGAAAGATCAACAACAAGCTAACACAAAAGTGCAAATGAAAAAAGAAGCCAATCAATGAGTTAATTGTGAATAGTGGCCAGTGGAAGCGACGTATCAAAGCATGTAAGGTAGCTCAGAAAGAGAACCTAGGTGAGGGTGAGGTTGGATTGTGTATTGGTAGATTGCTGAAGGCAAGTACATTGGAAAATGCTTTGAGCAATCGTAAGTTTAAGGCTGTGAAGAAAAAGGTGATTGAGTGCACATTAAAAGATATGTCAAATGAGTTCTCAAATGTGGATGCACAATCTATTTGTGGTAGGGTCGTCATTAGCATAACGACTTACTCAAAGATATTTAAAGGTGTGAAGGTTGGGTTTGGTCGTGTGCCGAAGAGAAATAGAATCGTGCCTCTTCCTCAACCTTCAAAGTTAATAGAGGCTTTGACGGCAACTTAATACAAATGTTTTGGAGTTGATAGGAGATCCCATGCATGTTCAATGTGTGGAAACACTAAAGGTTGGGACCAAAAATGCATATGAGGTGAAGTTCACCGAACTCAACAATTACTATTTAGATTTGATTAAGGTGCAGTCGGCAATGGTAATGTACTACAATATGTCTGTTGAGGAATGTAATGGTAGACAAGAACAACCCATGGAACTTTAGTGTTAAATCTGAGCACTATGTGTGGTGGCTCACTGCATTTGAAGTTCCTAAGTAAACATTTGAGGTGTTGCAGTTATTCTTTCTAGACACAAGCATTCCAAGCATCATCAATCGTCAGGAACATGGTGAGATGCTCTCGGTTGAATGGCATCTTGTAAGAGACTTGAAAACGTTAAAATGCATGTGTGGAATCTCCAATGGTGCAAATACAAAGAATGCATGCCTATATTTCTTGACAGAGAGGGTAGAAGGAAAGGACAGAAAGAAGAATTGGCAAAAGGTGACAAGTGCTGCACCGACGCACAATAGAGAAGATCCCACTTGGAAGCCCATCTTCAACATTCCCTTGGATCGTATTCACATTTGTTCATTGCATGCTTTTGTCAGAATCATGGAGAAACTTGTATATGAATACATTTGCTTTGCTTATAGGATGCAACCAGAAAAAGAAGCCATTGCAACATGTAGGAATGTGGAGCGAGTGCTATCAAAAATTGGGCTACACAAGCATCAAATGACAATTGAAAATGATGATAAGAGATCAAGAAAATCTGCTAACTTGCCAAAAAAGCCTTGCTTTGGAGGAGCAAAGGCTAGAAAGCTTCTCTCAGTACCCATCAATGAGGAAGCGAATGTCATGGTTCGTAGGCCACAAGACTACGATGGGTGGAAAAAGTTACATTTTGTAGTTCCGAATCGAAGTAATGGAGTAAAAACAAGATTGGCAAAAGCTAAGGTTTGGATAAGTCTTAACAAATTGGCTCCCTTACTTCGTAATATGGTGTTTAATAATGAAGATAAGCAAGAATTTGTCAATGCTATGCATAGCATCTACGAAAACATGGTGGAAGCATGGGGCAAAAGCTCTATCACACATTACATGGTGCGTACTAAGTTAATATTTTAAAATTTTATGAATAGTATAAACGATTGAGCATAGTTTTACTCGTGTGATATGTGTCTTTATAGCATAGTTTTACTCATGTGTAGTATAAACTATTGAATCCCTGTCTAGGATAGAAAACAACTCTTCTTCCTTTATTTCCAAGTATTGCAATACATCTAATAGAAGCAAGTATTGTACACCATCTACTTCAATGGGTGTGAAGGAGGCAAGGTTGGGTTTGTCGACTTGTGGTTGTTCTAAAGAAGATGGCACCATGAAAGCCAATCCTTGCTCTGCCACCACTCAATGTTCCTCTTCAACATTTATGAGCTCTTCAATCGGTTCTTCTCCCGTGTATGTGATAGAAACAACCTGTGGAGTTGTATCTTCATCACTCTCCTCCTCTAAGGGTGTTTCCAATGAAACAAGGTAAAATGTACTTCATGCACTTCCCATGGGAATAGTGCATACTCTATGCGAAGGATCCACATGGGCCAGACACCTATTCACCACTTTTTGGTGATTCTTCCCTGCTTGAAATACCATGAGTTGTTCCAGAGGCATCCAAGTCATGTCGGATCTCTCGATGGAGTATGTTCATGTAGCAATAGTGCTCATAAAGTCTTCCAAAACCTGAAGGGGGGATCCAACGATGAGAACATGCTTTCAAGGTTGAAGTTCTTAGAGAAAACCTGGAATATCTCGTCACCCTAGTTGGCAAAGATAGTCTCATGGATCCACTCATCAAAGTGTGTGCAAGCATCCATCGTAGCAAGTAGGAGGGATGTGGTGGATATAAAGAGATGAAGAGAGAAAGTGTGAAATGAAACAATGAAACAAGAACTAAACTAGTTCTACCTTAAAAACCTTAAGTTTTAAACCATGAAGGGTTGTTCGCATACGATATTTAGCTATGGCTTTACTTACATCTTTGTAAAGTTTACATGCATATGTAAATGGGTCGATGTGAAAAGTGTATAATAAGTGTATGATTTTGCATAAATACCATAATTTTAAAATATTACAAGTTTGTAAAGCGATAATATTTTATTAGCAAAAAAAATCCAAAAATTTATAGGTATTGTTTATTACAACTTGTGGTGTTGGGATTTTTAGGGAGACTTTACAATTTCTAAAATATGTGGACCCACACACTTTCCGCTGGTAACAGTATCCTCAGCTCGGCTTCGAATTTTCCTACCATCTAGTTTAAAATAGAAGCTAACAAGTGGATTCTACATTAACATTATAATTTCTTGGCACATTATACTTAAGGGTCAATCATCCTCCATTTGCAACAGTTGGGGCTCACAGCCCTCACAAATGACAGTAACATCCACAGCTGCACTTTCACGCATATCTTGATCAAGGCACAACCATTTACCCTTGAGTATCCTCCATCTACGATACTTGAACACTAGGCATAAAGTTTGTGATGCGACAAAGTACATGTAATTGGAAAGGAAAGTTAGCCGATTCATCCCAAAGTAAGATAATAGTCAACTAAGAGATAAAAATTTTACCTGAAAGCCATGTCCCTTGTTGTGACTTGACACTCCACTATGTCAAGACTATGAATTATTTTTTATGTCCAAGTTTTGCCTATAATCCTTGTTACATAATCCTTTGATGTACTTTTTATGACGTACGTGCTTTTCGTATGTCTCAAACCCTTACATTCCTTGAAGATGTGTGCAAAAATTGCAATCGGTATGAACCAGCTTAGATGTACATTCTTTGAGCCGGTGCTTGGCTTCATAGAATTCAATGTGTGCTGAGATTTTTGTGCTACACATGTGCAAAATGTCACTACTACACAATGGCCATTCCATGCTATTGAGATTCAATATATGCATAGACTCAAGGGTTCCATATTCTCGACTCCCCTTGGGTAATATGTACTTGGAGTCATAGAAAAAAACAAGGTCCTCTATGAGTTGCTTAGTTGTACGCCCCTCAAAGAGCAATCTACCGATTTCAAGGTGGTAACACTTAAAAGAACCAGTGAAACTCTCAACATTTTGCCACTCACAGCAATCTGAAGGGTATACTTCTGTAAATACGAGACAAGTTGTTACATAGGTATCATGAAATTTCTCATTCTCAATGAGTTGCAAATACTTACTATTTGCAATGTTTTGTTGAAAGGGCATAGTGGACGCAATATGCATTTGTTTTTGCATGAATACATGTTGTACAAACGCCTCTGTTACAAGGTGAGAATCAACATTCCTTGGTTTGAGAGCTAAAATTTTACCCTTCCAGTGCTTTGATACATCTGCAATTGCATATGCTTTCACCCTGAAAGCTCCCTTCATACTTGGACGCATATGTACCCAAGACAAGCAATGATACATATCAATGATCCAATTCCCTTCTTCATCTTTTCTCTTACGTACTTCTATCGAGAGAATGCTTGTTCTTCTCTCAAGCATTATAATCTACGCATTAGATATAAAGAAGTATGTATTAACCCCTAAATAATAAGCATTTTAAGTATATCCAGTAATCACGAATATGCCATACAAATCAACATGGCATTAAGAGATGTTTACATTTTTTTAAACAAACATAAACATCGATATCAAAATGCATGTGGATATATACATCAACACAAAGTATAGATTTAATTTCAAGACATCACTTTAATCATATCGTTTACATGAAATATAATGAAAAGAATAACAGAAGAATACTCAAAGAATTTTGCCAAAATAAATTTTATTATAATGAAGATGAGTCTGATTTGACTCAATACATTATATGAAATGTGGGTATTATAGAGTAGTTGTTACAAGGATAGCAGCCACATGGCATGCAAATCTTAATAGGTACATTGGATTGACATCTGAGATATTCTAAGATTCAACACATTGTGTATTATATGGATGATATGATACAAGAGTTTCATGGATCATTGCCAATTGGCATGGAGATCCAAATGGACATATAGGACCAATAAAGGAGAGGATTTTTGAACCATCGACTTCTAGCATATCCATATCATCCAACACAAAGGAATCACTTATCACCACATTAAAATAATTGATTGAGAATTATATGCTTCACCTAAACCTTGTACAATACCTACATGTACAAAAAAACACCTGCATAAATCTCTTTTAACAAAAATACTTGCATGAATCCCTTTTAGTAGAAAATATCTAGATAACTACATGAATAGAAGCAATACAAAATAGGGCCAATTTACCTATAAGCTGATCTACTGAATATAAGATTGAATCATTGCTAATAAGAACCCATTGCAAATGATGGACATAAGAAAACATCAATCCCATCAAAAATAAAAGTCACTAATTAAATGAATAAATTTTGGCACCACAAAATATTGCAGATTTACCTGTAAAGTGAGCTACAGAATCTCTACTCTACCTTGTGTTAAGTGTTGCAACAACAATTGATCCTTAAGTTAGAACTAGCATCAAACCCTATTGTAAAGATAGACTTAGAAAAGGGATAATGCAGAGAGGAAGAAAGAGAGCGTGTGAGTACATGGGAGAGAGAAAGAAATGAGCACCTATCCAATCTTGCCCAAATTGATCTCTACAAAAGACAATTTTGCAAGAGTTAGTATTTACATGAAGGTATACTGAAAAAACAGTAGAAAAGAGGAAACATAGAGAGAGAAAGAGAGAGGGAGAGACAGATAAGCACTTATGAAATGTCACCCAAAATGATCTCTGCAATAAAACAACAAGGGTTAGAAATAACATTGTGTTGTATTGAAAAGATATTAGAAAAAAAAAAACCAAACAGAGAGAGAGATTAACACCTTTGCCTCTTGCTCCAAATAAACTCTGCAAGAAAACAACAATTAGAACCAACATCAAATTCTATTGAAAACACAATATAAAATAGAAACAACACATAGACAGAGGAGGGAAAGAAAGGAGAGAGAGAGATAAGCACCTCTGTCTCCTGCCCCAAACAACCTCTGCAATAAAACAACATTAGTAAGAAACAACATCAAATC
Organism: Lygodium microphyllum; assembly: GCF_053477565.2. Classification (NCBI taxonomy): domain Eukaryota; kingdom Viridiplantae; phylum Streptophyta; class Polypodiopsida; order Schizaeales; family Lygodiaceae; genus Lygodium; species Lygodium microphyllum. The sequence goes on from NC_141139.1 coordinate 117,478,014, forward strand.
CTATTTAAAAAATAGCAAACAAGAGAAAATGAAAAGAGAGATGGGCACCTGTGTTTTGCCCAAAATCTGGAGGTGTGTGGAGAAGAAAGTACAAAGGTAAGCAAAACGCTCAAAACCCTAATTACTCTCGGTAGGGAGCTTCAATGGAAACAAAAATTCACGAGTATAGAGAAGAGAGGGAAAGTGATCTGTTGCTCAACTTTTGGGTCAAACTGATTTCGTGAGAGGGGAAAAAACCAAAATTGAAAATTCTCCAAAAAAAAGGGGAGAAATATGAGGTGAGAGAAACTCAAATTTTGTGTAATATTCATTCTCCCTTTTTTTAATCCCCCACTACCCCTTATTTTAATAGAAAACCCAAGATTTGAAGAGAGAAGATTCACCCTCCATGGATGTCAACATCTAGACTTCCTATTAGACAATCCAAAATGCCCACATCTTAAATTATGTTATTTTTAAGGGCCCATTTGTGAGTTTATTTTTTTCCTAATGGGTTTTGTTTATAATTAATTTTATTGATTTGTGATGTTGATTTTGTTTAGATCTCTTCTTCAACCAAATGCAAGTGAAAGAGATTCTTTAAAAGCATCTCAAGTTTATTATCATCTTCTCCCTTTAATAGTTTCAAAAGATATTTTAGACAAAAAGAAATTTAAAAAGGCAAAGAAACAATGCTTGGAGTCATTTATAAATGATCATTCTTTGGATACTGAGTTAATGCAGAAGACACTAGATAATATTGGTATCAGTTGAAATGCTTATATACAACTTTTTCAGCTTTTACAGTCAAATATGAAGCAAAGACAAGTATGCAATTGTATACTTTTAAGGTTATCTGTGGTTAGAACTATCAAACAGAGAGTGAATAACAAAGTGATGGAGATTCTGGGTGAGAATTTCTATATCAAGGCTAGCTTTAAGGGCAAGAAAAAGGAAGTTTTATTCAATGATTTTAACAATATTTTCCTTAACTTATCCACCCTACAATGTTTAATGATTAGATTATATTACTTGTCTATAAAAGAGGCACAAGAAGTGGCTAGATTTGTGGTTAAACACGATGAAAGTGAGATTCTGAAATGTACAAAATTAGAGAGGGTCTCTATTACCTTGATGAATAAAGCACCTTCATCAGATCATTGCAATCACTCAATGTCAATTAGTCTTCAATCATAATACAACATCTTGTGGCTAGGAGAATTCAAAGTAGATATAGAGGATTTTAATATATTGTATTGGATTTTTCATCAAACACCAATACCTAATGTTATTAAGAGACAACAAGCAAGAGAAGAGCTATTTCTTGAAGGATTTAGGAACTATAACTTTGAGTGGCACATAGCTAGTGATTAAATACACTCAAATGCATGTATCAAAGGGAGCCAACTCCAGACCTCCTTGCATATATTGCATGTTCCTAGCCATGAAGTTGAACTCAAGCAATTGGAATAGAGCTTCCTCTAGGCACAACAAGGATCTACAGTTTAAGCCAGTCCTAGATATTCATTTAGTGAAATTTCATATCTGTATAGTTCATGTGCTTTGCAGGATAATTGAAAAACTTGTTTATCTTTATAAAGGATTTGCATGGAAGATGAAGCCATTATTAGCTAGAATAGATGCTATAACAAAGATTGAAAAAGTTTTATCTGCAATTAACACCATATTGGAAAATATGGAAATTTTCCTTAAGTTTGGAACACGTGGTCAAAACTTTGCATTTGTCATAACTTGAACACTATAACTCCAAATTAAGTGCTCTATAGCTCAATAGATTCCAATTTTCAAACACTTTTTCCAATGATAGGTCACATCATATGGTTTTGAGAAACTTATGAGTATGTTATCCGGGTGCCACCTTTTTAGTATTCAAAAAATGGGAATCAAACTCACTAATATTGTGTTAATTGGTCTGCATGGTGGTAATGTTGTTATTGAACTAGATCTTCAAAAGTCTAAGGATAACAATTGTGTCCCCAAAAAGCCATCTATTGGTGGAGTGAAGGCTAGAAGGTTCCCACGCTTTCATGGGAGGCTTGGTAAGATAAGCACTAGGAATGGTGGCTCGGCTATTAGATACAATTAGTGGAAGTACCTACATAATGTAGTTAAGGATCATGTTGATAATGGACAAGCTCGGAATAGAAAAGCCAATGTTTGGAAAATACTAGAAAATTTATTCTTTTACTATGATAAAACAGAGTGGAATGATGATGATTTAAGAGACTTCAAAAACCAATTGAACCTTTTTAAAAAGGCAATGATATAAGCTTGGGGTAATCAACACTTCACTCACTATATGGTAAGAAGTTTGCATATGTATATCTCTTCATTGTCTAACTTATATAAGATTTTTTAATTAAATTTATTTATTTATTAACTATGCAGCATATTTTATACAACCATGCTCCATATTTTATCAAGAAATATGAATATATATCTATCTGATCAACCCAAGCCTTATGGAAAAATCATATTATCAAGCAAGAACAAAATGCTTTAGACACACAAGACATGGAGGTGGAAGATACAAAGAAAACAATTTATTAGAGGTCTTTCAATGGTTTTACAGACAAATTTGCACAAATTCAAGCTCAAAGACACAAATGCAACATGTAATACATCATCTTTGGCAAGGACTATATCCACTGTTACCCAAAGAAGAAAATAGGGATATTTAAACTCTTGTAAAAAGTAATGATTTTCAAAATGGTTACAAACTCAACAAAGAGATGGAAAAAGATGGGTTTCAAGAAACCCTTAACATATTTTAGTTGAAGAGTCTTTAGTTTTAAGCAACTTACTAGGTCCTTGTAATATTTCCGCCATGAAATATTAATAGTCCTAGAACCTTCACTGGTGCGCAGATTGGATGCTGTACGCTCGCGTAGTGAATGCCGGAAGGTCCCCAAGAACAATAGAACTCTACTTTTTGCACAAAATTCAATGTAAAAAGCATGAACAACATGAACAAGAGACCAATTGGGTGCAATCTCCCCCCATGCCTTGTGTGAGTGCTCCACAAAGCATGTATTTTATGTATTATTCATCTTCAAGCTCAAATAATAGCCCAAATTACAAAATGGCAAGCTTTTAGCCTTTGAGTTTGCTTTAACACAAAATAAGAATAAAGCTAGTGGGCGGTGCCCAAAGAGTCTGGCATGCCCAATACAATGTCCAGGTAGAAATAACATAATCATGTGCCCATGCGCATACAAAATAATAATAAATAACCGACACCTCAATAAATAGGCGTGACAAAATATAGGCATCATGCCTAAGGTATGCGCCCATCAAAATATAATCCATAAATCGAATACTCGCTATCCTCCAATGCTTTCCTCCGCCACTGCTGCTATCTCTACACATCAACTGAAACATTCACAATCGTTAGTAAAATAATACAATTAAATCGACAAAAGTGAATACCTAGCAGTCTTCAGCTTCATAAATAAATCAATTGGTTAGAAATAAATACTAACCTTAATTTATTACGAGTGCGCACTCTAAACTCATAAACGTTTATTAATTTAATATGCATTTTGCGGAATCACCCGCTATGGAATCACCCATGTACACACTAAATTAATGAAATGCCCGAAAAAGATAGGCATCCCCATCAACTTCTCGCACAAAGAATCCACTTTGTGTATGAGCCCCGGTCATCAAAGTTTACGGAATCCACCGTAAAACCTCACGAAATCCATCGTGGCACGGAATCCACCGTGTAGTATGCCTCCTGGCATCATACCCCCGGGGTGGGATAGCAATTGACGTCAATTGCTATTAGCTCAATGTGGATCTAACAGAGTGGGGAAAGCATTTAAGTCTCTAGCGTGCATCCATTGTACTTCCTCTACAGGATGGTTCTTAAATTTAACTAGATATCTAGAATATCTTCGGCTAGTTCTAGTGGTCATAAAATCAGTATCTATGATAGCTTCTGGTTCAAGTATTTCAGTCTCTTCCTCTAACAAAGGTGGGTTTTCATAAACAGGATGTACATGTAATTGGCCTCTAAAGGGTCTTAATAAACTAATGTGAAATGTGTTGTGAATTTTCCAGTGAGGTGGTAATTCTAACTTGAATGCATTGTCATTTATTTTATGAATGATCCTAAATGGTCCATAGAATCTAGGGGCTAATTTCACAACTGGGTGTGTATCTACACTTTGTAGTCTACGTTTTTCTATTCTCAAACAAACATAGTCATCAATTTTGAAATTCATTGCTTGTCTTTTCTTATTGGCTTGTTTGGTATATGATTGCTGGGCTTTGGCAATCATGTCTTTAACCTCATCAAAAATAGTATTATACATACTAGTAATATCATCAGCACTCTGTATTTTATTTGACAAAGATGCAACAGGTGTAGATAATCTATAACCATAAATCACTTCAAACGGTGCTTTCTTTGTAGATGTGTGTGGTGTATTGTTATATGCAAACTATAATAAATGCAAATGTGTATCCCATGTCTGAGGTTTAGAAATAGTATAAGCACGTAAAAGATCTAGAATAGTGCTATTAGTGGCTTCTGTTTGTCCATTAGTTTCAGGATGAAATGCAGATGAGAAATCAATCTTTGTACCTAGGTTAGCAAACAGAGTAATCCAAAAGTTGTTACAAAATCTAGAATCACGATCTGAAATAATAACTTTTGGCAATCCATGGTTAGTGAAAACAGTTTTCAAAAACAATTGTGCTGCCTATGATGCTGTTAAAGTTTTCTTACATGGAATGAAATTTGCTTGTTTACTAAACCTATCTACTACTGTCCAAATCATATCATGGTTAGATTTAGTATTAGGTAAACCAGTAATAAAATCCATAGAAATTTGTTCCCATGGTCTAGATGGAATAGACAAAGGCATAAGTAATCCATACTGTTTACCATGATGTCTCTTAACTCTTTGACAAATCAAACATTCAGAAACAAAGTTAGATACATCAGTGTCCATATGCGGCCAAAAAAAATCTTCAGTTAATGTACGTAAAGTAGATATGATACCTCTATAACCTTGATATGGGGGACAATGAATCTCATTCAAAACAAAAGATCTGAATGGAACTGTAACACATAATCTCTTTTCATAAAACATAAATCCATCATTATAAGATAATGAATCAATAGGAATCAAGTTATTTTGAACTAATTTATTCCAATCAGCATGAAAAGTAATATCCTGATGATAAGTATCTTTCATAGCAATCAAAGAATCAAAAGATATGATAGAAATATTATAAATAGCAGGTCTTCTACTTAATGCATCAGCCACTACATTTTCTTTACCGAGTTGATATTGAATGTCGGTCAGATATTTGGGGTTGGCTAAGTAAATGTCTAATACTTTGCTGATCGGTCTTAATCATAAATTCTGAACCCATTAAGTAGTGTTTCCGCTGTCTTAATGCTTGTACAATAGCTAATAATTCTTTGTCATATGTGGAATATTTCAGTTCAGAGGGTTTCAACTTACAACTAGAATAGGCTATAGGATGATTATCCTGCATAAGTACAGCTCCTATTCCTGATCCACTAGCATCGGTCACTACTAGAAAGAATGGTCTATTAAAATCAGGCAACTGTAGGATAGGGGCATGGGTTAATGCATGTTTCAATAAGTCAAAGGATTTCTGTTGATTTTCGGACCAATGATAGACAATACCTTTCTTCCGAAGTTTAGTTAATGGTAAAGCAAGTAACGAAAAATTACGCACAAACTTCCTATAGAAACTAGCAAGACCAAGGAATGAGCGTAACTCATGCACATTTTTAGGTACATGCCAATTCAATATTGCATCTATTTTCTTAGGGTCAACTTTAATTCCATCAGATGATACAATATGACCTAAATACTCAATTTCTATTTTAAAGAATTCACTCTTTTCAGGATTTGCATACAGTTGATTATCTTTTAATAACTGGAAAACCAATTACAAATGCTCATAATGTTCTTTCTCATTTTGATTAAACACCAAAATATCATCAAAGAAGACAATTACACAATACTGATATTTCAAAAATATATGGTTCATCATTCTACTAAATGTAGCAGGTGCATTAGTCAATCCAAATGGCATTCATAATGACCAAACTGTGTCCTAAATGCAGTCTTGAATATGTCTGACTTATCTAGTCTCACCTGATGATAACCATAGGTCTATTTTACTAAATATAGCAGATCCTTGCAGTTTGTCCATAAGGTCATCAACTCTAGGAATGGGATACCTATTCTTTACAGTGATCTTATTTAAAGCTCGATAGTCAATGCACATACAATAGGTATTATTCTTTTTCTTAACTAACAGAACAAGTGCACCGAATGGAGAACTACTAGGTCTAATCAATCCTCTATTTAGTAATTCCTCAACTCGACTCTGAATTTCTTTTTTCTCTATCTGGTTATGCCTATATGGTGCTTTGCAAGGTGGTTGTGTGCCAGGAATCAAATCTATTTTATGGTCTTCTGGACGTGAAGGAGGTAAACCAGGTGGTAGGTCTTCGGCAAAACATTCTTTAAAATGTGCAAGAAATTCTTTATGCCTAGGGTACATATGATTTTCTTTTACTTGCAGTTCATTCACCCAAATGAGATAGGATTTACTATTCTTGCATAATGCACGTTTAGCTTGAGTATGCAAAAGCAGTGGAAAAACATTAGATGCATGCATACCATACAATGTAATATGTTTTCCTTGAAAATTAATATTCATTGAATGTGTGGAATAATCTATATCTAGGTTATGCTGATGACGCCAAGGCATACCTAAAATAATGTCACTCGATTGTAATGGAACAACTAGATTCTTCTTTCAGTGTATTGACCAATTTGAATCTCTGAGTCTTGCACTTCCTGTGTACCATTATACCTAGTGCCTAAGAATGCTGCTTTGATGCAATAATGCGTAGGTACAGTCTGTAACTTCAATTCCTTTACTAGCTTTGCTGAAATAAAGTCATGAGTACTACCGTCATCATGCAAAATAATCTTTTCCTTTCCATGGACCAAACATTTCATAGTCAATAAAGAATGTGGAGTTGGCATACCTGGTAAAGTATCCGAAGGAGTAGAAGTGTCGTCCTCATGTACCGTGAAATCAGGCATATCTTCATGTTCTTCATATTCCATTGCTCCAAGGTAGTTGATATGGGCAGGTGGCTTCTTTGAATGGCAATTTGCTATTAAATGTCCAGGCTGGTGGCATTTATAGCATACTATTGGCTTGGCTTTGGTTACATTGTTTGCAATGGCAGGAAGTCTAGGTACATTAGGATTTGGCTGTGGAATAGGCTTGGAATTTTGATTGACATTAGATGGTAAAGCAGGTGGTTTTGCCCAATTTTTACGAAAAGATGATGAAGTGAAATGACCTTGATTAAATCTTCTAAAGTTTGAGTTGAATTGTTTAGATCCATAGTTACCATTGGCTTGGAATTGCTGTGGACATATGTCTCTACCTCGCACCTTGTCTTCAGTGTCATGAGCTAGTGAAATGGCGTCTTCAAGAGTAGCAGGCTTGAACATGTTAACTTCAACGTAGTAATGCCCAAGGAGTCCAAACATATACTTGCGCTTGTGTATCGCTTCAGGTACGTCTTCAAGCATGTGTAGCTGGAGTAATGCATTCCAAAAACGCTCTGTGTACTGAGGAATAGGCTCACGATCCCATTGCTGAAGAAGACCCATTGCTTAATGGCTTTCTCATGAAATTGTGGAGGAAGGAAATTCTGTATAAACTTCTTCTTGAAATTCTCCCAGGTAGTGGGACAATCTATACTCTTGCGAACTACAGTCCACCAAGGAGATGCTCTATCCACTAAATGATTAGTGATGCACTTGATTTTATCTTTTTCTGCATAGGTTTCCTCATGAAAGTAGTCGTCAAACTGACTAATGAATGCAATAACAGTTTTTCCCTCTCGAGTGCCATTGAAAGTACGGAATTTGAAATTTCTTTTACTTATCTTTGATTCCTTGCGAATGGTTTGAGCTTCGAGAGTTGCGTCGATGGTACGTCGGATAAGATCTTCAGATTGAGGTTCTTCTTTGGTAGTCGATCTTTGTAAATTTCCCAATTGAACTTGCAATGCTTGCCTAGCTCTTCGTTCTTCATCCAATTGCATCATGATTAAATCCAGCTTTTGCTCCATCGTAGGTTCAAGTAGGTCACCTTCAGCCATTAAATCATCCATATGTGGTTCCGTCATCCTACAAAACTCAAAAGACCTTTCTCACTCAAAATCAAGTTAGCGGGATGAGCATAGCTCAAGTTCGGGAATACAAGGCTTATGTATTTTTGGGTGTGGCTTTCAAATCCTTGAAAAATCTATGTTTTATCCTTCTTCGTATGCTGAAAATGCTTCAGCAGACCTGCATATAGGTAGAGTACCTTCCAATAAACACCTTTGCAGTTCAGAGTTTCTGCGCAAGAATAATCCTTCTATGCGTTTTGGACAGAAGTCAGTTTTGACTCCAGTTGACTTGTCTGACTTGCAGAGTACCAGACTAATGTGACTTGCAGAGTTTGTAGACTTGCAGAACTTAGTTGCTTTATGGAACTTGCAGAACTTGACTTGATAGACTTGCTGAGTTGAGAACTTTGCAGACTGGCAAGATTGAGGAGCTTAAGTGACTTGTTGCTTAAGTGATTAAGCTTGGAGCTTAATGTAACTGTCAACGGCGAAAATCGTGGGGGGAGGGCCGTTTTTCCCACACGGCGAATTTTTCGCAACATCTTCTGATACCACGAAAATTTTGAGGAAGCTTAAAGCTTCTTAAAGCTTAAGCTAAGCTTCTTAAGCTTTAGTTTTTAAAGCTTGAAGATATGGAAGTTTTTGACTTATCTCTGTGTATGAAGACGACTTGATGTAGGAAAGATGGAAGTGGTCCTCCACCTCTGTAGACCGGTCCTTCGCGATCCGATAATGGAAACAGGGGTTCTTGATCACCAGAAATCTGCTTGTATCGACCATTCGCGACGAGATTGACCGTAGAGCCCAATCGTTCCAGGAGCTCCGCCTTCGCTCGAGATGGGTAGCGATTGGAAGCTCTTGAACTCAGCTTCTCTCTGATACCACTGGTGTGCAGATCGGATGTTGTACGCTTGCGTAGTGAATGCTGAAGGTCCCCAAGAACAATAGAACTCTACTTTTTGCACAAAATTCAATGTAAAAAGCATGAACGACATGAACAAGAGACCAATTGGGTGCAATCTCCCCCCATGCCTTGTGTGAGCACTCCACAAAGCATGTATTTTATGTATTATTCATCTTCAAGCACAAATAATAGCCCAAATTACAAAATGGCAAGCTTTTAGCCTTTGAGTTTGCTTTAACACAAAATAAGAATAAAGCTAGTGGGCGGTGCCCAAAGAGTCTGGCATGCCCAATACAATGTCCAGGTAGAAATAACATAATCGTGCGCCCATGCGCATACAAAATAATAATAAATAACCGACGCCTCAATAAATAGGCGTGAGAAAATATAGGTGTCATTCCTAAGGTATGCGCCCACCATCAAAATATAATCCATAAATCGAATACTCGCTATCCTCCAATGCTTTCCTCCGCCACTGCTGCTATCTCTACACATCAACTGAAACATTCACAATCGTTATTAAAATAATACAATTAAACGGACAAAAGTGAATACCTAGCAGTCTTCAGCTTCATAAATAAATCAATTGGTTAGAAATAAATCATAATCTTAATTTATTACGAGTGCACACTCTAAAGTCATAAACTTTTATTAATTTAATATGCATTTTGCGGAATCACCCGCTATGGAATCACCCATGTACACAGTAAATTAATGAAACGCCCGAAAAGGACAGGCGTCCCCATCAACTTCTCGCACAAAGAATCCACTTTGTGTATGAGCCCCGGTCATCAAAGTTTACGGAATCCATCGTAAAACCTCACGGAATCCACCGGGGCACGGAATCCACCGTGTAATATGCCTCCTGGCATCACGCACATCTCGCACAAAAGCAGTGCTTAGTAATCTCCCGCATCGGAATAATGTTGGTGGCTAAGTGCTTACCCACGTGCTTCAATAAACAACTCACCGCATCGAGCGTAGGAGGCCGAGGCTCAAAACCCATAAGCCCACACACGAACACCCTCCACCGCGAAAAAAAAAAAGGGAAAATGGTTAAAGTTGTGGCAAATTTTTTTATTAATAACCCCTCCCCCTCAGCCGATGCATGGCAGGGAAGAGGAGTGTAAGAGGGAGTGAAGCTAGAGTGGTGGAGTGCATGAGGGAGGGAGGAGCCATGTGAAGCCACATGGGTGGCTATCTCCCCCCCCCCCCTATAAGGCCTCCCTCTTGGAGCTTGGGAGGGAAGGCAAGAGGAAAGAGAGAGAGAAAGAGGCTACCGTGCTGCCTGCCTGTGGAACCAGGCCGCCTCCATCCACCTCCACGGCACTGCTATCGCTTGCGCCATCTCACCCCCCCATCATCATTATCATCACCATCTTCGTCATCAGCGTCCTCATCCACCCAATTACTTTCTTCTTTCTCCACGATCGTTCTTACCGAGAAGCATTATAAGCTTCTTTGGAAGCTTCCTTGAATAAAAGTATCCATAAGCCCCTATTCACCTGTGCCTTCCCGGGTGCCTTCAAAACTACAACTGTAAGGCCGTTTCCTGCGCAAAAGGAGAAGATAGCGAGCAGAAAGGAATTTGTAACGCATAAAGGACCCAAGAGGAAGTTGTTGAACCGAGAATCGACTCGTCAATGGCTCCAAGAAAATGGTTAGAGGCGCACATGCGAAAACTTCCAATCCCAATTTGCGTGTGGATAATACCCCGAACCTCAATGCCCAGGTTCTTAGAAATTGATTTCGCATGGGAAGAATGCATTTAATCATGTCTTTAATACACGTAGTCGAGTTAAATATATTTGGAAATTTTAAACGCAATTATCCATTTGTTTACGAAGTTAGTGCATGTCATGCCTTTGAAAAATGCTTGCACTTCCAAGTTGCAATCCTAATCGCATATTGCATAAAAGGTAGATTTGTTTAAATGCATCCTTGATTGGCCACGAAAAAGAAAAGCGCATAAGGCATTTAGGTAATAATTTTCTAGTTGTGGATTCATATGAGATAATCGTTGTCGTTCATTGGATGTTGTCCAAGTAGTTGCATTACATAAAAGGGGATTTACGTACCCTGCAAATTGCATGCGATGAAAATTACATCCTAGGTTGGGGTTAAGTGTCAAAGGACGAATTAAATCAATAATGGTCTCATGGTATTCGTTCATGCACAGAGTCTTTCCATCAAATTTTGTATTTAGAAAGGATGCATTTTTCATATTAAAGCTTGAATTGAATGTATTAGGCGAAGGCTTTATAAGCATAGTTCTTGTTGAAATTCAACGTATGGTTTATATGAGATAGCCCTAAAATTGACAATCTTTATAGTTTCGGCAAAGAAAAGAAATGGTCATTGTAAATCTCATAGTTGCATAGAAGGAAAAAGTCCATGAACCGCATATTTGCATGGAATGTTGCATTTTGAAATTATTTACATCTTTCTAGGAAAAAGTATTTGCATCTCTAAGAAGAGATCATCTCTTATCGCAAGACCATTAGATCGATCAGGTAATTTTCTTGCAATGATGTAACTCAAACGATGATTACCTCAATGCGCTAGGTAGAGTTTAGTACGCTAAAATTTTTTCCTAGTATCGCACTTAGGATACCAAATCAAGACTTTCGATCCCAAAGGTCCTACCCACATTCACGGAATGTTGGGGTTAGTTAGACGCCCATACAATAACGATCTAGGGTTTTTACCCTAGGGTAAATTGGCCTAATACTAGACTTTCGACTGAATTAGTATGGTTAGGGTTAGGTTGGGTCAAGAAGACATCCCAAACCCTACATCTTGACCAAACATATTTCTTAACCAAGGAACGTCGTTTGATGGGAGAAATGATCCCACAAGTTAGATGTGACACTTGCCTCGTGCAACAAGTTGCAGCATCACATGGCTTTGTGTTCAAATCACAAGATAGATTTGCCACCCCTTGGAACAAGGTTGGTAGGTTCTAAGTACAATTTGCAAGAGGATGAATAGTCATCCTGCTACATCACCCTTCTGTGAGGCTGAGTTGCCAAGTTAGGGAGGTTGTGTATCGTCTAAGTAAGAAATTGACCAATCAAGTTAGGGCAACGAGGTTGCCCAAAAATTATTGACCTTAATACAAGAAAACCTAAGGTGTTTGTTAATTTGGATTAACAAGGTATAAACCCTAATCCAAGGATAAAAGGGTAAACAAGCAACAAAACCCTTGGGGATCTTGGCAAGTCGCAATTGATCCTAGATCGAATGCTGGATGCCTTCGGAGAGAAGGATTCACATCTTAGCAGTTGGCCAAATAAACGACCACTGGATTGATTGTGTTTGTACAGTTAGGAGCACTGTTTGTACTTCTTTGCTCAATGAATTAATGCTGAAAAAATAATAAATGCTTCAAGTTGAAGGCCTAGAGAGAGAGGTAGCATCAGTTACCCCCGACTGTTTGCCTGACCCTAACCAAAGGGGTTGTTAGCCGCGCCGAGTATGTGGACTGAACCCACCGCGAGAGGTCTCTCCATGGGTTCTACTTGGAGCAGGAGGAAGCTTGGGTGCCAGGGGGGCTCTGGCCATAAATCCATTGCCTCCGGGTCCTACATAAGAGGCAGACATGCCTTGGGATTGGATCTCGAGGCCCGCATACTAGTCTACGGGTGGAAACTTGGATTAGTAATCCCTGAGGATTGCTGGAATTGCCTTTGGGCGGATTATGGAATTAGCCTTTGGGTAGATTATGGATTAGCCTTCAAGCTGGATTATATGATGTATTCCAAAGACTGGTAAATAAGATCAATTGTTGAAAAGGAACTTGTTTGACATTGTTTTTCTATGTCAGTGCTTAAGTTACGTGAAGGAACCAGTGATTAATTGGCTAATTAAGGAAGTTGTTTTTGTTTGTCAAACTAAATGTGGTAGGTAATTAGACAACTAAAGCAACCCTGAGGAACGTGCGTGGATGTGACCATGGATCCATCCTACGGAAGGGTGGTCCCAATTGGCCAGGAACTTTTCTCGAAGGAATTTGACAGCAAGAAACAAGGACCTAGAATCTAGGATACTAGAGTCCCGATTTATGTTGTTTTAGGGGAACAGAATGGGACTATGCCTTATGGGTAGAGAGGTCGAGCTTCGCATCCTTCTCGTTTCCCATTCTCCTTGAACCAAGTGCAGCATGAATCCGCTTCGACCCTGACGTTTCTGTGTAAAGTAGTTCGCTTGCGGTTCGACGCTAGCTACCGTTCTAGGAAATTGACCACTAGGAAAACCCTGATTCAAGGCGGTCCTAAGTGGGAACGGTCGGAATGCTTCCACTTCATGCCAGACTCAGGAAGACCTAGATTGCAAACCCCGTGACATTCTGTGGGAGTGTCAGGCGGCACTTTCTGGACTCTCTTCCCGATGGGCTACTAAAACGTATCCTACAAGTGAACAAGTGGACACGTTACAGTTGGTATCAGAGGGAACCAACGAGATTTAAATACTTACGAGAAAACTTAATGAGAGAAGTAGAGAAAATGTTGATGTTAAGAACATTTCCTTACTTACTTATCGATGCTAGCCTGCAGAGTCGCGAAGCATGGAACAAATTCTTAGTGTTCCAGGTTATGTTTATGACTGTGATGCATGCTTCGGATTATCGATGGAGGATCCATATGATGAATATCCTAGACCGCATCTACAATCCTTCACCTCTATACGTGGAATGGAGATGGACGGGTGATTCAGAATACATAGCTGCCCACCGACTTGCGTACCTTTGCACCAACTTGAAGATAATCAAGTGGATGGAGGACTTAAAGATCGTGAAGCTGCTCACGCAAACGTAACCCTACATGTCGGTGGTCGAAAGGTTAAGGAGAACAAGTATGTGTACGAGGAAGTGACTTGAGTAATCCCTGCCAACATAATCAAGGTGTTGGGACGTTATGAGAAGAACGGGTATCAAAGGAAAGGATACCCTGATCTTCCTATGGCCTATCGATTCCTGAAAATCCATGATCCCAATCCATACTATAACTCAGTTCCGTAGCTGAATGTAACACAATCTTATTCTCCCTGAATTAATGTATCAGCTTGTTCCATCTTCCCAAAAATAATTGTACTGCTCAAATTCTTGGCATCTCCAACATGGAAGAACAAATAAGAGCCAAGAACTCCAAAGTATCCTACCCTAGATCCACTGTATCCAGGCATGAGGCTAAAAACTCTTACAACTTCTTCCTTCTCTACCAAAATTATCTTGTCTGAAACTCTATTGAAAACTTGGAATCCAATCACCTTGGAGATAGCTTTCAAAGCCATCATTGGCAAGCTTGGAGAGCTTGACAACCTGCTATGATAAATTGCAATTTTCTGATTATTTAAGCTTTCAATACAATGACCAAGGCCTTGACTTTTGCTAAGGCTCAATGGCCTTGAGCCATTGGCTCTTCCAATAAATTTGTTTGCATCTTTAATTTCTATATGTACAATAAACCACAATAGTGTAAGATGTCAGTAGATAAATATCCAATACTATTTGTCTATAATGCATAACATACTCTAATATAAGCCATAATGGATATCTTAGAATTATATTTCATACCTTAGGGTTTTCATATTCTGTAAGAATACTATTATCACAATGATTTATTGAACTTTTTGGTTTCTCCTCTAATGGAGACTTCAGTTTCTCTTCATATCCCATGTTATCAATACCAAGTGTTTGTTGAATTTTTAAGAACTCTTCCTCTGTAGGTATCTCCCCCCTTTTCATATTCCACGATCTGATTAATACATGAATACAAGGCTATAGAGTTTTCTTGTAGATTCTCTCCCTCAACATCAAGACTTACTAGCAATTCCTATTCATAACATATAAAATTATTATCATTTTCATCCCATGCTACAAGGTTTGCAAGTAGTAATCTTCTCTAAGATCAAAATGGTTTTGAATATCATTTATTAATACATATCTATTTTTGTTGATGAGATAACTAGGAAATGTTAGGATGCATTCAAGAGGACCATTTTCAATCTCTAGAATCAACTCTATCTCCTTTTCTTTCACTTTTTTAATGTTCTCACTTTTAAACAACGCAACATCGAATCCCTGCACTAATTGGTTCTCAATAACCTCCTAAAATATTTCCCCCTTCTCTTCAACCTCTTTATCTTTGCTTGCAATATACTCCATCTTCTTCTCTTGTATTGTATCATTTGAAGAACAACTATCCATATATTGAAGATATACAAGAAATCCAATATTCTTCTATACAAGAAGACATTGATGTTGATTCTGATGAAAATGGCAATTTGCTTTCCAGTTCTTTAATTCCTTATCGATAAGGCTAAACCTTGTTTGCAAAGTTGTTCTAGCAGCATTGTTAGCTTCCATTATATCACTATAATGGAAAAATCCCTCAATCTCTAGGCCTTCCACATGTATATCATAAGACTCCCTAAAATCTCAGTTTGTCTTCAAGATCTTTTAAGAGCTCTTGCAAATCAAAGGGAACATTAAGCATATCTCTGATGTAAACAAATCTAGATGAATTTCCAATTGGATGGAGAAAATCAAAGAGCTTTTCATCACACGTGTCCTCCAGATCCTCTTCCTCCATTCCCTCTAAAGAAAACTTCTTTTTAGTCATCTTGATTACTCACAAAACCAAATCTTGAAAACAACAAATTAAATTTAGGGATACAATATACCAATCCACATTTGCTCACATCCAGAACATTAAAGCAAGATTGCTAGAAAAATTTAGTCAAACCCTTCATAAAATTTTTGACTACTTGATATTCTGTCAAGAACTCACTCTTGGCTTTAAAGTTTAGACTCCTTATATATGACATGCTCACTAAAAATTTCTCAGAGAGGGTTCAATGTTATCTTCCTCCTCTTAAGCCAACAAACGCAGAACAATGTTATCTTTCTCCTCTTAAACTAACAAACATAGAAAAATATGCAACAATGATACTTTGCTTCATTCATCTTGCAAGTATAAATCCCTAACATATCACAGATGTTAGATTAGTCAAAATACAATAGAGTGCCTTGTAAAAAGTAAATTCGCCCTTGGAGCACTAGAGAAAGCACACAATTTCACGTCTCATCAATCAAATTTTGTTTTACGTTTAGGACTCATGAAACATGACAACAATGATCCAAACCGCTTCGCAGTTTGATAAAATCATGTTTCATACGTCAGTCAATCTAAAAAACTTGACGAAGTCACATTTCATACATCCAAAAGACTTGTCTAAGATAATGCATCTAGAACATCAAAACCACATCATTTAACATATGTACAAGATTAAACCAAGATTAATAGAAAATTTAGTCAAACCCTTTATAAAATTTCTAACTTCCTAATGTATCCTTCTCCTCTTAAACCAACAAACATAGAATAGTGTCCAACAATGTCACCTTCTTTCATTCATCTTGTATGTCCAAAACCCTAAGATATCACACATATTAAATTGATCAAAATACAATAGTAGTGCCTTTTAAAAAGCAAGTTGACTATTTGAGCAGGCAAACAACTCTTCATAAATCTTGCATGTATGGACATTTGGCACTAGCATGACATGAAGTTGCACGTGTGGGACCAATATATAAATTTTGTTCAACCAAATGCTTGGATTCAAAGTCACATTTCTACCTTCCTTTAAGTCATGTCGCACTGTGCTATTCAGGATGCTACCTACCCAAAAGACTATAAAGCATTGTAGTTGCCTATCATTTGGACGGAATGTCATTGTACTTTTTGTCCTTTCAGTCTCAATGCCATTGTTTACACACACAAGATTGTGTTTATGAGTCCAAGTTTCCATCTTGGAGCCTAATTCACTTGTGTGACAGTCATTGTCTCTAGTCAATGTGAAGCATTGTACTTGCCTATCATTTGGATGGAATGTCATTGTACCTTTTGTCTTTTCAGTCTTAGTGTCATTGTCTACACACACAAGATTGTGTTTATGAGTCCAAGCTTCCATCTTGGAACCTAATTCACTTGTGTGACAATCATTGTCTCTAGTCAATGTTATCATGAGTCTTCTCTTTCCCTTTCATCCACCATAGCCATATTCTAGATCCATGCATTCTAACAACAAGAAATAGAGAGACACATAAACATGAAGAAGAGGATGGTTGATTGATTCTATTGTTTCATTCCATTTGCGTATGACATATTTATTACATAATGCATGACCTTTGGCATCAACCTCGTGACTCCTTATTCCTCACTCCTTAGATCCTTAGCTTGTCCTTTGAATTGTCCCCTCCCCCTAACACATGCCATGCATGTAGGACCTGAACACACAATGTGCATGATCTTTTGATACGTGATTAGTTATGAGTGCATGTGATAATGTTAGCATGTCTCATTTTGGTAGAAGCTAAGGCAGAGAACCTCAAGTGCATACAATGCAAGTTCAGCATAGGTTAAAACTTGATCTCCATTATGTTCACTACCTTGCACCACACCATCCGAATAGATAGTGTAGGTGCTGCATTCGATCCACCCTTCCTTCTAGTCGATGTCCCCATTACTCTGATTAGTGTCATTTGGCACATTGACATGTGAGAATTTTGATTTTGTCTCTAATTAATATCCCCTTGATCAAATGAGCTAGAAAAAAACACCACCCACCCTTGAGAACTATAATCAATAGGAATGTCGATGATGAGGGTAAGGCACTAGGGTTATGCCAACGTAAGATGAGGGTTGAGGAGGAACCATATAGATGGCATGGAAATGAGGCTTAGTGAAAAATAGAGAGTGAAAAGAGTATTATGAAGGATAGAGGAAAAAGATGAGCCCATTGGATGGAAATGGATCAAAGGTTCAGGATGGAAATAGATCAAAGGTTCGGAAAAGTGAATAGACAGGACTCGGGGACTCTAGAAGAGGCCGATGCATGGCCAGCAGGACCCCAGAAGTTGGGACTCCTTACTTCTATCATTGTTGACCAGCATGGTCCCAGCAGTAGTCTGGAAGGCAGGTCTGATTTGGAGAGGCGGGTTGTGGTTGGAACGAGGTGGCCTACTTCGGAAGTTTCAGAGAGTTGCAGTGAAGATGATGACATCTACGCCGTTGAGAATGGCATGACCCCAAGGGGCAGCTGGAATCCAGGCTCCACGATGGCACCTACAAGCAGAATCATGCCACTCACCTCCCCGAACTTGCCCACGCAGGCAGCAACTCACTCTTGGTAGCGCCAACCAGCACCTTCTTCGACAGAAGTGCCCCACAGTCCGGAGTGGGGTCCGCTATGGAGAGGGGAGTAGTCCACCTTTGATTGAACAAGCCGATACAAAGGAGACCTACCAACTACAATAGCCAGTGAATTGTTTGTACAGCACACTTGTGATCACCATTGTTGGGGGAGGAGGGGTCTCACCCCTTGAGGAGAAAGCACATAGTTATGTGAAAATGAAGAAGAAGATGGTTGACTGATTATATTGATTCATTCCATTGCGTATTACATATTTATAACATAATGCATGACCTTTGGTATCATGCCCCATGACTGCTCGTTCCTCACTCCTTAGACCCTTAGATTGTCCTTTGAATTGTCCCCTCTCACTTAGAGCCACCCAATTCTAAGTATGTCAAAGTGTGAGCCTTGTATTGCATAGTTGTTCCTGAGTCATATTAGTTTGGCCTATTTTAAGTAGTTTATAGCTATACTTCACATAGTGAACTCCCTTAAAAATCTTGAGGTCTAATTTTCATTTCATCTAGTTGTGCTTGTGGTGTGTGTCTCTTTTTCAAAAACCTAAGCTAGTTGTGCTTTGAAGCTGAAATCTACCTATGCAATTGGAGTTTGTGTGTTTTGTGGGTGGATAGCCATCGTAATGACCTATTGGACCTACATTTGGTGGATATTTGCCGTTGAGATGTAAGGTCTCTCGTGCATGCACTTTCTATGTCATCTAGGATGACCTTTTCATCATGTCTCTAATAGCTACATTTATTGCATAGCAAGCATGCACACAATGTCTCAATTCTGTCACATATCTTGATTTCACATTAGGACCAAATTGATACTAGAAACATTGTTTAAATATAGTGTTTCTCTCCACCAACCAACTCACACCCTACCATGCAGAGAAAGGCATTCCCACACTGCTAGATACCTCTCTTATGTGCTATAGGGTTTGAGTTCTACTATGCATGTATTTTGCAAGATTTCAAGAGTTAACATGTCAAGTGTCTAAGTTGCACTATTGCAATGTCAAGGCATAGAGTCAATGGCAAGAATCAGACATACTTCAAAGAAACTTCCTAAGGAGCAAGTTGATAAAAGAGCAGAGGGAAAATAAGAGAAGAGGGAAATTTCAAGAAGACAAAAATCAACCATAGGTTGTTCCTGCAGCATAGAAGTCTTGATAAGAGGGAAAATACAAATCCTAACATAAAAATGGGAGATGGAGAACCCATCAATCAAGAAGAGGCTAGCCAAGGGGGAAATCCAAGGGAGGCCAAGAGCTTGAAACACCAAAGGAACTAGGAGACACTCAACACCCTCAAGAAGCATGTCAAGGCCAAGTTCCAAAGACATGAAGGGAACCTATGACAAGTACAAAAGGTACATTCCCCAGCACAGTGACTTCAAAGGGCAAGTCCTAGAGAGCTAGCAACTTTGGAAAGGGCAAACAAGGGGTATTTTCCCATGCATTTGGCCAAGAGTGCAAAAGAGATGGCTCAAAAGTCTATGAGAAGGAGGGTTAGGTAGGAGACAAATACACTTAGGAAAATCAAGAAGTCACAAAGTCCTTTGGCAAGCTTATTCCCAAGACCCCTTTCCTTAGGCTTGTCAATTGTGATAGCTACGGCCTTAGAGTTATGTGGCAGAGTTTTGCTTTTGCATGTCTCCAAGAATTTGTAGAAGACTATTTGATTTATTTCCTCCAAGATAGCTTTTATGTGTGCTACACACATCTCATAAAGAAACAATGATGGATAAGAATATGCACAATGCCAAGTTAATTAGGAAAAAATTTGATAAGTTGCTAATGCCAACACACACAATTGATAGAAAGGCCTATGGCATATTGAACATTGCTCCTAATAGAAGGCCCAAGTTGATTAGGTATAGATTTGATAAGTTGTTAATATAGAAAGGCCTATGTCATATTGAACATTAATCCTACTAGAAGATCCAGAGAATCTGAGGTTCAAGGAGATGCGGACATTAAAAAGCCAACTTCATGAAAAAGTATAGAAAAACCTCAAAAGAAAAAGTTAGCTAATAAGGGTAAGCAAAATGACAAGTTGGCAGATGAAGAAACATAAGAGGACAATTGGGTTGATAACTAGGATAATGATCACAATAGGGGTGATGATGAAGAAACAGAGGAATACATTTTATTTGAAATGTTTGTGGATCTAGGAAAGGAAAATGCTAGCAAGCTCAATGAGATTCTAGGGCAAGTGGTGGTAAATGTCGGATAGCAAGAAGTACATTACCTCTCATTCCACATGAGGACAATATTCCTTCATACGAAGGACAAAGAGATAATTGACACAATCATTCTAGTTTTACTAAGGTATATTATAGTTTGTTGTGTTGTATTTCATTAAATCCCTAATATTTAAATTATATTGTCTCCATTTATTGTTTTCCTCACATTTGATTCCCATGTGTCAGTGCATTATACTGTTTGCACCTAGAAAAGGGACACAACCCTATGGCATGTACAAAAATAGTATGACACTATTAGGATGCCCTCATGCTTTTCATTTCTAGGTGTTTGATGCTTGCACTTCCACTTAAGAAGATTAGAAATGTGTTTTTTAATGGATCCTCTTGTCTCAGCAAAGGTAAATACAAATTCTCTTGAATTCTTCTTACAATAAATAGACCTTGATGAAATTAAATCCTTATTCATATAATTTTTTCATCTATATTTAATTTCATGAGAATCACACTAGAGCACCTCTATCGTAGACTTGAATTCTTGCAACGGTTTCCATGGGGATATGTAGGTTGTACTAAGTATTAATTGAAGTATGTTATTGATATATTATAAGTAGACCATAGGTGATTGATACAAGCATATTCTACGCATTTTCAAAAAGACTATTTGATGTTCTTGAGAGGACAAGTTTCCCATATTGAAAAATGACATAGAGATTAATGTTTATAGCTTATAAGTTCCTCACTAGCGATACACCTCCTTTTGTGGATGGAGGGCTATAACAAAGTCTTGGAGATTTCTTCAAGCAAAGTTCATGCTAGAGAACAAATCAATAAATGTAAGTGAGTTACTAGTTGCTTACCATTATGGAAAGATAGTTCTATTCTTTCTCATATTTCTCCTCTTATTTTTACAGTTTACATAAGATTTCTACAAAGAATATTTTGTTTGCCTTATAAGGGCTTAGATGATCAAAGTTCTACTTCAAAGGCATGTTGAACTCCCTCCAAAACTAGATTGTCTAAAACTTCAAAGAGTTTTCAATGTAAGAATCCAATTGCAACCAAGTGGCCAATTGATACAAAGAAGCCAAATGTAACCAAAAAGTAAGGTGTAGTCAAGAAGCTAGCTGAAGTCCAAAAGTCAATTGTAGCCAAGAAGTTAGCCAGTAGCTATGCCAAGAAGCCATCTGCAGCTAAGAAGCCTATCGTAACCAAGACTAAGGAGCCTCCATCTAGCAAGGGTAAGAGGACCATAGAAGAAATGATTGGTGCAACCAAAGAAAGATACAGCAAAAGTTAGAATCAAGGTAAAGAAATTGGCTTCATGATTGCAAAGATGGGACTCACAAAAAATATTTAGAGGGGAAGTTACAAGGAATAACCCCAAGGAAAACCCCTCAAATGGCACTAAAAAGTTTCTCACAAAAGGCTAACAACAATCCTCCAAGTGCACCACAAAATTTCCCATAGAGGGCTAACAAAGCCTCTCAAAGGACACTAGAAGGTTCCTCACAAAAGGAAACAAGACCTTCAGAATGTCCCACTTAAGATCCCACAAAAGAAAATGAAGCCTAGTCCTCCCCTAGAAGATCTCTAAGATAGTAATGATGCAACCAAAGACTAAGGAATCTACTTGAACACCTAGAAATACCCCAACTAGGGATGTTTCAGAGAACATTCTACGAAGGCCCTTATACATGCTTATAACCTCTTGTATTCAACAAAATTCAATATTATAGGAATCCTTATCAGATTTGATACATCTATATAGTACATGTAATACCCCTTTATACTTGTTGTATCATGCAATACTCTCTATAGACTTGTAAGCACTAGTATGATGCCATGTACGTATCAAAAAGTATCTTGTTTACTACCAAAGTCTTCAATATGTCTTCATCTTCAATTCTCCTTTTGGGCACCTGATATGAGGGATAAAACGGTGCTATGGGAAACTTTAGAGGCTTAGGGACATTGAGGGTATATACATTTCCTTCTCAAGCTTGGTTACACACCCCTTCAAAGTCCTAAGGAGCAAGGGAGGGTAACCTCTCTTTTGGTTTGCTACCTCATCTGTCTCTAGAATTTTTCCTCAGTCAATATTTAAAAATGGCAAGAAATTCTAATATGAAATACATGTATGATATGCAAAGGCTGAAATGAATCTTTTGGCTTTCAATGATATGCAAAAAGCATAGGCAAATTTCAAAGGATGAAATATGGTTTACCTTAATAATCAGTGACTCACTGGGCTATCACTTACCCTTTTAAAATTTTGGGATTATTCAATGATCATTCAAAACCAAAAGAGATTATGATTTGAACAATATTCTCACCTCGATAATCAAGTCTTTGACAAGTTTCAAGCAAGGATGCATACGATGGAGCACTTAGATGACAGATTTCAGTATAGAATTCAATCAATGTCAAAAGATGAATCTAAATGTGGAAGAAGACTTAATTAGCAATTTCTCTCAAGAAATAGGATTTTGGCTCAAAAAATGGATTACAAAAAATGGAGAAAATACAAATTTATTGAAGTATCTCTTCTACTACTTGATGAAGAATGATGTTCATGTCACTTGATTGATCATCTTGATTCCTAAAAGGCTGATGTACTCTCTTGAATCATGTTTAGCCTTCTTAAAGCCTTAATGATGAAAGAATATTAAGCCTTCGTGTATAGAAGCCCAAAATCACTCCCCATAATACCTGCATCAATCAAGAATGCCTTCAATACCATGAAATCTTCAAGTATTGGTGATAATTTCTATTGTAGATGAATCAAATTGGCCGAACTTGTAGCAATCTTAAAGATATTTTAAGGCTTATGCAAGATTTAATGGCTGCCCTACTATGGAGCAAATTATTGAAGAAAATTATTCTCATCAAGAAGGGTGCTCCCATGAAGCTCCAATGGCATGGTCCTTGATGGAAGAAAGAAATATGATAATTCATGATGAAGAAATGGATTTAATGTCTTCAATTCTTGCTATCCAAGCTCAGTGCCCTACTTGTTAGGATTTTGAAGAAAATGAATACTCCAAAATAAGGAGTTCAAAGACTCATTGTCTTGGAAAAAAGCTTGTCAAAGAGCATATTGAAGAACAAAATAATGATCATCCACTGAATTGTACTAACTTGGAGATGATTTCACCCTACATATTTAGTGCAAATGTTGTTGGTTGGACAATAATCCATGCTCATCTAAGCGTAATGAAAAGGGTAATGTCTATGGAGTTTTTGAAGAGTAGAAGACCACTATGGTTCATTCAAGTCCTAGAGAAATTCATCAAGAGATAGGGCTAATTTTCTCCATGGAGCTTGTGAACAAAATCTTGGAGAAGGAAGAGAAAAAGAATAATCCAAAAAGTAGATGAAATTTTAGTTATATTCGACTCCTAATAACTCCATGTTGGCCAAATAGTCTTTAGAATGCTGACAACTTGCTAAAGTTGTTGGATCTTCTCTATTTTCTTCCAAATCTCTCTCAAATGCTCCAAAATAGTCATGATTAATAGTGGAAAAGCTTGTCTAGTTATGGTTATGGCCTATGACTAATGGCCTTGATAACTTCATTATGGTCATCATGGTTATGGCCTATGACTATCTCATAGGAGAAATTATCATTGTGGAATAAAAAGTGAAGAGAGGAGGTGGCACACTCAAAGGAGATACATGACCTATCAAGTGCAACCTCTCTTCCAAAGTGGATGAAGGACACCACATGTGAAAGTCCCAACTCTGGTCCCATATGACAATCGATTGATCCATCAAGGGTAGGAAATATTATGTGTACATTGAAAAATCATCAATATGCACCGACAATTTGCATTCCATTTGATCCCATGAATGTTGGCAAGGTCATAGGTCGAGATGTCTTTAGAGAGTGTGCTGTAGTTACAATAGGTAAAATTTCTTATTTCCATTCAGATTCAAAATACACCAAAATGTAGAAGGTCTCTAATAATGCTAAGTTTTAGCATTTCTAGGTGTTGAATGAGATGTAATAGGTCAATGCATCAATTGTGTGATGCATTACCCGTACTTATGAGCCCCCTTGGGTTATAGTCTTCTCCCTCTTCAATGGTGGTACACTAAATGATATACTTATGCGAGGCCCTTATCAACAATGTAAATACATAAGAACAATTGAGCACCTACAAAAGCCTCAATTCAATTTCAAACTTAGTCTTGACATGGAGCCCAACATGTAGAAACGAGAGCTAGGATCATTTGAAGATCATTTGGCATCTTTGACAATATATCAATGAATATTATCCATGCACTTTGGATGTGACAAAGGCCCTGCATAGCTTTGGCATCATCCACATAGACTCACATGCCAATAACATAAAATTAGACTTCACCAAAGTTAACAACCCCGTGATGGCCATGATAAACTGGGATGTAATGCTTATTTTAGGTATGGTAAGACTAGTTCTCAACTAAAAAAGTGGGTTTCTTTATGAGGATGTAAATTGAAAGAAAAAGGCAAGGTCAAAGAGCTCTAGTGCACATCTGGTGAGAGGAAGGCAAATGCCAAGGGGAACTCTCTTGAGAGATGCAAGTTAGGAAGCAAGTCACATAGAAAAAATGATGTAGAATTCTACTTTGTAACAAGAAATGAGTATAAAAAATGATATTTTCAAATGGAAGAACAAGAAAAATGGCAAGAAGACAAATGAGGATGATAACAAAGAGAAAAGAAAGGCAAAGTTTAAGGAATTTAATGCATATGGCAAACAATGATGGTGATGTTTTGTTTGTATCCTCTTTTTGTGATGCATGTGTTGTTTTGAACTAACTTCCTTATCTAAAAATTTTTAATCTTGGCTTTTTTAAGCATTTTATCTTTGAAAAGTAAACAAAAAAGTTGTAAGAGAAGTAGTGTGAGTAGAATCTCAAAATATCTTGCTTTGTTTCATAGTGATTTGTATGGGTTGGTACCCACAGTTTCATTTGGTGAAGCTTTGTAGTTTTTCACCTTTATAGGTTATGCTACAAGGAGGGTTTAGGATTATCCTCTCTACAAGAATAGTTATGTGTTGGACGTATTTCAAACGTTCTTGGAATTTGTAGAGAATTAGTTTGGTGAGAAGCTTAAGTGCTTGAGGATTGATAATGGTCAAGAGTACACCTTGCATGCCTATAATAAATTTAATATAAGCCATGCTATCGAGAGAGAGTTGATAGATCTTGAGAATCCTAATCAAAATAATGTGAGTGAGAAGATAAACACGACCATTCAAGAAAGAGTCCATACTATGCTCTCTAATGCTAGTCTCATTACCTCTAATGGATTTTGGGCTAAAGATGTAAAGATAGTAGTGCATTTGATCAATAGGTCCTCTAGCAAGCCATTGGATGGAAAGATACCAGAGGAGCTATGGTTTGGTAAGAGACCTAGTTACAATCACATGTGTATTTTTGGATGTGAAACATTTATACATATATTGAGAGACAAGTGGAGTAAGCTTGATCCTACGTCTAGGAAATGCATTTTTATTAGCCACCATGGAGTGTCAAGTAAAATGGGGTATCCCTTGTGGGATCCTGAATCAAAGAAAGTATTATGCAACCATGATGTCATATTTAATGAGAATAAGATGCATAAGTAGCCTATCAAAATGGTTGAGATCGGCATGGTGTTTTAGGAGGATGGGTAGCTAGCACATGAGCAATTTATATGACCTATTCAAACATGATGTAGGGATTGGACAACTAGCAGATGTTGAGGTGAGAGTGCTATGAGATGGTGGAGAAACTCATGTATTATAGTATATATAGGTGGGATAGCAAGAGGCTCTTATTGAGCTAGATTTGCATAGGGCTACAAGGGTTTCTAGAGTGCCATATAGATATATTCCATCTCTAGACTATGTCATGGTCACAAATCATGGTGAGCCTTCTTATTATATTGATTCTATGACTAGGGATGGTAGTCATAAGTGAAACAGGGCTATGCGATCACAGATGGAAGCTTTTCCATATCCACGATTAACTTTCCATATAACCAACATGTCATCTATATAAAGAATCAAGATCATGAAGCTATCATCCCTAGCCCCCTTGGATATAGGCACTAATTAGTCTAAATCTTAATATACCCCTAAGAGTGGATAAAGGCATCGAAGCTATGACACTATTTTCTTAAATCTTGTTTCAAACCATATAATCTCTTACGTAGCTTACACACCAACTGCTCTTTATCTTCCACAAAAAACCCCTCAGACTACTAAATGTAAATATCATCATGTAAGTCCCCTTGCAAGAAAGTAGTATTTACATACATTTGACCAACTCCATATTCTCTCTAACAACCAAAATAAGAACTATAAGAAGGGTGTTCATCTTTACTATACTAGAATTAAGATCTCAATAAGGTCAATCCTTTCTTCTAATTAAATCCTTTAGCCACCAAACTTGCCTTGTACTTAGGCAATGTATCAGACAGAGATACATTTACCTTCTAGAACCACTTACATAGCAATGCATGTTCACCCTGAACATTTGAGATGAAGGACTTGTGAAATGATGGTTGGCATGTGTATTACAAGAGATTGAGAAAAAATGATACAATATTTGTCTTAAAAGAAAGACATTGAAAAGGTATTGGATCGTTTCAATATGGAAAGGGAAAAGACTATTAGTGTTCCATTGCCTACATATTTTAAACTTAGCCATGAGGGCATCCCCAAGTCAAATGAGCAGAAGGCTAAAATGACCAAGCTTCCTTATGTATCCACAATGGATAGCTTCATATGTACCATGGTTCCTACACATTAAGGCATTGCCTATGTAGTGGGACTAGATAGCACATATATGAAAAACCTTAGCAAAAAGCATTGGGAGATAGTAAAGAGTATCATGAGATAGTTGAACAACATTAGCTCTATTTGCATATGCTTAAGAAGAAATGATGCATCTATTCTTGGATATGTAGATGTTAAATTTGCATGGAATGTAGACTATAGGAGGTCTTCTACAAGCTTTCTTTGTACTTTCATAGGTGGTGTAGTCTCTTGGATCTATCAAGATTGAAACGGCTTTATCTACCACTAACCTAGAGTATGTCATAGCCATTGATGCTTACAATGAAGCTATATGGCTTACTAGTCTATTGTGGAATTTGGATATTACAAGAGGGGTGTCTACACTGTGTTGTAATAGTTAGAGTGCCATTCAATTGGCACAAAAATCTATCTTTCATGCAAAGACAAAGAACATTGAGGTGAAGTATCACTTCATCAAGGAGGTTATTAAGGACAAGTAATACTATATTGGGGAATATGGGAATTTTCCATAAGTTTGGGACACGTGGTCAAATATTTAGATTTGTCATAACCTGAACACTATAACTCCAAATCGAGCGCTTTCCAATGATAGGTCACATCATATGGTTTTGAGAAACTTATGGGCATGTTATCCGTGTGCCACCTTTTTAGTATTCAAAAAATGGGAATTGGGAGATTCCCAAACTCACTAATATTACGTTAAGTGCATTGATCTTGTTAAGATCTAGATGGATGATAACCTTGTAGATCTTCTCACAAAGAGTTTACCTTTTGAACACTTTGCACACTACAAAGTGTTGATAGCATTGGATTGTATCTTCACTTTTCTTTTTATGCTCCTATAAAGGTGCATTGGCCTTTAAGTAGGAGGTTGTTGGGGTTAAGGTCAATGGCCTATAGCCATGCAGGCCCCCTTATATATACACACAATGTAAAATCATATATATATATAAAGAAAAACAAAGAATAAGGGTACAAGTCATTTTGTACCCATATAACTCTCTTAATATACTTTTCTCTCTCAATCCTCTTGTACTCAATAGCTTCTACCTTCTATCCCACTAGCTTCCCTCTCAAAATAGACAAATAGAACCTCAAAAATCTTGCTCGGAAGCTTCAAGAGGGAGCCTAGAAGGTTATACAAGTTGGTGGGGGATTTACATCCAAATACATAAGAAAATGGACCAAAATTCAAGGAAATTTACCACCATTGAAATGTGAAAGAGCTATCTTTAGTAAAGAAAAAGTATGCCAAATAATGATTAAGATGAGAAAACTAGACATATTTTTTATTTATTAAATTCAAATTTAGCATTGACATTGTGTTTGAATTTGATATGGAGGTATACATACTCTTTAAGAATGCATATAGTAGAGGCAAGAAAGTCACTTGATTTTCATAAAACACTCACTTCAACCTAAGCTTATAGGTGCAAATGACATCGGGGAGATCTTGCCAGTAAACTTGAAGTTGGATGGAGAGGAGTTCTACATTTGATTTGTATAAATGTCAAATGCATTAGATAGTAGGGCTAAGTGCTATAGATGGACTCAAACTTTGTGGTTTTGGAGATGACTACAATATGTCTCAAGGATAGGTCCCATGGAGATTCTAACATAATAGAGATTGAGAGGAGCAAATGGATTCAAATGGATTTTTTTATAAGAAGCCCTACAACTTGTAGATGTGGCAAACTTGTTGTAGGGGAAGAAGTTAGGACTTATATGGTGTAACAAGTGCATGGATGCACATACAAATTTGTCCACAAATTTGAGCCCTTTTCCTTGAGGGGTACATGTATAAGAAATCATCTATATAATGTATATTCAAAGACTACCAAGAAATACCCTTTCTTTATATGCTATAAGGCCAAAAAATGACTCCTTTTACTTTACTAAACTTACATATATATATATATATATAATCCTATAAAGTTTACTAAATAAAATACCTTTTCTTTTGAGCTCACATGGTATTTTACATGTTCTATTCTAACATGCTTGATTGAGAAGCCATTAATGGCACAATTTTAGTGGCCCATTAAGAGATAATCCTAAGTGACATCACCCAGTAGTCCTTACAATAACTTGGGGTTTGTCATCTATGTTTACTTGAGTCCACTTCACAATGGAAGGTTCTAGCCTTACCACACAAGGATTGACTTGAATTCGGGTTACCATAGTAGATTAAAGTCACCTATTAGTTCTCTAGTATTGATCTTCAAGCCACTACATTTGTAAATCAGCCTGAACTAAAGTAGACCAATGTCACACTTAGTTCATAGTGAGTGAGAAATGGGGGAGGACAATGGATGTTGACCCCTCTATCTGTATTAGGGTAGAGACTCAACCCTGGTATCCTAAAATGATATAGACGACACACTAGATAATAAAGCATTTGGTCTTGTTCTAATTCCAGTGCCTTGAAGAAAAACCCTTGCTCACCAAAACCACCCATCTACAGGATGGACCATTCAAGGGTTATAGCCTCTCACTTTTCTCGATTATGTGTTTTAGTATTTAGTTACCTACCACTCTTAAGTTTCAATATTTAAAAGCAACTTTCTTAATTAATATTTAGGGCACTGTATTCCTTTATATAAATTAATTCATAGCATAAAGACAACTCCATACATTCTTCTGAAATAGTTGTAAAACAACACCTTCTCCAAGGTGTAATGCCAACCAAACATTTCGTCCCTTAATAAGGTCATTTGTCCACCCTTATCTAGTACTAGGGCCTTCCAAGGAGTCCATCATGGGCCCTTAGCAATTAGACCATTCCTTGATAGAGACCCAATGAATTTATGGCTAGAGCCCCCTTGGCACCCTTGTTGCTTCCTAGTCTAGCATCCTTCCTATGGAGAGACCTCTCACATCTCGGGTTGGTTCTATAAATCCACCCATGAGGGCACAAGAACTTTGGTACAAAATACAGAATCAACTGCCTTGATCCTCTCATCAATGTCTAGGAAAACATCCATTTTCCATAATAGCAACCAACAATCACTTTGACTATTCCATAAGAGTCAACCAATTTATCTTTGGCTAGGGAAACCATCTCTTTTCCAAATTAATAAGCCTTGTCTTAAAAAGACCAATTCAATAAACAAAGAAATGTCCTTGAATACTTCACAAGAAAGATACATCCACATCAATTCACAAAAGTTTTTTTTCGAAATGATTCAACACTTTATCAAGCATAGTCCATGCACAATTTTCTTCATTCTAATTCCATGAATAACCTTTACTTCAATGAGTGGTCATTCCTTCATTTCTATGTGATAGGAAAGTAGCTTAGGTAAAAGAAAATCAAACTTTATAGGGAGCACCTAGGCTTGCATTACAACCAACAAGTTATTATCCTTTGTAGTTGGACGCTTTGGACCCAACATGCTCCTCTAGCTTGGATCAATGCTCCCATCATTTGAAGTTTTAACCCCTGACCAATTGATCTTGAATAATTTGAGGATAGAATTATGGTTCTCTCTTTCTCTCTAGCTCTACTTAACTCTCATTCTCTCTCTCTCTCTCTCTCTCTCTCTCTCTCTCTCTCTCTCTCACCTATCTCTCTCTTTCTCTATTTATATATTTCTCTCCTCCTCTATCTCTCTCTCTCTCTCTCTCTCTATATATATATATATATATATATATCTCAGGGATCCAAAGGCAATGATAAAAGCCTTATAGCTCTAAGGCTTATATAGCCTTAGGGAAGGAATAATAGCCCTCCCTCTTTCTCATGCTTATCATTCATTCAAAGATCCCTCCCTCTCTTTGTTGTTCTCAAGGCTATTGCATGTCACATAGATGTGTGGTGGTATGGTGATGAGCTACATGACATGAGGGAGTGACATGTTTGAGGATGTACTGATGGTGGCAGCATAACTATGGCAAAGCATGAGTTGGTGGTGGAGGCTCGTGGGCAAGACAATGTGCAGGTAAGCTTTAAAACTTTTAAAAGGAAATGCATTTTTAGCTTTTAAATCCCTCCCCCCCCCAAAGCTCTCCATTCATGCATGGGCTTCAAGTCTTGGGATCTTACATCTATGAGGTGCACCCTTGGGCCCTTTTCAAAAACTACATGGAGCAAGATATGAATCATGCTCAAGACATTCTATAGGTCATTTAAAGGGATCAAAGAATGGGTTGAAAACTCATGGGATCAATTGACGCACCCAAGAGAATGAGGGGGAGTGGGACTATAATCTTTGAAGGAGAAGTTCTTAGCCCTTTGGTTTATGCTTCTCAATATGTTATCTTTTGATTATCAACTCTTGTCTATCTTGATGCACAATTAGGTCAAAGCCATTTAAATCTAGGGTGGAGATTGGCTAGGATTAGATGTTTGAGATACTATTCTCTACAAAGAAATTAAGATTATAGATAGTGCAAAAGTTAGTGGAATCCTAGAAAAATGGCATGGCTACTTTTAAGTGGGCTAGCAATCAAGGGTGGAAGAGATGATGGTTCACTCAACCTATCCACATTGCCATTGTTGTCATTGTCATCATTATCTTCTCAACCTTTGACCACAATGGCCATCTCCAAGGTCTAATGCCCACTTTGCTATGGAAGTGCCCTTAGCACGGCCAGTCTTAGTGTGTTTCTCCTTCTTTACATGGAACCAAAGTATTTTTTCTTTCTTAGTTTCTAGCCATGAAGTTTAGTTCCCATAAGAAAAAGGATAATATGCATTGCATGGCTCGATTGAAAATGTGTACACATATGCACAAGTTGGAGGCAAACATATCTTCATATACATGGTCTTTTAGGGAATGGACATTGTTAGAGGTGGGTACCTTTACCTATAATGAATGAGGTTGAGAGGAGAGATGCAAATGAGAAAAAGAGAGAGGAAGAGAGGAAGAAGAAGATAGAAAAAGACTAGAAGATAAGAGAGAAAGATATGAAAGGAGGGAGAAAGAGGAAGGAAGCCTTTGGAAGCTAAAAGAGAAGGTGAAGAGTTAGTTCTTGATTATATGTGGATGCCCTAAACTAGGTTTCTTACACCTTTTATACCCCAGTCAGTGTGACTAGTTTCTAATCCCTAGTTTTCATATACCCTGCTTGTTACATTCCATCCCAAACCTAAAAGTTCTTGCCCTCAGAAACAAAAGATAGCTTAAGGGACTTTTTAGAGTAGTTAGTGAGTGGGGCTGCATGGTAGTACTCTGATCAGCATTACAATGAGAAGATTGGATGGAGAGGGGTGCGTATCCAAGGAGAATTAGGATAGAGGGCAAGGTATGGCTAATATGCATGACGTGGACATGGTTGGAAGGGAATAATACCACCAATTCATTTTAATTGAGGGCATAAAGATTATGGATAGCTATCCACCATAAGCCTACTAAGGTAAATCTCTTATAACTTTTGATGCGTTTCTCTAAATGGGCCACGCCTCATGTCAAAATGGAGCTTATGATGAGCATTTTTAGCTCATGTATGAAGCACATGGTTGTAATTAATGTAGGTACAAAACTTCTCTAGAACATTGTGTAGTCTATAGGTAGTGTGGGGACAAAACAGGGCATATCCATCTAGTCTTCAGCCAATTGGGCCTATTGGAGGTGAGAAAACTCTTCCATGATAGTGACTAAGCACAAAGAAACTTTTTCTAGGGGTTTCTTTGACTGCCTAGTGATTGCATCAGGGATATACTGAATGATGCATTCTTCCTCTATGGGAGGTAGCTCTTTCACATAGTCCACTGAGATGCCAATGAAGGGCT
This sequence comes from Lygodium microphyllum, assembly GCF_053477565.2. Lineage (NCBI taxonomy): Eukaryota > Viridiplantae > Streptophyta > Polypodiopsida > Schizaeales > Lygodiaceae > Lygodium > Lygodium microphyllum. Next base: position 117,511,049 of record NC_141139.1, read on the forward strand.
TCAACTAACTAACATGAAACACATTGTAAATCTTGGTGGTGGAGCAAAGCTCTAATTGGTAACCCAAGTCACAAACTCTCTTAAGGATGTGGTAGGGGTCATAAAAATGATGGGCTAGCTTGTTATTGCTACCCTCCTTGAGAGTGGATGACAACACCTAGAAACAATGCCTACTATTGTAAAATTTTTAGCAGAATTATACACAATTGGCACATTATTACCAACTTTTTACATTAATTTAATGCAGATGCAGTGCTCATTGTTCTATTTTTGGAGGCCTTGTCTCTGCAATGGCTAGGAGATGTCAATACAAGGAAATTCTTGTATAAGAGAAAGGGTAGTGCTATAGATGAAATCTGATAGGTTTCCTTGGTGAATCCACAATGGAAAAGTAAATATTTTGTAACCCAATTCTTCTAGCTCCATGGGAATTAAGATAAAGGTTTTCCACCACTCTCCAACATAGCCATAGTTATTTGCCATCTTGGGTATACCCACAACTAAATTACAAAAAAGCCCTCATCTTTTCTTTTCAACAAAGAGCATCAAACAAAAGCACATTTACCCCAAAATCATTGAGCTAGTCTTAAAATACACTACAAGTCCAATAGGGTCTTCATTATCAATGCAACATGTATTAAAGGGCCTATGTGTTTCTAGCATGATGACGATGAGTGTATTCTCTAGGAGATCTAGCAGAGGCCATATTTCTCTTAAGTTATGACTACAAGTGTGAAGGAGTGGAGAAGATTAGAGAGTATGAATAGACGGGTCTTGCATGTTGATGGGCTCTCTGTGTGTGATTTTGGAACCAAACTGATTAAGTTAGAAGGATGTTTACCATGGCTACGAGCCAGGAGGGAACTCCTATGGGTAATGCTGCATCAATTGATATAAAAACCATAATAATGGATTTATTAAGGTTTAGAAGGGGGTGCCAAAGGAACAATTTGGTCTATATTGCATCGAGAACATTAATTCACATTTGTGGAAATTCTCTATAGTTTCTAGACCTTGACACTATATATCAAACTAGTCTCTTGAGAAAGGGTGGTGAAGGCATTGGGTATCGAGCAGTGCATCCATCCAAAGATTATTTTGTAGTGTGTAAAAAGGGTTTCCACCCAAATGTATATATCTATAAATATCCTTCATTGGAAGTACACAAGGGGGGAAAAGAAAGAAAATGAATTGAAGAAAAAAAATGAATGACACCGTTAGAAATGATCGTGTGAAGAAGAGGAAAGAGGCGTTGGATTAGAAATGACATCTTCTGATGGTAATGAATGGGAAGGGAGAGGGAGATTGGGAAGAGGCTCCATCTTCCAAGACTTAAAGGGGGGGCTGGGAGAGAGAATGGAAAAGGTGGATGCATGAAAGGGGCACCATGTTTATAGGGAAGCTATTTTTTGGACAAAGAGCCATGAAGAAGAAGAGAGACATCAGTCGGGAGCCGCAAGGAAGTGAGAAGAGGCAAGAAGCATAAGTGGGGACACCATTTTTTGTGGGAGAGGGAGAGAGATAGGAGGCTTTCCAAGCCATCAAAATCAGGAAGATTGCAAAAGAATTGTAGTGGGAGAACACAAAGAGGAGAGGATTGAAGCCAATGCATCTCCCATGAAGATCGCCATGCCTTCTCCTCCAATCTCAAATTTGGAGCTTCAATGTACCCCCTTCATCTGAAGTGATAGGGTAGGAGAATAATCTATTGCCTTTCAATCATTCAAGCTCACTCTTGATTTCATGGAAGCATGTGGGAGATATTGAATTACTCTCCCCCCCCCCTTCTTAGTCGTCAACATGAAACTATGGAGGCTAACCTCTTAAGCTTGAAATTAATCAAGATTAAGTCTTAAGAAAGTTATAAGTGGCTATTCCTATGGCAACAATGTAATTAGGAATGAAAACTCAAGAAAACAAGAAATGATGAGCTTGCTATTTGGAATGAATGGATAGACTTCCCTTGGCTAACTGCAAAGGACATGGCTCCCAAAGACGCAATTACAATTCTTGTACTTTACGTAAGTGCCTTAACTTGTTTAACATAAAAATGTAACATAAATATTTCTTTAGTTTATAATTTTTATAAAATATATTTAAACCTCATTTTTAACTCTGGATAGTCGTTAGAATTTATGTAGGTCTGATTTTTATATTTTTAAAAACAAAAATAGTTAAAAAATACTTTAAAATGGCTTAAAATGGTATAAATAAAATGTTATAAAATATTTGGTTAAATAATTATAAAATATAATATTTTTAAAACTAATTATATACTACTAAAAGTATTTTAATTTTTTCTAGAAATTTTGGAGTGTTTTTAATATGGCTTAAAAATCAAAAATAGTTATTTTGGATGAAAATTACAGTATTTATTGATTAAAATCATATTTTTAATTCAAAAAAATTATGATATTCTATACAAAACTTGCGAATATAGTTTTGGATGTTTTATGAAATTTTCTTAGGGTTAGAGAAAAATAAAATTAATTTTATGTTATTACTTTGAACATTATTTATATAAAACATGGGGTGTCTAACATTATGCAAATTAAAAGTATTGACGAGGTATTAAGTTATACCAATATGGGACAAGGGAAATGTTTATGAGGGAAATTAGAGTTTATGGGTTTGCGAAATGTTAGTTGATTTGTTTTGAATGTTTATTGATTAATAAATAATAAAAGAAATTTATTAAATAAGGGTAGAGAAGAGATCATTTAAAGGGAATTTAAATGGAGATGTGCAAATAGATCTATTGGGTCTATGCTCTAAAGCTAATTCCTTAAGGGATAAGAATCCTAGGTTCAGTATTTTAGTGTCCAGTATAGAGATAGAGACGAAGTGCAAGAATAAGTAAGTGTATTATATTAGTTGGACTACTACGAATGAGTGTCGTAACTATTGAGGAAGGCTAGAATAAATCATAGAAATTAGTTGCCAATATCACCTATTTAATGCAACTCTTAGGAGTTGACTTGACAACCTGGTTATAAGTGGCTGTCTTTGGCCAGTCAGTGGAGTAACAAGACTTAGGCAATGTCAAGAGAACTAGCTCTTCCTCTTGGAATTTCAAATGCTTTCTTTGCTCATTAGCATAAATCTTCATGTGATATTGTTCCTTCTGAAGATTCACTTTGCATTGATGAAGCAAGGCCTACATGCACTCTAGCTACTCTTTACTTTGGGATTTGATCTTGTCATTGAGCATGATTGTAGGGAGGGGAACCTTATATCCATATAGTGCCTCAAAAGGAGAAGCCCCAATGCTAGAGTGGGTGGAGTTGTTATATGCAAATGCAACCAAGATGGAGTCATATATCCCAACTATGTTGTACATCATGGTAAAAGTGTCTTAGGTAGGTCTCAATCCATTTATTTACCCTTCAGTCTGAACATCCATTTGTGGGTGGTATGCGGTGGATAGAGCAAGCTTAGTGCCAATAGATGTGAAAACCACTTGTCAAAATTTTCTCATTAAGTTATCATCCCAATCATGCACTATGACTTAGGGTAACCCATAAACACATTCTCCATAAACTAAATGGCCACCTGAGATGCAGTATACTAGGTCTTAATTCATGAGGCAGACTATTACAACATACATATTGTTCCATCCATTCTTGCAACTTGGAGGCCAATAATGAAATCCATAGTGATAAGTAATCATTTCCCTTCAAGAATAGGTAGGTGCTACAAGAGACCAATGTGTCTAGATGTGGACACATTTAGCTACAAAATCCTTGACATCCCTCCATAAGCCCTTCTAGTGAAAACTCTTGGCAATCCTATCATATATTTTATAGACACTCAAATGACTAGTAGTGGGACAAGAATCCAATTCTTCCATGATGTTCCATGCAAAAGGGGAAGTGTGGAGGATGAAAATCTTGCCATGGGACCAAATAAGGCTATTTTTGAGCTGATATTGGGAGTTTTTATCCATTACCTCACGTGCTGTAATTTTTGAAATATGCGGCTGAACTCCTTATTCAGCAAATAGGCCTCAAGCTCCTCAATCCAATCACTGTGCAACTTTGAAATGAAAGGCATTTTACATGCCCACATGCATGATATTGAATCAGCCACTACATTCTCTTTGCCTCTAATGTGAGAGATGTTAAAATCATAATTTTGCAAAGTTGCCACCCATCTCCTCTGTTTTAGGAGTCAAAGTAGACTGAGTCAAGAAGTATTGGAGGGATTGATAATCGCTCTTCACTCTAAAGCAATTGCCGTATAGGTAATGGTACCATTTCTTAATAGCATGAAGGATAGCCAACATCTTCTAGTCATAAAAATTCATTTGCATCTCCTTTTCATCAAGCTTACAGCTCTAAAAGTAATCACACCATGCTATTGTAGTAAGGCAACACCAATATCTCGGCCACTAGCATCACACTAAATGATAAACTATTTTCAAAAGTTAGTGCATACAAGAATGGAGGCTAAAGTAATCTTTTCCTTCAATTGGTTAGCATCCCAAAAGAATGATTCCTTCTTTAACCAATTAGTCAAGAAGATTGTAATGGTGATGTAATGCTTGACAAGGTGTTTATAAATTGAAAAGAGACCAAGAAAACCACGTAATGAGGTAGTGATGTATGGTGTGGGAAAATCCATAATACATTGTATATTTTTAGGGTCAGCCTTATACCATTTTGACAAACAATGTGCCCCAACTACTCCACTAATTTATTGTTGAGGCTCCTAGAGGTAGTCCATGCGTTCATGGAGTTAGAGCAAAGAAAAGTGATAGTAGCTAAAGGGGGAGGCAAGGGGAAGGGGGTGTAGTAGGGGTGATCAAACCAAGATCATGAGGTGGGTAACCACCTTGGTCAAAGGAAAACCCATCCTCTAGATCATAGAACTGCTCCTGGTCCAAGTTCTCTATTGCATACTCCTCATTTTCAACATGTGCAAAGCTATTTGCAACATGTAATTCCTCCTCATCATTGTTCCAATACTCCATTACATACATACTATGAACTTTGACATTTGTTGTATTGTAGGGACATTTTGAGGCATGGTCTATAGTGTACTTATCACCACATTTAAAACATAGGCATTTTTCTTTCCGCTCCACCACATCGAGGGAGATGAATCTTTTACCACTTTGACCACTCAGGACGGTTGAAGCAATTCGCAGTCTATTTTCAACATATTTACCCTTACCATTAGAACTAAATGCTACCCTAAAAGTGCCATGTTTTCTTTCATCATGGAAGGGGGGTACGTAAGTCTTTTGGGCTTGTTACTAAGTATGTGGTTGCCTCTAAAAACACCATTGTAGGTGCCTGGCCTTAGTGGGGTGCGGGGCTATCTAAAACCTTGCTGAAAATTCTCATTTTTATGGTAATTCCTTGCATATTCTTTAGCCAATTTGATTGCATTGAATAAGATAGAAGGATTTTGAGCTATTATATCAGTCGACAAGCTAGGCTCTAACCCATACATATACTTGTGCAATTTTGCATCATCACTAACATTAGGAGAGTTTTGAGGTCTCAAAAATGCCCTATAAGAGATTGTAGAAAGAGAAAATATTTGGAAATCAAGAAGTCATTCTTTGGTTTGTTAAAAAGTCTATTTTTTATCAATAAGAATATCTAAAATCATAAAATGTTATTATCATAGCATTCTCATGGCCTACATCAAATTTATAAATTTGGACCTCCATAAAGATGACATGGATTGTCTCAATAATGATCTGAACTTTTATCATAAAAGTGATAATGAATACTCAATTTGAATTTTCTTGACCTTTGCTGGTCTCCCTCCATCCTTATTTCCTTATTCTTACTAGCTTCTTTCCCATTCTTCTTCTTTTCCGAATTCACATAGCTTTCTGATATTGATCTTCAATCACATTCTTAGTTATAAATCAATCATCCAAAAATATTGGCAATTTTGGTAAAAAATCTCTTTATTATCTTTGTATTTAGTTAGAATATAAGTATGAATTGATCATAAAAAGAGCAAAACTCAACATTGTTTTAGAGTACTCCATGAAGCATGTGTGAAGATTTGAAGGGAAAAAACTCAATCTTTCCTTGGGTTGAAGAGTATATATTGAAGCTCCCATAAACAATAGCACATCTCCTTTCTATGAAATCTCTTGATGATAAGTTATATTAGTGATGGTTATAATTATTTTTTAGGATATAACTCAATCTTGTTGTAGAGAAAGATGTTTTGAGATTGAAGAATCACTTATTAACAATACATAGAGATGAGTTGTTGCATGGTGAAAGCAAGTTAACCTAGTATGCTTTTTGCATTTATTAGCGTTAACATATTAAGAAAATAAATATATGAAAAGTTTTTTACAAATAAAATCAAAACATTTCACAAATTATGCATCAAGATTCCTTGTTTAAAGATATTTTCAATGATGATTTGAATAATATTTAGATCTAGCTAATTCACATGCCAAATTTGTGCTAGTTAGCATGCCCATGGACATACTATTTGATAAAGGTTAACCTATTTTCAATGAGGTTCCACCTGATAATAAGAGTTGTCTTAGAAGCATTGGTTACTGCCTAGTATAACCATCCCTATAAACTTAAAGCTTGTCAATAAGATCCTCTAAAAGCTCTTGAAGGTTGAAATGAGCATTCGACCTTACCTTGATATTCTTGAACTTAGATAAATTTCCTAATTTTTGGAAAAACAATCCATTCATTTGATTTACGATATGTTTTGAGATTGAAATCCTTATTAATGAGGTCCTACTTTGTCAACAAAAGATCCATTCATTAATGAAGTTCTACCTAGTAATAAGAGTTATCTTGGGAGCGCTAGTTGCTTGAATTAGTGCAATATACATAACTATCAATTGTAGGCTCTATACATATATAATATAATCTTCCATAAAACTTGAAGCTTGTCAGTAAGATTTTCCACATGCTCTTGAAGGTTGAAAGGAACATGCATTGCCTTGATATCCTTGAGCTTAGATTAATTTATTTTTTGTGAAAAAAGTCAAAAAGCATAAAACTAATATCCTCAATCAATTCATTTATTTAGAGGATAACCTCTTTTTTGTCAATTTTTATCACAAATACTTACATGTGCTTTGTCTCTACCCAATACAAAAACCCATACAAAAAAGTAAGACCATTGTAAGAAACACATGATTTCTTAGAGATAGACTATAGAGTCATGAACTAAAATTGAATTTCATAATAGAAAGGAGAAAAAAAAAATTAGATTGTTTTGAAGAAACACGAATTTCTTGGAGATAGAATATAGTCATGAACTAAAATCATGTTTCATAAGGCAAGGGGAGAAAAAGTTAGATTATTGTGAGAAACACAAATTTCTTGGACACAAACTACCAAGTCATGAACTAAAATTGCATTTCATAAGGGTAAAAAAAACTAGATTTCAAGTATTAAATGGATCAAATCAAGGAACATTCAACATTGCCTTAATATCCTTGAACTTAGATAAATTTATTTCTTTGTGAAAAATGTCAAAAAGTATATAAATGCTTATCTCCACAATCAATTCATTCCTTCAAAGGATAGCCTCTTTTTTGTCAATTTTTATCACAGATACTTACTTGTGCTTTGTCTCTTACCAAAACAAAAACCTATACAAAAAAAACGACTATTGTAAAAAACATGAATTCCTTGTAGATAAACTATAGATTCATGAACAAAAATTGCATTTCAAATGACAAAGGGAGAAAAACTTAGACTATTGTAAGAAACACGATTTTCTTCGAGACAAATTATAGAGTCATGAACTAAAATTACATTTCATAAGACAAGGGAGAAAAACTAGTTTTCAAGTATGAAATGGATCAAATCTTGTTATAAGACATGCACAATATAAATCTATACTATTAGTTGGGAAAAGTATAGTTTGTATTCCATATAATAACCAAGTTTTTATTTGAATCTAAATATTTCAAAAGATATTTATATGAGAAGTTTCTCAATAGTTTCAAACACACATTGCAACAAAACACATCTTCTTGTAGTTCAATATGTAAATATTTATTCTAATCTATCTAGACAATAAGTAAAATTTATCTCATAATATCTCAACTAAGAAAATATGCACATTGGAGAGGATATCTTACTTGTAGGTCTAAGGTCTTGAGTGTGTGCAAATAGTTATATTGTTTGAGCATCTAAATAAATGACTTGAGAATGAAAAGAAAAGGTTTACAAAGGGACTCCAAAATAAGAAAAAATTAGCTATTTTGGCCTTGAAAAGTGTGCACATTTTTTAAAAATTTATCACTTTTTCAAAATATATGGCTATTGACCACCTTTTGAGAAGTCCTATATAAAATAGCACTCTTTTTCATAATCAATCTTGATCAAACTAGAAACCTTTGAGTAGACCTTAGCTTAATACATTAAATGGAAGATTTGAAGTTAGTTCATTTTATCCTATTTGAAGGACAAAATATTGATGACACTATTGCGATTAATGGAGAAATAATTATCTTGTATCATTGGCATATGATTAAGTCACCTACATTATATCTCTTAACCATGTGATGGTACATTGGGGACATGCTCAAAATGAATATGCTATTAGAGGATACCCTCCTTTTTCTATTGCATATAGAGACTTAGAGATAATTTAAAAACCCCTTTCTTTTGTAACTATCTCACTATAGAAAGTCCATGATTGAGAATCCAATATGTATCCAAACATCCTTTTTTTTATAACAATGATTACAACAAATTCTCATTATGAAGTGCATAAGAGAGAAATGTCATAAACTTTTGAGAATTTGAATTCAAATATTCAGCTTGTGTGTTAATGATAATTGCCAAGTGATAAGAATTGATGACTCTTACAAGAAGCTATAAGAGAAGAAATTCCTTTTGAAGTAGAACCACTACCCAATCTTAACAGAAAACAATACCCGAGGTGGAGCAAGATGCAAAAATCCTAGATTGAATCTATGAATAATGACTTTATGATTATTGAAACACCATTGCCAATTGGAGTCCCAAGAGGAACACCAAGAAAAATGGAAATCTATTGCAAGAAAATCTATCTTGTCACACCAACAAGCATGGTCTTCATAGTTTAATCAACCACAAGAAGAAAAATAACACCAATTTTCTCAAATCTTCATGCAGTATCATATAGCAATGATTGTCCCACGGATTTATCACAACAAAACTCCAACACATTCTTTGTATTTTTCATAGAAACCATCAAAGAACCATGATGATATAAAATAAAGATCAATTTTGAATGGAAATCATCACATAGTATTCATCTTTCATCATCTTCATAGTCTCTCTCACATAGATACAATGTTTCTCATAGAAAATTAGCTATCTCTCATACTATATCTCTCACACATATGATCTCTCACAATATTACATTGGAATAATGAATAATAACACTCCATAATCTCACTTTGGTCATGGATACCCCTCCCAAGAGGTATGTCTGATATGAAGAGTCACTAGAGCCACTACAATGTCCTTTCATAGCTCAACAATGTCACTATCACTTTAGTCTTTACTTGAGACTTTAGTAGCTACTTCTTCCACTTCTTTGAGCTATTTTGAAGTTTTATTCATCTCTTTGACCTCAGAAAAAGAGAGTAAAAGTTCAAAATAATAGCTTATCCCTTTATCTTCAAATATCCAATAAGCAACCAAGAATGGCTTTAGCTTCATCTCCAAAAAAGAAAGCCAATATCTAATCCATTATTCAAGAAAATATCCCAAGACAAGAGATCATGAATAATACTTAATCAAACTAACCAAATTTAAACAAACTCTTAAAGGATATGAGAGTTTTGCATCCATCCATCTATCATCTCTACAAATCTCCAAAGGATATATTCTCAAATAGTTTGAATATCCAATCACAATCCCATCATACAAATAATACATACAATACGAACACTAAATACAAAACAACCATCTGAATGGCACCTCCAAAAGAGAGATATAACATTATAAATCATCAAAATACATCCAAGGATGTTAATGAAGGTGATTCCTCTTAAAAGCTTACTGGTTTCAAAAATGATTCATGGACAGAGATTTATTTACAAAAGCCTTGGGAGGATTTTTGAACATTTGCAAGCAACACAGTCTCTCCACCGATAAAAGATATAAAAGATATCGACTAGGCAAGCAAAGGGCATGAAAGTACAAAATATCCAATTTTCAGAAATCAATATCCACATTCACATTCATATAAAAATTTGGGATTGAGTTTTGATCATTATGTGAATGCCGGTGCATGCAGGCAAGATATAGAGCAAAGTGAGCAATAAGTCTCACTAAAGGATCTGAAGACCAAGAATACATTTAAGCAAAGTGCAATTAATTCTAAAAAGCTTGGTTGGTAGTCATCCATTTCCCCAGAAACAATGGCCAATTGATTTGAGGTCCTATTAGAGAATCTACAGAAATCCACTGAGAGCGGAGTTTTGATGCCAAGAAATGCTTAAAAATAGCCAAAAATTACAAATATCAAGGGAAAAATATTCAATGTCGAAGGCGGCGGCTCCAGCTAGGACGATTTTAAGCACCAAGTGAAATACGACTCTTAAAAGGCGCTCGAGCGACACTTGTTGATTTTTGATAATTTTTTAGACTACCGTGTGGGTTTTTAGGAGTTGCCAGCCAATGCGAGAAGTCAAGCTAGACGCGCAAAAAATTACAGCACTCGATTTGGATACCGGACGGGGAAATGGCCAAGGAAATGGTCAAGATACGAAGGGGTGGACAAAATCTGGGCAAAATGGGCAAGTGACCTTGGGAGCCCAAAATTTAAATGTCACATGAAAGTTTGGAGGAGAAGCATGCATCAAATCGTGGCATGAAGGAGGTGCCATCAGACGCCGAAAAATGCGCTTGGATCTTGATGGATGGAGATGCCTGGTTGCACACAACCCACCCAAGTGACTATGGGGCTTGCCTACCCTCTACCTGCTGATCATATCGCCGCCTCTCTCTCGTGCAATGATGGCCTGGATGAAGATTTCTGATTTTAGTCTTTCTCTTTCCTCCATCTCTCTCCCTTAAGGGGTTATTCTTGTGTGGAAAAAGACAATGAAGAATGATGGAGGAAAGCTTGTCCGGATGAGACCGGATTGATTCCGGATGGATGAAGACATGAAGAGGGCTATTCTTAAAGATGCTGAGCATTAAATGCATACTAGAAATCAGTCCCATAATCAAGACCAAGAAACCGAAACTCGAAAATAAGCGGTAATACTATTTTTACAAAGAAAAATGATCTTTTAATGCTATTTGCTTTATGAAACCTTGTTCATATGGGATGAAAGTTCATTATGATATTGTTTTCCATGAGTTTCAACTATTTGCAACCTGAAAATCAGAAAATATAAGGCTACATGGCCGGAATTAGTGTTAAAATACATGGAAAACACGCGTTTTAAGGGTAAATTTGGGTTTGCTATATAAATGAGAAATATGATATGTTACACCAACTAAATCTGAGTTTCTCCTATCAATGAACCTAAGGGCCACAGCCCACAATCAACTTTCATTTTCAGTCATTATTTATTAAAGAAAAATAGGAAAAAATACTAAAAAATGGAAAAAATGGGTTGAAAAATAGGAAAAAATGGAAAACGGGCTGAGAAAAATTAGGAAAAATTATATCTATGTTTCTGCAATGTATAACGATGGAAAAGCACGAGGTTGGCCTCAGTTTGTCCCCATTTCTATGTTTTGTGCGTATTTAGCAGGTTTTTAAAAGGGAAAAATGCATAGAAACCCTATCTAACCGATCAATGATGCAAAATACTAAGAGTTGGATGAAGAGGGGCTGGAACACTGAAAGATAAAGAAAATATTTGATTTATGCATTGCACTTGGCATATAGGAAATGGTTTAAATAAAGAGGATGGTAGCATGGGCATATGGCTCAGTGTCTCCTTTCAATGCAGCACGTATTAGTGAAATTCATGGAAAGAATGCTTTATGCATGATACAAGATGCTGATCCTTCTTTTGTCTAAGCACATAGCCATACACGATTTGCATTAAGCATAATAATTAAAAGGTATCAGAAAAAACCTCCTGGATGCATGGCACCTGTTTTCCTTTGGCTGTGACCAACGATGAGCGTGAGAGGATGCCCTAAGCTATAGGTTAGTCCTTGGGTCCTAAGGGGAAAGTGTAGTGAGGAATGGTACATTCTGGAACGTAAAATATTGGTACCTTGAGAGGAGTATGTGTGGAAATGTTCTATATGTCTAGCAGCGCATCTAAGGGCTAATCCCTGCGATGTAGGAGAGCTGCAGTGGGGCTCCAACTATTAGTTGGTGGAGTGCCTCCTATGTACGTGTGGCTAGGCATTATGCCTATGTACTTTGGGTTCTCCCTTTGAGGAGTTTTAGGAAAATGTTGGACTATAAACTATAAACGCATAGATTAAGCTTTAGGGCAGTTTGTCCTTTAGAATTAGATTGACCCTCTTGGTCCACGAGGCCGTGAGGGTGTTTGTGTATCATGAGCATGAGGTCTGGCTAGTGCCATAGCCAGTGCCGGCCCATTTTAGGTCCCATCAGTGGTGCGTCTGCCGGGAGCCGTCTATAAGTGGTGGTTTTCGAATCTAGGGTTTGTAGGGACCAAAAGAAAGTTGTTTATGTCCTCTGACAAGGACCATCAAGTCGAAATCCAAAAAGAAGAACGTGTTGAGAGAGCTAGACGGCGGTTAGAGATTGTAGGTCGTTATTCTCCTCAAAGGAGTAGCCTAGTACGTATAAGAGGCAGTGGTCTTAGTAACCCAACTGCTCTACATAGTCCCTTAGGTGCAGGAGGAAGCGTAAGTTCTTCCTCTCCTTCACCAAGTCTACCCACTTTAAGTGGGGGAGTGAATTCACCTGTTCAAGCTCCTATTGTTAATCGGATTGTCACTATGGCACAACCTATTGCAATTCCTGCAGGGACACCGGATTTACCAGCCTTAGGAGTTTCCTTGCCCATTTTTAATGGGTTAGCGGAAGAGGATGCAGAATTTCACATTTGTGCATTCCAAAGATTGATGTTCAATTATCGCATCCAAGATTAGGGACATATCATGATGTTCTTTAATATGACGTTAAAAGGAAGGGCTGCGGTATGGTATCACAGCATAGAATCTGGAACCATAACCACAATTGATCAATTCTATGCAGCTTTCCGAGGAGAATTTGCCCCTGAAAGAGGTGGCCAATATTGGTTGCGGGTCCTGAATGTAACACGCCAAGATCCTCATGAGAATGTGAAAGCATATGCCAAGAAGCTGAAGGAAGTATTTCGTAAGTTATAAACTTACATTCCCATTCCGCCGGCTATCCAATTGCAATACTTTTTGCATGGGTTGGATTTTAATATCCAAGTAGAATTAAGCAGTGTAGCCTTAGCAGATATAGACACCGTTATTACGCCGGCAGAGGGAGTAGAAGCACGATTACAAACGGCCTACTCCTCTCGAATGAATGTTAATGGGGGTTTAGTACCTGGCGGCAATCCATCATTGACGAATGGAAGTCAAGGGATGCCTATGACTAACCCTAATGGGAGGGGGAGCGTGGTTCAGAATGTACCTTTACTGCCAGCTCCTCCCAGTGTGATTATGCTTATGGTAAGTCAGTTGGCTCCACCAAATGTTGGAGGCCAAGTTTCAAATTCTAATGTTGTTCCTGTGGGTCAATAGCCAATGCCAAATCAGATTGTTAGGCCAATGGAACGACGGGTTGACAATCGAGGCTATGAGTCGAGTGCATCTAATGTCCTTGGCAAAGTTAAGGATATGATGAAGCATTATACCGACATGATTTCCGAACAATATTAACAACTAGCTGTCGATGTTAATTTCTTGAAGAAGTAGTAGAATTTGATAGGGAGTCGACGCCCTGAAGAGAGTGGACCCTCTAGATTCAGTTGTAAGTGGTGTGGTGGGCAGCACTTCCCCAGAAACTGTCCAAATGTGAAATGTGACATTTGTGGGAAGTCGGGCCATTTAGTTGCTATCTGTTGGAGTAAGATTAGCTCTCTCCAACAAGGGAGTAAATAGCTGGGCCCAGTGAATCATAGAGTGCAAGGAAATAACTTGCAGCAGAATGATACACCAAGGCATATATTGCAGAGGGGAAAAACAACTATAGAAGAGTTGCCACAAGGCAACGGAGTCAGCCTTATTGAGGTTGCACGAGTCAATGATGCTGAAACCTCTAACTTAAGAGCCGTGACAAGAGGCCAAAAGGTTGAAGAGGTTGACAAAGATAATGCAAAACCGGTTGGGGGAAACCCTAAATAAGGGGATAAGGGGATGCAAGTTCAGAATCCTAGCATAGAAGGGGGACCGCTAAGGCCGATTGACAGAAAAGGCGACCCTAAGAAGGCTGAGGAAGTGCCAAGAAAGAAGGCAAGAGCTAAGAAAGAAGCACCCAAACCGGTCGAAAGACCAAAAGAGAGGATGGTTTGGCGATAAAAGAGAGCTTTGGCTACTTATCATGACTTTGATTTAGCGAGTTCTCTTTGCGAAGTTAAACCAGATGTGAACCTCTTGCAATTGATCAAATTATCTCCAGGAGTACACAAGGAATTTAAGAAGATCCTGCGTATTGGGTATATTGTAGAACCTTTGGGCATAGCACGAGTAGGGGAAGATTGGTTTGATCATGCTGAAAAGAATTGCCCTAGGGTTCCAGCTTATGTGGATGGAATATTGGTGGAACATGCTATTGTAGACACTGCATCCTCTGTCAATATCATGAGTTCAGAGTTGATGGAGAGGCTGGGTCTAGGCATCCAAAAAGATAGCTCCACCCTTCTTAGAATGGCTGATGATAGTCTAAGACAACCAGAAGGTTGTGTTACTAAGGTCCATGTTACAGTGGCAAGTGTAGAATGCTTCTTGGACTTTAGGGTGATGAGATTTGCAGGACATCCTAGCTATCGAGTTTTGCTAGGGAGGCCTTGGATCTTACGAACAGGCTATCAAGTTGATATACCTGTCGGTTGAGTGGTTCTAGGTAGAGGTGCTAATCGAGTGATAGTCAGTGCTTACCCTGAGTCTCCTCAGAGTGAGAGAGCTCCTTTATCTTCTATTGAATTAGAGACAGCAGACGATCCATCTGGTAGTGAGACATCATCCAGTGATGAATCTAAAGAGGGGTCCACTACAGAGGATATCTATCAGATAACTCTAAATGAGCAGATAGAGCCTCAAGATAGAATAAGAGACGTGGATGTGATTGAGTTAGACCTTGGCACGCCGAATGATTCACGGCCAATTAAATTAGGTTCCATGCTCAGTTCAACAGAAAAGGAGGACTATGTGTCCTTGATTCAAGAATTCCGTGACATCTTTGCTTGGAGTTATGATGAGCTGAGAGGCATTCCTCCCGGCCTGGCTGTTCATACTATTCCTGTAAAAGAAGACAGTCGTCCTATGCGTAGAAAGTAAGGCGTATGCCTTTTGAATTGAGGGACGGGTTGTTTGAGGAGTTACAGAAGCTAAGGAAAGCTGGTTTAATCTTTCCTGTACAACACACAGAATGGTGTTCTGTTTATGTGTAGATTTTAGAGAGCTGAATAAGCAGACGGTTAAGAATTACTAACCGCTTCCATTTATTGACCAAATTTTGGATCAATTAGCGAGTAGGAAAATATATTCGTTTATGGATTTCTTTGCGGGATACAACCAGATGGCAATTGTAGAAGAGGACAAGTTGAAAAAAACTTTAATTATTGTATTTGGTACTTTTGCGTACCATGTGATGGCCTTTGGTTTGTGCAATGCACTTGGATCATGGCAATGAATAGCAAACAAGACCTTTGGTGACATCTCCCCAGACGAGCTGAAAGTATTTATTGATGACCTGGGGGTAGCCACTGTAAGGGAAAGAATGTTGGTTATTTTAAGAAAATGCTTTGAGCGTTGCATACAATTTTGTATCGCTCTTAACCCATGGAAGTGTGTCTTTGGAGTACCTTATGGGCTATTGCTAGATCATGTGGTCAGTTTAGTAGGGATCGCAACTGACTCTGAAAAGATCAAGGTTATAGTCGCTATGAGTCCACCACGCACTCCAAAAGAGGTTCATAGCTTTCTATTGTCGATAGGGTACTATCAGAGGTTTATAAATGCCTTGGCAGAAAGAACATTGCCATTAACGAATTTATTATCCTTTAGCTGTCTATTTAAATGGAGTGACCCTTGTAAGGTAGCTTTCGAGGATGTGAAACATGAGCTAGTAAAAGCACCCATTTTAAAAGCACCTAAAAGAGGTGAGATGTTATATATATTTTTAGCAGAGCCACCATGCATAGTATCAGCTATTGTTTAGCCGAAATCTGGAAGGAAGAGTGGTATCATCCGATAGCTTTTACTAGTCAGAAATTGGGCATTTCAGAGATTAACTATATCTACATGGAGAAGTTGTGTCTTGCGATGGTCTTTGGGACTAAGAAATTCAGGCACTACATCCTCTATGAAAAGGTAGTGTTCTATACGAAGGCGGAAGGGCTTAGATTGCTTATGAGAAAGCTGCAGCCACCTGATCATTTGGCAAAGTGGTTAATCACTTTACAGGAGTTCGATTATGAGATTAAGAATAAGCCACCAAGGTTGCAGGGTATTATGGAATGCCTTGTGGATTTCGTGGAGCCGAAAGAGATTTTGGTTGAAGGAATTGATATTGAGGAAATGTTTAAAATTGATACAGCTTCTATTCCATCTTGGTATGCTACTATTACGCATTATCTATTAACAGGAGAGACTGGAGCTGGTTTGTCAAAGTCAGAAAAGAGGAAAATCAAACAACAGGCTTTGAAGTTTTCCTTGATCACAGGGATGTTATATCAGCAGGGTGTTGATGATATCTACCGCCGATGTGTGATGCCTAACGAGGTTCCTTTCATCTTGGAGGAGTGTCATGACTCTGCATGTGGAGGGCACTTTGCAGGACGGTTGACGGCGTAGAAAGCTTTACGAGCTGGATATTGGTGGCCGTCCATCTTTCAAGATTCTTTTGAGTATGTTAAGAGATGTGATACATGTCAAAGACATGACAGTAGAGAGAATAGGAAACGCCCACTTACGCCTATTATGGCTATCCTTCCATTTGAGAAGTGGGGCATTGATTTTGTGGGTCCTATCACCCCGTCGTCTACTACCCAAAAGAGGTATATTATATTAGCCATTGATTATTTTACAAAATGGTCAGAAGCGTGGGTGACGAGGCAGGACAATGCAAAAGAGACTACAAGTTTCCTTTTAGAGCAGATTATCTGCAGTTTTGGTCCTCCGAAGGAATTAGTGTCGGACCATGGAACCCATTTTTTGAACAAAGTGATCAAAAGCTTGACTGAAGCTTGGCAAATCAAGCACAATAAAATGACTCCTTATAATCCGCAAGCAAACGGGCAAGTTGAAAGTACTAATAAGCAGCTTGTGGGGATCTTGTCTAAAAAAATCTCTGAGAAGAAACGAGACTGGGACAAGAAGCTATATGTGGCATTATGGGTGTACAATACCACATTCAAGCGAGCTACCAGCCATACTCCATTTAAATTGGTTTATGGGGAAGAGTGTGTGTTACCCCTTGAAATCGAATTGCCAACCATACGGTGTTACGCGAGCGGTGATCGAGAGAAGCCTCTCTCACAACCCGATAATGAGATGTTAAGGAGTGCCGATTGGGGTAATTGACTTTGTCGAATTCACAACACAACTTGAAAAATTAAAATATTTGACAAAACACCATGAAACAAGACTAAAAACAATGCCTCTTATAGCTCACAAAAGATTTAAAACCCGTATGCGGGTAGAGTATCACACAACCACACAATGGAAATACCAATAATTCAAAAACAAACCAAGAGAAATATATTCTCGTACCTTAACAACCTTGAGCCGATGCTCGGCGCTTTGACACCCAAAAGCTCCAACTTCCGAACTGGCATGACAAGAGCTCACTCTAGCATGCGATCCTCCTCTCTCCTCTCTCACATAATACAATTGTAAGCAAGGGGGAAGGCCCTTAGCTCTCCAATCTCCTCTCCTTATATAGTTTTCTATCCACACTCATACACATTAGGATTTTTGCTTTTAGATTTTGACTTTTGCTTTTCTACTGCTTTTCTACTGCTTTTCACTATTTTCGTTTTTTCTGCTTTATGCTTGTTTGCAACTTGTTTGGATCATAACTTCGTCATTTGAACTCTGAATATAGTCATTTGGATACTCAAAACGATCGAAACGCATCTAGTCGACAAGCCAACGCGGCCAGAATTACAAAAATCTATCAAAAATGGGCAAAAATACCGATCTACGTAAATTACATCATTTTTCTCCATCTTTTATCTTGGACGACTTATTCCTTTCCTTGGCCTATTGTTCTTGTAATTGTACACACTTTCACCACACATGTCCTCTTTTCTTCAAGAAATACTCGTTGACGATGTAAAACGTACGATCTTTTCCTTTGATCCTCGAGTCTTCAAAATAAATATTCTTTGGATATAAATCTATTTTTTTAATGCAGTGTGTTCTAGCAAAAATATGGTTTTTTGAAATAAACTCCGTGCCCAATCATACATGATTTGGAAAAATATGCAATGTTGAATTCATGATATGCAATCAATCAATCCATGCTCACACAAAAATAATGTATGCATTTGAAGAATTTTGCCTAGCCTATATAGATGTGATTGTGCATCATGCAAAATGCAAACAAAATTTCTTAATAATTTAAAATTCCTTATCCTCACCTCTCAACTCTCATAAAAAGATATGATATACTCCGCTCCACCTGCCCATAATCTCACATCACTCTAGAAAATGGTGGTCCTCAAGATGTTGACCAAATATGAACAACATTTCTCACAATTGATGGTGTCCTTCACGACCCTCGAACTCTCCCAACCACCTTACACTCTCAACCAGAGGTTCCTAACTTTGTGATGAACATCCCAAATGGTGCGTGCAAGAAATGTGTGTGCTCAATGACAGGTGCTCTCTCATGTGCGTGTGCATCTAAGATTTACTACATATAGTTGCAGCGGACCTCATGCCGTGCTAGTGCTCAATGATGGTGCAAAATGTGCATAATCCCAACCCATGGCATGGAAGTATTTGATAAGAATAGGAGACGACCCCCGAGTGCATTGCATCAACAAGTGCAACGTGAAGTGCTCATGAACCCATTATCCCCTATGATGTGCAAGAGTCTTGACAAAAAAACATACCTTATCCTCAATGTTCAGTAGCTATTGACAAACACAAGCTTCATCGTGTCCAAAAAAATACCAAACTCGACCAAGGCTATTAAGTTTCACACACAAAAAATTAAACAAAATGACAGAAATAATTCCTAGGCTAAACAAATACAAGAAATCCAACTACGAAATAACAAAACAAACTGTCACGCAAATAACTAAGCTAGCAAAAATCAAACCTAACTACAATTTGACTAGGGCTTTTCAGTTTTCAAAAAAATGCTTGAAATATTTAGCCGTCCCCCTAGTCTGCAAACATTCATGTGCAACAATTGCTTTCATAAAACGATGCAACATTTATGAGCCAATCAAAAATCAAATCCAACGATTTATCCACAATCTTCTCAACAAACACAAATGACACATTTCTCTCAAACAACTCCTTTACAAGTAGACAAAACTTATCCATGAAATTCTCATCAAAATCCTTGAGACAATCCTCACCATCTAAGAAAAATACATCATCCTCCAAACTCTTCAAATCCCAACCATAATAAAAAATCTTTGTATCCCTCAAATCACAACCACACTCAAAAATGTCAATATCCCACAAATCCCAACCATAATCCAAAATCTTCATATCCCACCCATCCTCCCTAGGAAAAACCATGTTACTTTTAGAGTCTTTAAATAAAGTTTTGACCATTTCTTTGTTGCCAATCTCAAATTCATTCACTGATTCATCTACAACTTCTCCTAAAGATACTATGTAAGGATCTCCCAACTTAGTATCCAAATCAAACACAACATCAAAAGGAGTCAACTCCGGACTCATAACACCACAAAAACCAATAACATCCACAAATGGGGTCACTCCAGAACACCTAGCCACATCACTCAACTCATCAATAATACAAGACTCCATCGAGCCTTCCACACACAAAGAGTGGTAAACACCTTCCATAGTATCCTTACAAGAAACCTCTCAAGAAACTGAAGAAACTTCCACCTCTACATCATCACAAATAACATCTTCACAATGCAACAACTTCGGATCAATAACCTCAACCAAAGACTCCTTAACTACCAAATCCCCAACTACCTCCTCACAAACCTCTTCCAACTCTATTTTCTTGATTTTAAACCGCTCTCCCCTCAAATTCTCAATCCTTTTTAAAGCCTTACTCAAGTTCTCTCTCACATCCTCATCAATGTCACTCTCAATATCCTCAAAAACCCAATCAGAATCATTACAAACAACATCAAAACCTTTAGGAGAACTCAAAGAAACTAAAAGACTATCAGATGAAGTTTTCTCTTCGACATTGTTGCCTAAAACAACCAAAACAGTCATCTACACAACTACCAAGAAGCATGAGGTTAGGTCTACTCAAAACCACATCATCAACACCACAAATAAAAGCCTCTCCAAGGCTACTCAAAACATCACTAACCAACTCACAAGACTCAACTGAGTCAACAACACCAACACCAAAATCACAACATGAGTCAGAACCTAAAATCTCCATACTCTCTTGATTAACAAACTCATAACCAAACTCACAACAAATCTCCTCAAACTCATTAGGCAACAAATTGGAACCCTTAACTTCATCTTGAAAACTTACAGTTTCTAAGCCCTCCCCCTCATGATCTTTTAACAAACTCAAAAATTCATCCTCTATTCTCTCTTCATCTTTCAAGCAATCAGTTCCATCTATAATATCACCAAGGCAAACAAGCTCACTCTCTAAATTGTCTTTACTCTCTTCAACATTGCCATGACTATTAGAATTTTCATCACACCTTCCCTCATCAGAAATATCAAAACTTTCTTGACTCTCATCCTCTCCCAAGGAACATGAGAACTCTTGGTCCTTAAAAAAATCTGGTCTCTCATTTTCTTCTTTACAACTTAGATCCAACTCTAGCTCATCTTTATAGTCCTCAAGCTCCAAAGTATCATCAGTCGATCTCTCTTCTTTAGTTAAATCACTAATTGTTGAACTAGAAGTATCCGTAGTCAATGAGTATGAATTCACACTCCTAGACTCTTCACTCCAATCAGTTAAACAAGTATTTTTCTCCTCAACCACCCTAGGGAGTTTCTCCTCACAGACTTCAATTGATTTCTCGCAAGTCAACTCATCTCTCTTAAATAGAGAATATAGTATACCTCTCTCAGGATAGGTATAACTAACTCTCTTCTCCTCAAAAAAATTTCTCTCAACTCGCCTTGAACTCAACTTTTCCCTTGGTTCATCAAACCCTAACTCTTTTTGTCTTTTGGTCTTTCTCTCTTGATATTGAGCTATCTTCACCGCTTCCTCAAAAGTCTTAAGGTTTTTTACCTCTAATTTCACTCTCCAATCTTCTAATTTTAACCCATTTAAAAAATACATTATCTTCAACATTACTGGGGCTATCTCACCTTCTAACAATGTTAAACTCCATCAATTCCACAATCTTTCAAACTCCCTAGCAAAATCCTCAACACACTGATCATCTTTTTGAACACAAGTTTCTATTTTCGCCCAAATCTCACTTTGACTTTCTCTTTTTTTAAACCTAGATAGAAATGCATTTTTAATGGTCTCATAGTCCAAATTTTGTCTCCTAAATTTCAAGCTTATCTCAAAGTCAAGCAACCAATTTCGTGCTTCTCCTTGCAATTGATACCTAAGAATTTGGAGTTTATTCTTAGGGTCAGTCACTCTCTCTATCAAACAACACAACTCTATTTTTTCTAAAAATCTTTCGGGATCTTCAGTATGGTTACCATGAAACTCAGGAAAATCATCAGCCATTTTCAACAATCACAAGAAATTGAAACAAACTCACATTCAAAATAACAACAATGTCAATTTTGCCACTCCTCAGTGGGGGTACCAAAAAAGAGATGTTACGCGAGCGGTGATCGAGAGCAAGCCTCTCTCACAACCGATAGCGAGATGTTAAGTTAAGGAGTGCCGGTTGGGGTAATTGACATTGTCGAATGCACAACACAACTTGAAAAATTAAAATATTTGACAAAACACCATTAAACAAGACTAAAAACAATGCCTCTTATAGCTCACAAAAATTTTAAAACCCGTATGTGGGTAGAGTATCACACAACCACACAATGGAAATACCAATAATTCAAGAACAAACTAAGAGAAATATATTCTCGTACCTTAACAACCTTGAGTCGATGCTTGACGCTTTGACACCCAAAAGCTCCAACTTTCGAATTGGCATGACAAGAGCTCACTCTAGCATGCGACCCTCCTCTCTCCTCTCTCACATAATACAATTGTAAGCAAGGGGGAAGGCCCTTAGCTCTCCAATTTCCTCTCCTTATATAGATTTCTATCCACACTCATACACATTAGGCTTTTTGCTTTCAGCTTTTGACTTTTGCTTTTCTACTGCTTTTCACTATTTTCGTTTTTTCTGCTTTATGCTTGTTTGCAACTTGTTTGGATCATAACTTCATCATTTGAACTCCAAATATAGTCGTTTGGATACTCAAAACGATCGGAACATATCTGGTCGACCAGCCCACGTAGACAAAATTACAAAAATCTATCAAAAATGGGAAAAAATACCAATTTTCGTAAATCGCATCATTTTTCTCCATCTTTTATCTTGGACGACTTATTCCCTTCCTTGGCCTATTGTTCTTGTAATTGTACACACTTTCACCACACATGTCCTCTTTTCTTCAAGAAATACTCGTTGACGATGTAAAACGTACGATCTTTTCCTTTGATCCTCGAGACTTCAAAATAAATATTCTTTGGATATAAATCTATTTTTTTAATGCAGTGTGTTCTAGCAAAAATATGGTTTTTTGAAATAAAATCCGTGCCCAATCATACATGATTTGGAAAAATATGCAATGTTGAATTCATGATATGCAATCAATCAATCCATGCTCACACAAAAATAATGTATGCATTTGAAGAATTTTGCCTAGCCTATATAGATGTGATTGTGCATCATGCAAAATGCAAACAAAATTTCTTAATAATTTAAAATTCCTTATCCTCACCTCTCAACTCTCATAAGAAGACATGATATACTCCGCTCCACCCGCCCATAATCTCACGTCACTCTAGAAAATGGTGGTCCTCAAGATGTTGACCAAATATGAACAACCCTTCTCACAATTGATGGCATCCTTCACGACCCTCGAACTCTCCCAACCACCTTACACTCTCAACCAGAGGTTCCTAAATTTTTTATGAACATCCCAAATGGTGCGTGCAAGAAATGTGCGTGCTCAATGACAAGTGCTCTCTCATGTGTGCGTGCATCTAAGATTTACTGCATATAGTTGCAGCGGACCTCATGCCGTGCTAGTGCTCAATGATGGTGCAAAACGTGCATAATCTCAACCCATGGCATGGAAGTATTTGATAAGAATAGGAGATGACCCCGAGTGCATTGCATCAACAAGTGCAACGTGAAGTGCTCGTGAACCCATTATCTCCTGTGATGTGCAAGAGTCTCGACAAAAAATCATATCTTATCCTCAATGTTCAGTAGCTATTGACAAACACAAGATTGATCCTGTCCACAAAAATACCAAACTCTACCAAGGCTATCAAGTTTCACACTCAACAAATCAAACAAAATGACAGAAACAATTCCTAGGCTAAACAAATACAAGAAATCCAACTACAAAATAATAAAACAAACTATCACACAAACAACTAAGCTAGTAAAAATCAAACCTAACTACAATTTGACTAGGGCTTTTTAGTTTTCGGAAAAATGCTTGACAACAGTTTGCAATTAACCATTCTTTGGGAGATGAGGATTCCATTTTTGAACGTTTTATGACCATAGCCCACCTGGATGAACTGAAGTTGCAGAGCTTATTACACCAGGAGGTAGCCAAGCGTCGGATGAAGCAATTGCATGATCTTAAAGCCAAGAAACATACCTTTAAAAAAGGGCAATTAGTCCTATATTATGATGCGTGTAGGGAGCTGTTTCTAGGGAAGCTGGAACCTAAATGGGATGGCCCTTACAAGATTGTTAGGTTAGGGAAAAATAGGTCTACGGCTCTATTAGCTGATCTACAGGGAGTAGAGTTTTAAAATAAGGTTAATCTTAATAAGATTAAACCTTATTATTTTTAAGTATGTTAATATAGACAATGCATTGCAGGTCCATGCTGGGGATGATTTGAGACCTGCAAAAGAGCTAAAAGCTGGTTGATGGGTCGGTTAATTCCTTATTTGGAGCACCCATATCTGGAGCAGAGATACCATCAGGGGAAACTCATCTGGTGGAGCAAAGGATACAAAGTGATTGAGCAAGAAGACTGAACCTTTGTGTGGGAGATCAAAGTCTTCTGCCATCACTGCTTACGATTGTTGACAAGTATCCCTATTGAGTTCAATGAAGAAGGTGGGATGGAGCCGTTAGTTCATCCTCTCAACATGTTGAATTTTGACTACCATAATTACGAATAGAGTTCGTGATGGCGGGCTGTGTAAACCCATTATGGACATACACATTATATTTTGACAGAGCGTCCAGGGGCCCTAATAAAAAAGGGAGTGTTGGAGTAGTAATTCGAGATCCCCAACGTAGAGTTACGATGAAGTTAGCTGCTTATCTCGGGGTAGGATTTACTAACAATATGGCGGAGTATAAAGCCTTGATTATGGGATTGCATATTGTCAAACAAGGTGGTATTCGGCAGTTGTTAGTAAAAGGGGATTCCCAGTTGATCCTGAATCAGCTAGAACTGCCATGACCCTACTTGAGGAGTTTGAGAGAGTGTCTTTTCAGCTAATTCCATGTTACTGGAATCAGTTTGTGGATTCACTAGAAAATCTTGCTTATGAAGAAGACCTTTTCTTTAATTGTGGTCCTAGTTTGGATATTGTGATCAATAATGAAATAGGACCTGGTCGCTTGTGGGGAATGTTATCAGAGAATGCAATATATGGCAGACGATGGTTGATATGGGTGATGCAAAAAGTAGCCGAGACCAATCTACCGTTATTATCCTGGACCCATAGGCTGATTAGACAACATGTTATGCGTACACCTCTTGCTATATATGGAGGAGGGATGGGTCATAACCTCATGAATTTAGTTTAGGGTTGTGAGCTCTATGGTTTTCCTCCTTGGAAAAGGGCATGTTATTGTATATTTGTGCTATTTCGGGGAGGGATGTGTAGGTGCTATTCTGTTTGATCTCATTAGGCCAAGAGGGCCCGTTTTGCGAGGTTTTGAATGTGTTATTTCATTAGGCCAAGAGGGCCGATTAGTTTTGCAATGAAGTGTTTTATTTCATTAGGCCAAGAGAGCCAGTCGTCTGTTTAGTGCAGGTGTGGTTAATGGTTTCTTGTTTTAGTTTTGTACTAGACAGGCTCGGAAGAAGAGATTGGAAGGAGCCTTTTGTTGTGCAGAAGCTTCTCGTGGCCCTATCTAGGTGATATCTCTCCTTTATGAGTACCATGTTTTATGTTATATGCGTCTGTGTACTTGTAGGGGTTTTTCGTTTCTTGTTGGGGACCGGCAACCAAGGCATGAAGTCCCAGGTTTAGGTTCAGTATGTTTGAGGAAGGTCTGAGTAGTCGTTGCCTCCTGTAAAGACATTGCCAGGCATCAAAAGACCTGTTTTAGATAGGGAGTTCTAGTGACCCTATTCTGCAAAGCTTGCTAGGTAGCTGTTCCAAGGGTTCTTGTTAGTTGTGAGGTAGTTAGAGAAGCCTGCCGAAGGAAAAATAATGAGGATAAAGGGAAGAGAAACCATGCATATCTAAAAGACAATCAATATATACAAAGGTGTGTAGAAAGGGGTTCTAACCCCTATAAAAATAGAAAAGAAAAGCAAAGAAAATTTATAAGCAGTTGATCATCGCCTAGCGAAGGCTTGGTAGGTTCCTGGGGACGAATCAAACCCGGGGCCGATGCCTTGTCTTCCTAGGGGTGGCTTCTTGCTAGAAAAGAAAAAAGTAAGGAAGGTTGAAGAGAAAATAAAAGTGAGCGTCAGAAAAGGATTAAGTGTTGCCTTGTGAGGGCTTGGTAGGTTCTTAGGTACCGAGACAGGACCTGAGGCCGATGCCCTGTTCTCCTTGGGTCACTACGCTCAGCTCCCTCCTTTTTACATACCCGAGTATGGAAAAATAAAAACCCTAAAAGAAGAAATGTGGTAAAAGAAAATACTTCTTGATCAGGTTATAGGAGTCCTCGCCTAGTAGGAGCTCCTGGTTGTGTTGACCTTAGTTAGGTAGGTAAATCAAACCACCACTTAGGGCGACTTCTTTGATAGTTCTTTTTAGTTTGGCTGTGTTGGAGCAGTTGGCTAGTGACTAGCTTGGGACCTTCTATCAGATTATGCTAGGCCTACTCCTTGTGGATGTCATGCCTTGGTTTTATCAGGGGGTAAGGTGAGCATTGTGCTGTGTTTAGTATGTATCTATTTTGTATCAGCTTGATGCTTCCTTTGGTTGTTTTGTGCAGATTTACTGTGGGATTCGACAAGCTGAGTCACCCTATCCTGTGGTCACCAATGAGAGCCGAGTTTTGATGCTAAGAAGTGCTTAAAAATAGCCAAAAATTACGAATATCAAGGGAAAAATATTCAACGTCGAAGGCGGTGGCTCCAGCTAGGACGATTTTAAGCACCAAGTGAAATACGACTCTTAAAAGGCGCTCGAGCGACACTTGTTGATTTTTGATGATTTTTTAGACTGTCGTGTGGATTTTCAGGATTTACCAGCCAATGTGGGATGTCAAGCTGGACGCGCAGAAATTTACAGCACTCGATTTGGACACCGGACGGGGAAATGGCCAAGGAAACAGTCAAGATGCGAAGGGATGGACAAAATTTGGGCAAAATGGGCAAGTGACCTTTGGGAGCCCAAAATTTAAATGTCACATGAAAGTTTGGAGGAGAAGCATGTATCAAATCGTGGCATGAAGGAGACTCCATCAGGCGCCGAAAAATGTGCTTGGATCTTGATGGATGGAGATGCCTCACTGCACACAACCCACCCAAGTGACTATGGGGCTTGCCTACCCTCTGCCTATTGATCATATCACCGCCTCTCGCTCATGCAATGATGGCCTGGATGAAGATTTTTTATTTTAGTCTTTCTCTCTCCTCCCTCTCTCTCCCTTAAGGGGCTTTTCTTGTGTGAAAGAAGACAATGAAGAATGATGGAGGAAAGCTTATCCGGATGAGACCGGATTGCTTCCGGATGGATGAAGACATGAAGAGGGCTGTTCTTGAAAATGTTGAGCATTAAATGCATTCTGGAAATCAGTCCCGTAATCAAGACCAAGAAACTGAAACCCGAAAATAAGCGGTAATGCTATTTTTACAAAGAAAAATTATCTTTTTATGCTATTTGCTTTATGAAACCTTGTTCATATAGGATGAAAGTTCATTATGATATTGTTTTCCATGAGTTTCAACTGTTTGCAACCTGAAAATCAGAAAATATAAGGTTACATGGCTGGAATTAGTGTTAAAATACATGGAAAACACGCGTTTTAAGGGTAAATTTGGATTTTTGCTATATGAATGAGAAATATGATATGTCACACCAACTAAATCCGATTTTTTGCTATCAATGAACCTAAGGGCCATAGCCCACAATCAACTTTCATTTTTAGTCATTCTTTATTAAAGAAAATAGAGAAAAATGCTCAAAAATGGAAAAAATTGATTGAAAAATAGGAAAAAATAAAAAACGGGCTGAGGAAAATTAGAAAAAATTATATCTATGTTTGTGCAATGTATAACGATGGCAAAGAACGAGGTTGGCCTCGATTTATCCCTGTTTCTATGTTTTGTGCGTATTTAGCGGATTTTTAAAATGAAAAAATATATAGAAACCCTATCTAACCAATCAATGATGCAAAATACTAAGAGTTGGATGAAGAGGGGCTGGAACACTAAAAGATAAAGAAAAGATTTGATTTATGCATTGCACTTGGCATATAGGAAACGGTTTAAATAAAGAGAATGGTAGCATGGACATATGGCTCGGTGTCTCCTTTCAACGCAGCACGTATTAGTGAAATTCATGGAAAGAATGCTTTATGCACGATACACGATGCTAATCCTTCTTTCGTTTGAGCACATAGCCATACACGATTTTCATTAAGCATAATAATTAAAAGGTATCAGAAAAAACCTCCTGGATGCATGGCACCTGTTTTTCTTAGGCTGTGACCAACGATGAGCTTGAGAGGATGTCCTAAGCTGTAGGTTAGTCGTTGGGTCCTAAGGGGAAAGTGTAGTGAGGAATGGTACATCCTAAAACGTAAAATATTGGTACCTTGAGAGGAGTATGTGTGAAAACGTTCTATATGTCTAGCAACGCATCTAAGGGCTAATCCCTGCGATGTAGGAGAGCTGCAGTGGGGCTCCGTCGGTGGAGTGCCTCCTATGTACGTGTGGCGAGGCGTTATGCCTATGTACTTTGGGTTCTCCCTTTGAGGAGTTTTAGGGAAACGTTGGACTATAAACTATAAACACATATATTAAGCTTTATGGCAGTTTGTCCTTTAGCATTAGATTGACGCTCCTTGTCCGCGAGGCCGTGAGGGTGTTTGTGTATCATGAGCATGAGGTCCAGCTAGTGCCATAGCCAGTGCTGGCTCATTTTAGGTCCCATCATCCATCCTTGATGTCTAAAGAATCTTGAGATCAAAGGTTGTGTAACCATTAACCAACTCAGGGGATGAAGAATAAAAATTGTAGGAGATGGAAGAGAAACAAGCAATAGAGGATAAAGGGATGGATAAGAAAAATCATAAAAGGAAGAATGGGTTAAATAATGATAATCTGATAATTTAGGAAAATTAGCTAAAAAGGTTGTTAACAAGTATGCTAGAAAAGTGGAAAGAACAGCTGTGGATGGGGAAGGACAAGAAAGAGGAGGAAAAAATACATGATTCTCAATAAAAGAACAACAAGTAAAAATAGGGATCTGAGGGGTATCTTGGGATTGAAAAAGAAGGGGTAGAGTAATTTCTGGATTAGATTAATAAATAAAAAGGTAAGCTTCATATTTATAGACCATTTGCTGATAATAAGATAAACAAGGCAATGAAGATCTGTGATGATAGGCATCAAAGAAAGAGGAATCAAATGGAGGTTGTTCGGAAAGGTGGGCTAAGAGATCCACCCTCAGTTGGTTAGTGTTTTGCACATGAGTAGAGGCTTTGGTTTGATGCTAATTCAAAATCACATAATTAATCATTGTATGCCAAGAAGTTTTAGGATAATCAACCACTTTGAAGGAATATGTCTAGAATTTATTATCTATCTACAGCTCCAAATGTCTAACATATAAAATAGCTTGCAAAACCACATCTCTGACATACCAAGACAAATCTTCATTATCTAAGATCAATAAATCACCTCACAAGTACATGTAAGACATAAGCATGGTATTTCAAGTCATGAATGTTGAGATGGAAAGCTCAACACGTGCAGACATTGAAGATGGACCGCCTGGCTAGATGGGTTTGCACGTCTACACTTAGCACGTCAATGGTCATTATGATCCTCACATGGCCACCGACTTACTACTTATTATATTTAGTTTGTTACACTTACCTATAGCTAGCATAGATATAGCGCCGGTCAATTAGTATAGTCAATTATGCATTGTTTGACTTAATACGCCACTTTCCTTTATGTTGTATCTTATTTGTGTACATTGTGTAACTTGTGGAAAAAGAAGGAAAAACTAGAAATAAAACGTTTTGGTTTCCATCTCTCTTCTTGTGTTCTTCAGTGAGCTTCCTTTTGTGTGTACAGTGTGTGTTTGGCGCTACAGCTCAAGCAAGTCCTCCCACCACATGATTCTTGACATGGTATCAGAGTGGTGCCACTAAGAGAGAATGGTTTTGAAGGATAAAGTGAAGGAGAAGAAGTAAGGTTCAAGCAAGCAAGCAATGGGTAAGAAGCTCTCCCATTCTTCCACTCTTTCTCTTAGATAGTGCCTATGGACTATATATTATACAGACATGTTTCATAGGGCTTACCCACTATTTTTTGGGCATCTAAGACCGTTCTGAGCCTTGTTTTAGAGTCGCAAGGTTGCTAACATCAGTTTTAGAATACACTATGATTTCGGCTATGTTGATCAAAAGTGGGTGCATAGGTTTTAGATTTCAAATCTGTAATTTTTGAGGTGTTTGTCAGGAAGAAAACATCAAATTTATTTGCAAAAAATTTGTAGCAATCATATATTTACAAGCTATAGAGTCTTCATCTATCTTACATATAATTTTTCCTTCTGTCGTGGTGTTCCATCCCTCTTCAACAAATTGTATAACATGATCATATGTTAGTCTCTTCACTGAAAGCATTGCCTTTGATCTTCTTATCTCAACATTAGAAAAGAAGTTAACAAATATATTAATAGGCATGAACAAAGTAGCTTAGCTTAGCCTACTTGAGATATTAGGTTTTAATACTCTTTATATCTCAAAAAATATTTTACATCTATAGCCCTCACTAGTAGCTAGACTTAGCAAAGGTCACTCAAAGCTTGAAAAATCAGGCAAAGGAAGGGGGGGTATTGATCCCCATTGGCTACACTTTATAGGGGAAATATAAGAATCATAGAATAATATTCCATTATCTGTAAGCTCTTTCTTCTTTCTACCTTTGTTCATCTCTTCTTCAATTGAGCCATGCATCACATCAATAACATCAACAATAGACTCGACCAGTTTTCATTTCCCAAGATTCGAGGAATAGACATCTACAAGACAAATGAACAAATGTTATAATGGAAAACCTTAAACCAAGTTCAGGAAAAAAAAGACTTTAAGAATCAAATCCTTACAATTTGGTCTATCGTTGGAAGATTTGAAGTTCCAGGTTCCAAGTATAGCTCTGTATGCATAAACACATGTTGCACTAGTACCTCTTTTATGCTATGATTATTTACTCTAAGCTTGAAATATCAAATTCTACCCTTCCAAGAAGAGATGAATGAGCTCTCATATCTTCGCCTTTGCCCATTGCATGGTGATCAAATTGCCTTTGCTAATGATTGTAGAAATCCATTTTTCATCTTTTTGAAATGAGTTAAACGTTGATATGGATGTGATTTGGGAGCTTGGACGCCTTGTTGAAGATCAAATTTATGTAACCATGAGAGAGAGAGAGAGAGAGAGAGAGAGAGAGTGTGTGTGTGTGTGTGTGTGTGTGAGAGAGAGAGAGAGAGAGGACTAAGTTTACCACAAAGGAGGAAAGGACATGAGAGAGATAAAATAAAGGAGGGGAAAAAATAAGTGCCAAGCTCTTTACTAATTTGAATTTAGATTAAACATGTCATTATCATTAATTCAAACATATCATTAAATAAAAGTGGCTGGGACGGTATATCATTAATGCAAAAAGAATGTCATAATCATGAATATAACAGGCTAAAAATAGATATTGATAATACAAAATCGTAATATTATTATAGATATGTCTTTTTGTAAAATGATTTTTTTGTATTTTTTTAAATAGCACTTCCATTATGGAGGCTCTGCTCCTATTGGTTTAGAGCACTCTCTCTCTATCTTCTAAAAGGCATTTTCAAGACCTCAAAACTCCCCTAATGTCAACATAGGCCTAGGTCTTTATTCTTCTCCTCCTCCATCCCTTCTAGTCCCTTTTGGACTTCCAACTCCTTCCTTAGATCACTTATCAACCTCTATTGGGTGGCTATTTATTGTGTTTTTTTGAGTTGGTAAGCCAAGAATGCATCTCTTTTTGTTTTCAGATCTACCACCACTGCCTTCCTCTCTTCTTTTACTCTTTCTAATTGGCCTAGTAGCTCTTGGATGTATTCATCATACTTTGCCAACCCTGGCATGGCCAAGGGTATGGAAATAGTTCATGCTTCTACTTTGGTCTTCTTTGGGTCTTTTCTTGACTCTGCATCTACAACAACATGCCTCTTCATCCCTAGCACTAGGGCTCCTCTACTTAGTGTTGGGAAAAGTTGCTGCATCGTGTTAACTAGGTATTGTATCCAAGCCATCATGTTTTTTTGGTTCATCATTGCATATGTGGTTTCTTATGTGGTGGTAATAGTGGCAATCGTGACAGGTGGTAGTGGGTCTCATGGAGCCTTCCCTTTTCCTGCCCCGCTACAAGTCCTTGAGCTAGTTCTACCATTGTGGAGTTGGTACCAAGTGTGTCATCTAGGCTCCTCCTAGCCATTTATTTTGTTCAAGAGGGTTGCTCGACTCACAGCCCAATGGTGAGAGCCATCTACTCATCATCTTCTCTCTTTAGTCATTTATCCTCCTCTTATTGCTTCTTCCTTCATTCTTGTTCTAATATTCTAGACTCTTCTTTTGCCTTTTGCAAAAAGGCATTCCTCCTCTTCTTCCTACTTCTTCTTCCATTCCTCCTCTAGCTTTCATGATTTTTTCGGTGCAACTTCTAAGGCTTTGTCCTCTTCTATTGTAGTTTCCTTCTTCTTGCCATGGATTTTCAACATGATTTTTCCCTTCTCTTCGTGTCTCAATGGGACCGAACCCTCCTCGCCTTGCTCACTAATGGTCCTTTCACTTGAGCCCTTCTTTTGCCACTGTGCTTGGAGTTGAGCTCCTTTCTTCTTTGTAGGTCACTCTGTGTTTTTTATTTTTTTAGCTTGGTAGCTTCTTCTTCTCTCACATTTCCTATTTTTGGAGACATCAATGGGGTTTTTGTGATCGGGAGAGGTGCTGCTCTTGAATAGGAGATCTCTCTAGTGTCTCCCCTACTTCTTCTTCCCTTTCCATCTCTCCTGCTACTTCTTGGATGATGGCCATCAGCACCCCTCCAAACCACATCATGGATGCTTTCAATGCAAGTGTTTTTCTATCTGATTCATTTGTGGTGGCTAGTGACTCACCTCCTACATGTCTTTGGCTTGATGGAAATGCCTTGGCTGATGATTTAATTGTTTTACAAATGTAGGTATTCAAGTTTATTTCATCTAGGGCCCCTGCTATGATGCTTTCAAGAATCATCACTAGTATCTGAGTCATGAGTGTGTTATATCGATGACTAGAGAAAAGGCCATGCACCATCTTTGCATGTAACTGGATGGCGAGGTTAGGGATGTCTACTAAATGAATCCCATCATTGGTGTGCACCTTTGTCTTTGGACATCTTTAGCATGCCGTAAACATCCCCCTTTGGTCTCTTTCCTTGTGTTTTTGCCAAATCTAATACCTTCTCCACTATTTTAGGGCTAAGTACAACTTATACCCTTTTGGGTGAGACTCCTTGCTTGACAGTTACTCCACCATTGTTCTTTCTTGCATTGAAAGATATCAAGAACTTAGTGCATCTATCATGGTTGATTTTTGGCTGAATTCTTTATGTATTTGTGGAGATTGCATTGATCAACTATTTGCTTCACTACATCTTCCTTGGTCACCAACTCTTCCAAGTTGCTGACACTGTGGTATTTTAGCTGGTTGTAGACTTGTGTCTTAGTGGCCAATCAATACCTATTTTGTCATCTCAAATATGTGTTATGGCACCACAACTTACAATTACCTCATTTGAGAGTACCTTTTGCATAAAGAGAAAAATATTACAAACCCTATGGAATGGTGAAATGTTCTACATGGAATCAAATTTTTTTTACTTCAAGCAGTCCACACATTCCAAGCACGAATTCCATAAAAAAATTTCCTCAAGTACAAGTTCACTTTATTTGTTCTTTTTTTCTTTTGAAGTTTGCTTATCCATGAGCTAAAAGCTTTTGAACTTCTCTCACATCACCACAATTAAGGCTATCATAGGACTTGTCCATTCTTTATTGACCTAAAGGTTTGATTTGTTGCCATCTTGGCAACTAGGTTGAAAGTCTCCTCATAATCTAGGCCGTACTGCTATGCATATCCCTTTGCAACCAGCCAGGCTTTATACCTTTCCAACAAACCATCTGACTTGCATTTCACTTTATAAACCCATTTGCAACCAATGGGTACTTTGCCTTCAGGTAGATGGGGACCAATTCCCATGTCTCATTTTCAACCAATGATGCGTATTCCTCATCCATAGCAGCACACCAATTCTTATCTATAATAACTGCCTCACTGAACTTTGTAGGCTCTCTATAGCCTAATGCTTTAGTCATATGTGCATAATGTTTGGTTGAATACCCACTGTATGTCAGCCTATCAACTAGTTTTCTGACCCTTTTAGACCTTGCCACAACCACAATATCTAGATTTCATAACCTCTAAGAGTCAATACATAACTCAACAAAAACCAATGCTTGTCTAGTTCTTCAGGTAACAATGTTATATATGCCTGCTACATACTGTTGACAATCATCCCCATTGTAAGCAGCTCAAAACTAAGCATTTAATGCTCACAACATTCCCAAAGTCATCTAGTAACCATGTTACCTCACCCACATATGGTTAGGACATCAATGCTTATTCCTGTGAGATTCAACCTTCAAGTTTCATATTATTCCAAGGTTATGATGGTAGTATGTGTATAGTGAACTACCTATTCATGAAGCTTAATAGCTTCCACAAGTGCTTAACCAACCAAAGGTAATGGCATAATCACTTATTAGTCATGATACCCTCTACATGTATAACATTCATCAACAATGGGATGCCTTAATCATTTCCAATACAAAGGAAAGCATTGAATACATTCAATGTTAAGCTAGGTGATCTTCAAACCTACCTGAATGGTCATGACCTATTATCCAAGCTCATAGGACTTGCAGAATGACCTACAATCTCTAGGACAAAATATGGTGCAATCTTTCCTTACTGTCCACTTGACTTTTGTTGCTATTTTGACTTTAAAAAGAACACTTAGTCATTCATTCTCAAAACTCTTATAGAGGTGATACACTACCTGATCATCCACATAACCAACTTAAATCTACGCCTTGTTGTTCTAGTGTCTACAAGTCTCCACAATGTTGCTACTATCGTGCTCCAACTCAACACCCAGTAAAATCCACACTAATGTTTTGAGGAATGCACCCTACTGTTCATAGTGATCTAGTCTGGCAGCAACACACTTTGAGTATTTTTGGTTCATACACCCTTAGCACTTGGGTTTATGCTACTCTTTGAAGCAAGGTATCTCAACTTGATGACTGGTCCTTGCCACGCTAATGTGGTAGTCTGGGCATTGTCCACGTTGGGCAAAAGAATCACATGTTTGCTGCTTTGGGTCAAAGCTCCTAATTTATCATACTTCAGCTGATAAATGAGTCAACATTGTAAGCATGTGTCAACTCCATGATGCCACAAACAATCTTGTGAAAGACCTGGTCTTGGCTATTCTATCTTAATATGTTTATTACTCTTCAAAATACCTAGGCCACATAGCTCACCAGCAAAGCTCCATTGCAAGCCATTAACCCCTTCATATGTTGCCTCATAGGCCTTGTACAGTAGTTGCATTGGATCAAAGTCACAAAGCTTCCTGGAGCACAATGGCTCTGATACCATGTAAAAAGATAGGGAGAGAGAGATGAGGCAAAAGGGGGATCAGTGAACTCCCATATTCTGCATTATTCCATACACATCACATACACATACTGAATGACTAGAAAGAACTAGGTCTAAGTGACCTGATGACTACACGCACTGACTAACTCTACCAGAGTTAAGTGTACCTGACTTATTGACTACCACTCACATGCTAGAAACACCATATTGGGGAATATGGGAATTTCCCATGTGGTCAAATCTTTGGATTTGTCATAACTTGAACACTATAACTCCAAATCAAGCGCTCTATAGCTCAATAGATTCCATTTTTAAAGCGCTTTCCAATGATAGGTCACATCATATGGTTTTGAGAAACTTATGGGCATGTTATCCAGGTGCCACCTCTTTTGTATTCAAAAAATGGAAATTGGAAGATTTCCAAACTCACTAATATTATGTTTAGAGACAACTGGACACTAGCTCTCATGTCATTGTACATGAGTTGAGATTGAAGTCTCAACAATCTTGTCTCTTGCAACACATCTTCTCAACACTTCATCTTTGCTCTCTTATATAGAGCATCACCTACTAACAGAGTGTAGGGGCTGATTCCAATAGAAGCTTCTTCTTTGCCTCTCTTGTACAGAGCACCGCCTAACAGGATGTAGGGGGATGATTCCAATAGAAGCTTCTTCTTTGCCTCTATTGTACAAAGCTTCTTCTTTTTCTCATGGTTAGAGATACCAGGAGGATACTGTTGAGTAGCCAAGAGATTGGCTATGCATACCAGGGAGTTATAGTCTCGACTAGAAATAGGGAAGCATCAAGAAGGTTTCGATCATACAACTCCTCCTCTGCAGTCTGAGGGATAAGCAATAGATGATCAATCAAAACATGGGAAAGTCAAACTCCTAAAATAGAAGGAGCCATCTCATCATTCTTACCTTCACATCTATTTTGCATACCAGGGAGTCATAGTCTCGACTAGAAATAGGGAAGCATCAAGAAGGTTTGGATCATTCAGCTCCTCCTGCATAATCTGAGGGATATGCAGTAGATGATCAATCAAAACACGGGGGAAACCATGCTTGGTGATTACCTCAAATTCAAACTCCTAAAATAGAAGGAGCCATCTCATCATTCTTCCCTTCACATCTACTCTGCATACCATGGAGTTATAGTCTCAACTAGAAATAGGGAAGCATCAAGAAGGTTTGGATCATACAGCTCCTCCTCCGCAATCTGAGGGATATGCAATAAATGATCAATCAAACATGGGAACGACCATGCTTGGTGATTACCTCAAAGTCAAACTCCTAAAATAGAAGAAGCCATCTCATCATTCTTCCCTTCACATCTACTTTGTTCATCAAGAAGGACAGGGCCTCATGATCCACATAAAATTTGAAGTGTGTCGACAACAAGTAGTGTCAAAATTTCTCCAAGGTAAAAACCATTGTGAGGCACTCTAACTCTGTCACTATGTAGTTGCTTTCTCGATCAATTATTTTTTGGCTTGCATAGTGGATAGGTTGATCTAACTTTGAGGAGCCTTTTTGACATAAAACTGCATCTAACCCTTTGACAGATGCATCAGTGTGCACATGAAATTCCTTCATCCAATCATGAGGTTGCAAGATGGGTGCTTCAATCAAACATTGATTCAAAGTGTTGAATGCTTCATCACAATCATTAGTCCATGTAAACTTTGCATTTGTCCTAAGGAGTTTATGTAAGAGGGTTGCCTTTGTTGCAAAGTATGCAATGAATCTTCTGTAGCCCACATGGCCAAGAAATCCCCTCAATTGTTTGAGGTTGGTTGGCGATGTTAGAGATGCAACCTTCTCAATCTTGGTGGGGTCTGTCTCTATGCCTTGTGTAGAGATAATGTGGCCTATAAGAACTCCTTAAGAGACTCCAAATATGCATTTGTCAAGATTGAGTGATATTCCATACTCCCGACATCGATAAAAACACCACTTCAGGTGTCTCCAATGCTCACAGATTAGGCTATCGATATAAAATTCATCCAAGTATACCTCAATGAAATCATGAAGTGATTTTAGAATGCAGCCATCATCACTTGTTGAAAGGTATCAAGGGTTTACATAGCCCAAATGGCATCATTCTGTAAGCATAGGTTTCCCATTTTTTCGTGAGGTTGTTTTGGATTGATATTCTTTTGCGATCTGGACTTGATTATATCTACTAAATCCATCCAAGAGGAAAGAGAGCTCATATCTAGCCAAACTATGTCCAACAATTGGTCTGTGAAAGGAATAGGAAAATGATCCTTCTTGGTCTTGGAGCTCAATTTTCAAAAGTCCACACATATTTGCAGCTTTCCATTCTTCTTGGGTACTACCACAATGGGTGAAACCCATTCACTATTGGCCATTAGATAGATAAACTCAGCTTCAAGGAGCTTTAATAATTCCACTTTCACTATGGTTGAGTAATTTGGATTCATGTGCCACAGTCTTTGCCTCATATGTTCGGCATCATGTTCGAGGTCGATGTGATGTTGACATATATTGGGATAAATCCCCTTCAGATCTTTATATGACCATGGAAACAGGTCCAAGTTACCCTTCAATAAGTCATGAAGATCAATAATTGCTCTTCTAGAAGACTAATAACCACCTTCACGTGACGTTTAGTACCATTTGTATCCACAAAGGTTAGTCACTTTTCACCTTCCACTTTGCGGATAAAGGTTCCATAAACTACTTCTAGGTATAGATATATGACTGCTTCAAGGGAGTGGCCTCCTTGTCTGATGCTCCACTAAAAGCAACTTCTTCCTTCCATGGCGGCTTGGCTGACTCTTTGGGATGCCAAAATGGTATCATTGCTATTTTAGGTTTATGGGCAAGTCATTCATCTCTTAACTCAATGAATCATCTTCTAATGCCTCTAGGAATGTCACATAAGAGAGACCATCTGAGTTCTTTTTGGGATGCAAGATTGGTGATTGTTGGAAAGGGGAATCATCATCATTCTTTCTTGAGAAGGGTAAATTAGGGTGACAAGAGCCACTAAGGAAGGAAGGCTTTTTCTTATTAATCCATTTCTTATGGATATGTTACCTATGATACGATTCATTTACTAATCCAAAATAGGTACTAAAGTCATTTTGTCCAGCAACATGGGATCTATAGCTTCTAGGAGTTCCTCCTCATTAATATAATCCTCTAGTTGTATAGCTTATTCTATGCTACTTTCATTGTCCTCCTCTTAACTTTCTCCTCGTCTTTAATGAAAGCGGCATGTGTAGGGGCTTTATAGTAAAAGAAAAATGGACTCTTTGTTATATCCTCTGCTTCTTGCCTCCAGCTCTAGTTCTACTTTTGTGTCTATCTCTATCTCTACTTTTGACTTTGACTTACTTATGGCCATGTAATAGGGAGAATAGTACATCTAGACTTCTATCTCATTATCATGGTGATTTTCAAAGTCATTCCTAGGTTAAGCAATAGGTATTCACCCATTGACAATGATTTTTTTTCTTTTGGGAGTTGGCTTACAATGCCCATTGTCAAGGACTGTGTTGCCTCTGTTTTCTTGGAAAAGATCTATTTGATAACTTCTTCGTCTGCTAATGTGCCATCTATAACTTTGTTGGGGGAGTTGGTTAAGACTTGAATGGAGGTGGATCCATTACCTTTTTGTGAATCATACAACTTGACTACCACCTTATTGAGTCCTCTACCTAGGGTTAGGGTTCCTTTGAACCAATCTATTCATGCTGTTACTTCAAAAAGCCATGGCTTTCCTAGAAGCAGAGGGTATGAGGTCCGATAGGAATTTGGTTTCACAACCAAATAGGTCAGCCAATAGCTTCATCATACAAGAGTTGTCTTTACATATGGGAGAATACCCAAAGGCTTAATTTTGTTTTGGTCTACAAGTCTAATAAGCCATTGTGTAGGTTGCATATATTTCCAGTCTAGATCCTTCATTGTCACATCCATCATTATGTTCATTGATAAGCCTCAATCAATCAATGCATTTGCTATAAAATATCATTCAATCACAACACCAATCTCTAGGATACTAGGATCTAAGAAGGCATTAGCCACATCCACTTCTTTCATAGTCTCTAAGGCTTTATTAGACTTAGTGGTAGCTGTGGGAGCAATCCTTAGGCCTCATCTTCTTGTTAATAGGCTTTCAAACTTCTTTTGACAACTAGGGGAAAACATCATTAATTGTCAAAATGTTAGGTTTGGCTTGAAGATTTCTAGATCTTTGACCAAGTCATACTCTTTGATAAGATCTAAGGGATTCTCCAATCGGCTAGGGAATGGGGCAACATCCACTTTTATCTTTCCTTTTTCCTCCAGTAGTGGTAACATCTACACTTCTTTTATCACTGAAGGTAGTTCACCATTTTGATTGAGGGCACATTCTCTTTTTGTAATTGTGGGTTCTTTTTCCTTGACACGCATTATTGCGGCAACTTCTAATCCCACCAAGTTGGAGAAAGGTTCTTGGGTCTTTTGTTGGTTATCAATTGGTGGTAGATTTCATAGGAGCTAGACTAGGACAGAATTTTGCAGTGTGTCCTTCTCCTTTGCATCACCTACATAAGGATTTGTAGTCCATGGACCTTTTAGGGTTTGGGCAAATTGGTGAGGTATGCCTCTTGACTTTTGATCTTTGGCCACCACCAAGCTGTCATCCTTTGTAACTTTAAGGGAAAAAACTCCTTGGGCAAAAATTTAGACCAAACTCTCTAGGCTTTGATCCGATATCCTAGTTGGTAATCTTGGATTTCAACAAGTTGAATCTTGCTTCTTCATCTTTCTTCCTTGTTTCATGCATCTCCTTCAAAGAGTAGATATCCTCTATATGGTTCTTCCTTAAATAGTACAAATGGAAGGCTCCAAGGATAGATGGTTTTTGAGTACATTTAGTTGCTAAATGTCCTACTTGCCTAATGGCACTTTCTACACCATGTATTAGTTCGTATCACATCTCTTCCACCTTCTACAAGTCTTGATATATTAGTGATATTCACTTCAGCATCTGTAGCTATTTTCTAATCACATCCATCAATTCTTTCTTGATGCTTGCAACAACTAAATTGGACAAATAGTCCTTCAAAATTTCTCCTCATGGAGTACTAATAGTAGGGTTTTGTGAAGTTTTGTAATCACTGCATAGACTGGTTGGGTTGGTCCAGAGGGTCCTCTCTTCTGATTCAAGTTCAAATCTCCTATTGAGACTAGTGGTTGTTAGTTCCAATTGGTAGGGTTCCACTATTGTTGTTGAGTCATTATTGGGGGAACTATTTGAGGACACTATTGTTATGGTTGAACCATCAATTGAGGCACCGCTCTATGTGGCCACTATGGATTTGGTGTACTATACTATGGCGCTATTTGCATGTGAGGGTAGGGATAGAGAACAGTTCTTGGGATTGTATTTGGGGGATATACCATTCCTGGCATGGGAGGAGGTAAGACTCCTCTTCTTGAGGTTGATGAAAACCTTTCTTGAACTTCATCGTACAGTCTTGCACCTTCCACTATAGCTTGAGAATTGACACGTCTCCTCAGCTCTATAAACTTATGACAAACTTCTGGTTATAAACCTCTAAGAGAAACTCCCTTTTGGATGCCTTCATCCAAGTGATGGTTGGCCCATCTCTCAAGCATGGATTCCATTCTATAGATACATATGCTTCCGTCCATTCACTAGAAAACAAACTTAAGTCCATGAACTCCTCTGGCATCTGCTCTTCAAAACCTTAACGCCTTAATTTAGTGAGGAAGGCCAACTTCAGGTCGTCCCATGTGCCAAAAGTTCATGTTGATTGCCTCTCTTATACCGTATTGAAATGCCGCACCTTTGAAAGTG
Organism: Lygodium microphyllum; assembly: GCF_053477565.2. Classification (NCBI taxonomy): domain Eukaryota; kingdom Viridiplantae; phylum Streptophyta; class Polypodiopsida; order Schizaeales; family Lygodiaceae; genus Lygodium; species Lygodium microphyllum. Next base: position 117,552,543 of record NC_141139.1, read on the forward strand.
GTGGGGAATATTGCCAACCAATACTCAAGGATTCTAGCATTATTGGCTAGATATGCTACCATGAACTTAGCTACATGAAGATCAGGGTCTTCATTGTACTCTCCCTTAAAGATGAGCAACGAGACTACATTCATTAGCCTATCATCAATATTTCCAGGATGGATTTGACTAGGAAGAGGACCTTAAGTCACCATGGAGACTTTTGTAAAGAGTGCTACAAGGATGTCAAATGAGACTTCTATTACTAACTATGGAAATTCAAAGTTGCAGCAAGAAGAATGTGCACAAGAGGGAGATGACAACTCAAAGTACAAGAACAAAATCTTGCTTACTAAGTTGCCCAAATTACAACTTGGGTACACTCTATCTCACACTTGATAGTGACCCATAGGCTATTTATATAGCCTTTTACAAGCTAGGGTTAGGGTTTTCCCTACCCCTTAAGACCATTCACATCCATCTGCCCTCATATACCCTTGCTTGGGGTAAATTCCTATGCCTATATTATAACACCCTCCTCAATGCCAAGGCGATGTTTAAGTTTCCCCCTCAATCAAATGTGATGCCTTTATAAATCAGGCTACAAGGATATTCATAAGTAGAGGATGTTACAAGACTCAAAAGAGCTTGTCATCTGTGCACTGGGAGGCAAAGTTGGCCTCCAACTCCTTCGATACTAGTGGAACACTGGGACACTTACTAGTGATATGCGTGGTCTTCTTGTATTTGTTGCACTTCATTTTGTCAATGTATTTCTTCCAGTAATTGCTTACAATATGCCCTTTTTGTGACAAAAGGAGCACTTAGTAGAAGTGGTATGAACTAACACTTGCTCATGGGAAGCAACTGCTGACGTTCCTTTAGTATGGTTTCTCTTATCTTCATCCACGCAAGACTAGATGGTACTTGCCAAATTTGGGTTCGGGATATTAGTTAGGGTAGTCACAAGGGTTGGAAAAACCTTCCTCACAAACTTTAGCAAGATGGAAATGGCAACTTCATCATGGATGGGTACTTGAATGGAGGCAATCTGTGCCATAAGCCCCTTCATATGTGAAATAAACTTGCTTAGATCTTCTCCCTGTTTGTATTCCAAACTGAAAAACTCAATCTTGAGAGATATCTTGGAATTCTTCCATGTAGCACCGTAGAGCCTTTCCAATTCATCCCACTTTTCTTTGGCAGTGGAGAGTTGGTCAATATGATGAATTAAAGATTCATCCAAATGAAGCATGATGATGGCTTGAGCCCATTCATCATCTTCTACATCAAGGTTATTGGATAAGTCAATTACTTTGGTCCCTTTTATGAAGGGCCAATAGCCTCTTTTCATCACTTTGTATTTTACCAAGACTTGCCAAGGATGGAAATCTTTTCCATTAAATTTGCAAATTTGAGGCCTTACATCCGCATAGGCCACGGCCATTATAGGAAGGCCTTACCAATTGCCTTAAGCAATGTCAGTGTCTAATCCTTTACAAGTGGCCAAGTACAATCGAATAATAGAACTGATAGACAAGTTTTAAAGTTGTAGAGTTGAAAATGGTTGGAAATCATACATATGCAATATCTCAAGATAGGATTTAGGAGGTCCTATTCTTTGAGCAATCCTTGATTTAGGCTTTATTGTATTTCTAAGTTTCAACGAGGTGAGCTTTGACTAGACTTCAAGCTCTTCCCAATAATGTGGCCTATTAGAGGAGTTCTTGGTGGAGCATGGCTTATCGATCAATTCTATGCTTTTGGATGAATAAGAGGAGAATACAATAACACTCATATCTCTCATGTACTAGCAGACTAGTATTATATATGGTCTATGTATTTCTAGTTGTACACATAGCCTTACAACCAAGCAACAAGGGATAAATGTTATAAGGCACTTTGATGGATTTAATTTTCTCATAAGAAGCTAGATTGAGTCCACATGAAGCTAGCAACATGATTGTAAAATGCAACATTAGTGCTTACAAGCACTCATCTCAAGGTTTATGCCACTTGAGATATAAGATGTGGATTGTTTGTTGAATTAAAGAGAGCCACTGAGAGTGTAAGAACTTTGAAATGGAGCTTTCAAACCTTCAACTAACTTTGGAGAAGATCAATCAGTGATTAGAATCACTGTTAGTGCTCAAACATTGAAAATTTTAAAGAATGAAAAAGCTTGAAGCTTCCTAGCTATGGGTGCCAAGAAAAAGGTAGTTAGGGTTTGGTTGATTGCAGCCACCACAAGAATAATTTCACCAAACCCTCGTAGAGCGAGATAGCTCACTAGGGGGGCTTTGAAAGCCTTATGGTGGCCAAGAAGATTGCACCGCCTTTTGCAGACCACGCCATGCCCTGGAACATAATGCTGCCCAAAACTGCGATGTTTTCAAGAACTGAGCAATGCTGCCCTCCACATCAACTAATCCCTGCATTTAACATGCCATGATGAAGTGTCTTGTGTTGGGAAATAAGTTCTCAGTTGAAGCCAAGACCTGAAATTCTCTCCTTTGGCTTCCCTAGGTCCTCCAAGGTCAGGGGGTGAAGCTGGCTATGGAGGTTGAAGGTCCAAGATGAGAGAATGAAGCTTTTCTAGTGCACTTAGTGAGGCTTTGATATCATGTCAAAAATCAGAGTTGCAGCAAGAAAAATGTGCACAAGAGGGAGATGAGAGTTCAAAGTACAAGAACAAAATCTTTCTTACTAAGTTGCTCCAAAGTACAACTTGGGTCCACTCCATCTCACACTTGATAGTGACCCATAGGCTATTTATATAGCCTTTGCCAATATAGGGTTAGGGTTTCCCTTGCCCCTTAAGACCATTCACATCCATCTGCTCTCATATACCCTTGCTTGGGGCGCATTCCGATGCCTATATTGTAACATCCCCCCTCAATGCCAGGGTGGCATTGCATCACAAAACATGTTAAAGTTCCCCCCTCAATCAAATGGGATGCCTTTATAAATCAGGCTGCAAGGATATTCATAGGTAGAGGATGTTACAAGACTCAAAAGAGCCGGTCATCTATGGATTAGGAGGAAATTTTGGTCTCCAATTCCTTAGATACTGGTGGAACATTGGGACACTCGATCTTCTTGCATTTTTTGCACTTCATTTTGTCAGCGTATTTCTTCCAACAATTTCTTACAATATGCCCTTTTTGTGATAGAATGAGCACTTAGTAGAAGCAATATGGACTAAACATTTCTCACAAGAAGTGACTGTTGATGTTCTGATACCAAGAGGCATATTCCACGGTGGATTCCGTGCCACTATGGATTCCGTGAGGTTTTATGGTGGATTCCGTAAACTTAGATGATCGGGGCTCATACACAAAGTGGATTCTTTGTGCGAGAAGTTGATGGGGACGCCTGTCCTTTTCGGGTGTTTCATTAATTTAGTGTGTACATGGGTGATTCCATAGCGGGTGATTCCGCAAAATGCATATTAAATTAATAAACATTTATGAGTTTAGAGTGCGCACTCGTAATAAATTAAGGTTAGGATTTATTTCTAACCAGTTGATTTATTTATGTAGCTGAAGACTGCTAGGTATTCACTTTTGTTGGTTTAATTGTATTATTTTACTAACGATTGTGAATGCTTCAGTTGATGTGTAGAGATAGCAGCAGTGGTGGAGGAAAGCATTGGAGTCTAGCGAGTATTCGACCTTGGATTATATTTTGATAGGTGCCACGCCTATATTTTGTCATGTCTATTGAGGCATTGATTATTGATTATTATTTTGTATGCGCCTATGCGCACGGATATGTTATTTCTATTTGGACATTGAGATTGGGTGTGCCAGACTCTATGGGCACCGTCCATTAGCTTTATTTCCTATTTTTGTAGAAAGCAAACTCAAAAGCTAAAAACTTGTCATATTTTTGTAAATTGGGCTATTATTGAGCATGAAGATGGAAATATATATAAAATACATGCTTTGTGAAGCGCTCACACAAGGCATGGGGGGAGATTGAACCCAATTGGTCTCTTGCTTCTTGTCGTTCATGCTTTTACATTGTTTTTTTGTGCGAAAAGGTAGAGTTCATTGTTCTTGGGGACCTTTCGGGACTCACTACGTGAGCATATAGCAACCGATCTGCGCATCAGTGGTATCAGAGCGGAGCTGAGATCAAGAGCTTCCAATCGCTACCCATCTCGAGCGAAGGCGGAGCTCTAGGAATGATCGGGCTCTACAGTCAATCTTGTCGCGAACCGTCGATACATGCAGACTTCTGGCAATCAAGAACCCCTGTTTCTACTCTCAGATCGCAAAGGACTAGGCTGTGCAGGTGGAGGACCACGCATCTATCTCCTTCATCAAGTTGTGGTTATACCGTGAGAAAGTCCATATCTTTTTTTTTTCAAAGTTGAACTTTAGAGTTTATAAGCTTGGAGAAGAAGCTTAATTGCTTCAAATCTCACATCGTGGTATCTGAGGAGGTTCCGAAAATCACGCGTCGTCAACAAAACGCCCCCCCCCCCCCCCACGAAATCAGACGACGGCCTCATTAAGCTTTTCAAGCTTAATCTCTTAAGTCAAAGCTAAACTACTTCAGTCATACAAGGCAAGCAAATTCATAAACTCCGGGTCCTGCGCACCAAAAATCAAGTTCTCCAAGTCGACTGGAATCAAGTCCTACAAGTTCATCAAGTCGGCCTAAGTTTTGCAAGTCTGCAACTCTACAAGTCAGCTAAGTCTGCAACTCTGCAAGTCAGACTAGTCAACTGGAGTCAGAACTGACTAGTGCTCAAAACTCCTAGAAGGGCTGTTCCTACGCAGAAACTCTGAACTGGAAAGTTGTTCGTGGCAAAGTATTCTACCCATCTACAGGTTCATTGAAGTATTTTCAGCAAACGAGGAAGGAAATATTGTAGATTTTCTAAAAATTGAGAAAGAAATACCCAAAAATACATAGCCTTGTAATCCCGAATTTGAGCTACGCTCATCCCGCTAACCTGATTTTAAGTGAGAAAGGTTTATTGAGTTTTACAGGATGACGACCCCACATATGGATGATCCTATGGCTGAAGACGACCTCCCTGAGCCTACCATGGAACAAAAGCTGGATCTAATTATGCTGCAATTGGAAGAAGAACGAAGGGCTAGGCAAGCATTGCAAGCGCAATTGACAAAACTACAAAGAGTGTCTATCGACAAAGAAGAACCTCAAGCTGAAGATTTGATTCGATGTACCATCGACGCCACTCTTGAAGCACAAACCATTCGCAAGGAATCAAAGATAAGTAAACGAAGTTTCAAATTTCGCACTTTCAATGGCATACGAGAAGGAAAAACTGTTTTATCATTCATTAGCCAAATTGATGACTATTTCCATGAGGAAACCTATCCAGAAAAAGATAAAATCAAGTGTGTTACTAATCATTTGGTAGACAGAGCATCACTTTGGTGGACTGTAGTACGCAAGAGACCAATTGGGTTCAATCTCCCCCCATGCCTTGTGTGAGCGCTTCACAAAGCATGTATTTTATATATATTTCCATCTTCATGCTCAATAATAGCCCAATTTACAAAAATATGACAAGCTTTTAGCTTTTGAGTTTGCTTTCTACAAAAATAGGAAATAAAGCTAATGGACGGTGCCCATAAAGTCTGGCACGCCCAATCTCAATGTCCAAATAGAAATAACATATCAGTGCGCATAGGCGCATACAAAATAATAATCAATAATCAATGCCTCAATAGATATGACAAAATATAGGCGTGGCGCCTATCAAAATATAATCCAAAGATCGAGTACTCGCCAGACTCCAATGCTTCCCTCCGCCACTGCTGCTATCTCTACACATCAACTGAAGCATTCACAATCGTTAGTAAAATAATACAATTAAACCGACAAAAGTGAATACCTAGCAGTCTTCAGCTACATAAATAAATCAACTGGTTAGAAATAAATCATAACCTTAATTTATTACGAGTGTGCACTCTAAACTCATAAACGTTTATTAATTTAATATGCATTTTGCGAAATCACCCACTATGGAATCACCCATGTACACACTAAATTAATGATGTCAGGAGGCATATTCCACGGTGGATTCCGTGCCACTGTGGATTCCGTGAGGTTTTACGGTGGATTCCATAAACTTAGATGACCGGGGTTCATACACAAAGTGGATTCTTTGTGCGAGAAGTTGATGGGGACGCCTGTCCTTTTCGGGCGTTTCATTAATTTAGTGTGTACATGGGTGATTCCATAGCGGGTGATTCCGCAAAATGCATATTAAATTAATAAACATTTATGAGTTTAGAGTGCGCACTCGTAATAAATTAAGGTTAGGATTTATTTCTAACCAGTTGATTTATTTATGTAGCTGAAGACTGCTAGGTATTCACTTTTGTCGGTTTAATTGTATTATTTTACTAACGATTGTGAATGCTTTAGTTGATGTGTAGAGATAGTAGCAGTGGCGGAGGAAAGCATTGGAGTCTAGCGAGTATTCGACCTTTGGATTATATTTTGATAGGCGCCACGCCTATATTTTGTCATGTCTATTGAGGCATTGATTATTGATTATTATTTTGTATGCGCCTATGCGCACGGATATGTTATTTCTATTTGGACATTGAGATTGGGCATGCCAGACTCTATGGGCACTGTCCATTAGCTTTATTTCCTATTTTTGTAGAAAGCAAACTCAAAAGCTAAAAGCTTGTCATATTTTTGTAAATTGGGCTATTATTGAGCATGAAGATGGAAATATATATAAAATACATGCTTTGTGAAGCACTCACACAAGACATGGGGGGAGATTGAACCCAATTGGTCTCTTGCTTCTTGTCGTTCATGCTTTTCCATTGTTTTTTGTGCAAAAAGGTAGAGTTCATTGTTCTTGGGGACCTTCCGGGACTCACTACGTGAGCATACAGCGACCGATCTACGCACCATGTTCCTTCAGTATGGTTTCTCTTCTCTTCATCCAGGTGCAAGACTGGATGGTACTTGCCAAATTTGGGATCGGGATATTAGTTAGGGTAGTCACAAGGGTTGGAAAAACCTTCCTCACAGACTTAAGCAGGATGTGGCAATGGCAACTTCATCATATATGGGTGCTTGAACGGAGGCAAGCTATGCCATAAGCCCCTTCATATGTGAAATAAACTTGCTTAGATATTCTCCGTGTTTGTATTCCAAGCTGAAAAACTCAATCTTGAGAAATATCTTGGAGTTCTTCCCTATAACACGATAGAGCCTTTCAAGTTCATCCCACTTTTCTTTGGCAATGGAGAGTTGGTCAATATGATGAATTAAAGATTCATCTAAATGAAGCATGATGATGGCCTGAGCCCATTCATCATCTTCTACATCAAGGTTATTGGATGGGTCAATTACTTTGGTCCCTTTTATGAAGGGCAAGTAGCCTCTTTCCATCATTTTTTATTTTACCAAGACTGTCCATGGATGGAAATCCTTTCCATTAAATTTGCGAATTTGAGGCCTTACATCTGCATAGGCCATGGCTATTATAGGAAGGTCTTACCAATTGCCTTAAGCAATGGTAGTTTCTAATCCTTTACAAGTGGCCAAATACAACGGAATAATAGAACTGATAGCTAAAGTTGTAGAGTTGAAAAAGGTTGGAAATCATATATATGCAATATTTCAAGATAGGATTTAGGAGGTCCTGTTCTTTGCTTGATTTAGGCTTTACTGTTTTTCTAGGTTTCAACGAGGTGAGCTTTGACTAGACTTCAAGCTCTTGTCGATAATGTATCCTATTAGAGGAGTTCTTGGTGGAGCATGGCTTATCGATCAATTCTATGCTTTTGGATGAATAAGAGGAGAATACAATAACACTCATATCTCTCATGTACTAGTAGAATAGTATTGGGATATGGTCTATGTGTTTATAGTTGTACACATAGCCTTACAACCAAGCAACAAGGGATAAATGTTATAAGGCACTTTGATGGATTTAATTTTCTCATAAAAAACTAGATTGAGTCAACATGCACCTAGCAACATGATTGTAAAATGCAACATTCGTGCTTACAAGCACTCATCTCAAGGTTTATGCCACTTGAGATGTAAGATGTGGATTGTTTGCCGAATTAAAGAGATCCACTAAGAGTGTAAGAACTTTGACATGTCCATTCGTGGGGCTACAATGTCACTATCACTTGAATTTACTTGAGTCTTCACAAACTCTATGCACATGGTCCACTTTATCAAAACCTTATCCAAAAATAGATGTCAAGAATTTTTCATCTATACCTTTGTAAACAAACATAGAAAGAAATTGATATGGATTAGTGGCTTTGAGTCAAATTACATGAAAAAAAAATGTTCAAGATCACCATATGGACTTATAGATATTTAGGCAAAAGACACTTGTACTTAGCATGTCAAAAAAAAAGTAACGTTAAGAGAAACATACATGATAAAGAATTGAAATTCGATGAAAAAACATATGTTAGGAAAATATATATGATAAGAAGATGAAACTCACCATGAATGTAAGGAACATTAGCAAGAAGATGAATATTACAATAGATATCCACAATTAGAAGGGAAGATGAAATACATGAGTCTAGGGAGAAATCTTCAAATCCTTTATAGCATCTACATATTGTATATTTCAACAACCACCATCTTTCACCTCCTCAAACCCCAGATCTATCTTTCTAATGATTCTTCAATATCTTACTTGGTAAGCCATTATTGATATTTGTTTCTTGTAGATCCATGAATCCTTCTTAAACATTATTATTATATGCTCACCCTTTGTATTATGGATGTCGATAACATTGATAAAATCTCAAAGACATTGTTGGCTTACATATTCCATTTAAATGAATTGAAGAAAATGCTTGGAGTTATTGGGAAGAAGGAGGTAGGGAGTTGAACATAAGAAATGGATGAATGGTGGCTATGATGAACCAAATGACAAAGATGATAGTGTGGCTATGGTTGTCAAAGGAAAGCTGTAATAGAAAAATATCTTGAATATAGATTTGTAAAGTTGAGAGGAAAGAATAATAAAATAAAAAAGTTATCTATGAAACACATTAAGAAAGTTTCTCTCTAGCTATACACAACATGAAATGAGTTTATTGAGGGAAAGAAGTAGCATTTCTAAAAATGAGGGAAATAATTCTAGCTCTTATTGCATATTTGGATGTGGAAGTGGGGCCACCCAACATGGGGGCCATCATGTAAGGGGTAAACATTTTGGGGCAAGGGGTGGGGGAAGTGTGCATAAAAGTAGAGGTTGGAGGACAAGGATACTTATGATATGTCCAAGGGAACAAGGAATTGAATAGGTTATCCACCATACAATTAAAAAAGTCACTAACTCTTAAACTTCCCTTTCTAAGTTTATATTTCTCCCAAGGCTATTTCACTCATAGTCAAACAAAAGAATGGGCATTATGTCCACAAAATATATTTCCTTATATCTACATAACTGCAATTGGACATTGAAATTGTGACATTTGAACCCAATGTGTTGCTTTGTGCACATTTGGACCCAATGTGTTGCCCTATCTATCCCCTCTTGAACACATCATCTCATTACTACTATTAGAGCCATGGTTATTGTAATGGCCTCATGATCACAGAACACAACAATGTGCTTGAAATAATCATAATATAGCATACAACTTCTTGAATAAATTTATAGTCATAGACAATACTTAACTTTCAGAAATAGTATGTAGACATGAAGTATACATCATAATCACTCACAATATTATAATCTCTTGAAAAATACGAATCAAACCATTCCTAAATAAAGAACTCATAGTAGATAACATTAAATTTTCAGGAGATAGAGACAAATTGATAGAATCTACCATTAGCAACCCTTTGTGGGCACTATCTTGAAGATCTTTTCATTCTAGATGACAACATATACAAAAATACACAACTAAAGTACATCAAGACAAGTGCCTTCTTTCACATGAAAATCCATGAAAAATGCAAGGGTTACTTCACACATATGCTGACACAATTACTTGAAAGCATGCTAAGTGCAAAGTTAGAAAAGTGCTAAAGTTGATGTACAATTTGAGGCCTAACATCTAGCACAGCCCCGTGGATGATTTGGAGAGTCAAAACTTGAACCCACCATCATGTAGCTAAGTACTATAATGTGACATAATTAACCCAAAGAACGTAGTTATACCTTCCCAAAGGCCTTGCACCATGTGATAAGCCATATCAAGCAGCAATGAGTAGAGCCCATCTAGGATACTCAAAGCCCTCTTTTGTAGTTGTATAACTAGTCCTAAGTGTCAAAAACATAAAAATAATGGCTAGGTGTAGATGAAACAAGAAAAAAAAGTAAAACTCAAAAAAGGCTACATCATCTATCTAAGAACATAAGGAAAAAATAGCTAAACATGGATACACATGAGACACCACTAAAGCATAATTTTCCACGCTCTTAAGCTCCTCATGGACTTCCTAAAGCACTTCCTACCACATATAATCTTTGTTAATATTTTGAAACTCTTTTTTTTTGTAATAAACAAGCAACATGATCATGACTTTTCCGTTTAGCAACCAAGGCATTGTTCAAATTTTTAGTGAGCTCCAAACATTTATTTTCCAAGTCCTGAAACTTACAAATCAAGGTCTCCTTCTCTTGAACCAATGAATCATCAACAAGTGAAAACAAACAAGCCTTTGAGCATTCCATATGGCTAAGATATAACACTTGTAAATCTCTCAACAACTAACTCATATGTATTTTTTATATCAACAAGTCACTTTTTGTCTCATGTATTTCAAATTTCAATAGCACTAATGCATCCACATTAACCTCAAGATTTTGCAATATTTGCTTTCAACCTCCTATAGAGATAGATATCTCTCAAGAGCTTATGCCCAATGTGTGACTAAACATAGATGTCCATAAAACTATGTATTTTAGCCATACATTTGCTCTTGAATTCCTTCGTCCATTTCACAAACAAAGTTGTTGACATTTTGTCCTTCTCAATAACACATTGTAACTCGGCAACCTACTCTACATGCTTCAATTTTAGAGCATCACATTCATCTTGCTTAAGCTATAGCTTTTGTGCTAAATTTTTAGACATTTGTTGCTATTGAAGCAACCGATTCTACAAATTCTTGGCAATTGTCATTCTCTTGATGTTATCCATTTCATATTGCTATAAATATCCCAAGACTTTATGCATTGCTTCAAATACATCTAACATACTAGTCAATGTTAACTCATGAACCATAGAAGTCACAAAAGTAGATGCAACCTTATCCATAGAAGAGTCCACATGAGTATCCACAATGGCATGAAATAGCATCAAGATCAATGTCTCAGCATCACCCTACTAGAGGATATCCTTTTTATGCATGTTTTCCAATCTAATTTTTTCAATTTTAGCCTTCTTTCTAGCATGAAGGTCCTCACCCTACTTACCCTCATGCAAGTTCCATTCCTTCATAGTGTCCATAGATGCATCCAACCCAAAAGGCTCAAAATCAACCTTCTTAGCATACATTGCATTATAACCAAGCTATACAAGATCCTTGTAAATGGGTTTCTTGACTTGATCACCATCAAACATAATGTCAACTTTGGACACTCTAATCTCAACCATGATTCTATCATACAATAAATCTAACCAATTTGGAATTGCCACATGCTCAACATACCATATAATTCCATAAGTTTCTCTTGCAATGTTATCAGCCTTTATAAACAACATAAATCTTTTCATACCAATGAAGCTACAACTTTCGAGTAATTGCATCCAACTTCTTCAAGACATACACTGTCGTGTTGCTGCGCATCTGAGCCGTGAACACCTCCATTTTTGTTGTGCATTTGTGTTAATTTCTGCGTGTGATTTATTGTTTGTGTGATGCATTTTAATAATCCGCATCCAATGTATATATTCCCTTAGTGCATGCGCATGATTTTGTTTGGATGCATGATGTGCGTGTATTAGAAAAATATGAAAAACTGATGCCAAAGGATCTTTGTCCTGCTGCTTTGAATAACAGCCAAGGCACTGCCCTCTAGCCTGCTTACAGGCTCATTCACCATTGCTCCTTTCTCACTGAAATCCTCATGAGAGATTGATAGTATATAAACTATCAGAGGCAAATATAATCTGACAGAGGCCGTCACAGTGGCTGAATAGGTTTTGAGGAGGATGAATTCCGTCAATAGGACTGAAATGCTGATTGCAAAGAGATGTCAGACATCAGATGTTGTGGAAAATCACTACGTCAGAAGCAAGGAGATGAACAGAGGGTAATATGTGAAAGCTTTTACATTGTAAAGTCTTATGGATACATCCATTGCTTGTTATGAATCAAGCTAACAGAAGAAGCAATTGATCTTTTGGTTATCTGACAAGAATGTATGGGGTCGAAAACCGTGAAAGCTTTATGCAGAACATGAACCAAAATGAATGCCCTTATTACGAGATTAAGTGGATGATGATGCTGTGTCTTGGCGGGAAGAGGGCCAGCAAAGATGTGAACCTGCAATTATGAAACCAAGTTTATGAGCAGAAAATGATTAGAAGGCACCATGTTGGGAGTATTGATCTCCTTACTCGCAGCGGACTGCTGTCCTCCAACTAGTAGACCATATTCAGACGCAAAATGACGAAAAGGAAGGGGGAGTAATGCTAATTGGGGGAGTTCTAAGGAAAGAAAAAGCTAAGAAAAGAGGGAGAGGTATATTTTTGAAAAAGGTAAAGTGGCGGGCTGCGCTTGAATGGGAAGAGGGATTCCTTCTTTTTCGTTTTTGGTGGAGACGAGGGGGGGAAGAAAACCAGTCGATGGCATCGAGGAACTCAGAGCGATAGAAGAAAGAGTTTTTTACTGATTTCTTGTTTTCTGTTTTCATGAAGAGATGGATCGTTTGATCAAAAGAAATCACTCTCTGCCTTCAAACATCATCAGAAGAATTCACGCAGAAGTTGAAGACTCAAAGGCGTAAAGGAAGGCCAAGATGGCAGTGATAGTGTCGAAGGATGGATGGCGCTATCTGAGGATGTTGATCGACATGAAACAAATAGTGATGAATATCGTACTTTAGGAGCTATGCCGATTATGGGGAGATCAGAGAGGGAGGACACAGGACTTGCAGCAGACTTGAATAAGCTACGGAGGATCGTCGAAGTGGAACGTTAAGTTTCGGATGCCAACAACGGAGAACCTTATCCCAATACGCGTCGATGATGAATTGGGGCAAAGACTGTCTTCACTGGGGCGCATAAACGCTGGCCCTGCTTGTAGCCGTCGATCAATCAGAGACAGGCAGCTGCTGGCATGGCGTGAACGGACATGGGAGCTGCACCTCGCTGAAGGAGGGACTTCTCTGACGGGAATTTTGGGATGGATATTGACGAATGGAGCTGCTGGTTCTGTGAGAGGTGGCGATGATCAGAGGCACCACTCACAGCAAAAACGAAGCACTGAGTTTGATGGCCAAGGGATGGATCCACATCCGCAGTCGGAGATCCAGAGGACCCCAGAGACGGCCATGAGAAGCCTTCATGTCCCCCGACGACCTCTTCCTCTCTCAATCTGGCGACCCTCTCTCCCCTGCACGATTAACTCTTGCCTTTCGTCTCGAAGGCCATCGGGTACACCATAGTCGCTGCTTCAACGGTCGTCAAAGTTCCCCAGATCTATCTAATCCTCAAGAATCGCAGCGTGAAGGGCCTCAACCCCGCATCTTTCGAACTCGAGGCAGTCGGCTACACCATCGCTCTGGCATACTGCGTTCACAAAAAGCTCCCATTTTCGACTTATGGAGAGCTTCCTTTCCTGCTTATACAAGCCACCATCCTTGTGGCACTTATTTATGGCCATAGCCCATCGTTAGGAGTCAGCAGTTGGATGAAGGCTGGCTTATATTGTACCTTAGCTCCAACTGTTCTCGTCGGCAACACGTCGAAGGCTTTCAGTTGGGTGCCAATCTTGAGTTTGATGTGACAGGATCAAATCCATGTAATCCAAAACTGGTTTTGAAACCACTATCAAGTGACAGGAGATAGAAAGCTTGTAATTGCAAACATCTCAGTTTGCTCGTCTGTTCATGATGATCGGCATGGTGCTGCGTTCGAACCCATGTGCGCATTCACGTTTTTGAGGATGAACCAAAGTTTGTTCCAGCCTGACAACTGACGAGTATTTGTTTCCTTTGTGAGGCAGAAAGAGTTGGATTTGATGTCTTGAAGAAGACAGAAACACCGTTGCAGAGACTATCATTGATGCGAATTCAATTGCATTCCTTTTTGAAGGTTGGCGCAGTGCAGGATCGCAGTTTCAGTCAACTTGACAATACAAGTCTCTTCAACAGCGCATCTCATATGGAACCTCTAGTAACCGTCATCTCTATACACACCGAAGCATATGTGAAGGCATTGGATGACATGAGAAAATTTCAAGGCTTACTTGCTTTGCTACTGCAAGGCCAGTGAATGATGAAGAAGTTCCATCAGTTGGAACTGTTCCAGATCATGCCAGCAATGCTTTTATGGATATTGCAACCTGGACAAATGCATTCAATCGTTTCACAAGGCCTCACACTGTACTTGGAACGGCTGTGGGGATTATATCAATTTCTCTTTAAGCTGTACAGAGTTTTGTAGACTTGTCTACACATTTTGTAATCGGACTATGCCATGCTCTCATTCCAGCACTGTGCATGAATGTCTACATTGTGGGCTTGAATTAGATATATGATATTGAAATAGATAAGCATATTCAACAGAGCTCCCTTTCTTGCGATGGAAGCGCTCTGCATTTGCTGCCGCTAGTTGCATCCTCTCTGTCAGAGCCATTGTTGTACAGCTTACCTTCTATCTACATATGCAGAACACTACAGGCCTTCATGGAGCATTGCTGAATATGCAGAGGGCTGAATTTGGAGTGGTGTTATGCCAATTAAGAACTCTACAAGTTTTTATGAAGGAATGGCCTGAATTTGAGTTTTCTGCTCATATCTTCATATGGTTAAGACAGTTCAGATAGCAAGAGATCCTACAACGGTTCAGTGTCTTGGGAGATAACGTGTACTTGGTGCTGACAGCATGGGAAATAGCTTGAAGCTGGAGCTTGTCAACTTCAGTTGTTGATGAAGATGAATCAGAGCTTGAAGAAGGAGAACCATTCTGTCCTGCTTGCTTACAGATCACTCTAAACTGTTTTAAAACCTAAGGAAGAGTGGAAATTGAAATAAAATATAAGGATCTTTGGTTACCAAGGAGAGGATCACTTGTTGAAGCATATCAAGAACATGGGTTTGCTCAGTTTCTTTGTTGTAATTCTATGATTATGACAAGGAATATAGTGATCATTGACTTCCAATATAGTGATCTTTGGCATCTAATATTTGGGTTCTTCTTGTTAGTTTCTTTCCTTGCTGTTCCTTGAACCCCGTGTTCTGCAGCTCTCGCACGATCTCTTTGACATTTTTGGTGAACCCGACGTGAAAGTGCTACGTCATCAGCAAGATGGGAGACTCACAAGAAGAGATGACAGATGATAATGTCATGAAGAACCTGTTTCAGTCATTTACCATGTATATGCAGCAGCAAGTTCATGCAAAACGAGACAGTGATGCTATGGATGCTTTGAAAGCTGTCCAACAAGAGCTGAAGCAGTTTAATGGCCAGCAAGTGTCAACTTACCTGCATTTGTATGAAGAAAAGATGAAGTTTTTTGGTGTTTCTCAAGATGTTTGGAGCCGCTACTTCTTGCGGATCGTGGTGCGCGCTCTTGAAGGTCGAATTGCAGAAATTCAAGAGGCACATGCAGGTTGGGCTGAATTTAAAAAGGCATTAAAAGATGAATATTTCCTGGAGGATACAGGTCTTATGAATCGCAGGAATTTTTTAGCATGGGTTTCTATGCCTAATAAGGGACTTTCTGTTACCGCTCTTCTGCGAGAGTTTGAAAGCCGTTATGATCAGTTGGATGGGACTGAACAGCAAGCTTTGGAGATGCAGAAAGTGGAGTTATTTTTGCAAGCTGCAGATGCTGATTTGCAGGAAAAGTTGGATGATCTTTTGGAAGATCAAGCTACTGATTCAGGTTTAAAGACTGAGTGGAGACATGTCATTGATGCTGTGAATGCTCTTGTCAAGAAGCAGCGCAGGAGAGTCAGATTGCATCGAAATACAGGATTAGTTCCTGAAAAATCCTTGGAGACTTCTTCTTCTATCCCTGCTGCAACTTCTTTGCTTAAGCCTACTCCTCCTGTTGTGAATCCACCAGTACCTGCTGCTCCAGTGCCCTTATCTGTAGATGATGTTATTAAAGGCTTGGCGGATTTGACAGTTGAAGCAGTCAAAGCTGAAGTTGGTAAGTTAAAGGAGCAACTTATGTCAGTACCTGCTGTAGCACCTGCTCCAGTGACTGCTTTTCCAGCTGGCCAAAGAAAAGGGCGTCGATGTATTTGGTGTGATAGTACACAGCACCAACATTGCAGAGATTGTGATGCTTTTCAAGAAGCACGTAAGAAGAATGTAGTGTTTTGGGGACAAGATGGGAAGATATGGCTGACAGAGACTGGCGCTCCTCTTGACACGAACTTTGGTAAGGGAGGTATGAAGAAGCTTGTTGATGATATGGCTGCGCGATCAGCTTATGTGAGTGTTAGAGGAGATGCTTCAGCTTTTGGAGTCCAGCTTGAGCAGAAATCTGATGGAGACTCTGCTTTATGGTCTTCTGCCTTGGAGATAGCGAGAAGAGGGAAAGTTCAAACTTCTACTATGACTTGTGTGGGCTCTAGCATCCGAGGAGAAACAGGATGGGATTCTCCTGTTGACAGGTATTCTATTTTTGCTTATATGGCTAAAATGCAGGGTTTAGATGCCATGGTTGAGGAAAAGAGAAGAAGAGATGAGGAAGGTCCTAGCACCTCCAAAAAGACTAGAGGGGGTGACTTTGTTTCACCACCTGTTACAGCTCCACCTATGTCAAATTCTCCAACTCAAACAGGTTCCGATCAACCAATGGAAGACAAGCAGAAGGAAAAGAGGCAACCAAGAAAAGAGCCAGGATTCAAGCTCTTGTCAGACCTTGATATGCAAACGGATATGAGTAAGATTTTTCATGAAAGAATTTTGAATAGTGAAGTCACTTTTACTGTTGGAGAGGCTCTTGGGATTGCTAGAAGAGAAATACAGGATCAGATGCAGGATCTTTTGCGAAGGAAACGACATGCGATGGAAGGACCTGCTTTACAGGGATTGTGGCATGGAGCTCTTGGGAAAGAGCATGATGATGCAGTGATGGTTGAGAATGCTTCTGTGGAGAAAATAGTGCAGCCTATGCAGTATGAAGATGATGAGTCCCCTATTCTCATTCCTCGCAGTCATTTTTCACGAAGTCATTGGGCTAGAGCAACCACTGAGACAGTGGTAAGGATTGGAGAGAAACAAATTCCCTTGATTGCTTTAGTTGATCATGGTTCTGAGATTAATCTTATTGCTCGAGGTGTTTATGAGAGTGGCAAGTGGCCTATGGATGCAGAGCATGGCTGGCGCATGAGAGCCGCCAATAATACTTCTGGTGATATGTATGCTGCTTGTCTGAGTATCAGAATTTCTATTGGTAATGTTGAAGAGGATTATCATTGCTTTGTTCAGGATTCATGCTCTTATCCGATTATTCTTGGACAGCCTTTCATTACAGAAGCAAGAATGGAAACAAAAGTGATGGATGACGGATCAGCTTATGCGCGGATACGCAGTAAAGATGGTATGCGAGCTGTTCAGTTTATGACTGTTGGGGTAAATCATCCGAGAAACAGGGACTCCTTGCGTGAGGCACCACTACCTGCGAAGGAGTTGGATTTTCATTAGGTACCGCTGTCTTGCGAGACGCCAGTGGTACGGAGCGGAGAAAAGAGGAGATCTCGCCTCCTGGCAGTCAGTCTTTCTCCAATAACTTTGTTGAATTTACTTCAGATAGTTCGGTAAGTTATCAGAAAATTTCAGATTTGCCTAGAGCTGCCAGGCAGTACATTGGTCGTAAGGAGAAAGAGTTGAAGAATGCAGGTATTTTGCAAGCAGAAGAGCATGTGGATGGATTGTATGAAGGGATGTCTTATGCAGATACATTGTTTGAGATGAGAGCAATGCTGAAAACTGATGTATGCAAGGGTTCAAAGATCATACCTGTGCAAACCTTGGATATGTTTCAGGAAATTTCTGGTTTTATGCTGCAAACAGAGTTAGAGGCTGAGAAAACTCAGCAAACTGAATTTATGGCTGATCTTGATCAGCTAATAGAATTGCAGAGGGCTGAATTCATTCAGCCAACAGAGTTGAATGTAGAAAAATTTCTGCATACAGAGTTTCAGGATGCATCTATGCAGTCCATAGAGCCGAGGGCTGAATTCATTCAGCCAACAGAGTTGAATGCATAAAAATTTCTGCATACAGAGTTTCAGACTGCACCCATGCAGTCCATAGAGCTAAAGGCTGAAATTTTTCAGCCAACAGAGTTGAAAGATGCTGAAAATTTGCAGAAATTGCAGCAAAGGAAAGAGTGCTTGAATGATGCCAAGGTTGACACAAAATATAAAACAGTTGATAAGAAGGTTAAGCCGGTTGCAGGCCCGCTTCCTTCTGATAGTGATGAACAGATTGAAAAAGCTATGAAACAGCCTATGTTGAGGGATCCTGCAAATATTGGACATAAGTTTTCAGGGCTGAAATCTGTCTTCGCTGTTAATGAAGTCATCATAGTTGGGCATATGGTTGGATATTATGGCAGAAAGCCTTCTCCTGCAAAGGTGGATGCCATAAACAGGATTGCAGAGTATTGCTCGACTACTTCAGAGGTGCGGAGATTTGTGGGAGCTTGTGTATTTTACATGATTTGGATTCCTCATTTTGCTCATATTGCAGATGTTCTCTATCAGCTGTTTCGAAAGAGGCAGAAATTTCATTGGGATGATGAAGCTAATGGAGAAACAGGTTTACTAGAATCAGAAGATGGACTTGACCTGTTTGTGGACTTGAATGATCCTGGATAGTTGGCACATCCGGAGGATGCGCAGGTTTAGAGGGGGTGGATGTCGTGTTGCTGCGCATCTGAGCCGTGAACACCTCCATTTTTGTTGTGCATTTGTGTTAATTTCTGCGTGTGATTTATTGTTTGTGTGATGCATTTTAATAATCCGCATCCAATGTATATATTCCCTTAGTGCATGCGCATGATTTTGTTTGGATGCATGATGTGCGTGTATTAGAAAAATATGAAAAACTGATGCCAAAGGATCTTTGTCCTGCTGCTTTGAATAACAGCCAAGGCACTGCCCTCTAGCCTGCTTACAGGCTCATTCACCATTGCTCCTTTCTCACTGAAATCCTCATGAGAGATTGATAGTATATAAACTATCAGAGGCAAATATAATCTGACAGAGGCCGTCACAGTGGCTGAACAGGTTTTGAGGAGGATGAATTCCGTCAATAGGACTGAAATGCTGATTGCAAAGAGATGTCAGACATCAGATGTTGTGGAAAATCACTACGTCAGAAGCAAGGAGATGAACAGAGGGTAATATGTGAAAGCTTTTACATTGTAAAGTCTTATGGATACATCCATTGCTTGTTATGAATCAAGCTAACAGAAGAAGCAATTGATCTTTTGGTTATCTGACAAGAATGTATGGGGTCGAAAACCGTGAAAGCTTTATGCAGAACATGAACCAAAATGAATGCCCTTATTACGAGATTAAGTGGATGATGATGCTGTGTCTTGGCGGGAAGAGGGCCAGCAAAGATGTGAACCTGCAATTATGAAACCAAGTTTATGAGCAGAAAATGATTAGAAGGCACCATGTTGGGAGTATTGATCTCCTTACTCGCAGCGGACTGCTGTCCTCCAACTAGTAGACCATATTCAGACGCAAAATGACGAAAAGGAAGGGGGAGTAATGCTAATTGGGGGAGTTCTAAGGAAAGAAAAAGCTAAGAAAAGAGGGAGAGGTATATTTTTGAAAAAGGTAAAGTGGCGGGCTGCGCTTGAATGGGAAGAGGGGTTCCTTCTTTTTCGTTTTTGGTGGAGACGAGGGGGGGAAGAAAACCAGTCGATGGCATCGAGGAACTCAGAGCGATAGAAGAAAGAGTTTTTTACTGATTTCTTGTTTTCTGTTTTCATGAAGAGATGGATCGTTTGATCAAAAGAAATCACTCTCTGCCTTCAAACATCATCAGAAGAATTCACGCAGAAGTTGAAGACTCAAAGGAGTAAAGGAAGGCCAAGATGGCAGTGATAGTGTCGAAGGATGGATGGCGCTATCTGAGGATGTTGATCGACATGAAACAAATAGTGATGAATATCGTACTTTAGGAGCTATGCCGATTATGGGGAGATCAGAGAGGGAGGACACAGGACTTGCAGCAGACTTGAATAAGCTACGGAGGATCGTCGAAGTGGAACGTTAAGTTTCGGATGCCAACAACGGAGAACCTTATCCCAATACGCGTCGATGATGAATTGGGGCAAAGACTGTCTTCACTGGGGCGCATAAACGCTGGCCCTGCTTGTAGCCGTCGATCAATCAGAGACAGGCAGCTGCTGGCATGGCGTGAACGGACATGGGAGCTGCACCTCGCTGAAGGAGGGACTTCTCTGACGGGAATTTTGGGATGGATATTGACGAATGGAGCTGCTGGTTCTGTGAGAGGTGGCGATGATCAGAGGCACCACTCACAGCAAAAACGAAGCACTGAGTTTGATGGCCAAGGGATGGATCCACATCCGCAGTCGGAGATCCAGAGGACCCCAGAGACGGCCATGAGAAGCCTTCATGTCCCCCGACGACCTCTTCCTCTCTCAATCTGGCGACCCTCTCTCCCCTGCACGATTAACTCTTGCCTTTCGTCTCGAAGGCCATCGGGTACACCATAGTCGCTGCTTCAACGGTCGTCAAAGTTCCCCAGATCTATCTAATCCTCAAGAATCGCAGCGTGAAGGGCCTCAACCCCGCATCTTTCGAACTCGAGGCAGTCGGCTACACCATTGCTCTGGCATACTGCGTTCACAAAAAGCTCCCATTTTCGACTTATGGAGAGCTTCCTTTCCTGCTTATACAAGCCACCATCCTTGTGGCACTTATTTATGGCCATAGCCCATCGTTAGGAGTCAGCAGTTGGATGAAGGCTGGCTTATATTGTACCTTAGCTCCAACTGTTCTCGTCGGCAACACGTCGAAGGCTTTCAGTTGGGTGCCAATCTTGAGTTTGATGTGACAGGATCAAATCCATGTAATCCAAAACTGGTTTTGAAACCACTATCAAGTGACAGGAGATAGAAAGCTTGTAATTGCAAACATCTCAGTTTGCTCGTCTGTTCATGATGATCGGCATGGTGCTGCGTTCGAACCCATGTGCGCATTCACGTTTCTGAGGATGAACCAAAGTTTGTTCCAGCCTGACAACTGACGAGTATTTGTTTCCTTTGTGAGGCAGAAAGAGTTGGATTTGATGTCTTGAAGAAGACAGAAACACCGTTGCAGAGACTATCATTGATGCGAATTCAATTGCATTCCTTTTTGAAGGTTGGCGCAGTGCAGGATCGCAGTTTCAGTCAACTTGACAATACAAGTCTCTTCAACAGCGCATCTCATATGGAACCTCTAGTAACCGTCATCTCTATGCACACCGAAGCATATGTGAAGGCATTGGATGACACGAGAAAATTTCAAGGCTTACTTGCTTTGCTACTGCAAGGCCAGTGAATGATGAAGAAGTTCCATCAGTTGGAACTGTTCCAGATCATGCCAGCAATGCTTTTATGGATATTGCAACCTGGACAAATGCATTCAATCGTTTCACAAGGCCTCACACTGTACTTGGAACGGCTGTGGGGATTATATCAATTTCTCTTTAAGCTGTACAGAGTTTTGTAGACTTGTCTACACATTTTGTAATCGGACTATGCCATGCTCTCATTCCAGCACTGTGCATGAATGTCTACATTGTGGGCTTGAATTAGATATATGATATTGAAATAGATAAGCATATTCAACAGAGCTCCCTTTCTTGCGATGGAAGCGCTCTGCATTTGCTGCCGCTAGTTGCATCCTCTCTGTCAGAGCCATTGTTGTACAGCTTACCTTCTATCTACATATGCAGAACACTACAGGCCTTCATGGAGCATTGCTGAATATGCAGAGGGCTGAATCTGGAGTGGTGTTATGCCAATTAAGAACTCTACAAGTTTTTATGAAGGAATGGCCTGAATTTGAGTTTTCTGCTCATATCTTCATATGGTTAAGACAGTTCAGACAGCAAGAGATCCTACAACGGTTCAGTGTCTTGGGAGATAACGTGTACTTGGTGCTGACAGCATGGGAAATAGCTTGAAGCTGGAGCTTGTCAACTTCAGTTGTTGATGAAGATGAATCAGAGCTTGAAGAAGGAGAACCATTCTGTCCTGCTTGCTTACAGATCACTCTAAACTGTTTTAAAACCTAAGGAAGAGTGGAAATTGAAATAAAATATAAGGATCTTTGGTTACCAAGGAGAGGATCACTTGTTGAAGCATATCAAGAACATGGGTTTGCTCAGTTTCTTTGTTGTAATTCTATGATTATGACAAGGAATATAGTGATCATTGACTTCCAATATAGTGATCTTTGGCATCTAATATTTGGGTTCTTCTTGTTAGTTTCTTTCCTTGCTGTTCCTTGAACCCCGTGTTCTGCAGCTCTCGCACGATCTCTTTGACAACGCATTGTGTGGACTTGTAGGATCTCCAAAAGCATTGTGTATCTAGTCATCAGAGCATTTTCAATTTGTGAGTTTGGAATTCATAGGAAGAGAAAATACATGGTTGATAATCCTTGTTGTTAACTCTATTCAGCTTGCTACTTCACCATTGGTTTACCTAAGAATATCCAACTTGATGGAAGCATGAACATTATTTGACCATCTCCCTCATGGTAAACTAGCATATGTGAGTACCCCAATTTTTTCCAAGTTTGAAAATTCATGCATATCGAGTATAAGTATGGAATCAACAAACACAGTTATCATACTAGTTGCACTAGGAAGAATGTTGGCATTCAGAGGTGTTGTTTCCTCTTCTTTGAGCTAACTCGATTAATCATCATCAACAAAATTAGCACTTTCTTTGTCATTAAGCTCATGGCCCTGAAGTGCTTGGACATGGCCAACTTTTGTGCTGATGTTCTCCTTGTATGAGGCATAGCAACAACAATAGACCACACCTACAATGGCAATGGTAAGGAGGAGACATGAACACTCTTGCTCCATTTTCTTTAGAAAGTTCAAGTTCATTTGAAACTTCACCCTCTTTGTGCCAAATGATACTTCATTCTCATGATTTTATGACTCTTCACACAAGTATATATCCTTGTTTAAACCATGATCCCAACTAGGAATAATGAGATTTATAGGACTATAATATGGATGCAGTACCATTCTTTTCAATCTAAATGCATCAACAACATGTTTAAGCATAATACCCTTCATGTCATTCAGTAAAAATGTTCCTTGACCCAAATCTTTAAAAATGATAAATGGTCTAGCATACCTTAGTTTTAATTTGCTAGGAAATTTCTCAAAATCTTGAGTTTTATACCACAACCCAATCTCCTTCCTCAAATATCTTCTTTTTCACATGCATGTTCACCCATACTTGTCTTCTTAACTATGCAACACATAAGTAGCTAAAATTCAATCCTCTTCCAACTTCAAGAGCTATTCCAACTTATGCTAAGCTGACCTTTCAAGATCTAGCACAAGTACAACCCTGAGGCTTGAAATCACAAATTCCATGGGTCTCTAAACCACATGCTAGCATGAATGGTGTGATTCCTATAGTAACCTTGAATGCATTCTTGAATGCCCATAATGCTGAATCTAACTTCATGTCCCAATATTTTCTATTATCCTCCACGATTTTCTTCAAGATACAGAGCAACATCTTGTTAGAACGTTCAACCTACCCATTTGCTTGTGGATGGTATGGGGTTGACTTCTTATGTAAAATCGTGTGCTTGCTTGTGTCATTGATCAACTCAACAAGACATCCAAATCTGGTCACAATGCTTGAATAGAGAAACTGGGCTACGCTAGTTGCCTTATTGTCCTTGATAGCTTGAGCTTCAACCCATTTAGTATAGTAATTAGTGCAAACCAAAATATAATTCTTACTTGTCCCTTGTATCGCTAACTTGATAGGCGCAAAAAAATCTATGCCCCATTTTCGGTAGGGTTCAAGTAGGAAAATTTGGTAAACTTGCATTCAGTCCCTATCCAAAGGTTGACTCTCCTTCAAACATTGCAAGCATCCCTTGGCATACTAATGGGCATCTTTTAGGATAGTAGACCACCATAAACTAACATGTAAGATCTTCTTTCCCGTAATTTCTCCTTAAAAATGGCCTCCTAACAGACTTGCATGGGCCTCATGTAACACTGCTTGCTACTCATATTCATGAACACATCTCCTAAGTACATTATCAGCTCCTCTATGGTATAATATATTCATAATAACCTAATATGACTTGCTCTTTAGTGCTAGCTTTCTCCATTGATCAACTGTCAAGAATTTTGGCATGAATCATTTCACCATAAAATGGAGTAGTTGATGATAATATGAGTCATGATCAATAACTTGAACTTCAAATATATTAACATTACGAAGGCAATCAAGAACTCCTACTTCCATATCATCACTTTTCAACTTGCTAAGATAATCAACTACCACTGCATGCTCCTTACCCAGAGTATGAACCAATTTATAATCAAATTCCTACAAAAATAACATCCATCTAGCAAGTCTTCCAATTAATCGAGTTTTTTTAATCAAGAATAATAATGCCTAGCGATCAACATGAAATATAACCTAATTACCTAGCAATTAAGGCCTCAATTTCTACAAAAATTACACTCACATTTTCCTAAAAACTACAAAGGCCTTTTCTCGATCTTATCTTCAAACATACTACATGCCTGTCTTAGTCAAACTAGTGAGGGGAGAACGAATATGAGACAAATACCTTAAGTATTTGCTTTGTTAATTCATGTGCCCAACAAACCTCATCACTTCCTAGAAACTTGATGGTTCTTTGGCCTTTTGAACAACTTCTATCTTTCTTGGATCCATAGCTATACCCTCTTCAAAAAAAATGTGGCTTAACTACACTCCTCTCTTAGCTACAAAGATAGACTTGTTCAAAAACATGCCAAATTTCCAACAACTATCAAAGTAGAGCCTAAGATGATTCAAGTGCTCTTTCTTGCTACCAAAAAAACACAAGTCATCTATAAATACTTTCATAAAAGTAGTTAGATATGGATCAAAAATCTTGTGTACAGCTCCTTGAAACTTTGAAGGTCCATTCTTTGGTCTAAATTTCATCACTTATTGACATAGGGTTTGCATTCCATGATGGAGGTCGTCTTAGCCATATCATCTAGATGCATCAAGATCTGATTGTATCATAAAAATCCATCTAGAAAACTATACATTTCATGCCTTGGTACATCATCAAGCAGAGAGTTAGTAAATGGTATTTGGAAAGGGTCTGAGCTTGTGACTACATTCATCCACACACACCTTGATCTTCCCATTCTTGTAGTCCACACACACCCCAATCTTCCCATTATTCTTAGGTATTATTACTCTTGGAGATAACCAAGTCACCTCATGGACTCATTTGATGAATCACACCCTAACTAGCTTATCTATCTCCTTGTCACTTGCTTGGTATAATTTGGATTCATTTGGTGCCTCTTTTGAATGCTCACCTTTGCATCCTTCTTTAGATTGATTCTTTGTTGACAAACTGTTGGATGAAAGCCCTTCATATCAATGTAGTCCCAAGCAAAGATATCTTGTAATTCCTTACAGAGCTTGATAATATCTTTCTTGAAGTCTTCCTCAATATACACACCAACCTTGATAGGTTTAACCTCTCCTTTGACATTCAGGGTTGACTTCTTGAACTTCATCATCCACTATTCTTACTGATCTTCTCATATTGTGCTCATATCTTTGCTCATCTTGTAAAATAGTTTTCTATCCCTCCTCATCTTGCGCATCTAAACTATCCATATACAATGCTCCATCATCTTTTTGATTTTTAGGTTTTTCCAATTTTCCTAATTTAGGATGGTTGGTCCTAGAGTCTTGAAATACTTTATGCTCGATAGTCCTTGATCTACCTTGAAAACTAGAGCACTCTTGACTTGCCAAAAGATCTTTAGGATGCTACCCTAACTCGTTTTAATTTGTAGGTTGGAGAGTTTGCTATCCAAAACTCCATTCCTACCACTATAGGGATTCTAATACCCTTTAATGATGCTTTCCACATCAAATTTGAATACGAGTACCATAGATGGATTTGCTTGAAGAAATAAAACTTCCTCATCATCTTCAATTTCTTCTACTAGGTTGATGGTCTGAGACACTGCTACTCTTCAAGATCACATTATTATTTGTAAACAATTTGATCTCCTTTAGACCTATGGGAATACACAAATAAATTTTTCCCCCAATCATGTTTCAATAATTTAGCTAATTTAAACTAAGGTCTACCCAAAAGCGTGCTATAAGCTCCTCCAACTTTTGACATTCTTAACACCACAAATTGACTTTGAACTTCAAGATTGCCACTTTGATGAGTTGGTTCTTCAAAATTCCTAATGGCTTAATCTTCTTCGATCTGCCATTTTCACCTAAAACGGTATAGGAAATAAACTTTTCTACTTCTTAGCCAAAATTATCTCTTTCATCAAAATATTTACTCCATATCCACCATCAAGAAGGATATCATCAAACTTCTCCCCAACATATTCAACTTGAACTGTAGGAACCTCATAATCCACCACATCTATCTATGTTGGTATCATTGGCCTAACATTCAAGAATTTCTTGATCCTGTCAAAATTTTCCTTCAAGAGCTTCCCACTTCTTTTGTTAATTTTTAGGAGAAGCCTTTTCTTGAATCTAGGTATCAACCCCAAGATATGATCCAAAGCCAACTCTAGAGAACATGCTGTTAGGGCTTGAAATAACTCATCTAAAACTCCTTGCATTTTTCCTAAAGTTGTATCTTCAGGTTGTTGATCTCCTTGATTAAGACTCAAGCTATCCTACTCCTTGTGATCTTCAATGTAAGAAAATATATTTAACACTCTTTTAGTTTGGTTAATTAGCTTATTTTAGAATAGGGTATAAAAGGCAAGAAGATCAATGTAACACATCTTTGCACAATGATTTGTAAAGTTCTCCATTCTTGGAGCTTGAGGGTTTCATATCTCCCCACTAACATTGAGTGTGGATACTCAATGCTCACCATTGCAAGAGGTGGATTTCTTGTAGCAACCTTTCATCTTGGTTCTCATTGTATTTGATTCAATTCATCTATGGCTACCTTGTACTATAGTTAAATGCAAAGTTCAGTTATGGCATTACTATGGCTAGTTGTCTCACATGTGGATTTTTTTATTTTCTTCATTTTAAAGATTATTTTATTTCAAGTTATCCATTGTTTTTTTCAATGGTATTAGAGCCTTGCTTTGATCTAATGGCAATGTCATTTTCAAGCTTTAATCTGGTTACTAGCACCATTAGAGGGTAACTCGAGTTAAATCTTGGTCACATGACTTGTTAAAATTCAAATTGTGACTATTTAGGATTCTTTGCAACAAGTTATGACTAACTTTGAGGTTCTTCGGAAAGATTTGAAGAATAATGGCAGTTTCTTGGACATTTTAGTAGCTTGTGCTCATTAGGAGGCCGATTTTGGAGGTTCTTGGAGTAATTATGCTGAATTTGAATTAAAATACTCTGCAAAAACCCAGATTATGGAGAAATCACATGTGAGAACTAGCCTTAGCCATACCATAGTTGAACCTTGCATTAAACTAGATCACAAGGTAGCTATAGTTGAATTGAATCAAATACAATGAGAATCAATATGAAAGGTTGTTGTAAGAAATCCATGTCTTGCAATGGTGGGCATTGAGTATCCACCCTCAATGTTGATGGGGAGGTAGGGAACCCTC
Organism: Lygodium microphyllum; assembly: GCF_053477565.2. Taxonomy (NCBI): domain Eukaryota; kingdom Viridiplantae; phylum Streptophyta; class Polypodiopsida; order Schizaeales; family Lygodiaceae; genus Lygodium; species Lygodium microphyllum. Next base: position 117,580,544 of record NC_141139.1, read on the forward strand.
AAGCTCCAAGAATGGAGAAGTTCACAAATGATTGTGTGGAGATGTGTAATAAATCAAATTTCATACCCATTTAGTTTGGTTGATTAGCTTATTTTAGGCTAGGATCCAAAAAGAATACCCTTTTAGTTTGGTTAGCTTATTTTAGGCTAGGGTATAAAAGGAAGAGAGTGCCAATGTAACACATATTTGCATAATCATTTATAAACTTCTCCATTCTTAGAACATGAGGGTTCCATATCTCCCCACCAACATTGAGGGTGGATACTCAATCATACCCTTTTAGTTAATTAGCTTATTTTAGCTTGGGGTATAAAAGGCAAGGGGGTGCCAATTGTTAACCCTCAAACGAACAAGGTGAAAAATCGGGAAAATCTAAAGCAAAAGACAGAACCAAGGCAAAAGCAGAAATAAGGAAACACAAGAAGTGTGAAAAGTCCTAAATCAAGGAGAGGTGCTCAAGAAAAATCACAAGTCAATACTGTTGTAAAAGAGCGCAAGGCGCACCGTGATTTATTTTAAGAGAGTTAGGCTCTGACCTGATGTGCAAATTGTAAATATAGATGGGTGGTAGGAAGGAAGCTAGGACGATAGGATAAAAATAGAAAAAAGGTCCTAGCTATGGCCAGTCATGTAAAAAGGGGATGAACGCCCAAATGGGATTTAGGGCTTTGTATATAAAGTTCAAAATAGGAACAAGAGCTCATTAATTGGTGTGTGGAAAAGTGAACTCTTATTCTTCTCTCCTTCTCTTCTCTTTGCTTGCTTGTGTGTGCTTGAGGGAGGGAGTGTGAGAGTGTGAGGGAGTGAGTGTGTGAGGGTGAGAGATCAAGGAGGTGAAGCTCTCCACCATCTCTTCTCTTCTCTTCTCTTCTCTTGTTTCGTGCATGGATATGGAGGATGGAGCTTGGAGGTGGAGGCTTGAGGATGCTTGAGCTTGCATCAAGAATTGTGGAGCTATTGGAGTGCTTGAGAGAGGAAGCAACTCAATCGGGCATCAAGCTAAGCTCACTACACTCATAGAGAGGGATAGGGCATTCACTATGTGAGAGGTAGCCATTAATGCTTGCTTGGAACACTTGAACAATAAGCGGTCTATGGGTCTTGGAAGTTAAGCTAGAGAGCTCCCAACATTTTGGTTCCATTGCGGGGACCAACAAATTCAAGCTTGAGTGCTTGCATACTTCAAATCTAGCATCGAAGTAAGGGTTTCACCCTCGAACCGGAGCTTGAGATAGATAGGAGGTATTGGGTTTTAATCCATGCTATAAGTAAGTATTTTTGGTTTTTGATGATTGGTTGAGTAGGAGAAATCCATTCAGTACCCTCCTTTTGATTGTTGTTGCATTTAGAGCAGGATAGGTGAGAGAAATCAGAGAGGGAAGCTTGAAGTTCAGTGCTATAAAACAGTCTTCAACAAGGCAATAACAGGGGAAAATGAAAACAAAAGAGTGCTCGGATGTGTCGGAGTCTAAGGTCGAGTAGTTGGGAAGGCTAAGGTGCATGATAGTGAGGGCTTAAGGTCTTGGGTGACCAAGAAAAACCTCATTTACATTTCAGGCTTTGTGTGTGTGTGTGTGGGAGAGAGAGAGCTTGCAGGTCGAGGCATGCATCAGATCAATCGGAGTGTATTGGGACTTTCAGTGACATTCAGGTATGGAAGGCCCTTAGCCTACACCCCTCCTTGATTCTTTGAAGTTTTGGTAGCCACTAGTAACATTTATCTTTAGATTTTTGGACAAATAAGTAATCAACACGTGTTTCGATCAACGGAATCGGATGCCCCCGACAGTATCTAATTCCTAGAGTCAAACCAAGCGACCTATCCAATTCCCAAACTCAGACCACTTGGAAAACCCTACCTAGTTCGATCGGACACCCTGTTTGATTTTGAAAATCGGGCAACCCATAATATGACACACAATTCATTTGATTAGACACTCAACCCATCTAATCATGACACACAAAAATCGAATGCACAAGAATCAGACCACTTAAACTAAAACGGTTCGATTGTGACGATCGAACCGCAGAGTCGAACCAACCCATCATGTCTAATTCCATAATCGGACCATCCAAAATCAGACCAGCTTCAATTGTCCAATCGTGTCTGATTGTGACAATCGGACCCGAACCTATTTGATCCCCAGAATCAAACACCAGTAAATTAGACATAGCATGAGCGAGAGAATTTGGGAAATTGACAAATCTCGACTAACGAGAATTGTGACCCACACTAAATGAACCCCCCAAACACCTCACACATAGTTACAAACCGAAAGATTGTGGTTGAATGGTCTGAAAGGGTGTTTGGTGTTGTGGGCTAAGCACCGGAGCTATGCACACTTTGTTTTTTCACTCACTCGGAATTGCACACTCGAAACTCAATTAAGGAAAGCTAAAAGCCTAATTTTGCACAATGTACAGAAAAAAGCACACACACACAGAGTGAGGGTAAGTCGAGGGATGATTGTAAGTAACAAAAGGGAATACACCTAGACCTAAGGACTTGAAGGAACCCGCCAATAAGAGACAACTTAAGGACATGGAAGGGATATCGAATCCCCAAAGGTAGGACCAAGCGGAGAACATGGCCAAAAATCTAAACCCAACAAGGACAAACAATACCACAAAGTGGATCTGCCCGGCCTTATCAACTTGATCAACAACTTGGCAAAAAAGGAAGTCCTAGACATGGAAGGAGGCAGCTCAAGCCGTAGAGGCAACGAGGAGCTTAACCTAGGAGACTTTCCTAAGGTTGTCCAACATTTAGTGAACCAATATGATGCTCAAACCTAGCTAGAACACCACAGTAGGCCGGTAGAGGACATCATAGCAGACCTAGAGGAAGAGAGAAAGCTAGCCTGCAAGACTCTGCAAGGCCTGGCTGCATACAACCAAGATGAGCAAACCAGAAACTTGCACCAGATCTTAGAAATGTGAGAGATCTAGAGAGAACTAGCCTTAGTGGGTAGGAATCGGTCAGAGAACGAGAGAGTGCTGGAAGGAGATCTCACACTGAGCGAGCTCCTAACAAAGTGGCTGCTAGATAACATGGTCGTAGAACAAAGCATTGCAACATTGGGAGCATCGCTACTAATGGGGTTGGGAGTCAACCAAGGATCTAAGAGTTAATAAAAAATCCCTGTGGTAGCAAAGCAACTAGACAAATACCAAGCTATCGACAACCCATATAGCTTTGTGGAGCATTTTGAGTAGGTTTGCAAAGCCAATAGCCTCATTGATCCTTCTCAATGCTCTCAAGCCTTTGGACTATGCTTAGGCAACAAGGGTTGGACCGTATACACAAGTCTGGATGCTACAAACTGTGCTGATTTCAATGGCTTGAAAAATCTCTTAATTAAGAGATTTTCAGAACCTAGATACTCCGATAACCTAATAGTGCGGCTTGTGAATGTCAAGCAGAAAGAGAGATAAGACATTCAAGATTATGTGACCCATGTAAGGAGCCTCTTCAAGAGAATTCCCCTGGGTGAGAGACCAATCGAAAGGGTGGTATGTATTCATCAACGGAATACCAGGGAAGGAGCTCTACAAAGCCTTGGCTAGCAACTCAATGGCAAGGGTCTTTGAAGAAGCTATTAGAGTGGACAACTAGCTCAAGGAAAGAGGCTCTAGAGGCTCAAATCAGGAAGAGTCCAATGCCAAGAGTTCCAAGAGAGCCTCAATGCCAAGTGAGATAATATACTCAAGCACTCAAGACAAAGGGAAGGGCACTGAGTCGGGACAAGAGCTAATAGAGATTAGGATGGACATAGCTAAACTATAGGAGATGATGAGATGACCAATGTGCCCACACATCCAATGTGTGTATTGTGCCAAAAACCACTTGCCAATTGAGTGTTAGGACCCTAGGTCACAACCTTGTGCTAATTGTGGTAGGTTCGGGCATGGCTCCATGCATTTTAGATCACCTTGGAGGCTCCCATACCCATAGCTTTACAGTCAGTGCAGCCCCACCTTGTGAACAGGCCACCAAATGTCTTTGGAAGGGAGCCTCGTTGGATCTTCTGGCACCAAATGGCACTAAACCAACCATTCCTAGGATGGAAATAAATCCTACATGTATCTCTAGACCACCTAGACCCTACGTGACCCATCCACTGAGTGACACTCCAGTCCACTATGTGGACGAGCCTAGCAATGATGAGCCTTATATAAACCCGTATGTGCCATACGATGAGGAAGGCAACACTATCTTCATGGAATATCAACCAATACCGAGGATGGCATTGGGTAGAGGAAGAGACAGAGACTTAGGAGGGCAAACCCAAGAACCAACCATGTGTTGAGTTGTGGTCACCCATATGATATTTTTCTTCATGCTGCCCCGAGAGGAAACAAGCAAACAGAGATAAGACTAACCTGAGATGCGCTGAGTGTGGAATCACTCATCTCTTTGTTGATTGCCCTAGGTGGAGATCATCCTCTAGTTTGGCAAATGATACATCAATTCCATTGGGGTTGTTCAATATCGAGACACTCGATGGGGAGACCTCACCTATCTCGTTGCATGTCATGACCCATGGGCAAACAAAGCACGCTAGCACATCATTGCCAAGGCCTAGCAACCTTGACGCAACCTCAGTTGGAAAGAGGATCCAAAGACGAAGGAAGAGGAGACCAGACGCTAAGGTCACCCTCAAAACTGATTGTGCCATGACTCTGTCGGTTGGAGGGAAAGCCATTGACGTAGAAGAAGAGACTTCGATGCCTCAGACGGGTGAAAAGGAAAGTGCTAAGGTTGGGGAGTACCCCAACCCGAAGCGCCGACTCGAAGCCATACAAGAAGGTGAAAGAATGGGTAAGGGAGGCCTAGGAGCACCTAAAGGACGCTGAGCCCATGGAGCCCCAAGAGGAACACCAAGGAAAAGGGAATTATCTTGCAAGAAAATCTATCTTGTAACATCAACAAGCTTGTTTATCATGTTTCATATGATCACACTGAAGAAAAGAACACCAGGCACAACAAATCTTCATACAGCATCATGTAGATCTCCCACGGTTTTGATAGAATCAACCATATTCTTCAACATCTTCACAAAATCCATCAATAGAACAAAGAAAGCAAAGGAATACACCATCTTTGAATGGAAACACATCACATAATATTCATCTTCAATATCTTCATAGTCTTCTCTCTCAATCCCTCATATACAATCACTCTGTTTCAGTAGAATTGACTATCTCTGACTCTCTCTCTCTCTCTCTCCATCAATCATACATCATATCATCACTACAATCTCTCAAAATCACTCTCAATAATCCTTCTTAGGTCGTGGATACCCCTCCCAAGAGGTATGTCTGATATGAAGAGTCACCAGAGCCACTACAGTGTCCTTTCATAGCTCACTACTGTCACTTCACTCTAGTCTTCACTTGAGTCTTTAGCAGCTACTTCTTTCACTTCTTTCAGCTCTTTTGCACTTATATTCACCTCTTTCCAAGGCTAGAAAACTTTCCCAAGCTACACTCTCATCCACCAGAACACATACAGAAGCATACAGAACAGTCACAGAACAGCTACAGTACAGAACAGAACAGAATAGAGACAGAGGCTCTACAGAAGACCTATAGAAGGTTACAGAAGGTCATCAAAACCACATAACTCACTTTCAAACCATTCCAAACTCTCACAAACCATTCAATAAACTTTCACAATATCTCAATCTTCATCAATCAATACTCCATCCCTCCTTACAGAAGACAATCAGAACAAAACAGACCAAAACAGAGCAAAACAGAACAAAACAAAAGGTATACAGAACCTATCAGAACATCACAGAACCACCAATAAACATCACGATCTTCCAAAACACCATCATTATCCTCCAAAACACTCTCAAACCACTTCCAAACTAATCAATCATCTCATAAAATCAACCATTCAGCTCTCAAAAACAACAAAAATCAGCCAAAAAACAAGTCATTTCAACACTCAACAGCCCATATAGAGAACAAGATCAATGATCTCTCAAGCATAAGCACCCCAATCTCTCCCCCACAACCAAAACCAAGAGAGGAAATGGAACCACAAGATAAACCGCCTCTGGACAAAGTCTAATAGCCTCAAGTCAACAAAATAATCAAGGCCATTGGTCGAGAACCACAGACTTAAAAGAGAGGCAAGTGACTAGCAACCTCCTCTATACACTGGTGACCACTTTGGTAACTCTAAGCTTAGGAAACCTGCTTAGGCAGCACACAACGCTATGGCAGGAGCTTAGGTAGTGGGTTGAAGAACCAAATGAGCCAATTGCCACAAACTTGCCTGAGTATGATGCAGAAATCCAAATACCAAGCCTAACTCTACACTCCATACCTAAATCCCTGCACATCAATGCCTTTTGGGAAGGCACGAAAATGCATGCAGTCTTGCCAGTCCTAGCACTGGGAGATGTCACCAAAAAGGGGATTGTGGGCCAGGAGTGAGTGTACTAAACCATCATGCGATACTCCAAAGTGTTAAAAATATGGTTAGTAAAGATCGCAATGATCTAGTTCTCTATTGACTTCATTGTCATGAAGGGAGTGGACTACGACATCTTGCTAGGCCACCCCTAGATGCACAATGCGAGAGTCGTAGAAGACTAGGGCAATGGTCTTATCTTCTTGGGCACTCAAACAAAAGTTGTGAGAGTGGAGATGGACACTTGGAAGACTACCCTAGTTGACCTAGACACCATCTCTACCATACTGAAGGGCGATGGAAAAACTAGGGGATCCTATGGAGCCCTTACTAAGCATATCCCGTGCCTTGAGGATGAACGAGGTTGGATGCACATTCTGGCTACCATCGACCTACCATTCTCAGATATTGAGGAGTACGAAAAAGTCATCAAGGTGACTAATTAGTTCATGGACACACCTTCTGTACCAGTCTACATGATGACTGGAGTCTACATGGAAGACCCACTCATGTTTCATTCCGATTCCCAAGCAATAGACGCGAGCTCCAAGAGGTCCTAGGTTACTCAACCAACAAGTTGGCTGGCAATCTAGCGAGGAATGACAAATGCTAAGCAAAGAAACACGGATAGAGGAACAATGAAAACCACAAGACCTACCAAAATGGTTCATGAAGCTCAAAAAGGGAGATAGGGTGGTGATCTTGCTGGGAGCCAAACGACAAGGGCAAGCAAGTGAACACATTGAGGGACCCACCAAGGTCAAGGAGGTCAATTTAGCTAGGAAGAGGGAGTCCCTAGGACCTGTCTTTATAGCCAATGACTTGGCTAGGCAAGATGAGGCAAGTCCCATTACGCTCTTGCAAGAGTATGTAGACATCTTTTCTTGGTCCCTAGACGAGCTCAAAGGGGTAGACCTGAGTGTAGTGACTCGCAACATACCCATGACACCTGATGCAACACCGGTCAAATAGCGATCATATCCCATGAATCCAAAGCACACTCACACTGTTAAGGAAGAAATTGACAAATTGATGAGAGCAAGATTCATCTACAAAATTGAACACATGGACTGGGTCTCACCCATAGTCATCATCCTAAAGAAAAATGGGAAGATTTGAGTGTGTGTCAATTACAAGAAGGTAAATGCAGCTACAAAAAGAGATAATTACCCACTGCCATACTTCAAGAGCTGTTCCAACCTGTACTACAAGGACTTTTCAAGATCCAACCTTTATTCTACAGCAACTCTCAAACTTGGAACCGCAAACTCCATAGGCACTACACCCTCTAATCCATATACCAACATGAAAGGTGTAAGTCTAGTTATTACTTTATATGTAGAATTGAAAACCCACATTGCAGAATCTATCTTTTCATCCCAATCTTTCCTATTGTTCTCAACTATTTTCTTGAGAATACGAAGAAAAATCTTGTTGGAGCTCTCTACTTATCCATTACCATATGGGTGATAAGGAGTAGACGTTTTATGCAATATCATATGCCTAATTTTCAATTCTTGAATAATCTGATTCAAGAAATGTTTAGCCATGTCACTGACCAACTCTATAGGGCATCCAAACCTGGTCATAATGTTAGAATATAAAAATTTGGTCACACTAGCTACCTTATTGTCCTTGAGGGCTTGAGCCTCCATCCACTTCATACAATAGTCAATGCAAACCAATATATAGTAATTACCTATCCTTTTAGTGTCAAGAGGTTGACCCTCCTTCAAACATTGTAGACATTATTTGGCATATTGATGGGCACCCCTCAAGATAGTAGGCCACCACAATTCTATCTACAATATTTTTTAGCCCATAATTTCTCTAGAAAAGTGACCACCTGACACTCTGAAATGGAATTCATAAAAGATTGTTGGATGTTCATATTCAAGAACATGCCTTCTCAAGACATTATCAACTCCTCTCTTGTACAAAGTATTCATAATAACATGAAATGATCTACTCTTCAATTCCAACTTCCTTCTTTGATTTGTTGTAAGGTGTACCGGCATAACCCCTTCTTGTAGGAAATGTAACAATTGGTCATAATATGAATCAAGATCTAGCACCTAAACTTCAAAGAGTTCAGCATCAAAAAGCTGATCAAGAACTCTTATTCCTACATCATCATTCTCTAATTTGCTAACTACATGTTCTTTTCCAAGAGTATCAATAACCTTGAAATCAAAATATTGCAACACCAACATACATCTAGCCAATCTATTTGTTAACTTATGCTTATTGATCAGGAACAAAAGAGCTTGGTGGTCCACATGAAAGATCACTTGATTACCTAGCAAGTAATGCCTAAATTTATGCACAAAGAAAACTATGCCAAGTGGTTCTCTCTTTATGATTGAATGATTCTTTTTAGTAGCATTCAATCTTCTACTTGCATAATAAATTGGTTTAAACCATCCAAGTACCTTATCTTGCATAAGCACTACTCCCATAGTAAGATAAGAGGAATCCATAAATACATGGAATGGTAGGTCCCATGTAAGAGGCTGTAATATTGGGGCCACCACTAACATTTTCTTAAGGATGCTCTAGACAAATTGCATGCCCTTCTTGGTTAAAGTGGTAAGGGAAAAACAAATATGTGATAAGTACCTTAAGTACTTACTATGCCATTTCACTCGACCCACAAATCTCATGGCTTCCTATACATTAGTCAAAGCTTTAGCCTTCTAAACCATTGCTATTTTTCTTGGATCTATAGCCATGTCTTCTTTAAATGAGATATTGCCCAATAGTACTCCCTGCTTTGGTGCAAAAATAGACTTGAAAGGGTTTAGAGACATGACTCCTTATCCCCCATCTAGTAAGACAACACCATACTTATTTATTTCATAATCAACTTGAATGGTAGGCACTTGATAATCCACAGCTCCTTGTTGGGTTGGTATGACTGCTTGACACTTAGGGATTGCCTAATATTGAACTAATTCATCTTCAAGAAATTCCTATTTCTTTTTCCAGATCTTGAGGAGCAACTTTGCCTTGAACCTTGGAATTAAATCCAAGATTATTTCTAAGGTTAATTGCAAGGAGCACTTTGCTAGAGCTTGAAAAAATGGCTCTTGTGTGAACCTCCTTCTTGAAAATTTCATGATGCCTTATCTTTAGGATATTGATCCTGCTGATCAGGATCTAGGGTAGCTTGACCCTCTTGATCATCAAACTCCTCAAATATTGGTGTCCCAACCACTTTTGCAGCTTTCTAACTTATTTTTTTCCCTTTTTCCTAGCTTTATCTTATTCTTTCCAATCAAGCTTCAAGCATACTTGGATTCTAGTGATATCTAATACCATAGATTCAACAGGAAAATCCCCTACTTTAATGCAATTAGAATAGTTGCATTCAATATGCATAGTTATAGCATTCAAGTTACCTAACACCTTCTCTACCCTTCCTTGAACTTTCTCTTGATGAATCTTCCCATAACTAGCCACACGTATACCTTCAAGAAGTTGCATTTGCTCATCATGGTTAGGAAGTTCCATGCGAACTGCTACAACTAGGGCAAGTGGATGCTATGGATGAGAGCTCTTACAAGTCTTATGTCATTGCAGGACCTTGCTACTAGCATACCTCTCTCAATCCTATGCCTTGCCCAAAGTTCATAGTTTGGTCCAACAAAATTTCCATGACCTCCACAATAGTGGCATTGTAACGTGTCCATGACCTCCACAATAGTGGCATAGTCCCATTCCGTTCCCCTAAAACAACATAAATCGGGACCCTAGTACTCTAGATTCTAGGCCATCATTCCTTGCTGTCAAATTCTTTCGAGAAAAGTTCCCGACCAACCGGGACCACCCTTCCGTAGGACAGACCCATGGTCACATCCACCGCACTTTTCTCGAGGTTGCTTTAGTTATCTAATTACCTATCACATTTAGTTTGACACGCAAAAACATCTTCCTTAATTAGCCAATTAGTCACTAGTTCCTTCACGTAACTTAAGCATTGACATAGAAAAGCAATGTCAAGCAAGTTCCTTTTCAGCAATTGATCTTATTTATCAATATTTGGAATACATCATATAATCCAGCCCAAAGGCTAATCCATAATCCGCCCGAAGAAAATCTAGCAATCCTCAGGGATCGCTATTCCAAGTTCCCGTAGACTAGTATGCGGGCCTGTAAAATATTACACGGCGCAGCAAACAGAATCTGAGAAAGAGATAGAGAGTACACAACACATAAGAGGAGAATCAGTAAATTCTTTAACTCCAAACAACTGATACAAAGATGGCTCTGTCCACCCGTGCGCTTCCACTGTGTCAAGCTTAGATGGCGATCTAGACAGAAGATAGGTGAAGAGCTTAAGGCTAGCTGGAACAACAACTCTGACTGGGTGAAAGATGAGTGTAAGATGGCTGCGAAGGGGTTTAGCTTTTATAGCCTGCGAAGGTCGTTAGGTCGGCCTGCTGACCGACCTACCATATGAGCCTCCACTAGTCGGCCAAGGAATATTCCAGGGAATATTCCCTTTACCATCAGGCCAATGCAATGTGCCTCGAGTTGCTACCAGCTTAACCACTTCGTCTAACCCAAAGATTAGACCCACAACAGTCACCTTTTTGCCATCCGGTCACATAGACCTCATCTCATATACAAGTCAGGACTCAACCAATGTCCGGGCTCACATTTGGCTTCTCCTCATAATGGGGGCCTTACAACTTTGAGCACCATGGATCATTGGTAGCACCTAATGAGGGTGGGGCATTGATCATATCTAACAGGGCCCCGAGATCCAATCTCGAGTCATGTCAGCCTCTTTTGGAGGACTCGGAGGCAAGAGATTTACAGCAAGAGCTGCCCTGGCACCCAAGCATCCTCCTGCTCCAAGTAGCACCCACGGAGAGACCTCTCGCGGTGGGTTCGGTCCACGTACCCGGTGCGGCTAACAACCCCCTTGGATAGGGTCAGGCAGACAGTCAAGGGTAACTGATTCTGCCTCTCCTTCCAGGATCTCAACCTGAAGCATTAATTATTTTCCAGCATTAGATTCCTTGAGCAAAGAAGTACAAACAGTGCTCCTAACTATACAAACACAATCAATCCAGTGGTCATTTGTTTGGCCAACTGCTAAGGTGTGAATCCTTCTCTCCGAATGCATCCAACATTTGATTAGGGATCAATTGCGACTTGGCAAGATCCCCTAAGGGTATGGTTGTTTGTTTTCCCTTTTATCCTTGGGCTAGAGTTTATACCATGTTAACCCAAATTAACAGAAACCTTAGGTTTCCTTATCTTAAGGTCAATAAATCCTGGACAACCTCCTTGTCCTATCTTGATTGGTTGATTTCTTGCTAGGCAATACATAACTTCCCTAACTTGGCAATTCAGCCTCAAGAAAGAGTGATGTAGCAGGATGACTACTCATCCTCTTGCAATTTAGCCTTGCACTTAGAACTCCCCAAACTTGTTCTAAGGAGTGGCAATTCTATTTTGTGATTTAACACAAAACCATGCCGCATTGCAACTTGTTGCATAGGTGTCGCACCTATCTTGTGGGATCATTTCTTCCATCAAATGGCATTCCTTGGTCAAGAAATACGTTTGGTCAAGATATAGGGTTTGGGATGTCCTCTTGACCCAACCCAACCCTAACCTTACTAGGCCGACAACGTTTGGCCCTAGGGCTTATAAATACAAACGGAAGTCTAGTATTTGGTCAATTGATCCTTAGGGTAAAACCCTAGATCATTGTTGCATGGGCGTTTAGCTAACCCTAACATTCTGTGAATGTGGGTAGGATCCTTGGGAATTGAAAGTCTTGACTTGGCATCCCAAGGGCGATACTAGGCAGAATTTTTAACGTAACTAAACCCTGCCTAGCACTATGAGGTGCTTGTCATACTAACTATTTATGCTTTTATGAATCCCATGTGGGCTATGTCATTATAAGCGATTTACTTAAATCGATCTAATTGTCTTGCGACAAGAAGTGATCTTTCCTTAGAGATGCTAATATTTTTCTTAATAATTGCAAGACATAACATTCCATGAAAATATGCGAGTCATAGTCTTTTTCCTTCTATGCAACTATAAAATGTACAATGACCATTTCTTTTCCTTGCCTAAACTATAATGATTGAAAATTTAGGACTAACTCATATAAAATCTACGTTGAATTTCATCAAGAACTATGCTCATAACCCTTTGCTTAATGCATTGAATTCAAGCTTTAATATGAAATGCATCCTTTTCTAAATAGAAACTTCGATAAAAGAACTTCATGCATGAGGGAATACCATGAGTCCGACATTTAATTAATCCTTCCTTCAGCACTTAACTCGACTTAAAATGCAAGCCTCCTCACATGCAACTGGCAAAATTCATAGTTTCCTTTCCATGCATTCGCAATTCTTTGGACAATGTTCAATGGGCATCTACGATGATTTTATACGCAAAACACGGCTAGGAAGTTATTACCTAAATGTATTATGCGCTATTCTTTTTTGCGAGGAAATCAAGGATGCATTTAGACAACTCCACCTTTTAAATCATGCAATATGCATTTAGGATTGCAACTTGGAAGTGCAAGAAATTTCAAATGCACATCATGCAACTAAATCTTGAAAATCGGGCGATCAATTAAAATTTCCAAGTGTAATCAAACTTGATTACAAGAATTGGACATGCCTAGTGCATTCTTTTCATGTGGAATCAATTTTTTTAGAACCTGGGCATTGGGGTTCGAGGTGTTGTCCACACACAAACTCGGAGTGGAAGCTCCCACGTGTGTGCCTCGCGTCTTTTGTTTGGGGGGCATTTGATGTAGTAATTTCATTCCAGAAATTCTCCTTGCCCTTGTTCTCGATCTCCGAAACTGCCTATTAGGTCAATAATTCTCTCCCATGCAGAAACTGGGGCCTTTAAGTTACGGTTTTGAAAACTTGAAAGCATGGGGTGAACAAGGATTATGGAAAGCTTCAATAGAAGCTTCCAAGGAAGCTTCCAAGCTTCTATGTCAGGTTGAAATCGTGGAGAGAGAGTGATGATGAATAGGAGAGGGTGATGATGATGATGACGGTGATGATGATTATGACAAAGATGGATATGGGGGTGGCAAGGCACACAGCCTGGCGGCGTGAAGGAGCACGATGTCCTCCTCAGGCGGCAACATTCCCCGTGTCTCTCTCTCTTTCTCTTCCCCCCCTCAAGCTTGGGGAGGGGGTGGTCTTATAGGTGGAAGGGGGAGGGATAGCCATACACATGGCTAATTGCATGCTTCCTCCTCCCACCCGTGCTCTCCCACTCCACACCACTCCTCTCACACTCCCTCTCCCCCTGCCATGCAACGGCTGAAGGGGAGGGGTTAATTAAAAAATTTTGCACTAAATTATCCATTATTTTTTTGCCTTTCCCATGAAGGGTGTTCCCACGTGGGCTTGTGGGTCTTTACCCTCGGCCTCTTTCACACAACGCGGGCTAGATTTTGATGATGCACGCGGAGTAAGCTTAGCCAAGGTCTTTTTGTCACGGGGAGGTCACTTGAAATTGCTCACTGTGCAGCGTGAGCGGGGTCTAAAATTATTAATATTTCGTGTGGAAATATTACATCCTCTCCCCCTTAGAGGAATCGAGATGTCCTTATCTCGAGAAGAACTGGGGGTATTGTTAGTTGAGAGTACTTTCATCTATCCAAGTGGCGTCCTCTTTGGGATAATCTTTCCATTGGACAAGGTATTCTCTCAAGGTTCTGGATCTCAAATGTCTCTCCCTAACATCTAAGATCCTGTCATGCCGTAGCTCAAGGACTCCTTGGCTAGGCATTACAACTTATTGATCATCAAGCACATGGCTAGGGTTAGGTACATACTTTTTCAATAGACTGATATGGAATACATTTTGAGCTTTTAGATTCTCAGGGAGTTGCAGTCTATAAGCATTAGGCCCTAGGCACTTGACAATCTTGTAGGGTCCACAATACCTTGTACTTAGCTTTTTACATTCACCCAAGAATAGGGAACTCTACTTTGGACGGACGTGAATGAAGACCATATCTCCTTTAGCAAAGGATCTATCTTGACATTTCAAGTCCGTGTAAGCCTTCTGTCTATCCTTGGCGGCTTGGATGTCCTATCTCATTGACTTGATTTGGCCATCCATATCTTCCAGCATCTGCTTTGAGACTTCAACCCTCAAGGTTGGATCTGAAAAATTTAAAGAACTACAACAGTCGTGCCCACACAATGCTTGAAAAGGGGTCGTCTGAATGCTTTGTTGGTAGGAAGCATTGTAGGCAAACTCAACCAATGGCAAGTATTGAATCCACTTTTTGGGTTCGCGGTAACAATGTGCCCTTTGCATATCCTCAATGACTTGGTTGACTCGCTTCGTTTGACCATCAGTTTGGGGATGGTAAGCTGTACTAAAACAGAGTTGAGTCCCAATGGCCTCAAAGATAGCCCTCCAGAAGTGTGATGTGAAGAGAGAGTCATGATCACTAATGATTCTTCTGGGAAATCCATGCAGTTTGAATATCTCCTTGATAAATAACCTTGCAATGTCTGAGGCTTTATAGATGTCTTAACAAGGATAAGATATGCAACCTTGGTGAACATATCAACCACAACCATAATGGAGTTGTATCCTCCCTAAACTTGGGGCAGGCCAACAACAAAATCTATACTAATGAATTCCCATTTCATTTGGGGAATGTCAAGTGGTTGCAACTTCCCTGGCATTTTGACATGTTCGGCCTTAATACGTTGACAAGACAAACATTCAGTGACATATTTGAGAACGTCACCTTTAAGTCTCTCCCAATAATAGCTCTTTCTGATTGCATTGAGGGTCTTGGCATAGCCAGGATGTCCTGAAAAAGGGGAGTCATGAGCCTCCTAAAGTATCCTCCCAAAGTATCTTCTACTTGAGTGAATGGCTTGCCGGTATACATAATCTCGTTCTATAGTAGAGAAGTCCACTATTGATAGAGAATTCAAGATACTTTGCCTGTAGCTTCGGGTCTTGATCCTTGATGGGGATCTCCCTTAGCAATTTCTGATAGGATGGATCATGGCATGCCTCTTCTCTAGCTAGCTCAAGCATTGGGTTGTTTGGCATGGATATCTTTGTGGCTAAAGATCTAGCTATCGATGGATCTTGTAAAATCACAAATTTAAGAAATGCCTTGCGATTGAGTGCATCGGCAACTACATTCTCCTTTCCGGGCCGGTATTTGATTTCAAAATCATATTCCTCCAGCACTTCAATCCATCAATGTTGCCTCATATTGAGCTCATTTTGGGTAAAGATCCATTTAAGACTTTTATGATCCATCATTAGGGTAAAATTGTTACCCAGCAAGTAGTGTCTCCAAATCTTGAGAGCATGGATAACAATCAATAGCTCCAGATTGTGGGTAGCATAATTCCTCTCATGGCTCTTCAGTTTCCTTGAAGAGTATGCTACAGGATGACCTTCTTGCATAAGCACACATCCTAAGGCAAGTGTGCTAGCATCAATTATTACTTCAAACTCCTTACTGAGGTTTGAAAGTTTCAGGATAGGTGCTGATACCAAGCTTTGCTTTAGTTTTTCAAAGCTGGATTGTTCAGCAGGTGACCATACAATTGATACTTGCTTCTTCAGTAGATCGGTCAGCGGTGCTGCAATCAAAGCATAGTTTTTGATAAAGACCCTATACCATCCTGTCAATCCAAGAAAACTACGTATTTCTTTGACAGTTGTTGGCATTGGCCACTCCAGAACATCTCCGACCTTGGCCGGGGATCCATTGAAATTCCTTCAGCTGATACAATGAATCCCAAATATTCAATCTGTTGCTTGAAAAATACACACTTCTTCTTCTTGGCATAAAGCTTGTGTGCTCTCATTGTTTCAAGAACAATGTGAAGCTGGGGTTCATGATCTTCTTCCTGCTTGGAGTAGACTAGGGTATCGTCAAAGAAAGACGAGTACGAAGTCATCAAGATATGGCCTAAAGATATCTTGCATTAGCCTGTTGAAGGTAGCAAGAGCATTTGTCAATCCGAATGACATCACTAGGAACTCAAAGTGCCCATACCTTGTATTGAATGCTATCTTTGGGATATCTTCTTCCTTGATCCTTATCTGATAATATCCAGACCTGAGATCAATCTTGGAGAAGATCTTTGCACCTTGAAGACAGTCAAGAAGTTCATCTATTCTTGGAATGGGATATTTGTTCTTAATGGTTGATTGATTCAACCCTCTGTAGTCAATGCATAGCCAAAACGTTCCATCTTTCTTCTTCTCTTAAATCCTGATTTGAAACATATTGCTGGAAGAGATAATCCAGTTGCTGACATGCTTTCGCATCCTTATATTTGACATGCTTTCGCATGCCAGATATAAGGATGAAGAAGAGATTATGGATGAGGAAGAATCAGAGTCTGTATTTGCTAAAAATGATGTTGTAATTGCAGGTTCAGATCTGAAAACCTAATGATGGTTCAGTTGTTAAAAATGTAGGTACAACATTAATTACAGCAAGTACAACAGGTTCAACTGCTGAAACAAAATTTACAGCAGCAAAGAAAGAAGAAACGACCATAGAAGAACAGTTGGGCAGCTGAAAGACAACATGCTCAATGTTTTGTTATGGTTTGTTCGCACTTTAAAGAAGAATATTATGTAGATGATTGGCTAAAATTGGCCAATTTCTAAGCACCATGACAAAGAAGGAAGATTGGACTAATGAAGAGTTCAAGAGAATCAAGAGAAAAGCTTATGGCTTCTTTCTCAAAGATGGCTACCTTTGGAGGCATGCGAAAAAGAAAGGAAGGGTGCCTATTCGTGTCTTAGGAGACAAGAAGACTCAAAGACAGGTCATGCAAGAATTTCATGAAAGCCTATTGGCTGGTCATAGAGGCATATGGGGCACTTTTGCCAAAATAAAAGAGAAATTTTGGTGGCAAAACATGTATAAAGACATTGAGCATTTTGTTGAGTCTTGTCATGTTTGTCAAATGTACTCTATGGTTAAGCATAGAGATGGGCTTCAGTCTACCTTTCCTTTATCCATTCACTATAGATGGGTTATTGATTTAGTAACCATGCCTACAGAAATTTGGAACATGAGATATCTAGTACTTGCTAGAGAATATCTCACAAATCAGGTGGAAGGAAAAGCCTTGACAACACAATCTACTCAAGACGTTTGTAGATTTTTACTTGAAGAAGTATTTTGCAGGTATGGCTGTGTTGCCAAAGTAACTACTAATAGAGGAGAATTGGAAGCCGATGAGGCTCGCCATTTCTTTGCTCAATTGGGAATCAAGCTATCTTTTACATCATCCTACAATCCTGAAGGCAATGGTAAGAGTGAAAGAGGTCATCAACCAATTCTCAAAGCATTGACGAAATCTTGTAGAGGAAAGATGAGAGAATGGCCTAGAATGCTTCCATTTGCATCATGGGCTGATAGAACTACCCATAGTGCAGTAATAGGCCACACCACTTACAACTGAATCTTGAGGGGCCACCCTCTTTAGGGAGTCATCTCTCTATCAAATTCTATTGCTTCTTAAGAAAATTGACATCCACAGCTATTTGTCAGTATTGTTCAGAGATCATATCAGTGTAGTGCTTCATCATGTCCTTAACTTTACCAAGGACATTAGAAGCACTCGACTCATAGCCACGATCGTTAGTCTATCGCCCCATGGGCCTAACCACTTGATTAGGAATTAGTCGGCTGACCAACTCGGACAACATTAGGATTCATTGTTTGGTTTCCCCCACTATTTAACGAGGCTGCCTGACTAGCCATAGGCATAGTCATGCTAGGAGGAGCTAGTAACATAGGAAAATTCGACATAATACTCCCTCTACCACTCGTATTTAACATGGGGTCCCCTTGACTCCCATTGGTCAAGGCCAAATTATTACCATTCCAATTTATCCCTGCTGCATAAGCCACTTGCAAGTGCGACTCTACTCCTTCTGCTTGGGTGATGGCAGTGTCAATATCGGCCAAAGCAACACTACTTAGCTGCACCTGGATATTAAAATCCAATCCATGTAGGAAATATTGCAATTGCACAGCTGCTGGAATGGAAATATAAGTGTTAAGTTTACGCAGAACTTGCTTTAGTTTCTTGGCATATGTCTGGACATTCTCATTTGGCTCTTGGCATGTTACGTTCAGAACATGCAACCAATATTTTCCACCCTTCTTAGGGGCAAACTCTCTGCGGAAAGCCATAAAGAATTGAGCATTTGCTAGTTATGGTTCCGGCTTCTAGACCATGATACCACACTACTGCTCTTCCTTTTAACGTCATGTTGAAGAACATCATTAGGTGTCCTTCGTCTTGGATTGGATAGTTGAACATTAGTGTTTGAATCTCCTTAATGTGGAATTCTCCATCTTCTTCTGGTAACCCATGGAAAATGAGAAACATTACTCCTAATGCCAGTAAATCTGGTGTACGTGCTAGAATTGCGATAGGTTGTGCCATGGCTACAACCGGATTGACAACAGGAGTTTGTGTAGGAAACACTATACCCCCACTTATTGTGGGTTGATCAACTAGAAATAGGGAAGTACCAAGACTTCCACTTGCACTCAAAGAGCTACTCGTAACACCTAGGTTACTAGAATCACTGCCACTTATGCGTAACGGGCTGCTCCTTTGAGGAGAATAGCGTCTTACAATCTCCAACTTCCGTCTAACCCTCTCAGCACGTTCTACTTTTTGTATTTCGACTTGACGGTCCTTGTCAAAGGACATAAACTAACTATTTGGTCCCTAAAAACCCTAGATTCGAGAACCACCACTTATTGGTGGCTCCTAGC
Organism: Lygodium microphyllum; assembly: GCF_053477565.2. Taxonomy (NCBI): domain Eukaryota; kingdom Viridiplantae; phylum Streptophyta; class Polypodiopsida; order Schizaeales; family Lygodiaceae; genus Lygodium; species Lygodium microphyllum. The sequence goes on from NC_141139.1 coordinate 117,599,782, forward strand.
AAATGCACCACACTAATGGGACCTAAAATGGGCTGGCACTTGGTATAGTACTAGCCGAACCTCATGCATACGATAGACAACCCCACCACATGGCCTCGCGGGCCAGGAGCGTCTAAAACTCACTTTGCGCTAAATGCTTATGACTATTTTTTGTTTGTATCCAATATGTAGTCCAACGTTCACCTTCCCTTCTCCTCAGAGGGAGATTCCATAACATATAGGCATAATCCCTCATAATATACACATAAGGAAGCACCTCTTGGCTGATTGCCGCGGCTCCACTGCGACTCTCCTACACCTTGGGGATTAGCCCCAAGATACGTCGCTAACACATATAACATTCGCACAAACTCCACTCTTTCATAATTCAGCGTTCCAAGAGATCTTGATTTGCCTCACAAAACTTTCCCCAGCGGAAGCACCCGTCTAACCCTACAGCTTAGGTTTCTTGTCCTCTTAACATTGGTCAAAGTTTATCAATCAAGTGCAATGCATTCCAAGAGATACCACGTGGCATGCTTGATGCAAGGTGTATGACAATTGTGCACAACCATTTTATGATTTGAAAAAACCAGCCATGTGAGGTGTGGAAAACAACCCTTTCATAAATTTTAACTAAGCGTTACGTACTGTGCTGATTTAGAGACTAGCACCGGAACTTCCATGCTACTAGTCACCTATATTTAATTATGGAACGATCCCTAAATGCTATGCACAAAAATTAAAATCAAAATTTGTATATTTTCAGCAATTAGATCATCGCAAACTTTATCCCCCCCTCACCATTTAGGTGTTGCTGCGGTGCATAGGTGTAAATGGTTGTTTTGTATCATTTTTGTATGTAAAAAACAATAAACATGTACTATAACACAAAGGACGAGGCCAAACTAAGGCTTGACCTTATGCTTTAACCTTGCCAAACATTCACGCACATAAATTTTATTTTTTCCTATTTTTTGAGCACGAAAATCCCAATTTTTCCTATTTTTGCTATTTTTCTCTATTTATTATTCATGGAAAATAGGTATTTTATGATTTATTTGTATTATCTTATTATTTTTACTGAAACTCAACATTTTCTCTAATTTTATCACATTTCCATCATTTTTCCCAACTCAAAATCGGAAAAAACCACTAATTTCCATTGAAAATGACATTTTACGGGTTTTAAAGAATTAATAACGGCTCTAAATCATTACAGGTTCTACATTTCTATAGTTATAGCCCTCAATCATGATGTAAACAAGGTTCAAACAAAATTTCATCACATATGAACAACATTTGGACCATGAAACAACAAAAACAATCAAATTTCTTTGTAAAATTGAAGTATACCGCGTGTCTTGCGTGTTGCGGGTTTTTTAATGATTATTCTAGGAAGCCCACGGATGGATCAGAAACCATTCTTCAGTGCTGAACCTCTTTCCTCAGCCTCCTCTTCATCTTGAAGCAATCCAATCAGAGCCGGACAAGCATTCTTCAGCTCCTCTTCTTCTTGATTTCTTGCACATGAATTGCCTCTATGTAGGAGAGAGAGAGGGAGGAAAGAGAAAGACTGGTTTTTGTTCTCCACAACTAGGCAACCAATTGAGGAGCAGAGATCGGCAATGGAGAGCAAAGATAAGAAGAAGATCATGTATCCGGTTATTTGGGGGGGGGGGGGGGGGGGTTTGTTTACAAGTCCCATCTTCCATCTCTCCTTCAATTTGTGGATATAGCGCATTCTTCCCCGTCTCGCAAAAAAATGCAACCCCCCTCCCCCCCCCCCCCCCCCCCCAACGATTTTCAAATTTGGGCTATCCCCAAAGAGTCACACCCTTTGGGCTCTCCTAAAGTCCATTTCCACCCTTGCCAATTTGGCCTTGGCCTCCCGGGCACTCCCTCTTCCTCGTCCGGTGTCCGATTCTTGGTCTGAAAATTCCTAGGCGTCCATCTTGAAGTCTTCCACTATCGGGCATCTCCCAGGGTCTCGTCCTGTACACCAAAAAATTATGAAAATTCTTCAACCGCCGTCTAGTGGCTCTTTTAAGTTTTTCTAAGGCATTGCCACTTAAAATCGTACTGATTGCCACCGCCGCCTTCGACGAAGTCTATTTTTCCCTGGATATTCGTAATTTTTGACTATTTTTAAGCACTTCTTGGCATAAAAAATCATGTGTCAGTGCCAGTCGGAAGTGTGCACTCTTGTAGGCCATATCTTAAAGATCTGGTTATCAGTTCTAGCTTCCTCTTCATTCTCTCCACTAAGTCCTCACCTTCAATTTGTGTGAGATAAAGCACATTGCTCAAAAAGGCTTGCCTCTGCGTGTTGGAGCATGCTTCAGCAGCCTCAACTCTGGACTCTGCGAGCACCCTCTCACATTTTGATACTGCCAAGCGCTCTATCAATCCTCGCACTCTTTCAAGGTTGCATTCCTCTCACTACTGTGCCTTTTCTTCCAGGTTTTCCTTACCCCTCTCCATCTCCTGAGATGGCATCGTTACCACTTGTTGCTGCTTGCTCCAAATTTCCATCATCTAGGTCTTCGATCATCCCCTTATCCCCTTTTTTACATGGCCGCTAGGCCCTTTTTTCCATTGTCCTCCTATCTACACTCTTGAAATAAATCATGGTGCGCCTTGCGTTCTTTTACAAAAGCATTGACTTGCACTTTTTCTTGTGTGCCTTTCTTCTTGATTCATGAATTTTTGCACTTCTTGTTTTTCCATATTTCTCATGGTGCGCCTTCGTCTCATGTTTCACTTTTCCCTTGACCTTATCTCTGCTTTAGATTTTCTCGATTTTCCTTCTTGTTTGTCTGAGCATTAACAGTGAGTCATGAGGGTGAGGGACTATGGTGGAGAAGCTCTCCATCTCCTCTCTTCTTCTTATTCTTTTCTTTTCTTTTCTTTTCTTTTCTTTTCTTCTCTTCTCTTGCACAAGGTAATGGAGCTTGGAACTTGGAGCTTGAAGATCAAGCTTGCTTGATCTTGCACCTTGGATCGTGGAGCTACCAGAGAGCTCGTAGGAGGGGGCAACTCTATCAGGCATGAAGGTAAGCTCACAACAATCATAGGTATGAGAGTGCTCATAGCTATATATGAGAGGTAGCCATTTCACTTGGTTTGAAACACTTGAACAATAAGTGGTTTGTGGGTCTTGGAAGTTGAGCGAGAGCTTCCACATTTTGGTTCCACATTTTGAGCAAGAGCCAATGGATTCAAGCTTTGAGTGCTTACTCACTCAAATCAAGCATTGAAGTAGGATTTACCCCAAACTAGTTCTTAAGATAGGTAGGAAGCAAGAGAGTCAAAGGAAATTTGATCTCTTTTGCAAGTAAGTTATTTTATTTTTAAGGTTTAGACAAGTAGGTTGGATTAGCTTAAGTGTTTTCTTGTGACTTGGATGTATTTAGGTAGGGAAGGAAACAAACAGTAGGGTTACATTTGTAAAATAGGGTGAAATAGGTAGAAAAGGGGGCTTCAATGCATTAAGAGATAAAATAGAGAGAGGGAGGGAGTGGAATACTGAAAGGGAAGGAGTTTGAGGTAGAGAGAGCAAGGGAGAGCTTTTTTCTACACTCAAGGTTTGAGAGAGAGAGAGAGAGAAAGATGGATTGGTTTCTTGTGGGATAGCAAGGAGGCAAGGACATCTTTGATTTGTGCAACTGGGTGCATTTAGAGGCTATGGATGAGTTGTTTTGATTATTGAATCCTTGTCATTTGATTCTATAGGCTTACCAAAGACTAGGAGGAATCATCAAGAGTGATTTGTTGGATTTTCATCAAGTATGTGCATGTTTTTGTTGTCCGTAGTCGGGACAGAGTCCGATTCCCAAAATGGGACCATCTAACTGTCAAATTTCATCCAATTCTCATATTCGGACATATCATAATTGGGTCATCCGATTGGCCAACACTTGGCCCACTAAAAAATGGATAGATCTAACCATCTAATTCGAACAAATCAGAATTAGATAACAAACTCAGATCAAAATCTGATGCAGGAATCTCGGACAGCCCAAAATCAAACATTTGATTTTGGGAATGGGCTGAAACTTGCAAATCAGACAAGAGAACAAAGCCTTAGTTTCTAGCAAATTTTTACCTTCCTAGACCCTGTAGGGGGCCAAACCCTAGCTATAGGACATCCCAATAGATCCCCAGGCTAGTAGATAGGTTAATAGAGCCGACTGACTCAAGGGTTGAGACCCAACATTCTAGGAGTGACTACGGTCATTGACCATATGCCAATAGAGTTCTGAACTGACAACTTAAACCCACTACCCTTTAGACCACGTAGCAAACATACAGAAGGACCTATAGTGGATCACTACAAGTGGCCGTCACTTGTACGGGAGAGCTGCAACTAGCCAAAATTGATTGAAGGGAGTGTGATCTATGTTGATTATAATTGAACTCACATAGTTCATCACATAAACACTCGAAGTGTACAAGGAAAGATAGAAAGCTTGATTTGGCACAATCCCACTCCATCACACATGTGTCCAATTCATGTAACAGTGCAAACTAATTTGTATAACAAGGAGCACACTAACATAATCCAAGTAAGGAGCAAACCCCAAGAGGCCAGATACAACCTAAGAACCAAAACATGAAACAAACAAATGTGAGCTCTTTGATCTGATCAATCTAATTGACACCCTAGTTGCTCAGGAAACCATTGACATGTCGGGAGCTAGCACCAACCCTACAGACAATGAGCTCGACTTGGGAGAATTCCCAGTCGACATTCAAAAAATGGTAAACTTGTATGACCTATGAACCAAAATGATGCAACGTGGTAGATCAGCCAAGGACATCATACCTGATCTTGAGGAAGAGAGAAATTTGGCAAGGAAAGTGCTGCAAAGCATAGCCATCTACAACTAAGAACAGTGAGCTCAAAAATTAAGACAAGATATAGAAATGTGCGAGGTCCAATGTGTCTTAGCTCTTGCCAATAGAACTAGGGCAAGACCAAATGCTGAGAGGGAGAGAGTTCTAGTAGAGGCTGATCTTACACTATGTGCGAGCTTCTCAAAAGTGATTCTTAGACAATACAATTGTAGAGCAAAGTGGAGCAGCCCTAGCGACAACTACATTGCTAGCAAGACTACGAATCACACCAAACTCTAAGAGCTAGATCAAAATACCTTTGGTTGCTAAGAAATTCAACAAGTATCAACTCGGCAATGACCCGTACAACTTTGTGGAGTAGTTCGAGCAAGTATGCAAGGAAAATGGCCTCATAGACCTTGCTCAATGAGCACAAGCTTTCAAACTTTGCCTAGGAGACAAAGGATAGACATGGTTTACTAGCCTAGATAATGATGAATGTAATAATTTTAATAGCCTCAAGAGTATCTTTATCAAGAGGTCCCTCCAAAGGGGATACTCTGACAACCTCATCATCAAGTTGATGAATGCTAGCTAAAAGGATAAGGAGGATATCCTGGGACTACGTCACCCATATATGGAGTCTCTTTAAGAGAATCCTAGTGGGGTAGAATGACCTAACAAACAAGTGGTCTCCACTATATATATAACAAAATTTGAAGCAAATAGCTCTACAAAGCCTTGGTGAGCAACTCAAACCTGCAAAGGGACTTGCTAGCTAGGGCCTTTGAAGAAGCCATATGCACGGATGACAAAGGAAAGGAGTATCGACCAGAGCAAGGAGTTGGCAAACACGAAGCTAGAGTTGGCTAAGCTTCAAGAGATGATGAGAAGGTCCACACGACCTCACAATGCACCATGTGCATTGCAAAGGACATCAACTCCCAACTAAGTGCTTGGATCCTAGGTCAAGACCATGTGCTAATTGTGGTAGGCTTGGCCATGATGAGATGCATTGCAGATTGCCAAGATTATTTCCATACCTGCAACCATGCACTTCGAGAGGGGAACTCCATTAGTTCTCCTAGCACCCAATGACTCAAAGCCAACAGTCCCTAGGATGGACATCAACCCTACAAGGATACCTAGATCACCTAGACCCATCATGATCCATCCACCGAGCGACACTCCGTTACATTATGTAGAGGAGTTGAATGAGGATGAAACATATGTGAATCCTTACATCTCATATGACAAAGAGAATAACCTAATTTTGATGGATTTCAAACCAATTTTGGTGATGGCATTAGGCAAGGGAAAAGGTAGAGGTCTTAGAGAACAAAACTAAGAACCCACTGTGTGCCAAAATTGTGGCCCACCCAGGTCATATCTCATCTCGCTGCCCAAAAGGAAGTAAGACAATTGAGACAAGGCCAATCTTAGATGTCCAAAGTGTGGGATCACACATTTATATGCTGAGTGCCCTAGGCAAAAACATTCCACTAGTTCAACAATCGTGCCATCCATACCCTTGGGGCTGTTCAGAGTGGAGACACTTGATGGTGAGGCCACCCCCCAATTCCATTCGTGTCATGATCCAAGCACAAACTAAGCAAATCAGTATCTCATATCTAGACCTAGCAACCTTTATGTAGCTTCAATAGGGAAGAAGAGACGTAGGAGAAGGATAAAGAGGGAAAAGACGAAGGTTATGCTTAAGACAGATAGTACCTTCACATTACCCAAGGGGAAGCATGCCACAAATGCAAAGGTAGAGACATCTACTCCTAAGAAAAAAGAAAAGGGGAGTGCCAAGATTGGGGAGTATCCTGACCCGAGGCACCAATTGAAAGTAGTGGATAAGGTCAAGGAATGGGTGAGAGAAACCCAGGAATACCTATGAACCTATCATAGAAGACAAGATCAATGAGCTCTCTAGCATGAGCATCCTAGTCTCGCCTACACAACTAAGATCAAGAGATGCATCCACACCCCATGTAACACCGCATAGACAAAGCCTAGATGCCACAAGTGGGAAGACCAGCCAAGATCACTAGAAAAAGAGTGTAGAGCCTAATGAAAAGTAAGCGGTTGGCAACCTACTCATGACATTGATATTGATGGGACCTAAAATGGGCCGGCACTAGCTCATACACTAGTCGAACCTCTATCATGCGCTCAACAACCCCACGGCCTCGCGGCCAGGAGAGTGGATGACACATATATCATCTTCCTAAACATCTTGCGTTTGTATCACATCTCGTAGTCCAACTCTAACCCAATTAATGCTCCTCAAAGGGAGTCCCAACACATTGCCAAATAGCATGAAGTACAAACATAGGAGGTCCTCCCACGGCTGACTGTCGCTACCTCACTGCGACTCTCCTACACCTTGGGGATTGGCCCCTCGATGCGTCGCTAAACATATATAACACAATATCGCACACATTTCCACTCAAGGTACCAATTATTTGTATCCAGGAATGTACCATTCCTCACTTCCTTTCCCCTTAGACCCAACGTCTAGCCTACAGCTTGGGACAACCTTACTCACTCAACGTTGGTCATGTTCTTCTAGAAAGCAATTCCCATGCATCCAGGAGGTATTGCCTGATACTTTTAAATTTCATGCTTCATGCAAATTGTGAATGTCCATGTGCTCAAACAATTGAGAAAATCAGCATTGGTGCACATGTGGAGAACATTTCTTTCAATGATTTTGACTATTGCTCGTATATTGCGTTGCATGAACCTAGCACCGAGAAATTCAACCAACCTAAATGGTATGCATAAAACCAGAAATATTTTCATCATATCATTCAGCATTTAAACACCTTTCATACACTTTACCCCCTCACCCGTTTAGGTTGTGCATTATGCATAGGTTTAGGGTTCATTTTCCACATTTTTATTGTATAAAAAGCCATAAAAACTCACTAAAACATAAAGGTAGGGTTGAACTGAGTCTAAACCTCATACTTCAGACCCCCCATACATCCCAAAACATGAATCTTATTTTTCCTTAATTTTCGGCACTCAAAATTCATTTTTCCCTTATTTTTAGTGATTTTTCCCTATTTTTCTTGTATTTTTTGCAATATTAATTGACTGAAAATTCAAAATGAGTTGTGGGCTGTGGCCCTTAGGTTTATTTGTAGCAAAATCACAAATTTAGTTGGTGTGTCTTATTATATTTTCCATTTATATCTCAAAAACACCTAATTTTCCCATATTTTGCATGTTTTACGGGTTTTACACTACTAATTTCATCCACAACACTTATGATTTTCTAATCATAAATAGTTGGAAGACATTGCAAACAACATTATAATGCATAATTATCCCATGGGAGTAAGTATTCATGAAGCAATTTGCATAAAAACACCATTTTCCTTTGTAAAAATGAGATTACCGTGCTTTGCAGGTTGCGGGTTTTTATTTGCCATATCTCGAGACTGATTTCCAGCCATCATTAATGCTCATGACAGTACACAATCAGCAATCTTCATTTCTCTTACACCACGGAGCAATCCGGTCTTCATTGGACAAGCATCCATCATCTATTCTTCTTCTTCTTCTTCACCACATGAATCTGCCTTTAGGGGAGAGAGAGGGAGGAGAGAGAAATACTGAAATCAGAATTCTTCATAGAGACTGCCAATGGAGGAGTGAAGCACGGTGATAGAGTCAGCATCCAGGGGGGATTGAAGCCCCATGATCATTGATGTGGGTTGTATTGAGCAGGCATGATCCATTGATCAACAAGGGGGTGCATTTTTCGGCACCTCCTTGATCACGTTTTTCTTCATCTCCTTCATCCCACGATTTGTCATATTGCATGCCTTTTGGTTGGGGGGTTAAAATTCCCCCAAAGGGCACCCCCCCTTTGGTCCATGTTGTGGCCACCCTTTCAAATCTTGACCATTCCTTGGCCATTTCCCCGTTCGGACTCAGAATTGAGCTCTGAAAAATCTTGGGCGTCCGGCTTAGCATCCCGCATTGGCCGGTAACTCGTGTCAACCCGCACGATAGTCTGAAAAATTATGAAAAATCAACAAGTGTCTCTCGGGTGCCTTTAAAGCACTTTGGCGCTTAAAATCATCCTAGATCGAGCCGCCGCCTTCGACGTTGAATATTGTTCCCTTTATATTCATAATTTTTAGCTATTTTTAAGCACTTCTCAGCACCAAAATTCCACTCTCAGATATCAACCCCTGTGACTCTATCTCTGGGAGAGCTACTTAGGCAGAACCCAATACTATGACAACTGTTGAAGCAGTGGGTAGAAAGACCTGACGAGCTTGGAGTGACCAACTTTCTTGATGACCATGATGTAGTAATGCACATACCTAGCTTGACCCTCAACTCATGGCCTAAGTCTTTGTAGGTGAATGCTTTTTAGGAAGGCACAAAAATACACGCAGTCTTACCTATCATAGCATTAGGAGACGCCATGAGAAAGGGAATTGTAGATACAAGAGCGAGAGTCTGTGTGCTTAGCCATACAATCCTACAATCTTGGGGTAACCCATGTGTGGAGACTGCTAGGTTTAATGTCACACTGGCTAATGAAATGAAGGTTAGACCATTTGGAGTACTAAAGAACTTGACCTTGAAGATAGCTGGAGTCCAATTCTTAGTGAACTTCATAGTCATGAAGGGAGTCCTATGACATCCTGCTTGCCAACCCTAGATGTGAAGCACACAATTGATAGAAGTATTTGGAAATGGTCTAATATTCTTAGGCAACAGAATGGAAGCTATAAGAGTCAAGATGGACACCTGGAAGACCATGTCAATCAACCTAGATGCTATCTCTGGCACTATCTTGAAAAGTAGACTCACAAGTCAACAATTCCTATGGCCCACTAACAGAGTATATACTTTGCCTTGAGGACAAGAAGGATTGGATGCATGTTCTAGCCACCATCAATCTACCATTCTTAAATGATGAGAAAGATTATAAGTAGACTGTCAGGGCAGCCAACGAGTCCCATAAAGTCACACCATCTTGGTTTTTGAAGAGTAGGATCCTGCCATCAGTATCACTCTACATGATGGCGAGGAGCTCTAGCAGTCAACCAACACCTATCCCCTTCCACGTCCCATCTAACAGACTTGAACTCCAAGGGATTCTTGAATACTTGATGAGAGAGCTAGCTGATAACCTAGCTGCCAATCTCAAACCCCTCAAGGACCTCATGGATGAGCCGAAGTGACAATGGACCAAAGTGCATGACTTGAAGCTATTGTAAAATTGGGCACTAATCACAAACAAAAAGAAGGCTTAGTGCAGAAGCCTATGAGATGATGAGTAGTTAGAATATGACAATTTGGATGAGGAGTACGAAAACTGCTACTCTACGAATGAGAAAAGTGAGGAAGAGGCTTATACAATAGAGTATGATAGGGACGGCCGAGTGATTGAACAGATATGAGTAGACTCCAAGCCATGAAAAGCCAATGTCTTTAGGATTGAAAGAGGAGTTGTTAGGATGGAATGCGATCGTACTTGGTTGGACCACCCAAGTGTAATAAACTATGAGTAAGTTGGATTAGTTCAACTAAGTACTGCACCACTCTTTAGAACTGAATTGGTCCCAAAGCTGCAACCACTAGCAAGAGAAACTCCTTTTTCTAGCAAGGTTTGTGAGTTTAACTCTGAGTCAAAAGTGAGCTCCGAAAGTCATCCAGAGATATCCCAACTACCAAAGACCAAACACATCAAAGGGGAACCTACCAGTCCACCTAAGGTGCAGGTGGTTGGAGGAAGACAAGAGGCAATCAAATGGGTCAGAAGCCAAAGAGCAAAGGAAGCCCCAAGATCTATTAAAGCACTTCATGAAGTTCAAAAAGGGCAACATGGTGGTGACCTTGATGGGAGCTAAGAGGAAAGGACATGCAAGAAAATTGATAGAAGGTCCTACTAAGGTTATGGAAGCCAACTTAACAAGGGAAGATGAAAAGCCTCAACTTGTATTCATAGCTGAGGACCTAACTCGGCAAGACGAGAATGATCTCATCCCTCTCCACAATAGTATTGTAGCGCGACCACATGTTGTCGGCTCTCCATGCATGTTTTTAGCCAAAGCAAACCCATGTTGCACTTGGTTCAAAGAGAATAGGAAATGAGAGGGATGTGCTACTCGACCTCTCTACTCATAGGGCATAGTCCCATTTTGGTCCCCTAAAACGGCATCAATCGAGGTTCTAACCTAGCAATTACTAAGGGTTGGTGAGAAGCTCCCAGTTCTATGGGACCACCCTACTGTAGGATAGACCTGTCGGGGGTTTTGCCCACCCACTTCCCTTAGTAGGCATTCTTTAGTTATTTAATTAGGTCATATCACATTTATGAGTGACATTTAAAGTCAACTTCCTTAATTAAGCCTTTTAGGGAACAAGGTTCATTTGTGTAATTTACTGCACAAACACGAATACAGAGCAAGAAATCCTTTGACAAACAAGCTCAAAAAATTCCCTTAACTTATCTTCACATTAATCTTTGTCTCCTGCCCATACAGGAGAAATTATATATCCCTTTTGCCCTACAAAAGTAGCTAGTCCAAATCACATGGCACCACAATTTCCATCCTTTATCTAGAGTAGGATCTTCCAATGCCATAGATGTTGGGGCCACTGTAGTCTTCAACTTTGTTTCGGATGAGCAAGGGGTGTCCAGAGCTCCACCTAACTCACAAGCGGCCTAAGAGTGAAACACCATTTCCATGGTTGGCCTTTTCACTACTCGACCTTCGGCCCATGAATCAAGCAATTCCCTTCTCGGGCTAATTCGCGGTGTGGTCTTGGAGATGATCCACCCCTAAAAAATATCATTTCCTTAATTAATCTAGTTAAGAATCAAATACAATCAAGGCAATCAACCTAATATCATCTTCCAAGAAAACATTCCTTTATTACCATGGCAACTTGTTATCATAGACCCTTGCCATGAATTTACCATGAATCACAAGCACTTGGAATCATCATCCAAATGACAAACCAACAATCAATTGAATGTAAAAGGTTCGATCAACTAACAAAAAAAATGGTATTCTCTTCAACATTGCAAAAGTAGACACGATAACATTTCCATCCACATATTCACTCTCCCCCTTGGGATCTAAGAGCGATACTATGCAAAATTTTACTTAACACTCAGCTAAGGCATATGTTAAGGGTTCATACACTATACACGATGTAAGTTCTATAGGTCACTTACATTGATTGATAACCAAACCTTCTTCCCAAACAAGTAAAAAGTATTGGTCTTCTTTTTGAGTTAGGGTTTCTTATCTCTAGAGATCTCCACTTGCCTTTGAGGCTTGGAGATGTTGTTTGTATCTAGCCCAACCCTGAATAGGATTGATAAACATAATAGTAGTTATGAGACGGATCTGAAGGCATATTATTTTTAGCCCTAAGTAAACCCTTGTATATATGATAAGCCTCAAAACAAGCAAACTCTCCCCCTTAAGGAGTTCTCCCATTTTAATCAAGAGATAAGGCAAATAGCCTATTTTTGACTAGCAAAAAAGTATATCTCAAAAATTTTTAAACATAAACCAAAACAATTTCATTTGAATGCTTTACAAGGAATGATATAGTCCTTAGCCTTTTTCTCCCAAGGAGTGTGTTTACCTTAGGGATTAATACATACGTTATAGGTTTATCAATTGGTTCCAAGAGTAATGTTGCCAACTTTTAAGCCCAATCCAACCTAACTCTAGTGATAATCATGGTCCAACCAACTTATTAATGTGATAACCTACTTAATGAATTAGATATCACCTAGAAAGCTTGTGGTGTGGGTGGAATAGACATTGCACTTGCAACTCAATGCTTTGGGTCCGAAGTGCTTTTCTTGGGTTCCATGCTTGTCCTTCTCCCCATGCTTTGACTTTAAGTGCTTTAATCGTCAAACTCCTTAAGCTACGGGCTTTAATAGCTCCAGATCTCTCTCTCTATATATATATATATATATATATATATATATGTCAGCATCCAAGCCGTTTAGGCCTTCTCCTTTTTCCTTACAATGGGAGGGTAAGTTCATGGGATAGGGTATAGGTTCGCGGGAAAAGGGGAAAGAAAGAATGCATGTGGACACCCTCTAAGGAGGGGAAGAGAAGAAGAATTTTCTTAGAGGGCTCTCTCTCTCTCTCTCTCTCTCTCTCTCTCTCTCTCTCTCTCTCTCTCTCTCTCTCTCTCTCTCTCTCTCTCTCTCTCTCTCTCTCTCTCTCTCTCTCTCTCTCTTGTCAATAGCATACCATTTAGGCCTCCCTCCTCTTTGCCATGGGGGGGATTTTATCGGGAGAGTGGTGGGATATTATTGGGGGGCGTGATGGAGGCCCTTATCTCCATCTGGGTAGCAAATTTTGCCTACCCTTCTCTACATGGCAACGGGGAGCCCAATTTGGGCCATGGACTTTCGTCGTGGACTGGACAAGTGGCTTGGGGGGTAGGCCACGTGGCCTCCCCCCTCATCATCAACATCATCATCATCTCCTTCTCCATCGATGTCATCATCCACTCCCTCTTCGTCAGCGTCGCATGCTTCCTCCACGTCGACGACTTCTCTCCCCCCAGCCACGATAGGGGGAGGAAGGGTTTTTTTTTAAATTAACCTTAATAAAAAGGGGTGGTCCTATGCAGGGCTATGCAGGGATATTACAAGTATATAGATGTGTTTGCTTGGTACTCAGATGAACTAAAAGGAGTAGATCTCAGAGTTATGACTCATGACATCCCTATGACTCCTGATGCAACACTAGTTAAGTAGTGAGTGTACCCGATGAATCTAAAGCATGCACATGCCATTAAGGAGGAGACGTATAAGCTATTGAAACCCCCATTCATCTACAAAATTGAGCACATGGACTAGGTGTCAATGTTGTGGCTAAGAGGGACAACTATCCACTACCCTACATGGAACACATGCTTAAAAGAGTAGCGGTGAAGGAGGCCTATAGTTTCGTGGATGGCTTCCCAGGCTACAACCAAGTGCAAATACACCTTGACAAGAGACATAAGATATAATTTGTCATCAAATGGGGCATATTTTCCTACTTAGTTATACCATTTTGGCTTACGAATGCACCAACTACCTTTCAGCATCTTATGTGCACCTCCTTCAAAGATATGCTTAGGCGAGAATTGGAGGTATTCATTGACAATCTATGTGTCCACTCTAGTTAGAGAGAACATCTAGATAAACTTTGTGCAGTCTTTGAGAAATGTAGGTTGTATAATCTCTCCTTGAACCCCTTGAAGTGCTAGTTTTCTAGGTAAAACATGGATGTATCCTAGGGTACATGGTGTCTAAGAATGGCATTGCCACGGACTTCTCCAAAGTCAGGGTCATTGTCGATTTACCACCATCCACGAACTATAAGGGAGTTCAATGCTTTCTAGGACACACAAGGTACTATCAATGATTTTTTCTAAACTATGCATTGATTGCTAGACCCCTTTACAAATTGTTGATTTTATTTGAGTGGACCGAGGAATGCACGCTCACCAGAAACTAAAGAAGGCTCTTACTATCACACCGATCCTACGAGCCCTAGATTGGAACATAACATTCCATGTGCACATTGATTATCCTCATGAACAAAATCTTGATTATCCTCCTATGAGCTTTGCTAGTAGAAAACTCACAGATACTAAGATGAATTACTCCACGATGGAGAGGGAAGGCCTAGCTATAATGTTCACTATGAAGAAGTTTCATCATTATCTTTTAGCTACTCCCTTCATCTTCTCTTTATACCATAAGGATTTTCTTTATTTAGTAAACAAACCTTGCGCTATAGGATGCATAGCTACATGGTTACTTCTTCTCCGAGAGTTTGACTTCTCCATGGTTGTAAGGGTAAGGAGAACTACAGGGCACACCATACATCCCGCATACCCATAGGAGAAGTTGTTGACCTGGGCATCATAGATAGCTTACCAAATGCATACCTTTTTAGCATGAACAATGAGAGAGACCTATTCATAGCCAATCTAACATCATATTGGGCAGATGTCATAGTTCAAATCCTAGAGCATGGATTGCCTAATAGACCTATAGAGAAGGCTAAACTAAAGCATCTTATCCTCAAGGTTCAACCCCATCAACTATCAACTCTATAGACTAGAAAAGGACGGGTTATTATAAAGATGCATGTGTGAGCATGAGATGCATGATGCACTTGCTAAAGCCCATGGTGGAATTGCTGGAGGACACATCAACAAAGACATTACAACACATAAGGTGCTGCAATCTCAATTATGGTGAACCACCCTATTGTGCAATGCAACTAAGTTCGTGAAGCATTGCAACAATTGCCTAAGTATCTAATCCCCCATCCATAAGGACAAAATGGAGTTGACCCCGATAATAGCACAAGACCCTTTGAAAAGTGGGAAATCAACTTGATTGGGTTGATCAGTCCCATAGCGCAATACTCACAGGCAAAGTATATAATTGTATCTCATGAAATGGGCTGAAACTTGGGCCACCAAGAAGAATGATACTAGGACCACAATTAAGTTTCTTTGGGAGCAAGTAATCTCGCAATTCTACTACCCCATCAATTTAATTAGTGATCAAGGCTCACACTTCAATAATGAAATGATTGTCCATTTATTGTCCATCTTCTTTATCATCCATAGAAAATTCTCAACATATTAACCTCAAGCTAACGGTCAAGTGGAATCTATTAACAAGATCCTAGTAAATGTCCTGACTAAGGTAGTCTCCACTTTGTACATTGATTGGGACAATAAGCTAATGGCAGCACTATATGGGCCTATATGACATCTTGTAAGATGAATATAGGGTAGACACCATTTAAGCTAATCTATGGGACTAAAGCAGTCTTTCCAGTGGATTTCTTTGTTTCAAGCTTGAGGATGGCACTGTAAGAGAGATGGGATGGAAAAGAAGCACACAAAAAACACTTGGTGGAGTTATAATGACTCTCTAAAACCCAACTCCTGGCAACCCATGCACTAATCTATGAAAAGGAGATACACAAGAGTTGGTTCAATAAACATATCAAACAATGCAACTTCGAGCACAGTGACCTAGTGCTCTTGTACTCTATGAAGGTCATAAGAAAAAGATGAAGTTCAGAGGATTGGGACCTTTCAAAGTCCACAACATTAGTCAAACTAGCAATGTAGAGCTCGAGACTCTAGAGGGAGGGGGCGTAGGCTTCTTTAATGGCAATTGTCTTAAAAGTACTACCCTCCAATAATGCATCCACTATGCACAAGCCTCCAATGCTTGGAACCACCTATGAACATAAGAGTAGCCACCATCACTAAGATAGAGAATGAGGATGAGGAAGCAATGGCAGCTACATGCCTGCACATATCGGTCTCAGTGCTAAGAGGATGCTTGCCTTTTATGCACTCATTGACGAGGGAGTTTACTTTAATATCCTTGCATATGATCATTAGACCCTCATTGGTTGGCCCCAATTGCAACCTACTGATGCTAAACTTAGCTCAGCCCTTTTGGGGGGCAGTCTTATTCAGAGCTGGGAAAGTGCAAGGTAGAGACTAAAATCCTACCAATGATCTTTTACATGTTGCCCAACACCAAGGCTACTAGTAAGGAATCGTTTCTAGGATGTGCATTCAAGAAACAAGAACACTACACTGTCGACTATGACTCACAGTGTATTCACCTTGTCATTGGCAATGTTTGAATAGTGATGGCTTTCAACAATAAGGGTAGTGTGGCTCCATCTAAGGCTGTAGTGCCATTGGTAGAAGAACCTCATGCCAAGCCTAAGGAAATGGGTCATGATCTATCCCACCCCTATCACAACAAACTGATTGTAACTCTCAATAAATACACTCAAAGCCACTGAGTAGTAGCTCAAATGGGTACCCAAATGACAAATTGCAGTCACCTAGAAGCCAACCCACATGAACTCATAATCCTAGAACCTCATGCCCTAGGACTAGGAAAAAAAGTTGGCACTACAGAAGCCGATGAATGGTCAAGTTTGCGATGGGTGCCCAAAGCCCTATTGTGTGCTCAAGGCTACTACAAAGGTAACAATTGGATTTGGTTGCCCAAGACCACGAGTGGCACACGTGTCCCTCAACCAGCCTTCCAACCCATCTCCACGAGAGTATAAGCTAGCTAAGTATGAGAAACAAACTAACCCAAAAGGAACTATAACCCATCAAGCCTCAACAAGTCTATCGACCAAAATTGTAGCCCACTACATTTAAATTGACTCAACGTGGCACTTCTACTATTCCAACTACTCCACAAGCAAAAAGCAGCATATCAACTAAGCCACAGACCAACCCATCGCACAAGTGGCTGATAGACACCCCAGTGACCACAACCCATGAAGTAGACATCAGTAGTAGCTAAGTTATCCAAATCCAATCAAACCTCCCACAGGCCTTAGACCCGCCTATAAGCGGAGATCTACCCTTACTTTGGCCTCAAACCTAGCCGCAAACATGGGGGATGACCTGGTCACCTGCATTAGATGCTCGGATGCCACCTTCACCACTTTTACTAAAAGCTACAAACAGTTGGATATAGGCCTCCTTGACAAGCCATTAGCAATGGACGTACTCTTCTTGCCATGCATTTGGGAGGAATATGAATTCATATTCATCAATATTCCCAAGGTGGCCGAGGACTTGATTTTCAATGAGATTTCTCAAGGGCATCATAGATTGACGATAGCTTTTGTAAGCAAAGCACAAAAGGTTGGATCTCAAGGGGTTTCAATGACTTATTACCTTCTCTTAGAAAATTCTTGAAGTGAAAGTATAGAATGAGCACTATATACAATTGAGAAGGCTTTCCATGGGTCTCAATTCAAGGTTCAATTCATGAAGTGGAGTCCTAAGAGAAAAACTATTGACAAAAATGAACTTTAAAGAGCTTGAGATGAAGGGATGGGGTTGTAGCTCTGATAATAGTGGGAAGAGGAAGAAGATTTAGTTGATAATAGGTTAGAAGAGTTTTGGGAATTCAATGAGAATGATCATCTTATTTAACCATAGTGGTTCCTCGTAATGTCCTATCATTCACCATGACATGGGGTACAATTGAGATAATGCATGTTGCTATGCTAATGATCCTTTGAGCTTGGCTTTTGCTAAGTGCATCATGTGATGCTTCCATGATGGATCTACACTATCAAATTGTTGTGGTATTGCTAATGATATAGAGAAAAGATGCTCCTAATCATAGAAGTCATTGCAATGGTTGCAACAAAAGGCTACAAGGGAAGCTTTCTAGGTTGGCTATCATGCTTCACCTTCCTCATATCTTCTTCATGCCACCATGTGGAAGTCCTGGTTGGTTCCTTACATGTAGGTTGGCATGTGGTGATGTCAATTAGCAATTGGCCTACCACAAACGCACACAAACTACTTGCTCTTCTTCAGCCTGTGCAAAGCTTGAAGGTGTCATATTCTTGTAGCACTATACAACAGTCACCAAAAGAAAACTCAGTTGGCTATCCTCTTTTGCAACAATGCCAATGGTGCACCTTCTCCCCTCGAACTTTGTCTTTATGGTGCTAGTCAAGTCCTTCTCCTCTGTACTATCGGCCTTCTTCCTCCCTATAATATCAGCCTTCTTCTCTAATCATTGTAGCTAGTCGATTGATAATAATATGTAGTCCTCATGTCACTTCTGTGGATCAATGATAGTTTAGCTTCCATCCATAGCTAAACATGTACATATCGATTTGTAGACGCTTTGGTTCAAGCCTCCCTCCACCACATGAGTCTCCTCTCATCCTTTACATGTAGAATTATTTCATTGAGTTTTAGCTTTTCTCACTATCATATAACCATATTCTAAAACAAAAAAAGCTATCTAGAAAGCTCTCCTCCTCCATTAGCACCATTGCATGTAATAAAGCATACTTTTTTTTTTCTCCCCTCTCTCATGTCACTCAATCTTTCAAAACAAGATTGGCACACTCACATAAGCCTTCTCAAACAACTCCCATATAGTAAGCAAGCTTCTATGAGTGCTTGATATCAATGACATTAAACTATACTCTCCAACGTTTGCTCATACTTGATAGCAAAAATATAAGAGATGATATCATCCTTCATCTTTCTTCACACTGCTTCATCCTAAATATTTTTCATTCCACTAACTTTAGAAGCATTTCAACATCTTTGAAAAACTCCAATTCACTCATAACACAATAGGCCACTTTGGAACAACATAGCATGATCTTTCCAAATCCCCTAAGATATCCGTGAAGACACTTCTATCACCACTACTTCATTAGCTAATAGAAAAAACAAATGGAAAGAATCGACCCAAGACACAAGAATGATGCCACCTTATTCCAATTACTCATCCTAGGTTTTTGGGGGTTAGATGCATGGCATCATGACATCCACCCCCCTCTAAACCTACTCATCCTTTGGATGTGCCGCTTGTGAAACCACCCAAATCAAACACCCAAATAACCATCTTCTCTGTGCACATGAGCAAAAGTAAGTATCCACCTGGATCATAGATCAAAATCATAGTCATTCGTATAACTTAGGCACCACACCAAGCACCCCATCTAGGATTGTAGGGCCTTGGGTGCACATCATACACTAGAGGTTGTGGAACCACCATATACATACTTGAAATACACCCAGCAACAAATACATAGCAACATGTTTGTTCTTTTTAAACCCGTCGCTCTAGAAACTACTCTTGGAACCAACTTCTTGCTACATTCAACATACTTTGAACATTACTTGCGTTGAAAACATCAAAGCATGTCAACTCATGAAGTATCTCTAAACTTCTTATCAAGGCATTGAACAAAGCATTCGAAACATTCTCCACTTCTGGAGCATCACATCCAACATTTGCTACAGGCATATAATCTAACTCATGAACCTTCGCACAAACTACAATTGTCTCCTATAAATCATGTCTTTTAGCAATTCATCAATCTCCTCAAGAGAAAAAATAAATACCCTACCATGCTTTGCCAACATGTCCATAAAGTATTGCCTCTCTGTAGTAGGAAGCAAAAAATCAATATTCCCAATTTTCAATTCTTCTAAAGTCTTTACTAAGAACGTGCGACCATTTTTTCTAAGATCTCGCAAACCTGGTTGCCCAATAGCCCTCCTCATTTGATCCTCGTGATCTAGGATAACACACTTGCAAGTGGCTTAATTGTACTTAGTGAACACCTTGGCTTCTATTTGTTCTCTTGCTCTCACATCTTATAGCATATGCATCCCACACAACTCTATGGACTCAACATAGGTAGCCCTATACTCATTTGACAGAGCTACCTCAACCTCTAACTTCGTAAATGTAGCAATTTCATAGTATGTCTCTCTCTGGACTCAACATAGGTAGACCTATACTCATTTGACAAAGCTACCTCAACCTCTAACTTCATAAATGTAGCAATTTCATAGTATGTCTCTCTCTACGGGATGCATGAGACATCAATAGAACAATCCAAGTCTCTAGTGTTTAGCATGGTCTCAAGTTCTACAATTGTATCTACACAAGATAAGACATCAAACAATCCATCTATATCATCATCATCTTGTAAAACACGTCTCCCTGAATACTCTTCTCCTCTTTTGCATGTATTACTTGGTAGCCTTTGACATATCAGAAACCCTACGATAAGAAACTAAATCATCTACATAAAAACCAACAAAACTAGAAGCAAATATACCACTTCCAGGAGGTAAGAATTGAGCCCACCCCGTATCTTTGTCATTTTGTATGACAAGGGATCCTAATGAAAATCCATATCTGCCATTGGCAAAGGAACATCCTAAAAAGAGTCCCTATTCCTCAATCTATTGATACAAATTGTCATAAATTGAACTACTCTCATCCCATTTCTGCTACAAACTCATGGATAGATAGATCCATCACCCATCACCTTCATCTCCATGTGGGTCTCTGTAATGAATGGCTATCCCAATATGACTTCATACGTACAAATATCCTATACAAAGAAATGAAACTCCTCCTACACATCACCTATGGATACTCTAATATTTGAGCATGTTGCATACAAATCTCCTGCTATATTATTGGCCACTCTCATGGGTGAACTGTGACCCACATCAACCACCACTAGCCATCTCTCACTCTCATAAACCCTACGTACAATCACATTAATATTGGAACTATGGTCTAACACAGCAATCCATGGAGTAGCTCCCTCGCTACTTTTGATCATAGTCTCTATAGTAGCATAAGCCCAATGAGGCCTACAAAAGTGACTACAAGATACAAGGATATGTGTGCCACTCTCCTCATAACAAACCGATTATGACTGTTGAATAACATCTGAGCATATAGGAACACTATCCTCATGCAACTCATCACCACTCTCATCAAACAACTCCTCTATCTAAAATTCTTGTCCTTTAGCAATCTTCACAACCTTTCTCTTCCGCTTTATGTGATAATGATAATCTCATCATGAAATTCCCTCTTAGCAATGCCCAAGGTCTCTCCAAGAGTAAACTCCACTTTTTTGTTTAAAATTCAATCCTCAAGCATCTTCTTGAGGTCTGTAGCATTCTTAATATTAGAAAAGAATCTATAGCCAAGTTTCTTTTTAGACTGTGTTTTCTACTTCTTCTCCTTGGATTAACCATCCTCCTCCATAACCAGCTCTGGAATTGGCCTACAAAGGAGAGTGGAAAAATCACCCCTTTAGTCTTCTTTGATGTACTAGGAGCCTTATCGTCTGATCTTCTCTTCTCTTATACATGTACTTTAGTCCCTTGGGTCTTTTCCAAAAAGGCATAAATCAAGTAAGTGTCCACTAGTGCATCCCAACTAGTCTCTCTCTGTATTCTCTAACCTGCAATAGCTAACTCTAATTGTTGCATCTTTCCCCTTAAGTTGTATCCAATGCAAAAGACCATAAATTAGGCTTCCTTAGTGAACTCTGCTCAACCTGCATACCATAGGCAGAAGCATTGCTTCTAGCCACATGAGAATTTCAAGTCATCATCTCTTCAAGAGCATGCTTCATTCCTCCTTTGCCAACATTGGGCTACATGGGAAACCTAGTCTCTCTCAAACAAAGTTTATTATCAGGTCCCCTAAAACATTAAATTCCTTCTCCTTGCTTCCTAGAAAGATTCACACTCCTTGTAATAATGCTCAGGATTGTCACACCAAAGTCATCACTAGTTATTATTTCTTCTTAGAGTTCTAGAAGATGAAGGTGCTTGTCTCTTAGACATCTCAAGTCTTAGATCTTTTATTTGTTTTCTTAACTCCTCAAAAATATAATTTCTCATTAATAGTGGAGTAGGACTTGGTGTCTCAAGACCTAAAATGGGTCCACACTAGCTCTAGGACTCTAGTCGAGCCTCTTGTGCTCACCAAACCACCCTCATAGCCTTGTGGTGGCTAGGAGTATCCGAAGACTATATACTACTCTAAATAAATCACATGTTTGTATAGATTTGTAGTCTAATGATTTTTCCCCTTTCTAATTCCAACAAAGGGAGTATCCAAACATAGAGATAATCAACACCTTCATTCATATTCACAAAGAGCTCCCCCCAGTAGAGTGCTATGGCTCTATGGCTCTCCTACACCCCAAGGATTGGCCCCAAGATGCGTCATCTCCAACATAGAACATAAACGTAACAAATTCCTCTCATAATATAAATGTGACAATCTAGAAGAGTATATATTCCTCCCTTAATCCATTTTCTGAGATATTGCCTACTCTAAAGCAAAGGGGAATCTTAAACTCTTAATGTTGGTCATCACGTAGACATACAATTGCAATGCATCCAAGATTTTATCTTATGATACCATATTTATATTGCACATACAAAGTGTATGACATTCTATGCTTAAACAACTTAACGAAAAACTAGCCAATGTGAAGTACACAAATAATCTTTTCATGATTTCTTTCTACTAGCATCGTGATCCGTTGCTAGGGAATAGCACTGAGCTAACTTGTGCTATTGAACCCCTTAAACTTGTATAAACCATAACCTATATGCTAATATATGCAAAGAAATCAACAATCAATCAAATATCTTTCCATTTGAGTCCCACAACACCATTGTTTATATTTTACTTGCTTGCACAAATGTAGGGAGATTTTGTGATGATTTTTCATAGAAACAAGTCTTAAACACACATTTTGACATTAAATGGAGGTAAACTAAGAAAAAACTCATGCTTTACCTTCATTAAATAATTACAAATATTTTCCTAATTTTTTGTACTTGTTAATGAATCCTTTATTTGACTATTTTTCATGAATTTTTTACTTCGTTTTAACATAAGTTATTGCTTTTTTTAGTTTTCTGATTTGTATAACTTATTCGAAGTGTGATCCATCAGCATACTTATTTTCATACTATATCAACATCATTTGATTTCCAAAACCCAAAAACAATGCCCTTTTCCATTAAATCACGTGTTTCAAGTTTTAGATTTTATTATTTTTTATATGTGTAAAGAAAAATGACTAAATTTTTGAAATTTTAGACATTAGTAACATATTTCACTTAGGATGACTTCTTCAAAAGTTCTTTTTAGCTAGTCTGTGTTGGAGCAATTGGTTAGGGACTAACTTCAGATCTTTATCAGACTATATGTGGCCAATCTCTCATGGACTCATGCTTTGATATTGTCAAGGGGTAGGGTGAAAGCTATGTTTGTATTTTACGTATTGTTATCTATAGAAGCTTGATGCTCTTTATTATTTATGATTGTGTAGATCAGTTTGTGGATTTGAGGGATTGAGTTGCCCTATCCTATGGTCGACAACGAGAGCCAATTTTAAAGCTTAATTTCAAGTGCAAAGGTGGCCTGAAATCTGTAAAAGAGGTGATTTTAGCAAAAAATGGAATTGTAGTGGGAGCTCACGCTCAACTGCCAAGACCCACGGACCACTTATTGCTTCAAGGGTTTCAAGCAAGCTCTAAGGCCTATCTCTCACCTAGCCGACACACCATCGATCCTATGAGTGTAGTGAGCTTAGCTTGATGCCGATACGAGTTACCTCCTCTCTTGCACACCCGGTAGCTCCACGATCCTAGATGCGAGCTCAAGCATCCTCAAGCCTCCTCCATCTCCAAGCTCCATCCTCCATAGCCACGCACGCAAGAAAAGAGAAGAGAAGAGAAGAAGAGAAGAGGAAATGGTGAAGAGCTTCACCCTCTTGATCCCTCACTCTCACACACTCACTCCCTCACACTCTCACACTCCCTCTCTCAAGAGCACACACAAGCAAGAAGATGAGGAGAAGAGAAGAAGAAGAGAGCTCTTGTTAGCCACACACCAAAGAATGAGCTTCCATTCATTTTTTGAGCTTTATATACAAGCCCTAAAATCCCATGGGCACCCATCCCTTTTTTACATGACTGGCCATTGTGGCAAGGTCCTTTTTTCATTTTCCTCTTCTAGCCTTATGCCTCTAGTCTACACCCGTCTAATATTTTACAATTGGCACAGGAGGGAGCCTGGCACTCTTTTACAAGAGCTTTCCTGGCGCTCTTTTACAAGAGCTTTTCAAGTTTTTTGAGGCGCCTTTCATTTAAAATTGCACTTTTTGCCCCAGCTTAGCTTTGGAGGTCACCTACGTGTCTTTGCTCTTTTTTCATGGTTTTTTCTACTTTTTCCTTCCTTTTTCCACCATCTCGACTTGGGGTTAATATTACCCCCTCCTAGACGGGTGCCAGTCCCATGGCACTTCTGTGTTATTGTAGATTGGCAGGCAATTGGCCAAGTGGTGTAAAGGTGAGGGTCACTTGGAGACTCAGGTGCTTGTGGAAGCTGTGAAATGATTTTTGTCGGAGAAGCCAAATGGATATTGCGTGGTTGATGGGGGCCTCCAAAGTTGGTGGTTTGTTGCTTTTTGTGATGCCTGAAAGGAGAAGGTGCGGTGCTGTTCCTAAGGGGAGTGCCTACCTCATTGTGTTAGTGCATTATGCTTGTGCTAGTGGGATGGGGAGGTGGGTCTAACCGCAGGCAAGCTTGGGTGATGTCCCACACTTGAAGACCCCATTTGTGCCAAGGGAGGTGCAGTGCAAGTGGCTTAGGATGACAGGTCTAACCATAGGTGAGTGTTACCTCCCTAGGTATGTCCTGCCCTTGATGTGCCCTAAGCATGAAGTGGGGGAGCAAAAGGGCTAGGGGGTTAGGAGTGGAGCCGGCCAACCAAAGCCACCGAGCACGCCTAACTTGAGAACCCCTAGGTGCAATGATCATGCTTTATGTGGTGGTAAGTGCTTCTGCAAGTGGACTATGTTGTCCAGTCAGTGGAGAGTGTTTTTCGTGATTTTCCTTTCATGCTGTTCTTTTCTTCGCTTTTACTTTACTTTACTTTTTTTTTTTTTTGAAGTTATAGTAGTGGAATGACAGCAAGGGCCTAATTCTCTTCATCTGAATGAGGAGAGGAAGGGGGTCGGATGGATTTGCTCAAAAATTAGTAGCTTTGCATGTATCCTTTCAAATTCATGCGGACGTGGAGAGAGGTGGTGGAGAGGAAAGGGTGATTGCATCTAGTAAACTGGCTGTCATTCATGTCTTCTAGGAGGCCTGGGCAAAAAGAGGGGAGGAGACTAGCCCTCATCATTAGACGAGCCATGGCACAACTGTCAATGGTGTTAGGGTCGAAGAAGAGGGGAGGCAGGATGTGCTCTTGTGCAGTCGGGTCCTGCTTAAGTAATAACTTAAGTAATCTAAGGTAGTTACATGTAGTTACAAAAGCTAGATCGGGGCATGAAGAGAAATCTACAAGGAAGTACGTCATAGAGTCATCTAAGCTTTCTGAGTTAAAGAGGAGGGCATGTTCCAAGGATACTA
This sequence comes from Lygodium microphyllum, assembly GCF_053477565.2. Lineage (NCBI taxonomy): Eukaryota > Viridiplantae > Streptophyta > Polypodiopsida > Schizaeales > Lygodiaceae > Lygodium > Lygodium microphyllum. Next base: position 117,625,430 of record NC_141139.1, read on the forward strand.
CATTGGAGTTATAGATAATGGGAAAGTCGTAACGCCTGTGGAGGGTGGCATCAAAATCCGCACCTCCTACCCTTCGAGGGTATGCCATGTATGTGGGGTTGTTCCTCTCAAAGGGTAGCGTGTTACAAAACGCCATCCAGGCGAGCATACTAATGTCGCATACTCGCATCCTCCACAGAGGTTGGCTTTTATAGCCCTGTACTATATGTGGAACTTCAAAAACTTTGTTTTGCCAGTAGTCGACCTCTTCAGTTCCCCAAGAGGTGGGGGTATTCTCTCTCTCTTCTAGCCACTTTTGCCCTAGTCGGCCACCAATCGTGATCACCTCCTCCATCACCTTAAGTGGCAAGACCCTCCGCAAGCTATTGGGCATGAGAAAGCTAAAGGTGAATGGATCCTTTTCTTTTTCTTGTCCTTCCCAACCCATTAGCTCTATGTGGAATCCAGCTGGGATGTCATCAGGGCAAGGTGGGAGGGGTGCGGATGGCTACACGGCTGGCTTGGCCCTTAACTGCTTTCTGGCTTCTTCGACTAACTTCCTGTGTCTCTGTTTAAGTGCGGCTTGTCTCTCCACAAATGGGTCCTCCTGTTGTTGCTCTTGAGACTACAGTGAGGGGGGTTGTGGGATCACATCCTCTCTGAATCTGCCCATGTTGAGTTCGAGTTCTGCTTCCTCCCCCTGCTGGTCTCCTTGTTGTGCTCCCTCTTCAAATCCTATGGCATCTATTTCCTAGGGGGTTATGTTGAGATGACAAGCTCAACACATGCGGACATTGATGATGGACCGCCTAGTTAGATGGGTCCACACGTCCACACTTAGCACGTCAGTGGTCATTATGACTCTCACATGGCCACTGACTCATTACTTATTATATTCAGGTTGTTACACCTATTTACAGCTGGCATAGTTATAGCGCCAGTTGACTAGTGTAGTCAGTTATGTATTGTTTGACTTAGTAGGCCACTTTCCTTTATGTTGTATCTTATCTATACTTTGTGTACATTCAAAAGAGTGTGGAAGAAGAAGAAGAAACCAGCAAGAAAACGTTTCGGCCTCCATCTCTCTTCTTGTCTCTTGAGTGAGCTTCTCCTTGTGCATTCTGTGTGTGTTCAGAGCAGCATCTTGAGCAAGTCCCCCCACCACACGATTTGTGACATGATATCAGAGCTGCACCATTGAGAGAGGCTGAATTCAAAGGCTGAAGTGAAGGAGAAGAAGCAAGGTTTGAGCAAGCAAGCCATGGGTAAGAAGCTCTCCCATCCTTTCACTCTTTCTCTTGGATAGTGCCTATGGAGGCACTGGAAGCAGGGCAGAGCAAAAATCTCAGATTGCAGTGAGATTTGATATGTGCGAAGAATGCTGTGTATTCTGCAGATAGGCCTTCAGGGCTTTCCCGTAGTTATTTTAGGCATCTGAGGCCATTTCAGGCCCCGTTTTAGAGCCACAAGGTTGCGGATAGCAGTTTTAGGGTACACCGTGAGTTTGGCTGTTTTGATCGAAAGTGGATGCGCAGGTTACAGATTATGAATCTGTAATTCTTGAGGTGCTTGCAGGAAGCAAACATAAGGTTTATTTGCAAACAGATGGCAAATTGCATGTATTATTGAGCAGACAATGAAAAAGGCTATCTGGTGTATTGCTGTGCACTACAGGTCGAGGATTGCAGAAGATTTGCTTACTATTTGGTATTAATTTTGTGATAATGGCAGAGAACAGTGGAAGCCCCATCATTGAGAAGCTCGACAAGAACAACTACCCTTCATGGAAGTTCCGTGTCACGAACTTCCTTATTGGAAAAGGCCTCTATGAGTTTGTTTCAGGTGAAGAAAAGGAGCCGGAGGTGAGTGATCCTCCAACTGCAGAAGAGACAAAGGCATGGAAGGAATAGAATGCAAAAGACAAGAAGGTCATGTATTGGCTGTCTGTAGTAATTGACAATAATATGCTGGGACATATTAGAATTGTAGAGAATTCATATGCAGCTTAGACCATACTTGAAAGTATGTTTTCTGTAAATACAAAGGCACGAAAGATTCAACTCAAGCAAGAGTTGAATACATTGAAGAAAGGAAAGATGTCTATCAATGAATATGCACTGAAAGTAAGGAGCATTGCAAATGCATTGGCAATGATTGATACAATGCCCGATGATGATGATTTGGTGTCGTCTACCTTGGGTGGACTTAACAATGAAAAGGCTTGGAAGTCTTTTGTAACTTTTGTATATATCAAAAAGCCATTTTCAGATTTTGATGAGTTGGTCTCCCTTATGATCACTGAAGAGATCAACATGCAGAGTGAGACATCTGAAAGAAGTGGTGAACAGGTCTAAGCTTTCTACTCCAGCTCAGGAAGGGGACATGGCAGGTTCTCTTTAAGAGGCCATGGTACAGGACATGGTAGTGACAACCAACAAAATAGATTGAATCAGCAATTTGGTGATATGCAGGTTTCAGGAGGTCGTGGTAACTTTAGAGGCATGGGGAGCTTTAGAGAAAGAGGTGGATGGCAGAACAGAGGCTCTAACAACTTTGCTATTGTGTGTCACTAGTGTGGCAAAACAGGTCATATTGCAGCCCAATGTTATGCTAAGAAAGATGATATCCACAGTGGTAAGTTGTAGCAAGGAAACTATGCATCGTCTTCACGACAGAATGAAGACAAAAATGAACATCTGTTTGTTATGCAGCATATTGAAGGGAGCTCTCACTCAACCGCCAAGACCCACGGACCGCTTATTATTTCAAGCGTTCCAAGCCGAGCACTAATGGTCACCTCTCACATAACCGACGCGCCATCCATACCTACAGGTGTATTGAGCTTACCTCCGTGCCGTTCGAGTTACCTTCTCTTCCGCGCACTTCAGTAGCTCCACGATCCAAGTGCAAGATTCAAGCAAGCTCAATCCTCCCGCTCCAAGCTCCAAGCTCCATCGCCGTGAGCAAGAAAAGAGAAGAGAAGAGAAGAGAAGAAGAGAGGAGAAGATGGAGAGCTTCTCTTCCTTGGTCCCTCACCCTCACACACTCACTCCCTCACACTCTCACACTCCCTCTCTCAAGCACAAGCTCAAGCAAGCAAGAAGAAGAAGAAGAAGAAGAAGAGAAGAGCTACTTTTGGCCACACACAAGAATGAGCTTCTCATTCACTTTTCAACTTTATATACAAAACCCTAAATCCCTTTTGGGCGGTCATCCCCTTTTCCCCTTTTTACATGGCCGGCAGCCATACCCTAGGCCATTTTTCCCATTGTCCTTCTATCTTCCTAGCTTCCTGTCCACCGCCCGTCTACATTTACAAATTGCACGGGTGAGAGCCCGGCGCTCTTTTACAAGATTTCAGGGTGTGCCTTTTTATTTTAAAATGCGTCTTTTCCCTTTTGCCTTTGCCTTGGACTTTTAAGGTTGCCCTTGCGCTTTTGGCCTTTTCTCTTATTCTTTCTTCAGTCGGGCTACCTTTTTTCCGCCTTTTCCCTACGTCTTTTCCACTTCCTTTTGCTTTCTTCATATTGGGGTTAACATTACCCCCCTCCTAGACGAGTGCCAGTCCCATGGCACTCACCGTCGTAGGTAACAGGCTGCAGCATGCACCGAAGATGTGGGTGACAAGGACACTTGTGGTTTCCATGGAGGAGTGTTGGTGGTGGTGTGGCTTTCTTTGCCTTTCTGCTTGTGTTTTTCGACGTTCTTCCTCCTTTTTGTCTTTTTCTTCCTTTTCCTTCTTTTTTCTCTCCTCAGCCTCCTATTTTGACGCCTTCTTTGCCTTCTATAATTCCTCCTTTTCATTTTCTTCTTCTTCTCCCTCTCCTTGGCCTCCTTAAGGGATTCTTTTTTGGCCCTTTCCAAGTCCTCTTTCTCCTTCTTGCAGCCTTCGTCATCCTTTTTCTTCCTTTGGGCTGTTTTCTTCTTGGGTTTCTTGGTCGTCTTCTTGCTTTTCTGTTCTTCCCCTTCTTCCTCGATCTCGGTTCTGTCAGTGGACCCTTCTTTGTCTTGGTGAGGGAGCGACCTATCCAACGTTTCTCCTTCTCCTTCTTCTGCATTCTGTGTCTCCTTTACTACCTCCTGGATGAGCGCAGCCAAGATGCTTCCGTAGCCGATAAATGAGGCCTTATTCCTTTCTATGGCCTTGGAAGTTGGAGACTCTCCACCTACTGGCATACTTTCCAAAGGCAGTGCTTTAGCCGCCTGGTCGATGGTTTTGCGAACATATCCATTCTAGTCAACTTCATCTAAGGTGTGGGCTACTACATTCTCCAGCACAAGCACGTTGATTTGATGCATTAAGGCATTATAGCGCTGGTGGTTGGAGAAGAGCGCGTGCACTAGCTTTGCCTGTAGCCTGGCTTCAGCATCAAGGATGTCATGGATGCTGATATCGTCATTGGTTAGCACCTCCTCTCTTTTCATTTTTAGCATGGTGTAGACATCCCTTTTCTATTTTTTCTCTATCTTCGGTTCCAATCCCAATGCCTTCTCCACCAAGGATGGGTTCAAGTACACCTGTGCCTGTTTAGCATTTTCTCCCCTTCCCACTATCACGGTGCTGCACTCCTAGTCGGGGTCGTATGTCCTGAGAAACTCCACACACTTCGTGTGGTCAGGCTCTTGCGCAAATTTCTCTAGGTACTTGGTGAGGTTGCACTACTCGACGACTCTCTTGGCTGCTTCCTCCTTTGACACTACTTCGATGTTCCGGATGGTCCGAAACTTTAGTTGATTGTAGGTGCGGTTTTCAAGGGATATGTCATACTGCGCTCTTTCCTCCTCTGTGAACGGGAGTCGGTTGGCACGGTCTTGTTGTGACATTTTATGTTCCTGTCATAAACCGTAATTTTCATTGAAGCAAAGACGCACCACTCAGTGGCAAAGGCAGTCTTGTGCCTGCCCGCAAGATGCACTTGCACCTAGTTGTACCCTGAGAAGCCATCCAGAAAACTGTAGGCTTCCTTGCCTGCCACTGTCTCAAGCATGTGCTCAGTGTACATCAATGGATAGTTGTCCCTCTTAGTAGTAGCATTCACCTTCTTGTAATTGACACACACTCGGATTTTTCCATTCTTCTTCATCATGATGACTATGGGCGATACCTAGTCTGTGTGTTCAATTTCGTAAATGAATTCCACTCTCATCAGCTTATCAATCTCCTCTTTGACAGCATGAGCGTGTTTTGGATTCATAGGGTACAATCGCTGCTTGACCGGCGTTGCGTCTGGCGTCATGGGTATGTTGTGAGTCATGACACTCATATCTACCCCCTTAAGCTCTTCTAAGGACCAGGCGAGCACATCTATGTACTCTCACAAGAGAGTGACAAGACTCGTTTCTTCTTCCTCAGTCAAGCCATCGGCAATGAAGACTGGTCGGGGTGTTTCCCCTTCCTGGTCTAGGTTCACCTCCTTGACCTTGGCTAGTCCCTCGATCGGTTCGCTCGTTTTCCCTTGACGCTTGGCACCTAACAAAACTACTACACTATCCCCTTTTTTGAATTTCGTAAATTGTTTAGGGAGGTCCTACGGTTTTTGTTGTTCTTTCGTTCGTGTATCCCTGGGTTGTTTTGCCTTTTTTTGCCTTAATCGTCTGTGCCTCATGTGGACGGGTAGGTCCCCCTTGGTGTGTCTGGCCATGGGCGGCCTAGGGATCTCTGGATCACTATCCAAACTAACCTCAGACTCAGAGTCAAACTCCCCGTCCTCGCTAGAAGAGGTGGTCTACCCTGGTGGGCGCAGTTCAGCCGGCGACTCTGTCCTAAGCACTGATGTTGTTCCTGGCTAGGCTAGGCCTGCTTGCTCAAGGTCTATGGCTCCTACATGTTCTAACCAGGCACGATCACATTCCATGCGTATGACTCCTCGCTCTATCCTGAAGATACCCTTTTTTTGCAGCTTGGAGTTTGCTCGTATTTGGTCTATTTCTTGTCCTTCAGTGTTGTATTCCACGGTATCTACCTCACCCTCACTTTCGTCACTGAAGGATTGGCAGTCTTCATATTTGTCGTTAGAATCCTCTTCGTTAGACTGCTCGTCGTCTTCTAGGGCTTGATATATCTCTGGTCATTGGTCAGGAACTAGGGCCCAATTATACATGAGGTTTAAGTCATGCACTCTGGTCCATTGCCACTTGGATTCATCTAAGAGATCCTGGAGTGGTTTGAAGTTTGTAGCTGGATTGCCAGCTAGCTTGTCCGTTAAGTATTCCAATATCTCCTAGAGTTCCCTTTTGTTGGTTGGGACTTGGAAGTTGACTGGCTTAGGTTTCCCACGAAGGGTTCCTACCATCATGCAGACTGGTACGGAGGGTGTGTCATTAGACTTGTCGATTGTTTTGATGGCTTGCTCATACACCTCATGATCTGAGGAACGGCAGGTTGATTGTAGCAAGGATGTGCATCCAATCCCGCTCGTCCTTTGGGCATGGGATATACTTGGTCAAGGGCCCATAGGACTTCTTGACTTGGGTGTTACCCTTGAGCATAGCAGAGATGGCATCTAAGTCGACTGGTGAGGTCTTCCAAGTGTCCATCTCTATTCTCATGGCATCCGTTCTATTGCCAAGGAAGATCAAGCCGTTACCCCAATCTTCGATGACTAGCGTTGCGCATCCAGGGTCGGTCTAATAGGATATCGTAGTCCACTCCCTTCATGACTATAAATTCCACAGAGAATTGGACACCTGCGATCTTCACTGGCCAATTGTTAAGCACCCCGAATGGCTTGACTCTCATGCTGTTTGCTAATGTGACATTAAACCTAGCAGTTTCAATAGGCGGGTTTCCCCAAGTCTGAAGCATCGCGTGGCTAAGCACACTAACCCCAGCTCCTGTGTCCACGATTCCCTTTCTCGTTGTATCACCTAGGGCTAGAATTGGTAAGACCACATGCATCTCGGAACCTTCTCAGAAGGCATTGTCATGTAAGGATTTAGGCATAGAGTGTAGCCTCAAACTCGGTATTTGTGTCTCTACATCATGGTTATGAGGGTCTGCTGTGACCTGCTCTCATGACCCTTCAACCCACTACTTAAGATCTTGCCATAGGGTGGGATGCTGCCTAAGCAGATCTCCCAAGCTAAGTGTTACAGGGGTAGTCACCAACGTGGTCAGGAGATCATTGGGTGATCGTCTTTCTCCTAACATGGATTGTCCTAGCCAATGGCCGACTGGTCTGTGGCCCTGTAGCATCAAGGCTTGGCCTTAGTGGCACTGCTTGTGGTGCAGTTGCTTCTCCCGACTTTGGTAGAGGAGGTGAGATTGGCATGCTTATGCTGGAGAGATCATCGATCTTGTCCTCTATGATGAGCTCATCTTCTTTTAGATGCTCTTGAGCCTCCTTCACCCATTCCTTCACTTTTTCTATGGCCTCTAACTATCACTTCAGATGCGGGTATTCCCCTTACCTTAGCACTTTCCTTTTCGGTCGTCTTAGGGGATGAAGTCTTAGCCTCTGCGTCAGAGACCTTCTTTCCAGCAGGCAGAGTTGTAGCATTCTTCGTTTTTAGTGCAATTTTAGCTTCCAACCTGTTCTTCTTCCGCCTGTGACTTTTCTTCCCTATCGAAGCTGCGTCAAGGTTGCTAGGTCCTGGCAGTGATATGCCGGCCTGCTTTGTCTGGGCACAGGTCATGACCCGCAATGGGATAGGTGTAGCTTCCCCATCGAGGTTCTCGACACCAAACAGCCCCAATGGGACAGATGGTATGTTGGCTGAGCTAGAAGACGGCTTTCGCTTTGGGCAATCGATGAAGAGATGAGTGATTCTGCACTCAACACACCTTTGGTCAAGTCTTGTCTCTGTTTTGCTGCTCTCTTTTTGGGCAGCGTGGTGAGACATGACCTGGGTGACCACAAGTCCAACAGTGATTGTATCCTGTATCTACCCTCCTAGGCCTTACCTCCTTCTCTTCCTAACGCCATCACCGGCATGGGGTGATAATCCATGAGGACAGTGTTGCCCTCATCTTCATGCGAGACATAAGGGCATATGTAAGTTTCTTCCTCATTTGGTTCTTCCACGTAGTGGACTGGAGCATCGCTCGGTGGATGGGTCACGTAAGGACTAGGTGGTTTGGGTATGCCAGTAGGATTTATGTCCTTCCTAGGAATAGCTGGGTTAATGTCGTTAGGCGTAGGAAGGGCCAATGGGGCTCCCCTTCCGAAGAATGGTTGCGGCATGTTCGCTAGGTAAGGTTGGCCATAGGGTTGCGAGTACGGAAGTCTTATTGGTAATCTACAATGCGTGACGTCATGACCGAACCTACCACAGTTATTTAGCACAAGGTCTTGACACTCGACTGGAAAGTGGTTTCCGCCACAGTACACGCATTGGACGTGTGGGCGTGTTGGTCGTCTCAACATGTCTTGCAACTTGGCTAACTCCATCCTTACATCAATCAAGTCTTGGTTCATCTCGGTGGCCTTCCCCTTATCTTGGGATGATGGGACTGATCGCTCACTAGAGGCTGACACTCTCTCTAAGCTTCGTGAGTTGGTCTCTTTTAGGTTCAAGCTCCTGGAGCTCCGCTCTTTCAGCTAATCATTGACTCTGATGGCTTCCTCAAATACTCTAGCTAGGGCGTCTCGCTGCAAGCTTGAATTGCCTGCCAAAGCCTTATATAACTCCTCATCTTGAATTCCGCTAATGAATACAATCAAAACTGCACTTTTAGTCGGTCGCTCGCCCATAGGGATTCTCTTGAAGAGACTCCTCACGTGGGTTACGTAGTCATGAACGTCCTCCTTTTCTTTCTACTTGACGTTCATCAAGCATACTAACAAATTATTGGAGTATCCAGGCTCAACAAATCTCTTAATGAAGAGATCCTTGAGGCCAGTGAAGTTGGCTTGTTCTGTGACATCTAGGCTTGTATACCAAGTCCTTCCCTTGTCACCTAAGCAGAGCCTGAATGCTTAAGAGAGTTGATTCAGGTCGTTGAGGCCTTTGACTTCGCAGACTTGCTCGAACTGCTCTACAAAGCTGCTTGGATCGTCATGGGGTTGGTATTTGTCGAGTTGCTTGGCAACAATAGAGATTTTAGACTGGCTCTTTGAGCCTTGGTTCACTTCTAATCCTGCGAGCAACGATGTCACTAGTGCCACCGCACTTTGCTCTGTTGCCGTGTTATCTACCAGTCGCTTCATGAGAAGCTCGCTCAACGTCAAGTCTCCTTCTAGGGCTCTCTCATGATCTATTTGGTTTCTACCTGCTAAGTTCAGCACTCGCTGTACCTCACGCAACTCTGTGCTTAGCCTTTGGCTCCTAGAATGCTGGTCCCTATTGTATTCGACTATGCTTTGCAAAGCCTTGTGGGCTAGTTTTCTCTCTTCCTCTAAGTCTGCGATGATAGCGTCTGCCGTCTTGCCGCGGTGCTCGTACCGAGCGTGTGCATCGTAGCTGCTGACCAACTGGCTGAATAGCCTCCGAGAAGATGTTCAAGTCGAGTTCCTCATTAGACCTATGGTGTGAGCCTCCTTCTACCATAGTCGTGTTGTCGTGCTCCACCAGGCTGTTGATCAAGTTGAGTAGATTTGTCAAATCCACGTTGTTGACGCCACCTGCTTGGTCCTACTTCGCGCGTTGATGGTTTGTCTACGTCTTGGGTCCTCTCCTACTGGTGGGTTCCTTGAGTGGTTTATCTGAGTGAGTTTCTTTAGTTATTAAATACAATCCTCAATTTATGGTCACTCAGTGTGCGTGTTGCTTCTTGTGCACTTGTGCTCAATCAGGCTTTCAATTTCCTTAAGTGCATTCAAGTGCGGAAATTCAAGGCGAGTGGAGCAAACAATCTCGAAGCATCTTACACACTCTCGCTTTGTTTTGGGCATGATAGTCTTGTTGGTCAATTTTCTGGCCGCTTGACAGGGTTCAAGGTTTTTCTAAAATGTTGCCTCGTTTGTAATCAAGTTTTAACTACGCAGCGCTTTGCATCTAGGTCTCTGGGTCTCGTTGCTCCCTACTTCAAGCTGTTAAGTGGCTGCTCCCTACGATTTCGTCTATTCCGTGTGCCAGAATCAAGTTCTGAGCGTCAGAAGGACTTTCGACAATTTGCGCTACTGAGCTCTAGCCGGATCAGGTCAAATTTCTGAGAATTTGATAAAAATTTACACTCGGCTCAGCTGGTTTGAATTGCAGGGTCCGAGTGGGTCACTCAAATGGGCCAGGCCGATTTTGTGACTCGGACAGGTTAGACTCGGATGGGTTGAGGCGTAGACTCAGACGAGCCGAGGCGCAAACTCGAACAAAGTCGCTCGGACAGGTTGGCTCGAATAGGCCAAATGGTCAATTCGAACAAGGTCACTCGGACAGGCCGAGGTAGTTGGGCCGAGGGCCGAATCCTATGGCTCGGATGGCGGGCCGAGGGCCGAATTAGTCGATGGCCTGAATGGTCGACTCGGACGGGCCGAGTAGATCTAGGCCAAGGGTCGATTAGGGTTTCGGGCCGAGTGGGCCGAACGAAAGAGGGCTGAGGGCCGATTCTGGGACTCGGCCCTGAAGCGACCACTCGAACGTGCCGAATGCGGTGCGACTACGATAACGAGAGGTCAATTTTGCTCGATTCTTGCGATTTAATCAATCATAACAAGAATAAACCTCTAGATACTATCTAGGGGGATAGGGGAAGGGATTCATATACCTAAATAGAGCGGTAGGCTTGTTGATGGTGTGATTGGATTGAATCATGCGATAGCTCTCTCTCTCTCTCTCTCTCTCTCTCTCTCTCTCTCTCTCTCTCTCTCTCTCTCTCTCACTGAAATGGTCACAAATGAGCTCTCCCTACAATGGCCTCTTGGCTCTTATACCCCTTCCCGGGTATGGTGTTGATGCCCCCAATCACTCACTTGCCGATCTTAGGCACCACAAGCAAGCTTTTTATCATTTTTTGCACGATTTTTACCCTGTTTTGCAACAGTAAACCCTACCCTTCTCCGGTGCAATTTCCTAATCCTAACCTACGCTAAATGCAACAAGAAACGAAAACAAAAAATTAAAATAATTTCTCCATGTTTCGCAATCATCACACAAATAAAATATCCCAAAATACTTACTTGTTTTGAAGATAAAAAACACCCAAACTTCTTACCTATCTCAAGCTCCGTTTCGGGGATGAATCCCTTACTTCGATGCTCGATATGAGGCACGCAAGTGCTCAAGCTTGAATCCGTTGGTCCCGAAAAAACGGAACCAAAATGTAGTGGGAGCTCACACTCAACTGTCAAGACCCACGGATCGCTTATCGCTTCAAGCATTTCAAGCGAGCTATAATGGCTATCTCTCACCTAGCCGACGCGCCATCGATCCTATGAGTGTAGTGAGCTTACCTTGATGCCGATACGAGTTGCCTCCTCTCTCGCACACCCCGGTAGCTCCACGATCCTAGATGCGAGTTCAAGCATCCTCAAGCCTCCTCCATCTCCAAGCTTCATCCTCCATAGCCGCGTGCGTGAGAAAAGAGAAGAGAAGAGAAGAAGAGAAGAGGAGATGGTGAAGAGCTTCACCCTCTTGATCCCTCACTCTCACACACTCACTCCCTCACACTCTTACACTCCCTCTCTCAAGAGCACACACAAGCAAGAAGATGAGAAGAAGAGAAGAAGAAGAGAGCTCTTGTTAGCCACACACCAAAGAATGAGCTTCCATTCTTTTTTTGAGCTTTATATACAATCCCTAAAATCCCATGGGCATCCATCCCTTTTTTACATGACCGCCTCGACCCTCCAAAGGCACTATCCAAGAGAGAGAGTGGAAGAATGGGAGAGCTTCTTACCCATTGTTTGCTTGCTCAAACCTTGCTTCTTCTTCTTCACTTCAACCTTCGAAATCAGCCTCTCTCAGTGGCACGGCTTTGATACCATGTCAAGAATCGTGTGGTGGGGGGACTTGCTTGAGCTTCTGCGCCAAACACATACTATATACAGAAGAGGAAGCTCACTCAAGAACACAAGAAGAGAGATGGAGGCCAAAACTTTTTCTTGCTGGTTTTTTCTTCCTCTTCCACACACTATACAATGTACACAAAGTATAGATAAGATACAACATAAAGGAAAGTGTCCTACTAAATCAAATAGTACATAACCAACTACACTAATCGACTAGCGATATGTCTTTTGCTAGCTGTAGGTAGGTGTAACAAAATAAATATAATAAATGATAAGTCAGTGGCTATGTGAGTATCATAATGACCACCAACGTGCTTAGTGTATATGTCCGGACCCATCTAGCCAGGCGGTCCATCATCAATGTCCGCAGGTATTGAGCTTGCCATCTCAACAATTACCCACAAGGCCATAAGGCATGGCCTGTGTATCCAATATCATAAAGAAAAATCAAACCTAAGCCAATGAGAGCAAAGGGAGAACCTACTAAGGGTAAGACTAAGAGTCCAAGAGATGGAATGGCTAGGGTATGCAAAGGATCAGGGACCACAAGAGCTAGTGAGAGAAGAAGAGCAGCAGATATTGCTACCTGAAGAGGGGCATGATTTTGAAGTGAGGCAACAAGATGAGGAACAAGTCCCCCAACCACCCTCTCCAAGACTGAAAGCTCAGCAGGAAGTGCCACCAGATACAATGGTGGAAAGAAAGGAGGCGGTTAGGAAAAGAAGGAAGAAGTTACTAGAGTAACCACAAAGATGACTAAGGGTACAATCCCTAGCAATCCCAGAAGCTTCCATCCCGAACAAAAATAATGCTGTCTGATATTTTGAAACCTAGAACTTGCAGTGTGGGAGTAATGGGAAAACAAGTGCAAGCCCTTCGAATTTACGTTTTGATACCCATCCACACTAAGCAGAGTATTATCCCCTAAAGTGGTAGAGGAAGTGACAAGAATGGGAAGAAGGCTTGGGGATTGCTGGAGTGCAGAAAAAGAGAAGAATCCAATGTTGTGGGGGATAGAGGCATAGGACTACTAGGAAGACAAGGCCCTAGAGGTGCCTAAGTTCATCAAAGGATACAAGTCACAGTTGAAGTGGAGGCGGAAGATTTGGGACTAGAATGTGGATGCATGGATGTCATTTTGCAACACCCTACCCTAGAAATGACCTAACATTCATGCCATATCCAAGAATGGTAGGGATGTACTTTAACACCCTAACATCTATGGTCATTACGACTTCCCTAAAATCTATCATGTAAATGCTACTAAGTTGGAGGAAGCCCTTATATTCTCTAAAAATGACCCAAGACCCTCCATCTCCCATTTCCTTTAGCAAATTCTCTTCCTGCCCCGATCCTGCTTTTATCACAACCTGTAACCTTAGGCTACTTAGAGTTTTGCTTAAGCAACCACCTACCTCTCATGAATATTGCCTAGCACCCCTATTTTTTATTTGAATGCCAGCATATAGTTGTGTTATAGCCAAGCTCATGATGAGAGCCACCCTCCAACCATCCTTTTGCATGGCCTTGCTAGAAGACATGAACAACAGCCGATTCACTAGGTGCACTCATCCATTTTTGTCAACAACTCCTCTAAATGTATGCATGAATCTAAAGGACTATATGTAGGGTAGGAACTGCCTTAGTAAATAGATTAAGCCCCTAGACTTTTCCTCTCACAACCATGAATCTGAGGACTAGTTCCTCATGCATATTCAAAAACAAAAAAACAAAAGAGAGAAAAATAAAGAAATAAAAGAAAAAGAAAACAAGAGAAACAAAAAGAGAAAGAAAAGAGAAAAAAGAAAGATAAGATCAAGGAACGAAAAGGAAATCAAATAGAAAGAAAGAAAACACACCTAACTTGATGAGTGCCACAATCACTGCACCTAGGGCTCCTCAAGTTAGGCACGTCTGGTGGCCTTGGTCGGCCATCTCCACTAACCCCTAGCCCTTTTGTCCCTACTTCACACTCAGGCACATCAAAGGTAGGATACACTTAGAGAGGTGACACCTATGGTTAAACATGTCTCCCTAAGCTACACTCACTGCACTTTCCCCATATGCGAAGTGGGTTCTCAAGTGTGGGACAACACCCCAGGCTTACCTACATCGACCCAACTCCTAGTTCCATTGGCATGGACACGATGCATGGCACGATGAGGTAGGCACACCCCCAAGTACTGCACTCTCTTTTCTTTTTTAGGTGAATTCAACAACCCATGCCTAACCACTAGCTTCGGAGGCCCCGTCACCCACTCACTATATCCTCAATCTCCACAACCTCAACCATTTCAACATGCTTCTCTCCCATTTCCAATCCCCACAAAGGCCCCATCATTTACTCACATAGCCACCCTTCAATCATCCCAATCCTCATCAACAAAGTTCTGCAAGTGCCATGGGACTAGCATTTGACTAGGAGGGGGGTACTTTTAACCCTAGTGCAAGAAGGAGGAAAAGGAAGCAAAAGAAAATTCAAAAATGCTGAGCAAAGTGAAAAAAGGTGGCCTAACAGAAGGATAAGATAAGAAAAGGTCAAAAGCATAAGGGCAAACTTAAATGTCGAGGCAAAGGCAAAGGCGCATTTTAAAATGTAAAGGCGCCCCCAAATTTTTGCAAAAGAGCGCCACGCTCCCTCCCTATACAAGTTGCAAAGAGTAGATGGGCATAGGTAAAGGCATAATGTAAATAGAAGGGAATAGGGAAAGAGGACCTTGGCAAGATGGCTGGTCACGTAAAAAAGGGGATGGGTGCCCAAAGTGATGAGGGCATGTATAAAAGCCAAAACGTGAATAGATAAGCTCATTCTTCATACGTGGCAAAAGTGGCTCTTCTTCTTCTTCTTGCTTGCTTGCTTGCTTGTGCTTGTGCTTGAGAGAGGGAGTGTGAGAGTGTGAGGGAGTGAGGGACCGTGGTGGAGAAGCTTCCATCTTCTCCTCTTCTCTTCTCTTTGTCAAGATTGTGGGAGAGAAGGAAGGAGTCTCGCTTGAAGCTTTCTTGCTTGCACAATGGGGGAAGACACACAAGGGTGGAGGCTGAAAACAGTTTTTCTCTTCTTAGTTGTGTAAGCCAAAAGAACTCTAGTACAAAGAAATAGAAGAACCCTATATATGGGTCTCAAAACCAAACTCAACTAACTAAGGTGGCATACTAACTGAGCCACGAACTAGAGTAGATAAGGATAGCTATCATGTAGCTATTATTCATGGGCGGTGTACCAACCGCGTCTGCAACTGACAAGTCGGTGACATAAATATACAACGGTCACCCTGGCGTATCACGAGTGGAGCTCGATATCTCAACACTCCCCCTCGAGCTCAATCCCAATTCCTGCACACCAAGCAGGTCTCTGAACTTGCGCAGCTTCTCTGCGCCCAATGCCTTCGTGAATATGTCAGCTACCTGATCCTCTGTCCTGACATAAACTAGATCAATAAGACCTAGTAAAACCCTCTCTCGCACATAGTGATAATGCACCTCAATGTGCTTTGTTCTAGCATGATAGACTGGGTTATTTGCCAAGTGTATACTACTCATGTTGTCACAATAAATGACAACTGGCCCATCTGTAGACTGATGCATATCATAAAGTAGCTTATGCAACCAAGCTACCTCACATGCAGCCATTGCTGCACCCCTGTACTCAGCCTCTGTGCTCGACAAGGCAACTGTAGGCTGTTTCTTGCTGCTCCAAGTGACTGCAGCACTCCCAAAAGAGAATACATATCCACTGGTAGATCGTCTATCAGAAATACTACCAGCCCAATCAGCATCAGTGTATCCATGCAACTGTATCTGAACCCCAGTCTCATAAAATAGTCCATACTGCAATGTGGACTTCACATACCTAAGTATGCGTCTAGCCGCATCCAAATGTGGTTTCCTTGGAGCCTGCATAAACTGACTTACCAATCCAACAGCATAGCTCAAATCTGGCCTGGTAATAGTCATATAAATCAAACTTCCTACTATGCGTCTGTACATAGTAGGGTCTTCTAGAAGCTCACCTGCATCTGTGCTCAGCTTCACATTTTGCTCCAAAGGAACTGAAATAGGCTTACAGCCTGTCATCCCATATTTGGACAGCATGTCCAATCCATACTGCCTCTGCAATAGCTGTATCCCACTTGGTGATCTAATCACCTCAATGCCCAAGAAATAACGCAGCTCTCCCAAATCCTTCATCTCAAACTTCTGCTTCAATAGCATTTTCACATGAAGGATATCTTCATCACTGTCACCTGTCATAATCAAATCATCAACATAAATGACAAGCAGCATAATACCTTTCTCTGTTTTTCTCACATAAAGTGAGAAATCTGCCTTGGAAATCTGAAAGCCAATAGTGACAAGATACTGTCCTATCTTGTCAGACCATGCTCTAGGTGCTTGCTTCAAGCCATACAAGGCTTTCTTCAACCTGCAAACAAACTCAGGATGAACAGCATGCACATAACCTGGTGGCTGCTCCATATAGACCTCTTCTTGCAAATCACCATGCAAGAAGGCATTCTTTACATCCATCTGATGTAAAGACCATCCCTTTGATGCAGCCATAGCAATGACTGCTCTTACGGTTGCCATCCTTGCAACCGGACTAAATGTTTCTTCATAGTCAATGCCATATGTTTGTGCATACCCCTTGACTACTAATCTTGCCTTGTATCTGTTCACAGAACCATCAGCATTGTGCTTCACCTTATAAACCCACTTACAGCCAATTGCATTCTTACCTTTAGGCAAAGGTACTAACTCCCATGTAGCATTTGCTTCCAAGGCATCCATTTCTTCATCCATGGCTTTCTCCCATTTTTCTTTTCCCATGGCTTGCTCAAAAGAAGTGGGTTCTGGTTCCTGTATCACCTTGACCATATATGCATAGTGAATGACTGTAAATCCATCATATTTCAGCCTATCCACAGGATACCTAGTTCTCGTAGACCTGCGCAAAGTAGGTTCACTCCCAGGTGCTCTCAAAACATCCCTGGTCTTCCTTACTCCAGGTGTAACAATAGAAGGAATACCCAACTCATCATCAATGCTCTGCTCTGAGCCACTGGATTCACCATCCACATAAGAGTGACCTGCATTCACATCAAACATGGGCTGATCAACTTTCTCTTTTCCTTTTCGTGATACCTGCATACCACTATCTGCATTGCTTTGAGAAGAATCTCCTGATCTCAATCTGCCTGTCCATGGCGAAGAATGTGAACCACTGCTAGAGGACGCTCCAGGTCCACTAATATTTTGTGACTGCTGCTGTGAATTTTGTGCAGCATTACCATTTTGTGCATCTACATCATCAATCACATTTACTGGTTTATACCAGCTACTCATCTCATCAAAAACAACATCTCTGCTCACTGTAAACTTACGAGTAGAAGGGTTATAGCATCTATACCCTTTTTGCTGCAGAGAGTAACCAATAAAGATGCACTTCTCAGCTTTTGGATCCAACTTGGATCTCAGCTCATCTGGCACATGTACATAGGCAATGCAACCAAAAATTTTCAAATGAGAAATATCTGGTTTCCTACCAGTATACCTCTCCTCTGGAGTCATTCCATGTATTGCTGCAGTGGGAGTCCTGTTCATTATGTAGACTGCTGTAGCAACTGCTTCAGCCCAATAAAAATCTGGCAAGTCTTTTTCATTGAGCATGGCACGAGATACCTCTCCAATATGCCTGTTTTTCCTTTCTGCAATTCCATTTTGTTGTGGGGTATAACTACATGAATATTGCTGCTTTATGCCATGCTCCTGCAAGAACTTTGCAAACTCATTTGAGAGGTACTCTCCCCCTCCATCTGACCTCAGGCATTTTATTTGCAGACCTGTTTCTTTTTCAGCCATAGCTTTAAGGGTTTTGAAATGCCCAAAAACTTCACTTTTCTTTTTCATAAAATACACCCAAACTTTCCTGCTATAGTCATCAATAAAAGTGACAAAATAATGACAGCCTCCAAGAGATGCAGCTTTAGTAGTCCACACATCAGAGTGGATTAATTCCAATGGCTTCTCACTCTCTTGAACATGTCTAGGAAATGGTTTCCTTGCCTGTTTTCCAAACTGACAGGCTTCACATACCTTATGCATTTCTGCAACCTTGAATTTGGGCAATCCTGCAACAATATTTTGGGCCTGCATTGATTTAAGTCGTTGTACATTAACATGACCAATGCGTTTATGCCAGATATCAATATCTGCAACTACACCGGTCCCATGTGCAAACATTGCTGCACTCAATTCAGACATGTCTGCATCCAATGTAAACATTCTGCCCTTCTTCTTTCCTTTTGCTATCAAGCGACCTTTATTTTTCATATCCTCAACAAAGCATCCATGAGGATTAAATCTGACCTGCAAGCCCTGTTCAACCATTTGACCAACTGAAACCAGATTCTTAGTGATATTCGGGACATGAAATACATCGGACAGGTATTTCTTTTTCCCACCCTGCATAGACAAAGGAATTTTTCCAATCTGCACAATAGGATGTGCAGTATCATCACCAGTCTCCACAAATCCTGGTTTTTCCATTTTCCTTGCATCCTCCATCCATTCTGCATGACCTGTCATGTGGTTTGATGCACCTGAGTCAACATACCATACATCATTGCTTTCTTCTGCACTTGTCACAGAATTGTTCATGTGCTGCACCATGAACAAATGCTCATTTCTGTCATCACCCTGTCTGTTAGAAGATGCATAATTCCCTTGTTGCAGTTTTCCATTCATGATGTCATTCTGCTTTTTATAGCAGTCTTTAGCCATATGACCCATTTTACCACAATAGTAGCATTCAACATTACTGTTTGCATTTTGACCTCTTTGCCATCCACCACGACCTCTTTGGCTCCCCCTGCCTCTAGAGTTACCACGTCCTCCTCCATAGGACTGGTTTTCTTGAGTTTGCTGCATATTCTGATTTCTACCACGGCCTCCAAATCGGCCTCCTCTACCTCTGCCTCTACCTCTTCCAGCATTTGAGTAGAAGACAGCTTCTTTTGAAGTTCCTCCTGAAGAAGATGCACCACCA
This sequence comes from Lygodium microphyllum, assembly GCF_053477565.2. Taxonomy (NCBI): domain Eukaryota; kingdom Viridiplantae; phylum Streptophyta; class Polypodiopsida; order Schizaeales; family Lygodiaceae; genus Lygodium; species Lygodium microphyllum. The sequence continues at coordinate 117,644,339 of NC_141139.1, forward strand.
TTTCTCTGCTCCTCAGAAATTAGAAGAGCAATCAACTCCTCAAAATCAGGAAATCTTTCACGAACTGAAATGGATGTCCGAAACTGTGCATAATCCTTTCCTAGACCATTCAAGGTCACGGAAACTAAATCATCATCTTCCACTGGCGACCCAATGGAAGCAAGTGCATCTGCAATCTTCTTCACCTTCATGTGGTAGTCGTTGATGCTCATATTTTCTCTTTGCACATTGTGCAACTCTTGCTTGAGCTGCATTTTCCTGGCTTGCGTATTTGTGCTATACATTTTTGACAAAGTATCCCATGCCTCCTTTGGCGTACTTGCATCCTGAATATGCACAATCATAGAGTCTGAAATGCTGATAGACAGCCAATACATAACTTTCCTGGCTCTCTCATGCCATGTTTTAAATGCCTGCATTTGCTGTTGATTGGGAACATCAGGAAGAACTGGTTCTTCTTCATTTCCTGCAACAAATTCCCAATATCCTTTTCCCATAAGGAAATTCGTCATTCTAAACTTCCATGCCTGGAAGTTGTTCTTGTCAAGCTTTTCAGTGACAATCTGTGAAAGAGAATCAGACGCCATTACAGAATACTGCAAGAAATTCTGTCACTGCAAAAAACACAGCTTCACCCTCACAAGGGCAAATCTGCAAAACTGGCGAAAGTGGTATTTGACCACACAGTCACTTCCTAGTGACGATTTTGCATAAACAGGAACCAAGGATGATTCTGAAACTCCCAATGTCTCTGCGCACAAGCATACGATGCAATTTCTACAGTAACTTTTCACCGACCTGTAGAACAGTGGTCGCACAGCATAAAACTGAGCCTTTTCTTGAGTGCGTGCAGAAAACTTCCGCCTCCAAAACAGGCCCCGAAATGGCCTCAAATAAAAAAAACAAGGTCGTCAAGGGCTAAAGCCCTCTCCCGCAGCATATACTGCCCACTTGCTTCACCGCGAAGGGCGTCTCAACCTGAGACAATGCACTCCTGCAATTTCCGGCTGTGCTACCTGCAGAGATCTGCTCCCAAAACAGGAAATGAAAGCAACACTGCTCCTCTTACCAGACCACCGCGAGCTTGGCTTGCTTTCTTGAGCTCCTTACCACGAACAAGGCTCTGATACCATGTCAAGATTGTGGGAGAGAAGGAAGGAGTCTCGCTTGAAGCTTTCTTGCTTGCACAATGGGGGAAGACACACAAGGGTGGAGGCTGAAAACAGTTTTTCTCTTCTTAGTTGTGTAAGCCAAAAGAACTCTAGTACAAAGAAATAGAAGAACCCTATATATGGGTCTCAAAACCAAACTCAACTAACTAAGGTGGCATACTAACTGAGCCACGAACTAGAGTAGATAAGGATAGCTATCATGTAGCTATTATTCATGGGCGGTGTACCAACCGCGTCTGCAACTGACAAGTCGGTGACATAAATATACAACGGTCACCCTGGCGTATCACGAGTGGAGCTCGATATCTTCTCCTCTTCTCTTCTCTTTGCATGTGCGGCTATGGAGCATGGAGCTTGAAGGTGGGGGATTGAGCTTGCATCATGGATTGTGGAGCTACTGGTGTGATTGAGAGTGGAGGGTACTTGATCAGGCATTGAGGTAAGCTCATTACACCCGTAGGCTTGGGAGCATGTACGGCTATGTGAGAGGTAGCCATTCGCATTCGGCTTGAGACACTTGAGCAATAAGCACTCTATGGGTCTTGGCAATCGAGTGAAAGCTCCCACAGAGGGTCAAAATTGTGGGACCACCCAATGTGGCTGGGCCAACCAATGTGGCAAGTCCTTCATCAACTACCAATAATGTAGCAACTAACATGCTCACAAATGTGATACCTCAAAAAACCAAAACCAAAAACTCCTCTTGTGTATTTTGTATGGTTCATCACATTAAATAAAAGTTAAACCATAAGATTTTCCCTTAAAATAATTGTATTATTAAAAGACTATTAAGAGTTGGAAGGATAGCCAATGTTACAACTATCATATAAGAAATAGAACTAATAAAGATAGTCAAATGGATTCTAGCCAAGAGAAAATGCATTTTCTTCCTAAGTGAAATTTGAAAATTCTAATTCGAGATAGTAGTGTACTATGAGAAACCTTTTAAAGAATTTCTAGTTTGGTATATAGTTTAAATAATTATGAAAAGAGAGATGCATTATACATACAAATCATTGAGGACTATAGTAGTTATAAAACTTAGGCTATGCGTAAGTAATTAAACAAGAAATCACTTCATGAGTAGAGTAATATGTCAAGGAAATAACTTAGGACAAGAAGGGAGAAGGAGAAGATCTAGACTAAGTGCTTATATTTGATATTACTATAGGGTTATAGAATGAATATCCTAACTTTCTTTGTTATTATGAAAGGATTTCAGTCATAAAATTGGATAATACTTAAGGGGATGCATAGCCTAAGATATGCCTATTCAAACAAAGGAGAGTCGATAGTAGGGATTTTTCCCAATTTAGTGTACAATGAGTAATTGAATAGGATAGGGCAATACAAAGTTAATGGGATATGTTTAGTCTCTATGACTCTCTAGCACATTCAAGAATGATGAAAGTTAAGTTACCTTGCATAGAGGTCAGATAGTAGTAAAAGTTAAGGATAAACATAGAAAGGTATTCTTCTAAGACCATAATGTGGATGATCTATTTCATAAGTTATCATTACTTCAAAGAAATTTATCATTATGAATAAAATCATATTCTAAGAAATGGACCCTATACCTATTATTATCTTTCCAACCAAAATATAACTAAAGTTAAAGGATCATAATCCTATGGACATCTAGGTTCCTAGAAATACCATGGATCTAAAGAAAACATTACACAATAGGATTTAATCTATCTGGTAGGTAGATTGTAGTAGTTTGGAAAACCAAGTCTAACATATGATGGAGTAAAGTTATAGTAATGCACATAGTAACCCTAGTTTTCTTTGAGAAAATCAAGATACTCCAATGTCTAGAATCTAATGAAACAAAGGTATCAAGACGTAACTTTTATAATGAATAGCGAAGATTTGATAAAACAAATATATTATAATGATGAAAGTGTAGTAGTTTATTTAAAATAGTTATGATAAATTAGAAGTAATGATATTGATTGGGAAGGATTAGTTGGTAACTATCTTGGACAATACTTGATTGTGATTTTTATCCTCGATTTTGATCAAGGTGAATGTATGCCTAGATGATGGGTGGGATTAATAAGCATTGCACCTCCCCAAGGGCAACACCTAGGCCTCCTACACCCAAGCCAATTTTTGACTTATCTATGGATGCTTGTGCTTAGGCAGAAGGTCTCATACAGAAGGCTCCCTATTATGGTAGCACAAAAACTAGGGGGTCCTAGTCTTGTAATGATAATTTTATAGTTAGTATTTTGTATGTGATAAATAATGTGCATAGGTTGCCATGTTTAGAAAACTAAAGTATGCTACATTTATGAATGGAGAGTACATGAGTGATTTTTATCAATTGAAAGATGCTTTATGGATGGGTGGAATTGATTAGTATGATGCTTTCCTGTGATGTCTATTCCTTCTCCATCAAACTCGGGTGCCTTAAATTGCTTGAGAATAATTTTCTTCTCTTGCATGTCAACATTTATGGGTGCAGGAGGTGCCTAACAATAAAGCCATACCACTTAGATTATTTTGTTTAGGATATGTCTATGAACCATACATTAATCAATTACGCATCATTACAAAGTTTCGCTCTGATACCAATTATTTTGTTTAGGATATGTCTATGAGCCATACATTAATCAATCACGCATCATTACAAAGTTTCTCTCTGATACCAACTGTGAGGTGCCCGCCCATTGACCTTCCGGCACTCTTTTAGCGGTCTATCAAGAAACGAATCTAAGCGTTGCTGCCCGGCACTCCCAGGGAATGTTTCGAGTTTTATCGCCTAGGGTTTCCCGAATCCGCCTCACAATGGAACATTCACGGTCGAACCCACTAGGATCGACGTGAAATTTGGGCTCCTAGTGGCCAAGGTCTCCTAACAGCATTCTAGTGTTGGATCTTGGACATCCTACTTTACGCAGAGATACCCAAACTGAAGCAGACCCATGTTGCACTTGGTTCAAAGAGAATGGGAAACAAGAGGGATGCACTACTCAACCTCTCTGCCCATAGTAGGGCATAGTTCCATTTTGGTCCCCTAAAACGGCATGAATCGAGTTCTAACCTAACAATATCTAAAGGTCGAATGACGATAAAATATTGTGAGAAGCCTCCAAGTTCTCTGGGACCACCCTGCCATAGGACGGACCCATTGGAGGTTCTGCCCACCCACTTCCCTTAATAGCTTTAGTTTTCTAATTATGTCCTACCACATTTATGTGTGACACTTAAAGTCAGCTTCATTAATTAAGCCTTTAATGGAATAGGGTTCGTTCGCATAACTTATAGCACAGACACGAAAACAGAGAAAAGCAATCTATTGATAAACAAGTTCAAACAAGTTCCTTAACTTATCTTCAAGTTAATCTTTGTCTCCCGCCCATACAGGAGAAATTATGTATCACTTCTGTCCAATAGATGTATCTCTTCTGCCCTGCAAAAGTAACCGGTCCAATTCACATGGCACCACAAATTCAATCATTTATCTAGAATAGGATCTCCCAACATGCCCAGACGTTGGGGGCCATGGAGGTCTTCAACTCCATTCTAGACCTAGCAAGGGGTGTCCAAAGCTCCAACTAACTCGCAAGCTGTCTAGGAGCGAAACATCATTCCCGTGGTTGGCCTTTTCACCACTCAAAGTTTGGCCCATGAATCGAGCAATGCTCTCTCGAGTTAATCCGCGGTGCGATCAATGGAGGTGATCCACCCGTGCAATATATCCTTCCTTAATTAAATCCTTTAAGAATCAAGCACAAACAAGGCATTCAGCCCTAATATCATTTTCCAAGAAAATATTCCTTTATTCCTATAGCGACTTGTCATCATAGACCCTTGCCATGCATTTACCATAAATCACAAGCACTTGGAATAATCATCCAAACAACAACTAACAACCGGTTGAATGTAAAAGCATTTAGGATGTTGTTCTATTGACCAACAGAAACCAATTGTATTATTTCCAACCAATGCAAGAATAGATGATGTAACATTTCCATAGTATATTTGCTCTCCCCCTTGGGATCTAAGAGCAATACTATGCAAAAATATTTATTAACACTTCCTTCCTTCGACTAGGGCATATGTTAAGGGTTCAAACACTATTCATGTTGTAAGTTCTATAGGTCACTTACCTTGATTGAGCACCCAACCCTGAATTTGGATTGGCAAAAGTCATCGTTATCCGACAGATCTCAAGACATCTTAGTTTTAACCCTTATGATTAATTTCTTGTACTAGCTCTTAGTCAAGTCATGAGGCAACTAGAAAATTATCCTCATATATCAAACATGTTATAGGCATAACGTGTAAATACTTGATAAGATAAGTGCGAGATGATCTCAAGTAATTAGACTCCAATAGGCCTTGCATTGAGCTAGAATCTAGTTTTTCTTAATATTTGGGCTCTTAGGCTAAGTACTTTTAAAGTATTTAAACTTTAAACTAGTACTTTCTATTCATGATTCTCAATGTCATATTCTTTGAGTAATTATGCTATTTGTAACCCTTGACTATGCTTTCATCTAGCACTTGTATGCGTAATCTTTTAATGTCGTTCTTTTGACGACTATGTCATTCATAACCCTTGACTAATTCTTCCTTGTAATTGCTCTACCAGCAAATAAGTCATATGTAACTAGATGCAATTACCTTCCCTTCATATATGCACTTCACAAACTCCATCTTTCAAGTAGGTGAGATGAAATTTATCCTTTCCGATGACCTATACTCGTGCATCATAGTACGGGGCCTAACATATCTCATACAAGAATCAAAGCAAGCATCTATCAATTTGAAAATACATTACTTATGATCGGAACCACAGTTGGATTGACAGTGATGCCTTTGCCCGAAGCTTCATTTTTTGTTGTGGGGTTACCATCCACATGCGACATTCTTCGCTTGGGGGCCATCGTTCGCAAGTAGACTCAAGAGATTAAGAAGGTGGAATAGAGTCAAGATGGGAGACTGTAGGAGAAGATGGCTAAGTTGGGGATCGAGATAGAGGGAATTGTGCAGCCTCTCGGGGTGACTCCTCTCTCTCTCTCTCTCTCTCTCTCTCTCTCTCTCTCTCTCTCTCTCTCTCTCAAGATCTCTCTCACAATCTCTTGGAGGGGTATCCTTCTCTCTACCTCTCTTTGGCAACCTCTCGAGGTCTCCTTATGCTTTCTTGTGCCTCCCCATACCTCATATTTATAGTGAATTAGAGGAGAGGGCTTGTTGCTGAGAAGTGGAGTTCTTTGTGGAGGGGGATCTTGGAAAGATCAGTGATCTGATGCTCAAATCATAAATCTGATGGTTTCATTGGCTCCGAAAGGGGGGTAAAACCCCAAGACACTTGATTAGAAAGCTCTTAGTTCACTCCTTCTTCTTTTCTCTATTCGAAGTGCTTTCTACTGCTTGTAGATTGTGATTGCAGCGCACGTGATTTCACAAATCCTCTCTTTATTTTTTTTCTTTTTATAAAATCTCCAAACTAACTAAAAAATCACTTATCTTTTCTTTTAAATGGCATCCAGTTCTAGAAATCTCCATATCTTTTTTTGGATAATATCTAAAATATACTAGCTTTTCCCAAAATCTAATATTTTTGGACCATCCAAACTATACACATTAACACTAGTGATTAATAGAGCTCAAAAGTCGTGTTCATGTTGTAAGTTACGTGAAGGGTGGCCACGGTCCTTATCAATCTGAGAAAAATATCAGATTTGCGACTCTCAATTTTTCTAAATAAAATATTTTTAATTAAATAAAAGTCCTTAATTATTAATGTTAGTTAGTTTTTACCTTAATTAGTCTTTAGTTAGTAACCTTACTAACTTATCAATTGACTAACTAACTTTCAAACTAACCAACTAACTTTTATTGTGTGAAAATATTACAAAACCATACTAAAAAACAAAACTAGACCAAGGGGATGGGCTGCTCAGGCCCTATACTAAATGTATAAAATTATTAGCTAAACCTCCTGCATAGATAGCAAGGGGGGCTGTCTGCGATGAATATGCCATTGAATGATTTGATGCGTCCCATGATAGAATAGGAAGAGGGTCAATCACTACCTAGCTCATAACCCATGTTAACCATTTGCCACTAAAAGAGGATATATCAGTAAGCACTCCCCACAATAGCCTTGGACTAACATCAGGAGGCAATTGTAAAAGCCCCTATTAAGACCACAATTAAGAAAGACATCTTTAGCAAATGCATAATTAGCCAAGGAGTCTGCAAAGTGATTCCACTATCGAAGAATCAATTGGCAATTCACTGCCTCAAAGATCTCAAGGGCATCCAGGGTTGCATGATGGTACATCCTTAGAATGGGATCTCACACACTATAGGTCCCGATCAATTGGTTGATCACTAATTGCGAGTCACCTTTCATCAATAAAACTAGCGAATAATACTACGGCTAGTTTCAACCCCATAAGCAAAGCTTTGTATTCTGCCATGTTATTCATAAAAGAGGTGCCTAAATACACTCCCATTTTCAAAACCACTTGACAATGGAAATCTTTGATGACAACCCCTACATTTGCATACTTAACAGGTCCTCGAGAAACTCCATAAAAACATAATGTATAAATCAAGGCTTTATTGACGTATCCTGCCATGGTAATCAACCTACTCGTACTTATGATAATCAAAGTCTAACTGAGAGAATGTGTGTAAGACAAGTATAATCTCTCCTTCTTCACTAAACTCAATAGGGATGCTAGTAAGAACCCAATGACAGTAGTGGCAATAGACTCAAATGTCCCACGTGAAAGAGCCATATCACCACTCACTAATGTGATATCCCTTACTCCACCAAATCACTTTGCCTTGGTGGTAATTCTTCTCTAAACATGGATGCTCAAGATAAGGAATAACTTTCCCAATCCAATAATCTTGATACCTTGTGCAAGTTTAAACTGGATCCTAAAGGACCTACAAAGGCACCAAGTCTGACGTCAGCCCCTATACATAATAGGGCTTTAGCTTATTGAAGTTTAGTTTTATTTTAAACTATGTCCCTTGCAAATACACTAAAAGGGACATAGAGCCATTTTTTCCTGTACGAACAATCTTATAAACACAATCCCATTTGGATTCCAACTTGCATGGGAAGAGCTCATGAACAACATCATAATATAGGACCAATTGACCCTTAATAAGTTTATATTTCTTAGCCTACAAATCATGAAGAATTTTCATCCGCTTCTTTCTACTTCCTGATCTAACAAACCTTGTAACTGAATCTCGTGAAGATGTGCAAGGGAAATGAACCTTTATTGCAATTGTTTTTCTTTACCCAAAGAATGGTTTAGAGCAAACCTTATTGTTGGCAACTCAATCTCCAAAGGTAAAACAAACTCTTTCCATATACTACTTTTAAAAGGAGTGTGGTATATAGCTCTCTTGAATGTTGTATTATAAGCCCAAATAGCCACATACAACTTTTTATCCCAATCCCACTTACCTTTAGATAAAGTCTTGGATAAAATACCCATCAACTATTTATTGGTACTCTCTACTTGCCCATTAGCTTAGGGATTGTAAGGCATGGCCTTAATATGTTTAATCTTTAGATCTTTCATCAAATACTCTATCACTTTATTTAAAAAATGTGTCCCACTGTCAGACACAAGCTCCTTAGGTGGATCGAAATGGCAAACAATCTCTTCCAAAATAAAACTAGCAATTTTCTTGGCATTATCCTTTATCGTAGCATGAGCTTTAGACCAATTCATGAAATAGTCTGTTGCCACAATGATATAGTGATTTCATGTAGTTGACAAAGGATGTATAGATCCAATGAAATCAATGCCTCGCTTCTCAAATGGTAGTGTCGCCATGATAGGAGTCATTGAGTGCTTTCTATTCTTCCTATTTTCATGTTTTGACATATATCACATCTTTTATTATATGCAAATGCATCTTGGAAAATGGACGAATGCTAATATTCAGCTCTCAAATCTTTATGTGCAGTTAACCATCCGGTAAATTTCCCTCCACAATCCGAGTCATAACACTCTTCCAAGATAAATGGAACCTCATCAAGCATGATACATCGGTGGTGATAAACATTGTCAACCCCCTACCGATATAGTGTTCCTACAATCAAGGCAAATTTCAAGTCTTGTTGCCTAATGTTTCTCTTTTCAGCCTTCGAGAAAGCAATTTGAGCCTCTCCTATCAATAGGTAGTGCATTATGGCAATACACCGGGATTGAATGGAGGCCATATCGATTTTGAATGGACCCTCGGGGTCACTAGCTTTAGCCAACTAGCTTCAACCAAGAATTCATCTGGCTCCTTGAAATCCATAAGCCATTCAACAATGCCCTACAACTCTAGTGGCTTACTCCTAGTTTCATAGTCAAACTCCTGCAAAGTGATCAACCACTTTGCTAGGTTGCCAAGAAGCTATAAATTATTCAACAATAGCCTCAATCCCTCTAGCTTCATATTAAATACAACATTTTTATACAAGAGATAGTGCGTGAATTTCTTCATTGCAAAGACCATCCAAAGGCATAGTTTCTCCATGTAGGTATAATTAATCTCAAATACCCCCAATTTGTAATGAATAAAAAATGCAATCAGATGGTACTACTTCTCCTTCCAACAGTTGATACTATACATCATAGCCACTGAAAATATATAAAATATTTCACCTCTTTGATGTACTTTTAGGATTGGCACTTTTTCCAATTCCTTCTTCACATCCTCGATGGATAATTGACACGGATCACTCCAAACAAATAGGTAGTTTAAGGACAATAGATTCGTCAATGGCAATGTTTTCTTAGTTAGTGTATTAATAAATCACCAATAATATCCAATTGACAACAGAAAGCTGTGCACTTCTTTTGGAGTATGTTGCAAACTCATAGTGATGATAACCTTTATATTTTCAGGATCGGTCGCAATACCAGCCAAGCTAACCAAATGGCTCAACAAAAATCCATAAGGTAGTCCAAAGATGCACTTTCTTGGATTAAGAGCAATGCAGAGCTGCCTACACCGCTCGAAACATTTTCTCAAAATAATCAATTGTCTCTCCCTTGTGGTGGCTGCCCCTAGATCATCAATTATATCATCGAAAGTTTTATCAACCATATGTTGCCAAGACCTTGGCACATTACATAGGCTAAAAGCCATAACATGATATGCAAAGATACCAAATACAATTATAAATGTCATTATTAACTTATCTTCCTCTGTAAGGATAATCATTTGGTTACAACTAGCAAAGTAGTCCATAAACAAATAGATATCTCTACTTGCTAATTGATCTAAAATCTAATCAATAAATGACAACAGATAGTAATAGCTGATCGTTTGTATATTGAGCTCCCAAAAATCTATGCAAAACTGGAGTTGATTCTTTTTCTTTTTCTTGATAGATACTATCAAACACCACTTTGTGTGTTGTATTGAAAATATCAAGCCAATCTTAGCAATTTTTGTAGCTCCTCAAATAGTCCATCCCTTAGCTTAAAAGGCATATGCCTCACTTTTTGTCAAACAAGATGGCTATCTTCCTTCAAAAAAATAATATGCATAGCTACACTAGGAGGATTATCCCTCAGTTCATCATAGCTCTAGGCAAAAATATCATGAACTTCTTGGATCAAGGACATGTAGTCCTTCTTCTCTTCTAGAGTAAGTATAGGTCATAATTTAATTGGTCATTGCTCATCCAACGTACCAATATCTAGCTCAATTACATCTACATCTCTAATCTATCTTGAGCTTCTATTGGCTCATTCAGAGTCATTTGGTAGACGTCTTCTATAGCGGATCATGTTGAAAGATATGAAAAATGATGTGTGCTCTAGGAAGAGATGCTCTGTATCCCATGATCATAGAGAGGAGAGTGAAACAACCTAAAGGCTACATAAGCATGTACTTGGTTCATATTTCAATGGAATGCTATTGTACTTTGTCCTTCCAATCTGTGTCCTTGTCATGTCCTACTCAAGATTGTGTTTATGAGTCCAAACACTTACCCTTGGAACCTAATTCACTTGAGTAACATTCATTGTCTCTTGTCTATGTCATCATGCTTCTAGTTTTTGCCTTTCAACCTCCATAACAAACCATGCTCCAGATCCGATGTGTTTCTCAACATGGATCTGAGCCATGGTGAGCATGGTTTAGCTCTTCTCACAGCTTCTCCAACTCCCCACAACCTCAGTCTAGCTCAGCTCCATCAAATGACTTCATTTCTCACCTCCATCTTCACCCTACCTTCTTATCTGCAAGGATAGCTAAGCACCTACCCTACTTGGAGTTCTCATATCTCTCTCTACAAGACAAATCTCACTAAGCTTCCTTCTAGAGACTTCTTTCTGAACTCAGCACACACCATCCTACTATCTTACAGCATGACATTGCATGCTACAGGAGCTGGCATTAGAGAAATCTATTCGTACAACATGTTCTCCCTAAACATGATGCCATCTACCTTGCAATCATAGGTCTTTTGAATCCAACTCATAGGCCTTATACCCACTACATATCTTGAAATGAGTGCATGCACATGCTACTCTCAGTGAAAAATCAGTCGGCATGTCATCCCTAAAACATGGCAGCCATAGTAGCCATTGACCTTCAAGCTCATAATACACTTCATTTTCTCACTCCTCTCAGCTCACTCAAGTGTTTGCCACTCTAATCTAGTGCTCCACTTGGTTCTTAGCACTTCAAATCAGTAAGGAGGGGAGAAACCATCCAACAACACCAAGCTCAACAACAAGTTCTTCAAAGCATAGTATCTTTTGATACTCATTTTAGTACTTATTGGCACGTGTTTCTTGACACATTCAAGAACAACTCATTTGCTGGTTTTAGTTCAGTTCTTACAATGACAAACATGAATATTTTTCATGTGGAATGCCCAATTGATTAAACCCCTTATCTCATTGTAAAAGGATAGACATTGTCTGAGAACACTCATGGTAAGACCTCCTTCAACATGTTTGAGCTTGAGAAAATAGACAAATTCAATGGTGAAGGATTTCACGCCTGGAAAGAAAAGACGATGTACCATCTCATGAGGAAAGACCTCTAGGATATATTTGAGGATGATGCAAGAGATGCAGATGGCAAGAACGAAGATGATGAAGATGGGTTCATTGAGAAAGTCTAGCTCAAGTCACAAGAGTGGAAAAAGATGAGCAACAAGGCTCTAGGCATCATTGCTTAGGGACTATCTATGTCAAGATTGTGGGAGAGAAGGAAGGAGTCTCACTTGTAGCTTTCTTGCTTGCACAATGGGGGAATACACACAAGGGTGGAGGCTGAAAATAGTTTTCCTCTTCTTAGTTGTGTAAGCCAAAAGAACTCTCATACAAAGAAATAGAAGAACCCTATGTATGGGTCTCAAACCAAACTCAACTAACTAAGGTGGCATACTAACCGAGCCACGAACTAGAGTAGATAAGGATAGCTATCATGTAGTTATTATTCATGGGCGGTGTACCAACCGCGTCTGCAACTGACAAGTCGGTGACATAAATACACAACGGTCACCCTGGCGTATCACGAGTGGAGCTCGATATCTCAATACTCCCCCTCGAGCTCAATCCCAATTCCTGCACACCAAGCAGGTCTCTGAACTTGCGCAACTTCTCTGTGCCCAATGCCTTTGTGAATATGTCAATTACCTGATCCTCTGTGCTGACATAAACTAGATCAATAAGACCTAGTAAAACCCTCTCTCGCACATAGTGATAATGCACCTCAATGTGCTTTGTTCTAGCATGATAGACTGGGTTATTTGCCGAGTGTATACTACTCATGTTGTCACAATAAATAACAACTGGCCCATCTGTAGACTGATGCATATCATAAAGTAGCTTATGCAACCAAGCTACCTCACATGCAGCCATTGCTGCACCCCTGTACTCAACCTCTGTGCTCGACAAGGCAACTGTAGGCTGTTTCTTACTGCTCCAAGTGACTGCAGCACTTCCAAAAGAGAACAAATATCCACTGGTAGATCGTCTATCAGAAATACTACCAGCCGAATCAGCATCAGTGTATCCATGCAACTGTATCTGAACCCCAGTCTCATAAAATAGTCCATGCTGCAATGTGGACTTCACATACCTGAGTATGCGTCTAGCCGCATCCAAATGTGGCTTCCTTGGAGCCTGCATAAACTGACTTACCAATCCAACAACATAGCTCAAATCTGGCCTGGTAATAGTCATATAAATCAAACTTCCTACTATGCGTCTGTACATAGTAGGGTCTTCTAGAAGCCCACCTGCATCTGTGCTCAGCTTCACATTCTGCTCCAAAGGAACTGAAATAGGCTTACAGCCTGTCATCCCCTATTTGGACAGCATGTCCAATCCATACTACCTCTGTAAGAGTTGTATCCCACTTGGTGATCTAATCACCTCAATGCCCAAGAAATAACGCAGCTCTCCTAAATCCTTCATCTCAAACTTCTGCTTCAATAGCATTTTCACATGAAGGATATCTTCATCACTGTCACCTGTCATAATCAAATCATCAACATAAATGACAAGTAGCATAATACCTTTCTCTGTTTTTCTCACATAAAGTGAGAAATCTGCCTTGGAAATCTAAAAGCCAATAGTGACAAGATACTATCCTATCTTGTCAGACCATGCTCTAGGTGCTTGCTTCAAGCCATACAAGGCTTTCTTCAATCTGCAAACAAACTCAGGATGAACATCATGCACATAACCTGGTGGCTACTCCATATAGACCTTTTCTTGCAAATCACCAAGCAAGAAGGCATTCTTTACATCCATCTGATGTAAAGACCATCCCTTTGATGCAACCATAGCAATGACTGCTCTAACGGTTGCCATCCTTGCAACCGGATTGAATGTTTCTTCATAGTCAATGCCATATGTTTGTGCATACCCCTTGACTACTAATCTTGCCTTGTATCTATTCACCGAACCATCTACATTGTGCTTCACCTTATAAACCCACTTACAGCCAATTGCATTTTTACCTTTAGGCAAAGGTACCAATTCCCATGTAGCATTTGCTTCCAAGGCATCCATTTCTTCATCCATGGCTTTCTCCCATTTTTATTTTCCCATGGCTTGCTCAAAAGAAGTGGGTTCTGGTTCCTGTATCACTTTGACCATATATGCATAGTGAATGGCTGTAAATCCATCATATTTCAGCCTATCCACTGGATACCTAGCTCTCGTAGACCTGTGCAAAGTAGGTTCATTCCCAGGTGCTCTCAAAACATCCTTGGTCTTCCTTACTCCAGGTGTAACAATAGAAGAATACCCAACTCATCATCAATACTCTGTTCTGAGCCACTGGATTCACCATCCACATAAGAGTGACCTACATTCACATCAAACATGGGCTAATCTACCTTCTCTTTTCCTTTTCGTGATACCTGCATACCACTATCTGCATTGCTTTGAGAAGATTCTCCTGATCTCAATCTGCCTGTCCATGGCGAAGAATGTGAACCACTGCTAGAGGACGCTCCAGGTCCACTAATATTTTGTGACTGCTGCTGTGAACTCTGTGCAGCATTACCATTTTGTGCATCTACATCATCAATCACATTTACTGGTTTATACCAGCTACTCATCTTATCAAAAACAACATCTCTGCTCACTGTAAACTTACGAATAGAAGGGTTATAGCATCTATACCCTTTTTGCTGCAGAGAGTAACCAATAAAGATGCACTTCTCAGCTTTTGGATCCAACTTGGATCTCAACTCATCTGGCACATGTACATAGGCAATGCAACTAAAATTTTTCAAATGAGAAATATCTGGTTTCCTACCAGTATACCTCTCCTCTGGAGTTATTCCATGTATTGCTGCAGTGGGAGTCCTGTTCATTATGTAGACTGCTGTAGCAACTGCTTCAACCCAATAAAAATCTGGCAAGTCTTTTTCATTGAGCATGGCACGAGATACTTCTCCAATATGCCTATTTTTCCTTTCTGCAATTCCATTTTGTTGTGGGGTATAACTGCATGAATATTGCTGATTTATGCCATGCTCCTGCAAGAACTTTGCAAACTCATTTGAGAGGTACTCTCCCCCTCCATCTGACCTTAGGTATTTTATCTGCAGGCCTGTTTCTTTTTCAACCATAGCTTTAAGAGTTTTGAAATGCCCAAAAACTTTTTTCTTTTTCATAAAATACACCCAAACTTTTCTGCTATAGTCATTAATAAAAGTGACAAAGTAATGACAACCTCCAAGAGATGCAGCTTTAGTAGTCCACACATCAGAGTGGATTAATTCCAATGGCTTCTCACTCTCTTGAACATGTCTAGGAAATGGTTTCCTTGCATGTTTTCCAAATTGACAAGCTTCACATACCTTATGCATTTCGGCAACCTTGAATTTGGGCAATCCGACAACAATATTTTGGGCCTGCATTGATTTAAGTCGCTATACATTAACATGACCAATGCGTTTATGCCAGATATCAATATCTGCAACTACACCGGTCCCATGTGCAAACATTGCTACACTCAATTCAGACATGTCTGCATCCAATGTAAACATTCTACCCTTCTTCTTTCCTTTTGCTATCAAGCGACCTTTATTTTTCATATCCTCAACAAAGCATCCATGAGGATTAAATCTGACCTGCAAGCCGTGCTCAACCATTTGACCAACAGAAACTAGATTCTTGGTGATATTTGGGACATGAAATGCATCGGACAGGTATTTCGTTTTCCTATCCTGCATAGACAAAGGAATTTTTCCAATCTGCACAATAGGATGTGCAGTATCATCACCAGTCTCCACAAATCCTGGTTTTTCCATTTTCCTTGCATCCTCCATCCATTCTGCATGACCTGTCATGTGGTTTGATGCACCTGAGTCAACATACCATACATCATTTCTTTCTTCTGCACTTGTCACAGAATTGTTCATGTGTTGCACCATAAACAAGTGCTCATTTTTGTCATCACCCTGTCTACTAGAAGATGCATAATTCCCTTGTTGCAATTTCCCATTCATGATGTCATTCTGCTTTTTATAGCAGTCTTTAGCCATATGACCCATTTTACCATAGTAGTAGCATTCAACATTACTGTTTGCATTTTGGCCTCTTTGCCATCCACCATGACCTCTTTGGCTCCCCCTGCCTCTTGAGTTACCACGTCCTCCTCCATAGGACTGGTTTTCTTGAGTTTGCTGCATATTCTGATTTCTACCACGGCCTCCAAATCGACCTCCTCTACCTCTGCCTCTACCTCTTCCAGCATTTGAGTAGAAGACAGCTTCTTTTGAAGTTCCTCCTGAAGAGGATGCACCATCGTTTCTCTGCTCCTCAGAAATTAGAAGAGCAATCAGCTCCTCAAAATCAAGAAATCTTTCACGAACTGAAATGGATGTCCGAAACTGTGCATAATCCTTTCCTAGACCATTCAAGGTCACGGAAACTAAATCATCATCTTCCACTGGTGACCCAATGGAAGCAAGTGCATCTGCAATCTTCTTCACCTTCATGTGGTAGTCATTGATGCTCATACTTTCTCTTTGCACATTATGCAACTCTTGCTTGAGCTGCATTTTCCTGGCTTGTGTATTTGTGCTATACATTTTTGACAAAGTATCCCATGCCTCCTTTGGCATACTTGCATCCTGAATATGCACAATCATAGAGTCTAAAATACTGACAGACAGCCAGTACATAACTTTCCTGGCTCTCTCATGCCATGCTTTGAATGCCTGCATTTGCTGTTGACTGGGAGGTTCTTCTTCATTTCCTGCAACAAATTCCCAATATCCTTTTCCCATAAGGAAATTCGTCATTCTAAACTTCCATGCTTGGAAGTTGTTCTTGTCAAGCTTTTCAGTTACAATCTGTGAAAGAGAATCAGACGCCATTACAGAACACTGCAAAAAATTCTGTCACTGCAAAAAACACAGCTTCACCCTCACAAGGGCAAATCTGCAGAACTGGCGAAAGTGGTATTTGACCACACAGTCACTTCCTAGTGACGATTTTGCATCAACAGGCAACAGGGATGATTCTGTAACTCCCAATGTCTCTGCGCACAAGCATACGATGCAATTTCTATAGTAACTTTTCACTGACCTGTGGAACAGTGGCTACACAGCATAAAACTGGGCCTTTTCGTGAGTGCGTGCAGAAAATTTCCGCCTCCAAAACAGGCCCCGAAATGGCCTCAAATCAAAAAAATAGGGTCGCCGTCCCGTAGCATATATTGCCCTCTTGCTTCACCGCGAAAGGCATCTCAACCTGAGACAATGCACTCTTGCAATTTCCGGCTGTGCTACCTGCAGAGATCTGCTCCCAAAACAGAAAATGAAAGCAACACTGCTCCTCTTACCAGAACACCGTGAGCTTGGCTTGCTTTCTTGAGCTCCTTACCACGAACAAGGCTCTGATACCATATCAAGATTGTGGGAGAGAAGGAAGGAGTCTCACTTGTAGCTTTCTTGCCCACAAGGGTGGAGGCTGAAAACAGTTTTCCTCTTCTTAGCTATGTAAGCCAAAAGAACTCTCATACAAAGAAATAGAAGAACCCTATATATGGGTCTCAAACCAAACTCAACTAACTAAGGTGGCATACTAACTGAGCCACGAACTAGAGTAGATAAGGATAGCTATCATATAGCTATTATTCATGGGCGGTGTACCAACCACGTCTGCAACTGACAAGTCGATGACATAAATACACAACGGTCACCCTGGCGTATCACGAGTGGAGCTCGATATCTCAAAAATCTAATGATGTATTGCACCATATCTCTAGCATCAAAGATGCAAAAAAGGCATGGGATGAGCTTGAGAGGATCTTTGGAACTCAAGCTAAAAGCTCAAAAGTGAAATTACTCACATAGTTCTATAGGCTAGATGTAAAAGATTGTTCTTCTCTGACCATGTACATTAACAAGTTTAAGAGCCTTAAAAATCAATTTGCAACTTTAAAGAAGAACATAGATGAGGATGAAGTCATGCTACTAGCAAGTGTAAATCAAGAACCATATGAGAACCTTGTGTCTATCCTAAGTAATATTCCTAATCTCTCACTCAAAGACATTGAGAATTCTCTATTTGATGGAGAAAGTAAACTTAAAAACAAGGATGCAAAAGATCTCATCTCAAATGACAATCTCTTATACACCAAGGGAACTTATGGAGCAAAAAGACGTAGACGAGGGTTCAACACCAACAATAAGGATTGGGTCACATGTCATTATTGTGGTAAGACTACGACCATGGCCAATGAATGTTTCCATAGGAAAAGAGCACAACATCTGCAGAATGGTCACCATCAAAATCAATTCATGAACAAAGAAGATGAAGAAGGTACTTCCACTATATTGACAACTCTGATAAATTGTTTTGAATAAATTTTCATTGTATCTTTCCTATAGTGGATCTTGTGTTTTCCTATAGTGGATTTTGTTTCCCTTAGTGGATTTGCTTTGTAAATCCAAAGATGTGAATTTTCAAACTTTAACTTGACTAGGCTACCTATGAGCTAATCTCCCGGGCCATGTCATCATGTAGCAAGGGAAAAAGCTGGCAAGTGTAGGAACTCATCCTTTGAGGGGGGATGTTCAAAGATATGACAAATGATGTATGCTTTAGGAAGAGATTATCTATATTCCATAAGCACAGTGAGGAGAGTGGAACAATCCAAAGGATACATAAGCATATACTTGGTTCTTATTTCAATGCAATGCTATTATACTTTGTACTTCCAATCTATGTCCTTGTCATGTCCTACTCAAGATTGTGTTTATGAGTCCAAGCACTTAACCTTGGAACCTAATTAACTTGAGTATAGTAATTGTCTCTTGTCTATGTCATCATGGTTCTAGTCTTTGCCTTTGGACCTCCATAATCAAGCATGCTCAATATCCGTATTTCTCAACAAATCCCTCTCTTAATTCATCACTTGAAAAATTCTCACTGCCAAAAGGATCCTCTAATGCATCTAATTTTGTCAAAGATAAGGGTATTATCTTACTTTGAGGAGATTCAAGATATCCATCCACTTACATGTTTGGCACCTCTGCCAAAAATCAGACGACCATCAAGTATATCAACTTGACAGTCGGATTGCAAGATTCATGGCCTTTCTAATAATACTTGATAGCTTGGCCACTTTCCAAACCTAATAACCTTAAAGTCCAAAATGCATTCCACGTTAGGAACAATCACATGGACTTTGGTAATGTAACCTTCCAGTTGTCTTAAACTATCATCAACCATCTGGAGAATTGTGGAGGTATCCTTTTGGATTTCTAGTCCCAATATTTCCATCAACTTTGAACTCATAATGTTGACGGTCGATCCCATATCCACAATGGCATGATTCATTAATGTGCTGTCAACATATGCTGCCACCCTCGGGTAATGCTTTTTAGCATGTTCAAACCAATCATCACCCACCCAGGCTATTCCCAAGGGTTCAATGATATATCCAGTGTGAAGAATATTTTTAAACTCTTTGCGCACGCATGGAGATAACTTGATCAATTGTTGCAGGAAGTTCACATTAGGATTTACCTCGCAAAGAGTATTGGATAACTCAAATTCATGATAATTAGCAAAGGTTCTCTTCTCCTGCCAAACCATTCTTTCTCTTAGTTGTTGAATAGGCTTAGGTGCATGTTTCTTGGCTTTTACCTTCTTCTTTGGCCACTTGTTATTGGAGTCACCTTTGCCACCAGCAACTTTAGAGGACCCACTTCCACATCAAGGTTAAGACCTACATCCCCTTATCATCCTATTTAGGGCTTGCCTCAATAGGTTTTAATTATCTCTATCACCTTCTTTAACCTTCTGCCCTCTTGTAATGGCTCGTAAATTGGAAGCCTCAATGGTGTTAATATGTACAGCTTTGATAATGCTAACACCACTACCACCGGGTAGTCCTTCTACGATACAGGAGTGGGTATAGGTAGAGAGCATGGAGCTACATGTGGAGTGGAAGAAGGAATAGTAGTAAGATGGATTGTAGGTGACACAATGCCATTCTATAGTTGCAACTTCCACATCTATCACTTCACCAACCTACACATCTTGCTAGTAAGACTTCAAGTCCATGGGTTGCATCCTGTCCTCCAAAAGCTCTCCTAGCTATGCTTGCAGCATGAGATCCACTACTTGTGTAAGAATAACTCCATCTTTTCAGGCTCTAAGGCTACTTTCCTTGTAGCATCCATCTCATTAAATTTAGAATCGAACTCTTGAAGAATCTTAGTCATCTTGGCTTATGGACCCACTCACGGAAGCTATGCCTCTTTTCTATCCCAAGATCCTCCAAAAAATATTCATCCTTCAAAGCTTTCATAAAAGTAGTCCAACTAAGACTCACAACATACAATTCATTTATACATGGCTTCAAAGAAGAAGTAATGAGTCGCACAAAAAACTAGTCATCATGTGAGTAGGCATACCAAAGAACTCCATGTTCGACTCATAGAACTTCAAGTAGCTCCATCAAAAGGATGCCTTTGGGTCTATATTGCCTCTATAGCTTTCAAAGTAGTAGCTTTATACAGTGTGTTTCCTTGTGGCTCCATTTGTTGTGCAACATCTATTGCTGATGGTGTTGATGTTTTTATTTCATAAGCGTACGAAGAAGCTACTTCATCTCTTTTGGTCTTGCAAAAAAGAATGATTCTTCCATCTTATTGATGCTTCAGGTTGTGATTTCATGTCGGGTTCACCAAGGATGTCAAATGAAAATTGGGTCAAGCTACAAATCCATAGAGATTCAAAAATGCCACAAGATGAAAGTCAAGAGCCAAATCCAACCTTTAGATCAATAAGTAAATAACAAGTCCTTTGATAGCATCAATCATGGTGATGTGGGACAAGTTCAAAGGCTTTTAGCTCTTGGTAGGGACATCATAGATTGATAATAGTTTTTGTCAAGAAAAACACACAAGGTGGGATCTCAAGGGGTTTCAGTGACTTATTACACTTACTTGGATAATCCTTGAAGTGAAAGTATAGAAGGATCACTAGATACAATTGACAAGGCTTTCCATGGCTCTTTATTCAAGTTTCAATTCATGAAGTGGAGTCCTAAGAGAAAAACTATTGACAAAAAGGAACTTTAAAGAGCTTAAGATGAAGTGTGGGGTCATAGCTCTGATAATAGGGGGAAGAAGAAGAAGATTTAGTTGACAATGGGTTAGAAGAATTTTTGAAATTAAATGGGCATGATCTTCTTATTTAACCATAATGGTTCCTTGTAATGTCATGTCATTCACCATGTGGGGCACACTTGAGATAATGCATGATGCTATGTTGATGATCCTTTGAGTTTGACTTTCATTGAGTGCATCGTATGATGCTTCCATGCTCAATCCACATGATTAAATTGTTGTGATGCTACTAATGATATGAAGAAAAGATGAGCCTAATCATAGAAGCCACTACAATGGTTGCAACAAAAGGTTACAAGGGAAGCTTTCCGGGTTGGTTGTCATGCTTTCCCTTCTTCATATCTTCTTCATGCCACCTTGTGAAAGTCATGTTGGCTCCTCATGTGTAGGCTGACATGTGATGATGTCAATCAAAAATTGGCTTGCCACAAGCACACACAATCTACTTGCTCTTCCTTGGCCTCTGAAAAGGATTGAGGTGCCATATTCCTACAGCACTACACAATAGTCACCAAAAGAAAGCTTCATTGGCTATAACACCTTATTGGAGAATATGGGAATTTCCCATAAGTTTGGGACACATGGTCAAATCTTTGGATTTTTCATAACTTGAATACTATAACTCCAAATCAAGTGCTCTATAGCTCAATAGATTCCATTTTTCAAGTGCTTTCCAATTATAGGTCACATCATATGATTTTGAGAAACTTATGGGCATGTTATTCGGGTGTCACCTTTTTAGTATTCAAAAAATGGGAATTGGGAGATTCCCAAACTCACTAATATCGTGTTCTATCCTCTTTTGCAACAATTCCCCAACAGTGCACCTTCTCCCTTTGAGCTTCGCCTTTATAGTGTTGGTCAAGTTCTCCTCCTCTATATTATCACCTCCCTATAATGTATGCCTTCTCCTCCAATCGTGTATCTGGTAAATTGATAATAATATGCACTC
The DNA here is from genome assembly GCF_053477565.2 of Lygodium microphyllum. Lineage (NCBI taxonomy): Eukaryota > Viridiplantae > Streptophyta > Polypodiopsida > Schizaeales > Lygodiaceae > Lygodium > Lygodium microphyllum. The sequence goes on from NC_141139.1 coordinate 117,666,585, forward strand.
CTCAAGGCACTTCTATGGATCAGATATATTTATTGGGATGTATATGCAAATCTTATTTATTATATTCTCAATGTCGATCTTCTATACCCAAAGGATGACATGTGCATGCAATGAGTATCTGTGGTGGACCTTGTACTACCTAACAACATAATGTTGGACATGTCTAAGGCAATCATCCTTTGCAAGGTGTTAACCCCAGTGCAAGACAGAGAAAAAGGAAGCAAAAGAAAATTCAAAAAATTTCAAGAAAACTCAAAAATGTGAAGCAAGAAAAAGGCATCCTAACTGAAGAATAAGAGAAGAAGATGCCAAAAGTGCAAGGGAAGTCTTCAAAGTCGAGGTGAAGGCAAAGGTGCATTTTGAAATGTAAAGGTGCTCCCAAATTTTTGTAAAAGAGCACCAGGCTTCCTCCTATGCAACTTGTAAAGAGTAGACGGGCATAGGTGAAGGCATAATGTAAGTAGAGGGAAATAGGAAAAGAAGACCATGGCAAGATGGCCAGTCATGTAAAAAAGGAGATGGGTACCCAAGGTGATGAGGGCATGTATAAAAGTCAAAAAGTGAATAGAGAAGCTCATTCTTAATGTGTGGAAAAAGTGCTTCTTCTTCTTCTTCTTCTTCTTCTTCTTCTTCTTCTTCTTCTTCTTCTTCTTCTTCTTCTTCTTCTTCTTGCTTGCTTGCTTGCTTGCATGTGCTTGAGCTTCGAGAGAGGGAGTGTGAGGGTGTGAGGGAGTGAGTGTGTGAGAGTGAGGGACCATGGTGGAGAAGCTCTCCACTCTTCTTCTTCTCTTCTCTTATTTTATGTGTGGCTATGGAGGATAGAGCTTGAAGGTGGAGGATTGAGCTTGCTTGAGCTTGCATCTTGGATTGTGGAGATTTCTGGCTATTCTACGTATACATAAACCTTCCTTTGTATCTAAGCACAAGAGCCAAATGAATCAAAATTGCACCTCGCGGACCATTTGCACTGCTAAAATCAAACACCAATCATGGAGTCTAATTCCCAAAGTCTGACAGTTCGAGTTGGTCCACCTAAACACCTATAGTACTACATCCAATCAAACATCATTGGTCGGTCTACTCAAACTCAGACTCAGACTTGCACTCAAACAACTAGGATCAGACTATCTAAGTCGGGCATCCAAGTCGGATAGCCAATTCAGACACCTTGGCTCCGACACAGACCATCTGACTTTTGCACTCGAACAGGCCCAAAATCGAACACTCCAATTTCGGGACTCCAACCTCTGAGAATCGGACTCACTAACAAAAACCTGAAAGCCGACTGGTCGAGCACTCCCAAGCCACGTGGAGCTCAACTCAAGGAAAATCAAAACCCTTGTAGGCATCCAAACACGTCAAACAACTCACAGAGCCTCCAAACATCAAGATCATGACTCAACTATCTAGGAAGCAACCTCGAACAATAGACCACGCATCCTAAATGCTTCAAAGGACCCAACAAAATTTGTTAGAGTGATCTCCTACTGAGGGAGCAAACTAGAAACGTTCATTGCATCACATTGTTTTTGTCATGGTCATGCACTGTGCCTGGAAAATCACTTGAAGTGCACTCAAAAAGCAGAATGCTTGATTTTGCATTGCACATGAAGAGACGCACCCCACGAACACTTGAGCATGCTTAAATTTGAGGACCGACTAAAAGAACTAATAAGGAACTCACATGAAAGATAAGCAACCTGAATGAATCCACTAATACGAGTAAACCACCAGATCTCAAAAGAGCGAGAAGACTAGTGTGGATTAGATGCTACCTAAGTCAGCCAATTTGATCAACAACCTATAGGACCGAGAGGCCGACAAGATGTCACGACTAAGCTCCAGTCATGATAGTGATCAACTCAACTTGGGATAATTCCCAGTCGACATCCAACAAATGATCAATCGTTATGACTTACAAACTAAGATGGAGCATCATAGACTAGACGAGGATATTATAGCTGACCTTGAGAAAGAGCAAAGTTTGTGGCCAAGAGAGCATTGCAGAGGGCATAACTTCTTACAACAACCAGGAGCAGCGCACTCCAACAATTGAGGTAGGAAATAGAAATCCAAGAGGTCCAGCAAGTTAGGACCCAATTTAAAGAGGAAAAGAGTGCTAGAAGCCGATCTCACATTAAGCAAGCTTCTCACTAAGAAACTCATAAACAACATAGCTAATTGCAGAGCAGAATGGAGAAACCCTAGAAACTTTATTGCTAGTGGAACTAGGAATCATGCCAAATTCGAGGAGCTAGCAGAAGATACTCATAGTTGCCAAACAACTCGACAACAAGCACTAGCCCAACAATGACTCATGTAGCTTCATAAAGCAATTCCAGCAGGTGTGTAAGGCAAACGGCCTAACAAACCTTGCTCAATGTGTGCAAGCCTTTGGTATTTGACTCAAAGATAAAGGATGGACGTGATACACCAGTCTAGATGATGTCGAGCGCAACACTTTCAGTACTCTCAAGGTTCTCTTCATCAAGAGATTTTTTGAGGTGGGATACTCAGAAAACCTCATAGTTCAATTGATGAATGTCAGTCAAAAGGACAAGGAGGACATTAGGGATTACATCATCCATGTGAGGAGTCTCTTTAAGAGAATCCTAGCTGCACAGTGACCTAGACAAGCGGTTTCTACCATAGTCATAAGCAGAGTGAGAAGTGAAGAGCTCTACAAGGCCTTGGTAGGCAACTCGAACTTGCAAAGGGATGTGCTAGCTAGGGTAATTGAGGACGCCATATGTATAGATTACTTGCTCAAGGAGAGGATCTCTAGAGACATGAGCTAAGATAGTGTAGCCTCTAGAACCTCAAAGAGAGCCACCACCGCTAGTGAGAGATCCAAACAAGATAACCAAGAAAAAGGGAAGAATGCTGACACTAGCTAAGAATTGGTGGACGTGAATCTAGAGCTATCCAAGCTCCAAAAAATGATTAGAATACCTACGTGACCTCACGTGCAATGTGTCCCATTGTGGAGGGAACCATCTCCCAGCCAAGTGCATGAATCCTAGATCCAAATCTTGTCAACTACAGTAGGTTCGGACACGATGCTATGGATTGTCGATTACCGTGTCTACAGCTTTACAACCAGCCATACTATTTGGGGAATAGACCACTACAATTCAGAAAGGGAGCTCCATTGGCGCTCCCAGTTCCTAATGATGCCAAGCTAACTGTCCCCAAAATAGGCATCAACCCTATAGGCATACCTAGACTCCCTGGACCCGTCGTGACCCATCTACCAAGCGACACTCCAATACATTATGTGGAGGAGCCAAATGTGGAAAAGACATACGTAAACCCTTATATCTTGTACAACAATGAGGGCAATTCCATCTTGATGGATTTTAGACTAATATCAGTGATGGTGTTAGGTCAGGGAAGGGGTAAAGGCCTAGGAGGGTAGAGTGAGGACCCAATGGACTTGTGCAGGGCATATCTCATATCGTTGCCTCAAATGGGAGAAAGCTAACTAGAAAAAGGCCGATTTGAGATGCCCTGAGTGTGGAATCACTCACTTGTACATTGAATGTCCCATGCAAAAACCTTTTGCTAGCTCAGTCATCGTACCGTCGGTGCCCTTCTGGTTGTTTGGAATCAAAAAAATGGATGTTGAGGCCACTTCCATCTCGTTGAATGTCATCAAGGGCACCAATGAAGTAGGATAGCATTTCATTGCTAGGAATCAGCAACCTTGATGTGACCTCGATAGGAAAGAAGGCCCACCTCTCTAACAAAAGAAAAAGAGGGATGACACCAAAGTGGCACTAAAAATGGATAGCGCAACCATGCTAACAAGAGAGAAGCAAGTGGTAGATGTAGAGGCCAAGACTTTGGCGCCTACAACTATAGAGAAGGGAAGTGCCAAGGTTGGGGAGTACCCTGACCCAAAGTGCCAATTGAAATAGTCGACAAGGTTAAGTAGTGGGTGAGAGAAGACCAAGAGCATCTAAAGAATGCCAAGCCCATCTTAAAAGACAAGATTGATGACTTCTCCACCACCAGTGTGAGAATGCATGTCTTGCCGACACGTGTAAACTCAAGATATGCACCCACACTTCACACAAAACCACAAAAAAAAAGGCTTAGGTATCAATGGTAGGCAAGCTACTCAAGACAAGTGGCAAATGAGTGTAGGGAAAAATGAGAGACAAGCAGCCAATGGCCTGCTTACAACGTTGCTATCGACCCCTATAACATTACCAATGGGGGATCTGCTTAGGCAAAGTCCTTCATTATGGCAAGAATTAAAGAAATGGGTAGAGGGATTTAGTGGGCCTAAAGGAGTTGACATGCACAAGAAGGACACGACCACATAGATACCCTGCTTACATTGCACTCGATGCCTAAGTCCTTGCATGTGAATGCTTTCTGGGAAGGTACAAAGATGCATGTGGTCATGCCAACAGCAACACTAGGAGATGTCACAAGAAAGGGGATCCTCAATATGGGAGTGAGAGTCAGTGTACTTAGCCATTCAGTTCTATGGGTTTAAGGTAATCCACTGGTGGAAACCACAAGGTCTAATGTCAAACTGGCTAATGGCATGAAAGTCAAGCCATTCAAAGTGTTGAAGGACTGGCCCTTGAAGATAGCAGGTGCTGAGTTCTCGGTGAACTTCATTGTCATGAAGGGAGTAGACTATGACATCTTGCTAGGCTGGTCATGGATGAGGAACATGCAAGTGATCAAGGACTAGGGAAATGGCCTTATATTCCTAGACAAAAAATTGGAGGTAGTGAGAGTTGAGATGGACACTTAGACAACCACACCGGTCGATTTAGATGACATCCCCTCTATCTTGAAAGGAGACACCCAAGCAAGGAATTGGGGTGGACCATTGATGAAGTACATTCCCTTGCCCTGAGATGAGCGGGACTGGATGCACATACTAGCCACCATCGACTTGCCATTTTTAGATGAGCAAGAACATTATTAGCAAGCTGCAAGAAAAGCTGGTGAGTCCCGTAAAGCCACCGCATCTCACACTCCAAGGAGTGAGACTCTACCACCAATACCACTTTGTATGATGGCTAAAAACCCTAACAAGCAACAAATACCCACCCCTTTCCTCATCCCATTTAATAGACTTGAGCTCCAAGGGATTCTTGAGTATCTAACAAGGAAGCTAGTTGGTCACCCAACTGCTAATCTCATGCCGCTCCAAGAACTCATGGATGAACCAAAATGGCAATGGTGTTGGGAGCTCACGCTCAACCGCCAAGATCCATGAATTTCTTATTGTTCAAGTGTTTCAAGGCGAGCACTAATGGCTACCTCTCACATAGCTGACATAATATCTCTCTCTATTGTCAAGAATCGCATGGTGGGGGGACTTGCTCAAGATGCTGCGCTGAACACACACAGAATGCACAAGGAGAAGCTCACTCAAGAGACAAGAAGAGAGATGAAGGCCAAAATTTTTTCTTGTTTCTTTCTTCTTCTTCTTCCACACACTTTTTAATGTACACAAAGTATAGATAAGATACAACATAAAGGAAAGTGGCCTACTAAGTCAAACAATGCATAACCAACTACACTAGTCGACTGGCGCTATAACTATGCCAGTTGTAAATGGATGTAACAACCTGAATATAATAAGTAATGAGTCAGTGGCCATGTGAGATTCATAATGACCACCGACTGCTAAGTGGAGATGTGTGGATCCATCTAACTAGGCGGTCCATCATCAATGTCTGCATGTGTTGAGCTTGTCATCTCAACACTCCCCTCAAGCTCAACTGCATCTCTGCAACTCCAAGTAAGCTTCGAAACTTTTGAAGCTTCTCTATACCCAATGCCTTCGTGAAGATGTCAGCTATCTGATCCTGTGTGCTGACATACACCAAGTCAATCTCACCTGCTAGTACCTTCTCTCTCACAAAGTGGTAGTGTACCTCAATATGTTTTGTCCTGGCATGGAACACAAGGTTCCTAGCCAACTGTATACTACTCATGTTGTCACAATAAATGACAATTAGACCTTCCACCTGCACAACTAAATTAGCCAATAACTTTTGTGGCCATACTACCTCACATGCTGCAACAGCAACACCTCTATACTCAACCTCTTTCTTGACAATGCAACTGTAGATTGCTTTTTGCTACTCCAAGCAACTGTTGCACTACCTAGAGAGAACATGTATCCGCTGGTAGATCTTCTATCAGACATACTAACAGCCCAATCTGCATCTGTGTATCCAAACACATGTACATCTGTACCTGCCTCATAGAAAAGTCCATAATGTAATGTGGACTTCACATATCTCAATATGCGTCTGACTGCATCCAAATGTGGCTTTCTAGGTACTTGCATAAACTCCCTCACAAGACCAACAGCATAGCTCAAGTCTAGCCTTGTAATGGTCATGTAGATCAAACTCCCCACTATCCTCCTGAACATAGTAGGGTCTTCTATCTCATCCCCAACATTAGCACTCAATTTTACATTCTGCTCCAACGGGACTGAAAGTGGTTTACATGCTGTCATACCATACTTGGACAACATATCCAAGCCATACTATCTTTGGGACAGCCATATACCATCATCACATCTGATCACCTCAATGCCAAGGAAGTACCTTAGCTCACCTAAATCCTTCTTCTTCAAAAAGTCCTTGACTTCAGTAATCACACTATCACTATTACCTGTAATAATCAAGTCATCCACATAGATGACTATGATGACCAAACCTGCATCTCCCTTTCTCACATAAAGTGAGTGATCAGCATCAGAAACATAAAAGCCAATATTTACAAGATACTCTTTGATCTTGTCAGACCATGCTCTAGGTGCTTGCTTGAGCCCATAGAGCACCTTCTTCAACCTGCACACATACTTGGGATGCTCTAAATCTTCATAACCTGTTGGCTGATCCATATACACCTCTTCCTGCAAATCACCATGCAAGAAGGCATTCTTCACATCCATTTGCTACAACCTCCAACCTTTGGCTGCTGCCAAAGCAATCACACATCTGACAGTTGCCATCCTAGCAACTGGACTGAAGGTTTCATCATAATCTATGCCATATCTTTGGGCATAGCCTTTTGCAACCAGCCTGGCCTTGTACCTACTAATAGAACCATCTTCATTGTGCTTAATCTTATAAACCCACTTACATCCAATAGCTTTCTTGCCCTTCGGCAATGATACTAAATCCCAAGTCTTATTGGCCTCCAATGCAGCCATCTCCTCATCTATTGCTGCATCCCAATGAGTATGACCAATAGCATCCTCAAAACAAGTGGGCTCAATATCCTCAACTAGTTTCACCATATAAGCATAATGGTCAGCTGCATAACCTTCAAAACCAAATCTTTTAATGGGGTATCTGACCCTACTAGATCTGCGTACCACCGGATCACTCAATGGAGCCTTTACATTACTATGAGCTCTATGTACACTTGGTGTCCTGACAGAAGGAATGCCAAGACCATCATCCAAGCTCTCTGAGCCACTAGAGTCTCCATCAAGAACTGCATCAATGCCATCTGACACTTTATTCTTTCCTTTGTCTTTACCTGTAGTGCTACTAGATGCACTTGAAGATGTAGAGCTACTCCTTAGTCTCCCAGACCAAGGACTACCAGATGATGTCTCTAGTCCACTAAGAGTCTGTGATTCTTGCTTTTTAGCCTGCACATGAGTATCATGATCATCATCATCATCCAATGCATCACCACTAGATGCATACCAACTGCTCATTTCATCAAAGATGACATCCCTGCTCACTCTGAACTTACATGTGACAGGGTTATAATAGCAATACCCTTTCTGCTCTAAAGAGTATCCAATAAAAACACATTTTTCTGCCTTTGGATCAAGCTTCTTCCATAGCTCATCTGGCAGATGAATGTATGCAACACAACCAAATATCTTCAAGTGCGATACATCAAGATTCTTGCCAAACCAGTAAAGCATTCTTCAGGAGTCATCCCATGAACTAGAGCTATGGGAATTCTGTTCATAATATAAACAACAGTGTGAACAGCCTCAGACCAAAAGTGCTTAGGCATATTCTTTCCAGCCATCAAGGCGCGTGCAACTTCTGCAATATGCCTATTTTTCCTTTCTACAACCCCATTTTGCTGTGGGGTATACCTGCATGTGAACTGTCTCTTTATCCCATGAGACCTCAGAAAATCACTAAACTCATTTGAGAGGTACTCTCCCCCTCCATCTGACCTCAAGCACCTTACTTTCAAGCATGTTTCTCTTTCAACTGCAGCCTTGAAACTTCTAAAGTGCTCAAATGCTTCACTCTTTTCCTTCATAAAATATACCCACAGCTTTCTAGAACAATCATCAATGAATGTGACAAAGTATGAACTGCCTCCAAGAGATACATTTTGTATAGGCCCCCAAATGTCTGTATGCACAACATCAAGGATATTTCTGCTTATATCTCTGTCATGTGAAAAGGGTTGTCTTGCCTGCTTACCAAATTGACATGCTTCGCATACCTTATGAAATTCTACAACTCTAAATGTAGGCAAACCTGTAACCAATCCTTTGGACTGCATTAATTTCAGCCTTTGTACATTTGCATGTCCAATGCGTTTGTGCCAAATTTCAATATCTGCAAAAACACCTTTTCCTTTAGCATACATGGCAGCATTCATAGTAGGAATTCCAGCATCCTGAGTAAACATATGTCCAACTCTACTTCCCTTTGCTACCAACCTGCACTTGTATTGAAGTCTTCTACAAAGCAACCTTTTGCATTAAATCTGACTTCCAACCCTTGCTCTACCATTTGACCGACTGACACCAAGTTCTTTGTAATAGATGGCACATGTAATACATCTGAAAGACTCTTTGTCTTACCATCATGCAAGGACAAGGGAACTTTTCCAATGTGTGAAATTGGGTGGCATGAATCATCACCCGTTTGTACATAACCTGCATTTTCCAAATCCTGCATCTCTCCAAACCATTCTGCATGGCTGGTCATATGATTGGATGCACCTGAATCAACATACCAAACATCATCATGTGTTCCCTTTCCTGTAACAGCATTCATCATATGCTGCATAACAAACAAACGTTTATTTTTGTCTTCATTCTGTCGTGAAGACGATGCATAGTTTCCTTGTTGCAACTTACCACTACGAATATCATCTATCTTAGCATAACATTGGCTTGCAATATGACCTATTTTGCCATAGTAGTGACACACAATACCAGAGTTGTTAGAACCTCTGTTCTGCCATCCACCTCTTCCTCTAAAGCTCCCCTTGCCTCTAAAGTTACCATGACCTCCTGAAACCTGCATATTGCCAAATTGCTAATTCAATCTGTTTTGTTGGTTGTCACTACCATGTCCTGTACCACGGTCTCTTAAAGAGAACCTGCCAGGTCCCCTTCTTGAACTGGAGTAGAAAGCTTGGACCTGTTCACCACTTCTTTCATATGTCTCACTCTGCATGTTGATCTCTTCAGTGATCATAAGGGAGACCAACTCATCGAAATCTAGAAATGTCTTTCTGACATATACGGAAGTTACAAAAGACTTCTAAGCCTTTTCATTGTTAAGTCCACCCAAGGTAGACGACACCAAATCATCATCATCGAGCATTGCATCAATCGCTGCCAATGCATCTACAATGCTCCTTACCTTTAGTGCATACTCATTGATAGAAATTTTCCATTTCTTCAATGTATTCAACTCTTGCTTGAGTTGAATCTTTCGTGCCTTTGTATTTACGGAAAACATACTTTCAAGTATGGTCCAAGCTGCATATGAATTCTCTGCATTTCTAATATGTCCCAGCATATTATTGTCAATTACTGCAAATAGCCAATACATGACCTTCTTGTCTTTTGCATTCCATTCCTTTCGTGCCTTTATCTCTTCTACAGTTGGAGGATCACTCACCTCTGTCTCCTTTTCTTCACCTGACACAAACTCGTAGAGGCCTTTTCCAATAAGGAAGTTTGTGACACGGAACTTCAATGAAGGGTAGTTGTTCTTGTCGAGCTTCTCAATGATGGGGTTTCCACTGTTCTCTGCCATTATCACAAAACTAATACCAAACAGAAAACAAAACTTCTGCAATCCTCGACCTCTAGTGCACAGCAATACACAGACAGCATTTTTCACTGTCTGCTCAACAATACATGCAATCTACAACCAATTTGCAGATAAACCTTGTGTTTATTCACTGTAAACACCTTTGAACTTACAAATCTAAAATATGTAACCTGTGCACCCACTTTCGGTCAATATAGCCGAAGTCACAGTGTACCCTGAAACTGGTTTCCGCAACTTTGCGGCTCTAAAAAGGGGCCTGAAACGGCCTCAAATGGCCAAAATAGCAGTGGAAAAGTAGAATACATAGTGCTCTTCACGCACACCAAATCTCACTATAATCTGAGATTTTTTCTCTGCCCTGCTTCTGGTGCCTCCACAAGCACTGTCCAAGAGAAAGAGTGGAAGAATGGGAGAGCTTCTTACCCGTGGCTTGCTTGCTCAAACCTTGCTTCTTCTCCTTCAATTCAGCCTCGAAATCAGCCTCTCTCAGTGGTGCGGCTCTGATACCATGTCAAGAATCACGTGGTGGGGGACTTGCTCAAGATGCTGCACCGAACACACACAAAATGCACAAGGAGAAGCTCACTCAAGAGACAAGAAGAGAGATGGAGGCCAAAACGTTTTCTTGCTACTTTCTTCTTCTTCTTCCACACACTTTTTAATGTACACAAAGTATAGATAAGATACAACATAAAGGAAAGTGACCTACTAAGTTAAACAATGCATAACCAACTACACTAGTCAATTGGAGCTATAACTATGCCAACTGTAAATGGGTATAACAACCTGAATATAATAAGTAATGAGTCAGTGGCCATGTGAGATTCATAATGACCACCGACGTGCTAAGTGGAGATGTGTGGACCCATCTAACTAGGTGGTCCATCATCAATGTCTGCATGTATTGAGCTTGTCATCTCAACATCTATGAGTGCAGTGAGCTTACCTCCATGCCCGATTGAGTTGCCTCCTCTCTCGAGCACTCTGGTAGTTCCACAATCCAAGTGCAAGCTTCAAGCAAGCTTGATCCTCAAGCTCCACGCTTCAAGCTCCATTGCCGCAAGCAAGAGAATGTAAGACAAGAGAAGAGAAAAAGAGAGGAGAAGATGGAGAGCTTCTCCACCATGGTCCCTCACCCTCACACACTTACGCCCTCATACTCTCACACTCTCTCTCTCAAGCACAAGCTCAAGCAAGCAAGAAGAAGAAGAAGAAGAAGATGACGATGAAGATGAAGAAGAACAAGAAGAGAGCTACTTTTGGCCACACACAATAATGAACTTCTCATTAACTTTTCATTTTTATATACAAAACCCTAAATCCCTTTTGGGCGGTCATCCCCTTATCCCCTCTTTTACATGGCCTGCCATAGCCTATAGGCTCTTTTTTCCATTGTCCCCTTATCTTCTTAGCTTCCTTCCTACAATCCACCTATCTTTACAATTTTCATAGTGAGAGCCCATGCTCTTAAAATAAATCATGGTACACATTGATCTCTTTTACAAAAGTATTGACTTGTGCCTTTTCTTGTGCGCCTCTCCTTGATTTAATATTTTTTTGCGCTTCTTGTATTTCCATATTTTTTGTGGCATGCCTTTGTCTTCCGTTTCACTTTTTCCTTCGCCTTGTATTTTTCTTTAGATTTTTTGGATTTTCCACCTTATTTGTTTAAGGGTTAACATTACCCCCTCCTAGACGAGTGTCAATCCCATGGCACTCAACCGTCATAGGTAGCAGGCTTTGGCATGCACCGAAGACATGGGTGGAAGGGACCTATGGTGGTTTGCCTTAGAGGAGTTTTGCTCAATTGCAATGTGTGATTTCTACATGGGTGATTTTCTCTTCCAGCAAGCGAGGCTTCCATCATGGCTCTTTGTGGGGTTGGTGGTCTTATGGTGACTTGGACATTGAACACTTCCGTACAGGGGACCTATGTTGTCCTACATTCACTTGGCAACTCATGAGAATACATGCAAGTCATATGCTTCAACCATAATGAATAGGTGCATCTCAAAGAGACATCACTTATTTGAATCCCGTAGCATTGACTTCGATGCATATCACCTACACTAGTGTTCTCTTGGCTAGTTCCAACTAAGTCCATACCCCCGAATGGTAGTCACTACTCAAAAGGAAGTTGGTGCCACATAGGTCAGTGGATATCTTTGAGACTACCATTGGGCCACTCGTTCCTCTGAGGCTGTCATAATCTTTTCTTTAGTTACTCTATCTCTAAGAGATTTGGTTGGCAAAGCGCTTTGTTGAATGTCACAATTAAGCATAGTTCATTGGCTTTCTCATCAAAGATGAGTTGCATGGATTCATATAGGAGTTTGTCATTGTGCTCCTTAAGATATTCTTGCTCTTCCTAGGATAGCAGATATGAAAAATATTCCTCAAGCTGCTTCCTAGGGAATGTGTCCATGTCCAATGGCATAGGAATGTGTGAATAATTTGAGTTTAGCATCCAACTTAGTCAAGCACTTTGTGACACTTCTATGTTCAATGACGGCTTGATCGGTTGCTATCTCATGCAAGGTTCAAGGAGTTTTCCTAGGCTTTAGCATAGTTGGGGGCTCAGGCCCAAATGAGCAAGATTGGTCACTACTAGGATTGCTCTTGTTTTTGGGTATTTCATGTTTCTCTTAAGGCTTTGCTACTATTGTGTCATGGTTCTTCTTGGATGTGACAGGTGTAGTTTCGTCAACCTGTTGTGATAGTGTTGTATCCACTCTTGATTGGTCAATGTAAGTCTTGTTTTCGGTGGATTGAGCATTGCAAGCAATGTTTGATGGTAATGGTTGCTTTGATAAATTATAAGAACACACGAATGTGTTTGAGGTTTTAGTGTCATTAGGAGAGATGGCAATGGGTTCATTGGTGGGTGGACTCGATGCTTTATTCCTTAGCTCTTCAGCACTCTTGGTCTCAATCTTCTTGATGTCTATAACCACTTTTGCAACTCCCATTTTTTTCATTGTTTTCTCCTCTTTTTCTTGGAAAATTGAGGTGTATCCTTTAAAGATTTAGGACCCTGAACTAGGTGAGCCATTGATGTGCTTGGTTGGGCCTTAGCATTCTCTTTTTCTGGCATGTCCTTATGGGACCTAGCCGCAGACTATTGAACAGCCTCACTACGTTGTGAGGGTACAACTGTCTCTCTTTTTGTGGAGTCTAGGTCTTCAGCTAATTTCCCCATGTTTAGCCCATTATCCGATTACATTGGCAGCTGCTCTTGGTCGGGCATTTGCTCTAGACTCTTGTCCTTACCCATTAGAGCATGCCTCCATTGCTTCTTATCATAGTGGATGTTGTGTTTAGAGCTATTTTTCTCTTGCTCTGGAGGTTCAGGTGACTCTAGTGTAGAACTAAGAGATCATTTAGGGTTCCTGTTACATGTAGGCTTGGAAAAAGCCAATTGAAGAAGTCAGAGTTGTATTGATGGGAAGCATAGATATCTAGGGTTGTAGGGTCTTGAGTGAGGCAAAAGACATATGCGCTAACATCAAGTACCATGCTCCCTACTCCTAGCCTTCTAGCCACGTGTAGATCTTCTTCTAGAAGCAGTTTATCATACAATGGATGGTTTTGGATAGTGGTAGAAAACTGGACCTCATGGACCATTTCCAACATATGTGGGATCATGTATTGATGTCCAAAGGGCTTTCCTTTGCTCAGCTAGTCTCATTAGTCAGTGGCATTAGTTGGTTGGAATACCATTTTTACACAAAGTTACCTTGTCCTTTTCCTTTTCATTTGATTGCTTCAAGATTTTCCTTGTTTGTCTCACATTGAGCAGTATAGAGTGAGGGTATCAAGTGCCATTCTCTAGCTATGGCCTTTGGGATATCCTTTGTGACTTCCTCAGCAACAGCTACATAGCGAGAGCAAACATGTTGTTGCTCGTCCCAAGTCATGGGTTCACTGCTATGAGCTTTGTGTGCTCTAGTGTTGGCCTCCCAATGTCCATATGAACGTATGCATGTGTGATGGTTGTTAGCTTCTAGTCAAGCTTCATATGCACTTCATCTCTCATTCATTGGTCAAATGCACTATCTCTTTAGCTAAATCTTTGAGAGATTTCTCCTCAAGCCTAGGCTTTTGGTGCTTTGGAAGTGCTAGAGGTGTCAAGGATGTTGGTTGTGACACCTTTTCCACATGTGAATTGCTAAGAACACATTTCGCAGGGGGCGTTCTCACGGCGAAAGGCTATGACTGATGTGCTTCTTGATTGCAAGTAGTAGTGGCTAGTTTAGTGGATTGGCTACTGTTGGTAGACTGCGGTGTCAAGTCCTTAAGTAGATCAGAAGTGGTCATGTCTTTTGTTTCCCTTTGCACATTTGCTTGTGCAGATCAAAGAGCTAGTCACAATGGATTGCACATGCATATCCACAGGCTGAGAGCTAAGGATGGTGTCATGTCCCACATCTTGGACATTTGGAAGCTCGGATGGAGATAGAGATTGGGATTGAGCTACTACACTTGACAACTATTATTGTGCTTCCTGTGTCCATTTAGAGAAAGAGGGTGCAAGAGATTTAGGACTCCTAGATGGACTTGACACTACTAGCTGAAAGATTTGTTCATGGCTATTAGACAATTCTACCATTTTCTTTGTTGAGCAATTAGCCTTATCATGAGTAGCATTGTGCCTATGGTGCTCCTTATCCTCTTGGGAAGTCAAAGGCTCCTTGGGCACTAGTGGTCTTTGTGCACACTTGATGATTACATCTGATCATGAGGGGCTCATTCACTTCAATGTTATTGACCCGAGACTTGGATTTTTGTTTAGATTTCCTTCTGTGCTTCTTCTAATACAAATTGGCCTTCAGAAGAGGTGGTTTACCAGGGGGTTTTGGTACCCAAATCCATTAGTTACCTTCATAATACCCTTGAGCATGTAGCAATACTTTGGATATCCATCGCGGCATTGTGTTGGCTCTCCATCGATACCTTCAACTATAAGGTTTGGATTTTTTTGTCATCTATGATATTTGTAAGTCCAAAGCCTATCCTTGGCATTGTCTCCTAGCCTTCTTGTTTCAAGCATGGCCTCGCTCACTAGTTCTCTCTGTTGTTCAAAATGCACTTGTATCAACTCTTTCAACAAGTCCTTGCTCTCATTACTAGGCTTACCTGGGATGTCAAAATATTCCTTATCTTTCCCTCAAGGTTTGATGAGGTCACCCTTACTAAAGGTTGTGATTATCCTCAGACCTGATAGTATCGAGTTGTTGAGTGTTGAAATGACTTGTTTTTTGGCTGATTTTTGTTGTTTTTGAGAGCTGAATGGTTGATTTTATGGGATGATTGATTGATTTGGAAGTGGATTGAGAGTGTTTTGGATGATATTGATTGTGTTTTGGAAGATTATGATGTTTGTTGGTGGTTTTGTGATGTTCTGATAGGTTCTGAATGGTTCTGTATACCTTCTGTTCTGCTTCTGTTCTGTTTCTGTTCTGTTCTGTACTGTAACTGTTCTGGTACTGTTCTGTAGACTGTTCTGTAAGTGTTCTGTGGAATGTATGTGTGATTTTGGGAAAGTTTTCTAGCCTTGGAAAGAGGTGAATACAAGTGCAAAAGAGCTGGAGGAAGTGGAAGAAGTAGCTGCTGAAGACTCAAGAGAAGACTAGAGTGAAGTGACAGTAGTGAGCTGTGAAGAGACACTGTAGTGGCTCTGGTGACCTTTCATATCAGACATACCTCTTGGGAGGGGTATCCACGACCTAAGAGTGATTATTGAGAGTAATTTTGAGAGATTGTAGTGAGGATATGATGTATGATTGATGGAGTGTGTGAGAGAGAGTCAGAAATAGCCAATTCTATTGAAACAGAGTGATTGTATGTGAGAGATTGAGAGAGAAGACTATGAAGATATTGAAGATGAATACTATGTGATGTATTTCCATTCAAAGATGGTGTATTTTTTTGTTTTCTTTGTGATATTGATGGACTTTGTGAAGATGTTGAAGAATATGGTTGATTCTATTAAAAACCATGGGAGATTTACATGATGCTGCATGAAGATTTGTTGTGCCTGGTGTTCCTTTCTTCATTATGATCATATAAAACATGATAAACAAGCTTGTTGATGTTACAAGATAGATTTTCTTGCAAGAGAATTCCCTTTTCCTTGGTGTTCCTCTCGGGGCTCCATGTTTTTGGTGCGCAGCCGGGGAAACTTGCCATCAACAAGCACCAAAAGAGGCTGAAAATGAAGGAAATGGCATTGTCAAGAATAGACGAATTCAATGGATGTTTGTAAAATTCCTTCTTCCACTGAAGAGTTGGAATTTCTCATAATCAAAGCCACTTTCCACAAGAAGTTCATCCCACAATGGCGGAAACACATCACCATTATGATGCATGCTCTATGTGGTGGACAGTTTCCTCTTCCTGTTGAAGCAGCAGAAACTTGCATCTTGGTGGCAAACTGTTTGGGAACAAACTGAAGAGCAGAAACAGAGAGAATGAACATCCATGGAAGATTTGGCATTCATTGAGAAGTTTCCAGACAACATCAAGTGGGAGATTGTGAAGAAGCTTCAGGAGTCTTGGTCTGTAGAGGTTCACAGGGACAAGAAGGAAAAGAGTTGGAATTTGTTCGTGGATGCTCAACAGCAAGATACATGGGATGCTTGGTGTACTGATAATCTTCTGTTTGTTCAATTAGCAACCCACTGGAAGTTGGTAGACAGAGTGTTTTTCACAACATACACTATTGAAACCATCAGAAGCTGGCATTACTATGATGATGGCACCACCACCATGCTCAGACGTATGCATTTTGACACCTTCAGAACCGAATACCTTCCTCTGTGCAGTGGCATGAAAGCAAAATTTAGGGACGTTGAGAGGAAAGAAGTAGAAGAAATGTTGGCAAGAGAGTCCTCCAGAGACTGAAGTCTTCTGTTAACCCTCTGTGGAGCACTAACAACATAGTGGAGTCAACCCCCTGATGAATGACGCAATAAAAAGGCAAGCGTTAGAACGAGTCCAGAGGTACGTAAGAAGAGAGAAAGCAAGAATTAGAGCCGAGAGCGAGCTCGCAGCAGAAGCCGCCTTGGACGCCCTTGCGGAACTCTTTACAGAAGTCCCAATGGCACATCAAGCCCTTCCTCCTCCTGCTGGAGGTCCACTTCCAAGCCAGATCCGTCCTGGAAATATTGATGACAGACCAGCGAATGTAGTCCCATTGCCAGTTTTTAAGGGAGAGTACAATGAAGACCCCGATCTTCATGTAGCAGAGTTTATGGTAGCGTGTGTGGCTAACAATGCCAGAACCCCTGAGCATTGGTTAGCGATATTTCCCGCCACTTTCAAGGGCGCGGCGTTTCAGTGGTATGAGAGACAAGCAGCAGGAACTTTTGGCACATGGGACGACCTGAAGTTGGCCTTCCTCACTAAATTCAGGCGTGAAGGTTTTGAAGAGCGGATGAGAGAGGAATTTATGAACCTAAGTCAGTCCTCTGGAGAAAGAGTGGAAGCCTATGTCTCACGAATGGAATCCATCCTGAAGAGATGGACTAACCATAATCTAGATGATGGCATTCAAAAGGGAGTGTTTCTCAGAGGATTACAACCAGAAGTCCGTAAGTTTGTGGAGCTACAAAGACCAGCCACACTGCAAGCTGCAACAGAAGGTGCAAGACTGTACGATGAAGTGGAAGCTAGACTAGCAATGAATACAGGAAGAGGAGTCCTACCTCCTCTGGTGCCAGGAATGATGTACCCACCTAATGCAGTCCCTGGGACTGTTCCCTATCCCTACCAACAGATGCCCTCGGTATCACAGTACAGTGCACCAAATCCACAGTGGCCACAATCCATGCCTCAAATGGTGGTTCAACCACAACAACAATGGTCTCAACCAATTTCCTCAATGACAAATCAACAGCAACAGTGGAATCCTACCAACTGGAGCCAACAGCCAACAATTCAAACAGGAGCTCTGAATCAGAACCAGAACAGAGACCCCTCTGTACCAGCCCAACCCGTTTATGCAGTAATTACAAAGACTCCTCAAAACCCTCCTGCCAGTACGTCAGGAGGAGAAAGCTTGAAGGATTATTTATCCAATTCAGTTGCAAACATAAAAAAGGAGTTGATGGATGTGATTACAGAACAACTACAGACGTTGAAAGTGAATACCGCTAGCATATCCAACGTTGCAGGATCAGGAAGAGATGTGATGCGGTCAAATACTTGGTGTGGTAAGTGTCATCAGGCAGGTCATTTAGCCACTGAATGTACACGGAAACCAACAATCCCTGGAGCCTTCTATTCCTACTGTTTGCGGAAGAATCATACAGAGGACATTTGCTCTCTGAAGGAGATGCATGATAGGAGAAGAAAGGAAGAAGACGCAAGATTCAACTTGCTGGAATCCAAAATGACAACACAAGATATTGGACCCAAGCCTAGGGAGTTTGGTCCTAATTTCGGACCCAGAAGATTTCCTTCCCAAAGTTACAGAGGAAGACAATCTGGCGGTGGTCAGAGATCAGAAGTGGAGTGTTACAGATGCGGGGAAAAGGGACACATCTCACCAAATTGTCCAAATCCTCGAAGGTCAGTGGATTACAAGCCCTTATGCAGTCGATGCAAAGGAGAAGGCCACACTGCAAAAGACTGTCCAAGCCCAGCCCCAGTGAAAAATAGTGCTACTGATAGTCCAGCCAAGGCCCAAGAGCCTACCTCCAATTTGGTGGAATTGGAAGTTGCTGCCATCACGCGTGCAAAGCAGAAGGAACCACCTATCCAGAAAGAAAATAACCCTCCTGCCAGAACAGTGAAGTTCAGTCTTCCACCAGAAGAACAGAACAGAACAGAGCCTAACAGTGCCGTACAGAGCCCTACAGTGCCACAGAGAGTTACAGAGACAATTACAGAGACAGGACCAGAGGTCCAGGATACAAAAGAGGAGGAAGTGCCACAAGTGGCAGAAGAAGCTCCTGTAATGCCTCTGTTGGAAGAAAGAGGGAAAATGAAAATGGGTGTTGCCCCATTTCCTAACCGATTAGAAAAGCCAGTGGATCCTATTAAGGAATACGATCTAGTTAGAGATCTAGATACCTTGAAACCAAACCTCACATTCCGACAATTATTGATGTTGTCTCCCAGTTGCCGGAAAAGATTCAAAAGTATATTGACAAGAAGACGTGGTTTAAGGATTGCTCCCTCAACAGTGACAAAGTCCAACAAGGCTCCACAGCCTGTAAAAGAAGTGGATGTGGCTAATGCTTTCCTAGATCCGGGTACCCCAGAGACTGGCGTGTGGATAGAAGGCTGCTTCATTGCAAATGCACTGATTGATGGAGGTTCATCAGTAAACATTATGACGGATGTGACAATGAAGGATCTAGGCCTACAAGGTGTGCAACCAACCCAATGGCTCATCAGACTGGCAGATCAGAGTAGAATCAAGCCTTTGGGCATTCTCCCATATGTGAAGACTACAGTGGCTGGAAAAGATTATTGGCTGACCTATTTGGTAGTGAAGCCAAACTCTTATGCCACATCCTATCCTTTGTTACTAGGTAGACCATGGCTTTTTGAAGCCAGAGCAAGGACGGATTGGTTTAAAGGAACTTTGACCTTGGGCAGAGGACCCAACAAAGTGGTGCTGAAACTGTATGGTTCTCAAAAAGGACATGGATCCACCTCCTTGGAATTATCTTCTGATTCCCCTAACGAGGCTACAGATGGAACATCAGCAGACGAAGATGCTGTCAAACAGATCCTTCCCAAGAAAACAATGGCACATTCTTTAACAGTGGATACTGTAAGCCGACTTCCAAAAGATGCAAAGCCATTATCAATGGGTGAATACTTCCTGCCAGAACCAGGCATGACTTCTGAAATCACCTCTGACAGTGAGATAGAGGCATGGATGTACTGCTCTCCCTGTTACATGGTCACAGCAGCAGCAGAAGCAGACGCAGAGACAGAGGCAGAAGAGGAACCAGGGAATTTGTTCTTCTGTTACAGAGCTCCTACAGAGACAGAAGCAGAAGCAGAAGTAGAAGCAGAGACAGAAGCAGAGACAGAAGCAGAAGCAGAAGCAGAAGCAGAAGCAGAAGCAGAAGCAGAAGCAGAGACAGAAGCAGAGACAGAAGCAGAAGCAGAAGCAGAAGCAGAGACAGAAGCAGAAGCAGAAGCAGAAGCAGAAGCAGAGACAGAAGCAGAGACAGAAGCAGAAGCAGAAGCAGAGACAGAGACAGAGACAGAGACAGAAGAGGATGGATATGATATGGACGAAGAGGATTATGAAAGTGAAATGGAAGAATCTATCCCACCTGAAGAGGATACAATTGAAGAAGAAGTTCCAGAAGCATCAGAAGCCGATGAGCTCATGCTATGGGACAGAATGGCAATGGTACCATTTGGTTTGGTAAATGTATCTTCTCATATGCAAAACCATTATAAGAAATGGATAAAGAAGAGCAGGCCGTCTTTTAAGTGTGGCTCATGCCGTCCTAACCTATCCTTGCCAAAGAAAGATGATGATGATGCACCGTGCCAACAAGCACCAGTCCCACAAACCCAACAGGCATCAGAGGGTCCCTGTTATGTGACGTTCCTGGATGTATCTTCAGAAGATGAGTCTTCAACCCAGGAGGTAATTAATTTTGAAACCAAATCCGAAACGGCGCTTATCCCATTCCAACGTCTTAAGGAGCAACCTAAGTCTCCACCAAAAGAAGAAGTTGGTTCTAGTGGGACATCAGAAGAGGACACCACTCCCTTGAAGGAGTCGGATCTGTATCCAGAAGCAGTCCGCGGGACCTTCATCCGTGAAGTAGAAGGTGAAAGGCAGTTAACCTTTGTGGATGCAGAAGGCACTGAACGCCACTTGAAGGTGGGTAGTAGTCTCCCAGAAGAGGAGTTGTCAACCTTGTACAACTTGTTGAAAGAAAATTTGGACGTGTTTGCATGGTCTTACAAAGACCTAAAGGGGATTGATCCCACAATATGTCAACATCATATTGACTTGGAGCCTGATGCCAAGCCAGTACGGCAATGACAGAGGTGAATGAATCCGAATTATTCCACATTGGTGAAAGCGGAGCTGCTGAAGCTTCTAGAAGCCGAGTTCATTTATCCAGTGGCAAATAGTGAATGGGTTTCACCCATTGTGGTTGTACCCAAGAAGAATGGCAAATTGCGAATATGTGTGGATTTCCGAAAGCTTAATTCCAAGACAAAGAAGGATCACTTTCCTATCCCTTTCACAGACCAACTGTTGGACACAGTGGCAGGACATGAACTTTATTCTCTCCTGGATGGATTCAGTGGATACAACCAAGTGCAAATCGCAGAAGAAGACCAATCCAAAACAACCTTCACCACAGAATGGGGGACCTACGCTTACCGAGTGATGCCATTTGGGCTCTGCAATGCCCCTGCTACTTTCCAACGAGTCATGATGGCCGCATTTCAAAATCATCTGCACGACTTCATTGAAGTATATTTGGATGACTTCTGTGTCTATAGTTTGATCAGTGAACACTGGGGACACCTGGAGCAATGCTTTGACCGATGCCGGGAGTATGGGATTTCCCTTAACCCCGATAAATGCATCCTTGGGGTCTCTTCTGGAGTCTTGTTGGGCCACATTGTCTCAGCACAAGGGATATCAACAGACCCTGCAAAGATCGAAAAGATCTCAGCTCTGCAAGCACCCACCAACCTCAAACAGTTGAGGGGATTCCTAGGCCATGTGGGTTACTACAGAAGGTTCATAGCCCATTTTGCAACAAAGGCAACCTCCTTGCACAAGCTCCTGAGGAAAGATGCAGAGTTTACTTGGACAGAAGAATGTGACAAAGCCTTCCACACTCTGAAGCAGTGTCTGATAGAGGCACCCATTCTGCAACCTCCTGATTGGACGAAAGAGTTCCACGTACACACTGATGCATCAATTGAAGGCTTAGGTGCTGTCCTCTGCCAAAAGGGCTCCTCGAAGTTGGATCAACCAATCTATTATGCAAGCCGAAAAGTCACTGATAGGGAACGAAACTATACAGTGACAGAGCTGGAGTGCTTGGCCATGGTGTTTGCCTTGGAGAAGTTTCGCCATTACCTCCTATCTACCCACTTTAAATTTTATGTGGATCATGAGGCCCTGTCCTTCTTAATGAACAAAGCAGATGTGAAAGGACGAATGATGAGATGGCTCCTTTTATTCCAGGAGTTCGACTTTGAGGTGATTACTAAGCCTGGTCGTTCCCATGTTCTGGCTGATCATCTGTCGCGTATCCCACAAACTGTAGACGAGGAACGAGATGATCCAGACCTCCCTGATGCTTCCCTATTCTTGGTAGAAACTGTAACTCCCTGGTATGCAGACATTGCCAATTTGCTGGCAACCCAACAATACCCTCCTGGTATTTCTAGTCGGGAAAGGAAGAAGCTCATGCTAGACTCAGCCCCCTACACTCTGCTCGGTGGTGCACTATACAAGAAGGGCAAAGATGAAGTGCTCCGAAGATGTGTTGCAGGAGAAGAGATTGGGATTGTTTTGAAGGCTTGCCACGACGAGCCATGTGGAGGTCACTTTGCAGGAGAAGCTACAGCCAGGAAGGCTCTGCTAGCAGGATATTGGTGGCCTACCATTCACAAAGATTCCTATGATTACTGTAAAAGATGTGATGCTTGTCAAAGAATGGGGAAACCCACCAAGACAAGTGCCATGCCACTGCACCCTATCCTTCCTTTAAAGCCGTTTGAGAAGTGGGGCATCGACTTTGTAGGTCCGATCGACCCTCCTACCAGAAGGAAACAGAACAGATACATCCTCGTATGTACGGATTATGTCACAAAGTGGTGTGAAGCTAAAGCCCTCAAGCGGGACGATGGTAACAGCGTGGCCCTGTTCATGTACGAGAATATCATCACCCGTTTTGGCAGTCCCTTAGAGCTGGTAAGTGACAGAGGCACTCATTTCCTTAACAAAGTCATGGAAGAGTTGACAGAATTGTATAAGATCCGCCATCGCAAGTCCACTCCCTATTACCCCAGAGCCAACGGCCAAGTCGAAGTCACCAATCGCATCCTTTGCTCGATTCTGACAAGGACGATTGCCGCACATCGTCGTGATTGGGATGATCGACTTACAGAGGCCCTCTGGGCGTACAGAACCTCCCATAAAGCAGTAACGGGACAGACACCTTTCCAGTTGGTGTATGGTACAGAAGCAGTTTTTCTTGTTGAACTAGAATTACCCTCTTTGCGAGTAGCTATCAAAGAGCGTTTGGGGGATGATGATTCACTGCAACGCCGTCTCCTGCACTTGGAATGTTTGGATGAAATTCGTAGGATGGCTCTACAGTGCATGGAAGCCACGCAAGCTCGACGTAAGGCTTCCCATGACAGCTTCATCAAGCACAAGGAGTTCAAAGAAGGTGATTTGGTCCTAGCCTATGATTCACGCTTTGGCAAGTTTCCTGGCAAGCTCCAACAGCGGTGGATGGGCCCCTATAAGGTACTTGCAGTCAACCCTAATGGCTCTGTCCAAATACAGACTGTTGATGCCTTTGATGATCCCTTTCTGATCAATGGATATCGCCTGAAGAAGTACTTCCCTCCTTGGGGATCTTGACAATTACGGTCACTTGATCTTTTCCCTCGTTGGCGCGGCACTGTACTTCTTATGTTGACACTTTTGTTAGTCGTTCTTCAATCACTCCTGATGAAGTGGACGCAACCCTCTGTCCCCTCAAAACCCCCTTCTAGCCTTGATCTCTTATCCTCTATTTTCCACCAGCGACAGTGGCGAGGTGGGTTCTGACACATGGTCTTTCTACCATTCCCTTGTTCAATTTGAAGAAAAGAAAAAAAGAAAAACAAAAAGACAAAAACCAAACATATCGGTCATGGGAGAAAAGGACTTAGGTCCCTGTCATGCCGACCTATTCTTCGAGAAAAGGTGGAAACACCCTCGGGAATAGGGGAAAACAAGAAAAAGAAGAAAAAGGAAGAAAAAAAAAAACAAACAAACAAATCTGTTATGAGAGAAAAGGAAGCAATTCCCTGTCATAGCAGGCCTCGTTCCAAGAAACGGTGATAAACACCCTTGGACGGGAAGCTGGCAGTGGAAAAGGTGGTAACACCCCGCAGTCCAGAAAGTGGATTCATTGATTGATATCCCTAGGATCCAATTTCGACGCTGCCTCCCTTGGTACGCTGTGTCTTGGGTCTTTCTGCAAAGTGACTACCTGTCCTCTAGCAGACGACATGTTCCTATCCAACACAATGTTCGATTTGATGGCTACCTCCCTGGGTTTGCCTCTTCAACAACTGGTGACGCGATCTTCATCGACAAACAATTGAGTGATGTGAGCTTTCATCCTAACCGGATGGGGACGTGAGTATGGTTGCCCTCTGTATCTATCAACAGAGAGTGAGACGGAGGGTGGGGCGAGAGACCAGTCTTTTCCCTTCCAATCAAATGAGAGGTGAGAAGTGTGAATGAAGTGTGCACGCACGGGATGGGCCTCTCAAAGCACAAAGCACGATTTGTTTCTGTGCACTGCACCATAAGGCTCCCTGGCCTTCCTTCTCGCACCGTATGCCGGCACAGGGCGGGATGCACAGTTGCACCATCAAATGCGCACAAGGCATACACTTTTGCACAAGTGACTATGAGGATTACATCAATGGATTTCAGGAAAAGGCTGCCCTCCTGTATCTATCCACAGAGAGTGAGACAGAGGGTGGGCTGAGTGTGACTGGAGTTTCTTCAATCAATTACTGAGAGGTGAGATTGAGGGACGTTACGACACTTGGAGTCAGGTATGTTCCCGTTTCCCTATGCACCCACGGGATGGGTCTTTACCATCAACACAAAACACATCACCCTGTGCTGTACACTGCACCATAAGGCTCCCTTGCCTTCCTCCTTGCACCTATGCCAGACGGGTTGGACGCACTAATGCACCATCAACCGTGCACCCTGGCATACTCCTTCTGCACCATTCCCCCTTTGTCGATTCCTCAACCGGGTATGAGATATGGAGCTTTAATCATTCTTCCTCGCGTGATATTAGTCATGGGGCGAATGACTGTTCTTTCATTTCAAATTGAGTGACTGTGAGTTGAGTGCAATATCCCTCATCGACAACGAATTTCTTGCGATTCCTTCCATCAGCTACCTCCCTGGGTGCTGCCGCATGGTCCCTGCCATGACGAACGTGTGCCAAGAAGATGCCTTGGTTCCTCCAGCGCCGACAACAACACTGGACGTGCCATCGATATTCAACCTTGATTCTTGACGAAACGGGCCAAGTTTTTCTAACCCTACAACTTCTGTTTCTTAGTGATGTTCATGTTTTAAGTGTGGGGAAGTTAGTGGATGGTCTGTGGCATGGTCCTAGGTCCCTAATCTTCGGTTAACCCTATCCGTTAAGGTCTTAAGTGTGGGGACGCGTCCCTGCGCGTCTACATTGCATACTCATCTGCATATGCCTTATTTTGCTCATGCATGTATACCATGACTTGCTTTTATCCTAATGGGGTCCCTTCCCACCCACCCGGTCATGTTCCATCCACCCTTGGGGCTGTTCCCTTGCAGTTCTCCTTCCTTCCCTGATTTTGAGGTTTTTCTATGTGAATGCACCCTACGTTTACTTAAATCCAAATCCAAACTTATAGCCCTGTTCCTCCCATTGAACGGTCCATTTTTCCTTTTTACCTACCCCTGTTCCGGTGCACGGTTTTTGAGTTATTAATTTTTGAACCATTTTACGCAATTTAGCCGGTTTTCCATGTGAACGCGCTTTTCTTGCTTCGAAACCGTGATTTGACGTCATAACCCTGACCAACGCTTCTCCCCTGACATTTTTTCTTTTTATTCCACATCATCCCGATACACGGTTTGTCCGTTATTAATTTTCCGGGTTTTTTAAGACTTTTTCGTGCGTATTTTCGATATTTTTCCATGTGAACTTGCCCTATTTGTATCGGAATTCCAATTTGATTTGACAGCCATGTCCCCTGTGCCTTCCCCTCCCTTTTTCCTTTTTCCTCCACCCTTTTTTCGACTTTCGGATTTTTACTTATTAATTTTTAAATGAGTTTTCGGGAGTATTTTTGGAGTTTTTCACATGTGAACCCCTCCTATTTCCGCCGGAACTGCGTTTTAACGTGATCACCCTGTGCCACCCCTTCCTGCGGACATTTTTCCTTCTTACTGCATCTCATTCCGGTAAACGGTTCGTCCGATATTAATTTCTGATCCCATTTTCGGGTTTGTTTTTTGGGTTTTTCCCGTGTGAACGCGTCTTACCTTCGTCGGAATTATGTTTTGACAGGATAGGATTGTCGAGCATATTTTTTTGCCCAGTTTTCCTTTTTTCCACACCTCATTCCGATGCACGGATCTTTCGATATTAATTTTTAAATTGCGTTTTTGGTTCGTTTTTTGTGTTTTTTGCACGTGAACGCCCTTTACCCCTCCTGGAACCCCCGTTCCGTATTTTTCCTGTTTCCCTCCTGTCGTCCTGCCCACTTTTCGTTTTTACGATATTTCGTTTTGACATCCGGATTGGGAGTTATTAATTTTTCTTTATTTTTACGTTTTTTTCTCGCGCTCGTTTTACGCGTGAACGCGCCCGTTTTCGATTTAACGCGTCTCCACGCGCCCCAGTCGTGTCCGCGTACCCCGTACCGTCATCCCCGCGTCATTTCAATCCCGTCACGGCAAATTTTTTTACCTCGCCCCGCGCACGTGCGCGGGACGAGGATCCGTCCCCTCTTGAACCCGCCCATCCTCCCTTACCCCTGCCCGCCCACCTTTTCTTTCCAAACATTTTTTTAAAAAAAAATAAATTATTTCAAAAAAAAAAAACCAAAAAAAAAAAAACAAAATGGGTACCCCTCCCGCCAACCGTCTCTCTCTCTTCTCTCTCTTTTTCTTTCTTTCTCTCTCTCTCTCTCTCCCTCTCTGCACGTACTCTCCCTTCTCTCCTCCCTCTTCCTCCTCCCTCTTCTTTCTTCTCTCTCCTCTCCCTTCTCTCTCCTCCTCTTCTGTCCGCCATCGCCCTCTTCTTCTTCCTTCTCTCTTCTTTCTTCTCTCCTCCCTTCCTCCTTCTCTTTCCCCTTCTTCTCCCTCTCCCTCCTTCTCTCCTCCCTCCTGCCGACCTTTTCCTCCTTCTTCCTCCCCTCCTCCTCTCTCTTCCTCCCCTTTTCCTTCCTCTCCTCGCCACGCCGCTCCGTCGTCGCAGGAGGCCGCGCCGTCGCCCGTCAGGAGGCTCTGCGCCTCGCCGCCGCCAGCAGCCGCCCCGCTGCCCGAAGCCGCCGCCACTTCTCGCGTCATCGCCGCCGCCACTTCTCGCGTCATCGCCGTCTCCACCTCCCTTCGCCGCCACCACCTCCCCTCCCTTCCACCTCCCACCTCCCACTAACCTAGGTTAGTACCTAACTAACCTAAGTCAGTCACTAACCACCCTCAGTTAGTCCCTCACTAACTAAGTTAGTAACTAACCTAACTTAGTTACCATTATGACTAACCTAACTTAGTTAAAACTTAATTAACTAACTTAGTTAGTCAGAACTAACCTAGGTTGATTTCCCTGACTAACATGACTAACCTAACTTAAGTAACTTAAGTGACTTAAGTGATTAATGTGACTTGTGACTAATGTGACTTATGTGATTTATGTGACCAATGTGACTTACTTAATCACAACATTCATTTTTTCATTAAAAAATTTCAAAAAAATTTCTAAAAATTCCTTCTGTCTTTTGTTAATTTTTGGACCTTTGTCTGCTAGGAATTGCCTTTCCTATAATTTTAGAAAAATCCATCTTTCCTAAAATTACCCTTAAATTGCCAAAAAAATAGGAAAAATCATTTAAAAAATTGTAACAAATTCTAAACACATTCTCAAAAATTTCCCTCACCTCCCTTGCTCATTTTCCATTTATTCAAATAGATAAAAAATTACAACTAAAAATAAAATAAAATAAATAAAAATAAAAACCCAACATCAATCAACTTAATACATCTGCTAAGGTGTTATTTGTTGTTTCATCAGTGCTTTTTGCTTTTCCTTTCCTGGGACTCTTCCGTGCGCATTCCTGCATTTCATACACACCCTGCCAGGTATTTATTTTCTGTTATTTATTTATTTATTTTCCCCCTTAATCACAATTAATTGTTAAAATAAACCCTTTAATCCACCCACCGTTTCCACGCGCATTCGCGCTAAATACACATTTTTTTTAATTAAAATAAACCAGCCTTTCACTTCGCACGCGCTACGTGCGCTACAGAGGCACTCTAAAATTTTAATTAAAATCAACCAGCCGTCACATGAGCACGCGCTGGCAAAAAAGCGCTCCACATCACTTTAATTATAATCAATGAATTGCATTTAGAGACCCAGTCGGGAATCGAAGTCCGGGAATCGTATAACTGCACCGTTTAACCTAATAATTGGTAATTAAATTTGTAATAAGGAACCGCCGTTTTCTTATTAAGGTTTATCACCTAATAAAACTTCACCCATTTTTAATAATTGCTTAAAATCAACCCTTCATTAAATAATCCCCCCCTCACTGCACTTAATCCCTTTTTTTAATGAACCGTTTCGTGGGATGGGTATACGCAGTTCTTAGTGATGTTTTCCGTGGTCCAGTCTTGGTTCTATCACAGATGTCGTATTGATAGATGTTGGATATGATATGGTTTTGGTTTCCTGTTTTCGTTACGGTTACGGTTACGGGTACGGTATGTAGTTTTTTTCTTTTATTGCCTGATACGGGGTTCAGGGTGTTTGTTTGATGCATCGCATGAAGCTTTCGGTCGCATTTGTCTCAAGGTCATGTCAAATTTTTTCTAGGATGTGGTTTGCCTGGGGTTAGTAGGTCGTGTCACGTCTTGATTGGTAATTCTCTTATCCTTCGTTTTTTGTCTGTTGGTTTGCAGGCATTCTCTTTGATTGTCTGTGTTTGTGGTGTGTGTGTAACCATCTGAATGGCGCCTTCTCATGCTCCTCCCCCTATCCAATACGTTCCACTAGTTAGTAGGGATTACTCGTCCATACTTACTTTTGAGCCCCTCACGAAGGCAGGACTTGCTGCTTTTGTGGCCACTCCTTTTCCATTACTTCCAGAGGATCCGTCCGTATGTGATGAGTTCCTGGCCTCTTACAGCAAGAAGACATGAGTAGTCCAAGGCATGTCTATGACATTGACGTCTCGCGGCTTAGGGAAGGCTCTGTCCTTACCCTTCAAAGGAGAACCTTTTGTGACCACTCGTCAGCTCTTCTCTACTGAAGAGATTCTCAAACTGTTGCAGAAGCAGACAAGGGAAGTCCTTGATGTTAAGAAAGTGATAAACTCTTCAGGAGTTTCGTTTTCGATGATCACTGATCCTGTCTGGAAGACGATGTGCCAGTACCTTCAGGACAGGTTCATGCCTGCCAAAACGTCGTCACACTATTTGTCCAAAGAGCTTTTTACAGCTTCCAGGATGGTGCTAAAAGGAGTTGCCATTGATTGGAGCACATACCTCCTTACTAAGATGGATCAGCATTTCGTTACAGTCACGAGGGGTACTGTTACCAATGTTACCTACGGATCCTATTTGTCTGCCTTCTTGACCTATTCAGGTTTACAGAAGACTGTGCCTCCACCTCCTCCATCAGATCCAGTACCTCCTCCTCCACCTTCAGAAGAGTCAGCACCTATTGACATTGAGGATGATGATTCTCCGCCTCCCCTGGTCATACAGCGCAAACGCTTGAAGAGGGTAGCGGATAAAGCCCCTGCTATACTTCCCTCGGTGCCTATCCCTGCTACTTCTGGCAGTGACCTCCCTGGGTTTCTCACTTGCAATAACCTATTCAAGGCCCATAGAGAAGGATCCTTGGAGATCTCAGTTCCCTCCCTGAACAGTCTCGTTTCAGGAGATGCCATTCCTTTCCTCTGCAAGGATATTCAAAGTTCCATTGAGTTGTCAGTGACAGCCTGTGTTCAACAACTGTACGCATCTTTCTATGAGGAGCTCATGCAGTCCAAAGACCAGTTGCATAAGACAACATCTGAGTTAGCATCTGCTAAGGATACCCTAGCAGATCTATTTAAGCAAATGGAACAGCAAACCCAACTGGTTGCCATTCAAAGTGATGAGATTTCTTCATTAAAGACCCAGTTACTAGAGGCTCAGTCACAGGTTACTAACCTTTCAGCAGAGAAGGAGAGGATGTCCAGTGAAGCGAAAGAATTCCAAGTTCTTTTAGATGGCAAGCTTTCAGCTTTACAAATGGCTAATGACACAGTGGCCAACCAAGCCTCCCAAATCCAGCAGTTGCAGGATCAGCTTGCGAAGTCCCGCTCTGTTCCTCCAAGCCCTCCTGTTCCATTAATTCCTTCTCTTTCACAGCAGGACTTGGCTGCATTACAGAGACAGGCTACTTTGTGCCCTTTATTCCAAGACAAAGTGGAAAGATTGCAGTCCAGAATGGACTTGTTATGGTCTACCTTTGAACAGTTTCAGGAATATGTCTTACCAGACCATTCTTTCTTTGTCCACTACCATTTACAGAAGCTGGTCTTCTATATGAAGCTTTCCACGATGGATTTACCTTTTCCAGAGGATGGCTGGAGTGGGGCTTGGTCTGCTAAGTTGTTGACAGAGGTAGTCAGAATGCTCTTTGAAGATTCTGTCACGCCAGACACCATGCTGATGTCATACATGTATCTCCGAGGAGATTTGTTAATTCCAGATGAGGTAGATATGGCATGGTATGTGGGGGATGTGGTCTTACAGGCTGTTCTCTATGTCAATCATTTGGAGTTGCGCATAGCTGAAATGTTTCAGAGTTATTCCTCCAAAGTGGCTGATTGTCAGGATAATTCGTGGCATCCCATGATTGATTCGGTGGTCCTAAATCAAAGACAAAACACAGCTCCTACTTTTGTCCAGAGTACTAACCAACTGAGGATGGATCTCTTAACTTATCTTTCCAAACATAATCCATTTGATGCTACTTTCTTTGATGCCTATCAGAGACGATCTCTCTTGGGACCTTCTGTTCCTACCCTCCTTTATTATCAACAATTGGCTCACCGCTATGCTATATATTTTTCCCTTTGTCAATCTAGTTCCCCAGTAATTTTACCACTTCTTTTCCAACCTTCCAATTTCCCTCAAATTCCTATTTTCACTTACTGTTCCTTTATTGAGGATAGGGTATTTTCCCCTTCTCCACCTTGTCCTTCACCCCTCATTAATGTACCCTCCACATTTCCTATTTATCAATTAACACCTTTCCTTAGTGATTCCTTACAAATTTCTGCCACTCCTTCTTTAACCTTTTCTTCCTTTTATGATTTTTCCTATCCTTCCCTACATCCACTTTCCCTTATTCCATTACCCTCTCCTAGCACTTCCATATCTCAACCACCTCAGTTGGTTAGTGACTGTGTCGGTTTTGATACTCAGATTTCCAGAAGAAGGGGATGGAGTACGGATGATTGCCTTACAGGACCGCAGATTAATTGGCCAATAATTCCAGGGGAATGGACAGTTTCAAGTCAAGCTTATCAAAACTATGTTCATTTTGCCCAACAATATTCACAGTCTGCAGATCCCTCAGTGAGATTAACTGCTCACTTTGCTTGGTACCTGGCGTATATGCATCGGCACTCCCATACTGATTCAAAGCCTATCCCAAAGTTGTGCATGAATGTTAATGTTAGCATTGATTCTCAACAGTTGGAGATACTGTATTTTCATGCCCTCTGTTTGCCTAGCAGATACTTGGTCCTATTGGAAAGGATGTGCTGTCTCCAATTTTTCCAAAATCCTCCTAAAACCTTTGTAGATGAATCCTTATCTATGGATCGATTCAGACAACATCAATCTTTTAAAAGGGATCATCTTCATTGATGCCTTTCCAATGTATGGTGCAAGCTTTTTAATGCCAAAACTCTTCTTTTTGAAGAAGTCATTCAGATGGTTGTGTTGTGTATTCGTGTTGTGAGTTCATGTATGTCAAACGAACGTGGTGGATCTTGTGTACGAGCTATATTTTGGAAATTTGTCGAGACGGGGTCGTGGTTGGAGAGTTGAAGCTGATGCAGAAGAAGAAGAAGCAAACTCTTATATCCTTTACAAATTTGTGATGATTTTTAGTTTGATAAGAGGTGTTAATGTGTGAAAGAGTTTTCCTTTCTTTGTATTTTTATATCAGAAACAGGTTATAAGTTGGGGTCGTGGTGGATGGATTCTTTTTGAAAAGATATTGAAGATCAAAGTGAAGCTTTTCCTTGAACTTGTATTCCCTTTTTCCTGGGTCGCGAGGACGCTTCCTTATTAAGTGTGGGGATATGTTGAGTGTTGAAATGACTTGTTTTTTGGCTGATTTTTGTTGTTTTTGAGAGCTGAATGGTTGATTTTATGGGATGATTGATTGATTTGGAAGTGGATTGAGAGTGTTTTGGATGATATTGATTGTGTTTTGGAAGATTATGATGTTTGTTGGTGGTTTTGTGATGTTCTGATAGGTTCTGAATGGTTCTGTATACCTTCTGTTTTGCTTCTGTTCTGTTTCTGTTCTGTTCTGGTACTGTTCTGTAGACTGTTCTGTAAGTGTTCTGTGGAATGTATGTGTGATTTTGGGAAAGTTTTCTAGCCTTTGAAAGAGGTGAATACAAGTGCAAAAGAGCTGGAGGAAGTGGAAGAAGTAGCTGCTGAAGACTCAAGAGAAGACTAGAGTGAAGTGACAGTAGTGAGCTGTGAAGAGACACTGTAGTGGCTCTGGTGACCTTTCATATCAGACATACCTCTTGGGAGGGGTATCCACGACCTAAGAGTGATTATTGAGAGTAATTTTGAGAGATTGTAGTGAGGATATGATGTATGATTGATGGAGTGTGTGAGAGAGAGTCAGAGATAGCCAATTCTATTGAAACAGAGTGATTGTATGTGAGAGATTGAGAGAGAAGACTATGAAGATATTGAAGATGAATACTATGTGATGTATTTCCATTCAAAGATGGTGTATTTTTTTGTTTTCTTTGTGATATTGATGGACTTTGTGAAGATGTTGAAGAATATGGTTGATTCTATTAAAAACCATGGGAGATTTACATGATGCTGCATGAAGATTTGTTGTGCCTGGTGTTCCTTTCTTCATTATGATCATATAAAACATGATAAACAAGCTTGTTGATGTTACAAGATAGATTTTCTTGCAAGAGAATTCCCTTTTCCTTGGTGTTCCTCTCGGGGCTCCACGAGTGTATCATCTGTGCTATATAATCGACCTTACACTTATAGGGACGTGTGAGCTTTGGTTAGCCTAGTACAGTCCATGCTTCATTGGTCAAAATATTAAAATCAGTTCCTTCATCGATGAGAGCATCGACACTATGCTCTCTTTTTATGGTGATTTTTTGTTGAGATATCGAGCTCCACTCGTGATATGCCAGGGTGACCGTTGTGCACTTATGTCACCAACTTGTTAGCTGCAGATGCGGTTGGTACACTGCCCATGAATAATAGCTAGATGACAGCTATCCTTATCTACTCTAGTTCATGGCTCAGTTAGTATGCCACCTTAGTTAGTTGAGTTTGGTTTGAGACCCATATATAGGGTTCTTCTATTTCTTTGTATGAGAGTTCTTTTGCCTTACACAAAGTAAGAGGAGGAAAACTACTTTCAGCCTCCACCTTTGTGTGTATTCCCCCATTGTGCAAGCAAGAAAGCTACAAGTGAGTCTCCTTCCTTCTCTCCCACGATCTTGACATGGTATCAGAGCCTTGTTCATGGTAAGGAGCTCAAGAAGGCAAACCAAGTTCGCGGTGTTCTGGTAAGAGGACCAGTGTTGCTTTCATTTTTCTGTTTTGGGAGCTTGTCTCTGCAGGTAGCACAATCAGAAAGTCCAAGAGTGCATTGTCTCAGATTGAGACGCCCTTCGCGGTGTAGCAAGAGGGCAATATATGCTGCGGGACGAGGCTTTAGCCCTTGGTTGCTCTGTTTTTTTTATTTGAGGCCATTTCGGGGCCTGTTTTGGAGGCGAAAGTTTTCTGCACGCACTTAGGAAAAGGCCCTATTTTATGCTATGCGACCACTATTCTATAGGTCAGTGAAAAGTTACTGTAGAAATTGCATCGTATGCTTGTGCGCAGAGACATTGGGAGTTACAGAATTATCCTTGTTGCATGTTGATGCAAAATTGTCACTAGGAAGTGACTGTGTGGTCGAATACCACTTTTGTCAATTTTGCAGATTTGCCCTTGTGAGGCTGAAGCTGTGTTCTTTGCAGTGACAGAATTTTTTGTAGTGTTCTGTAATGGCGTCTGACTCTCTTTCACAGATTGTCACTGAAAAGCTTGACAAGAACAACTTCCAAGCATGGAATTTCAGAATGACAAATTTCCTTATGGGAAAAGGATATTGGGAATTCGTTGCAGGAAATGAAGAAGAATCAATTCTTCCTGATGTTCCCAATCAACAGCAAATGCAGGCATTTAAATCATGGCATGAGAGAGCCAGGAAAGTTATGTACTGGCTGTCTATTAGCATTTCAGACTCTATGATTGTGCATATTCAGGATGCAAGTATGCCAAAGGAGGCATGGGATACTCTGTCAAAAATGTATAGCACAAATACTCAAGCCAGGAAAATGCAGCTCAAGCAAGAGTTGCACAATGTGCAAAGAGAAAGTATGAGCATCAATGACTACCACATGAAGGTGAAGAAGATTGCAGATGCACTTGCTTCCATTGGGTCGCCAATGGAAGATGATGATTTAGTTTCTGTGACCTTGAATGGTCTAGGAAAGGATTATGCATAGTTCCGAACATCCATTTCCGTCCGTGAAAGATTTACTGATTTGAGGAGTTGATTGCTCTTCTAATTTCTGAGGAGCAGAGAAATGGTGGTGCATCTTCTTTAGGAGGAATTTCAAAAGAAGCTGTCTTCTACTCAAATGCTGAAAGAGGTAGAGGCAGAGGTAGAGGAGGCCAATCTGGAGGCCATGGTAGAAATCAGAATATGCAGCAAACTCAAGAAAACAGTGCTATGGAGGAGGACATGGTAACTCTAGAGGCAGGGGGAGCCAAAGAGGTCGTGGTGGATGGCAAAGAGGCCAAAATGCAAACAACAATGTTGAATGCTACTACTATGGTAAAATGGGTCATATGGCTAAAGACTGCTATAAAAAGCAGAATGACATCATGAATGGAAAATTGCAACAAGGGAATTATGCATCTTCTAGTAGACAGGGTGATGACAGAAATGAGAATTTGTTTATGGTGCAGCACATGAACAATTCTGTGACAAGTGTAGAAGAAAGCAACGATGTATGGTATGTTGACTCAGGTGCATTAAACCACATGACAGGTCATGCAGAATGGATGGAGGATGCAAGGAAAATGGAAAAACTAGGATTTGTGGAGACTGGTGATGATACTGCACATCCTATTGTGTAGATTGGAAAAATTCATTTGTCTATGTAGGATGGGAAAAAGAAATACCTGTCCAATGTATTTCATGTCCTGAATATCACCAAGAATCTGGTTTCTGTTGGTCAAATGGTTGAGCAGGGCTTGCAGATTAGATTTAATCCTCATGAATGCTTTGTTGAGGATATGAAAAATAAAGGTCGCTTGATAGCAAAAGGAAAGAAGAAGGGTAGAATGTTTACGTTGGATGCAGACATGCGTGAATTGAGTACAACAATGTTTGCACATGGGACCAGTGTAGTTGCATATATTGATATTTGGCATAAACGCATTGGTCATGTTAATGTACAACGACTTAAATCAATGCAGGCCCAAAATATTATTGTAAGATTGCCTAAATTCAAGGTTGCAGAAATGCATAAGGTATGTGAAGCCTGTCAGTTTGGAAAACAAGCAAGGAAACCATTTCCTAGACATGTTCAAGAGAGTAAGAAGCCATTGGAATTAATCCACTCTGATGTGTGGACTACTAAAGCTGCATCTCTTGGAGGCTGTCATTATTTTGTCACTTTTATTGATGACTATAGCAGAAAAGTTTGGGTGTGTTTTATAAAAAAGAAAAGTGAAGTTTTTGGGCATTTCAAAACTCTTAAAGCTATGGTTGAAAAAAAAACAGGCCTGCAAATAAAATGCCTAAGGTCAGATGGAGGGGGAGAGTACCTCTCAAATGAGTTTGCAAGGTTCCTGCAGGAGCATGGCATAAAGCAGCAATATTCATGCAGTCATACCCCACAACAAAATGGAATTGTAGAAAGGAAAAACATGCATGTTGGAGAGGTATCTCGTGCCATGCTCAATGAAAAAGACCTGCCAGATTTTTACTGGGCTGAGGCAGTTGCTACAGCATTCTACATAATGAACAAGACTCAAACTACAGCAATACATGGCATGACTCCAGAGGAGAGGTATACTAGTAGGAAACCAAATATTTCTCATTTGAAAATTTTTGGTTGCATTGCCTATGTTCATGTGCCAGATGAGTTGAGATCCAAGTTGGATCCAAAAGCTGAGAAGTGCATCTTTATTGGTTACTCTCTGCAGTAAAAAGAGTATAGATGCTATAACCCTTCTACTCATAAGTTTACAGTGAGCAGAGATGTTTTTTATGAGATGAGTAGCTGGTATAAACCAGTATATGTGATTGATAATGTAGATGCACAAAATGGTAATGCTGCACAGAATTCACAGCAGCAGTCACAAGATATTAGTGGACCTGGAGCGTCCTCTAGTAGTGGTTCACATTCTTTGCCATGAACAAGCAGATTGAGATCAGGAGAATCTTCTCAAAGCAATGCAGATAGTGGTATACAAGTATCATGAAAAGGAAAAGAAAAGGTAGATCAACCCATGTTTGATGTGAATGCAGGTCACTCTTATGTGGATGGTGAATCCAGTGGCTCAGAATAGAGCATTGATGATGAGTTGGGTATTCCTTCTATTGTTACACCTGGACTAAGGAAGACCAGGGATGTTTTGAGAGCACCTGGGAGTGAACCTACTTTGTGCAATTCTACCAGAGCTAGGTATCCTGTGGATAGGCTGAAATATGATGGATTTACAGCCATTCACTATGCCTATATGGTCAAAGTGATACAGGAACCAGAACCCACTTCTTTTGAGCAAACCATGGGAAAAGAAAAATGGGAGAAAGCCATGGATGAAGAAATGGATGCTTTGGAAGCAAATGCTACATGGGAATTGGTACCTTTGCCTAAAGATAAGCATGTAATTGGTTGTAAGTGGGTTTATAAGGTGAAGCACAATGCAGATGGTTCTGTGAATAGATACAAGGCAAGATTAGTAGTCAAGGGGTATGCACAAACATATGGCATTGATTATGAAGAAACATTCAGTCCGATTGCAAGGATGGCAACCGTAAGAGCAGTCATTGCTATGGCTGCATCAAAGGAATGGTCTTTACATCAGATGGATATAAAGAATGCCTTCTTGCATGGTTATTTGCAAGAAGAGGTCTATATGGAGCAGCCACTAGGTTATGTGCATGTTGTTCATCCTGAGTTTGTTTGCAGGTTGAAGAAAGCCTTGTATGGCTTGAAGCAAGCACCTAGAGCATGGTCTGACAAGATAGGACTGTATCTTGTCACTATTGGCTTTCAGATTTCCAAGGCAGATTTCTCACTTTATGTGAGAAAAACAGAGAAAGGTATTATATTGCTTGTCATTTATGTTGATGATTTGATTATCACAGGTGATAGTAATGAAGATATCCTTTATGTGAAAATGCTATTGAAGCAGAAGTTTGAGATGAAGGATTTGGGAGAGCTGCGTTATTTCTTGGGCATTGAGGTGATTAGATCACCAAGTGGGATACAGCTCTTGCAGAGGCAGTATGGATTGGACATGCTGTCCAAATATGGGATGACAGGCTGTAAGCCTATTGCAGTTCCTTTGGAGTAGAATGTGAAGCTGAGCGCAGATGCAGGTGAGCTTCTGGAAGACCCTACCATGTACAAACGCATAGTAGGAAATTTGATTTATATGACTATTACCAGGCCAGATTTGAGCTATGCTGTTGGATTGGTAAGTCAGTTTATGCAGGCTCCAAGGAAACCGCATTTGGATGCGACTAGACGCATACTCAGGTATGTGAAGTCCACATTGCAGTATGGACTATTTTATGAGACTGGGATTCAGATACAATTGCATGGATACACTGATGCTGATTGGGCTGGTAGTATTTCTAATAGACAATCTACCAGTGGATATGTGTTCTCTTTTGGGAGTGCTGTAGTCACTTGGAGCAGCAAGAAACAGCCTACAGTTGCCTTGTCGAGTACAGAGGCTGAGTACAGGGGTGCAGCAATGGCTGCATGTGAGGTAGCTTGGTTGCATAAGCTACTTTATGATATGCATCAGTCTACAGATGGGCCAGTTGTCATTTATTGTGACAACATAAGTAGTATACACTTGGCAAATAACCCAGTCTATCATGCTAGAACAAAGCACATTGAGGTGCACTATCACTATGTGCGGGAGAGGGTTTTACTAGGTCTTATTGATCTAGTTTATTTTAGCAAAGAGGATCAGGTAGCTGACATATTTACAAAGGCATTGGGTGTAGAGAAGCTGCGTAAGTTCAGAGACCTGCTTGGTGTGCAGGAATTGGGATTGAGCCGAGGGGGAGTATTGAGATATCGAGCTCCACTCGTGATATGCCAGGGTGACCGTTGTGCATTTATGTCACTGATTTGTTAGCTGCAGATGCGGGTGGTATACCGCCCATGAATAATAGCTAGATGACAGCTATCCTTATCTACTCTAGTTCGTGGCTCAGTTAGTATGCCACCTTAGTTAGTTGAGTTTGGTTTGAGACCCATATATAGGGTTCTTCTATTTCTTTGTATAAGAGTTCTTTTGGCTTACACAAACTAAGAAGAGGAAAATTGTTTTCAGCCTCCACCTTTGTGTGTATTCCCCCATTGTGCAAGCAAGAAAGCTACAAGTGAGACTCCTTCCTTCTCTCCCACAATCTTGATAGTTTGACCTTAAGGTAAGCATGCAGTACTATGTCTTCATCTTCCGGATCTTGGCTTATAAATTTAAGCCTTCTGATACATGTCCTTCCCTTGAGTCCCCAAGTACACAACCAAATGTGGATTCTCTACTGATGTCTTGGGTCGTTTGTGTAGTGCCATTCAAGGCGCATCTATTGTCAAGAATGTCATGTCTAGTCATCCTCGCAATTGTAGCTTGATGTCATTGCATTCTGCCTTGACTAGATGTAGTTCAAATGCAACACATACGTGTTTTTGTGGTGTGGCATTTTTGCCCTTGTTGGCTAAATTGGCCCATTGAGGTTCTAGGGTCTCTATTTCTCTTTGTTTCGGGTATGGACTTTTGGTTGTTGTTTTGCAAGTGAGAATCTATGCTTGTGTAGAGCCATTCCTACACTAGGATCTAATTTGGAGGACCTATCATGGTGCACATTTTCTTTCCAGCCTACTTGGGGGAGGGCCGTTATGCTAAATACCATGCGTGATTTGAAGGACCATTTGTAGCCAACTTTTGAACTACTTGCTCTAGATTTCAATCTAATGATAGATCTATGATGTGATTTTGGCTCTATATGGTCTCTGGATTGATTTTAGGGTCTACAAGTTAAAATTTTGAAAAAATCTAAACTTGATCTAGTAGGTCCGAATTACAAGGGCCGAATGTCTGATTCGGCCTATCTGAATGGCCGAGGGCCAAATGAGAAAAGGGCCAAATGCAACTGATCCGAATATCAAATTTGGTTATTCCGAATGTGGTTGTCTGAGGACCGAATGGCCAAACGATAGTGGGCCAAATGAACTAGGCTGAGGGCCAAGTGGTTCGTTCGAATGGGTTTGGGCCAAATGCCAAGGGCTAACGAGTCAAGTGGGCCGAATGCAAAGTTGGTTCGAATAGTAAATTCTGTCAGGCCTAATGTCAGCTTGTCCGAGTGTTAGATATGATCAATGCCCCACCCTCATTAGGTGCTACCAATGATCCATGGTGATCAAAGTTGTAAGGCCCCCATTATGAGGAGAAGCCAAGTGTGAGCCCGGACATTGGTGGAGTCCTGACTTGTATATCAAATGAGGTCTATGTGATCAGATGGCAAAAAGGTG